>NC_038042.1:51234034-51846134 GCF_002211085.1 Panicum hallii | reverse complement strand
CCGATATCGATTGCGGCCAGCGGGCGGGCCGGCCGCTGGCGGAACAGTTGTGTGGGCGAGAGAGAACGAACGCGCGGCCGTCGCGTGTCCCGCCGGATATCCTAGATGTTTTTGTTTTCTCTTTTTATTCTGCTCCTTCTGTTGAGTCTTCCCTTGATGGGGACGTGCCCATGCATCACGCACGCGTCCGGCGTCGCCCTGCCGCTTTCGATCAGCTGGTAGGGCGCGTCCTGTCTGGGCTTTTCGGTCGCCGCCGTGGCGTCGTCTTGCTGCGACGTACGTGCATGAGTGGTTGCGAGAGTCGTTAGCGTCAGGCGATTTTTGCTTCCGTGCGGCTGAGCAGGAGATGAACACGAGTTACCAGAGTGGTTATGAGCAGTTGTGCACGTCGAAAGGACTATCTATCTCTCCTACATCCGTTTCGTAAGTTTTGTTTGGTCCGGGTAATGAGAAGCCTGCAAATGAAGTTTACAATTTGTTTTTCCGAAACGACTGAGAACGTTCTTGTTCAATACAGTAGTATTTAATTATCTAATGCGCGCAAGTCTTCAAAAGAAAGTGTATTATGTATTCTCTAGAAAATAAATGAATATGTGTGAACAGATATATTGTGAAGCGGAGGAGTACCACTCTATTATATATAAATAAGATAAGGAAGCCAGTCACCACGATTCTAATTACCACAATAATCAAGAAAAGAAAAGGAAAACCCTTAAGATAGACCTTTGGGATATCCATGTAGCGTGACGTGCAAAAAGCCGAAAACTCCGTCCCTTATGGGCCAATTAGCTGCCCAGTTTGTAAAGTTGGGCCTAGCTCCTTTTGCTACAGAAATCACGCACGAATGAACTGGGGGGCCTCTTTTCCCGTGTGGCATAGTGGGCCTAAACATAATCAATTGCCCAACAAGCCACCAAGATAGACACTACGCAGTTGCTCTCAAATTCTGTACGACGCGGACCATCCCTGTCCTCCCACGCCATTTTCCAGCCCCGCGCGCCGTCACGCCCCCACGTTCCCTCCTGCTCACGAGCCCTCGCTTCCCGTGCCGCTCCCGCTAGCCCTCGCCGGCACCGCGGCCGGCACCCCCTGGGGAGGCGGTGGCGCAGGGGCAGCCTGCGAAGGCATGACGGCGGCGGCGGCGCCCAAAACGAGCGCGGAAACTCGCAAAACGTGCAAAAACAAGGAGAGCACGAGCATCGGTGCATCACCTAGGTTCGATTTGAGCCACTGGATGAAGAAAACGGTGGCTGGAGCTAGGAGTTCGACGGTGAGGTGGAGATCGGGTGGTACTAGAGGCCGGCGGCTGGGAAACCTTCAATTTCCGGCGAGGTGGGGGTCGGGGCTGGTGTTGGAGGGGTTGGAGAGGGAGCTAGGGAGGTGAGTGAACCTCGGGTGCGGGGGATTTGAAATCCATGGAGGGAATCGAGCGGATTGGACCACCGATAGTGAGCTACTGGAGCTCTGTTACCGTTGCGCTGGAGGTTGAACGCGCGTTGTGCCCGGGCGTTGACCCTCCAGACGTAACGTTGCGGCGCAGGCCAGGCTGCAGCGGCGTCGGACGGAACAAGCGAAAAAAACGATTGCCTGGATACCGACGAATATGGAGATTTAAGATTTGAAGAGTCCTTTGGTTTACCCATTCTTTAGGAAGTTTTCTATTTTTTAAGTCTTCCTAAAACTCTAAATTTAGTTAGGATTATATCTAGACTTTTGGAGCTGCTCTTAGCAAATATAAAATTTGCACCATCTTTCTGAGCAAATCTAGAAACCCCACGTAATTTTGCACTAGAATTACAAAACAACAGATTCCAGATGTATCAATGATGTAGCAAGTATCATGGAACATACGAGTAATTTGGAAATCTTTGATCTGCCTACATCAACGGGAAATTTCATACTACTATTTATAGGAGGCCATGTGTGGAAGAGAATTAAATTGATGATTGAAATGGTCATTTTATTTTTGTTGTTCTATAGGCACCGTAAGTAAGAGTATTTGTGCCGGAAACAATTTTTTTTACCTATTCATTAATTATATCTTTGCCATCCCATAAAAAGTTATGATTGCACCCTAATTAATGAAAAATAGAACCTTACTACAATTGGCCTTAGGAACCCATAACCAAATTTGCTAATCAACTTTTGTTGCCTGGTAAAATTTTAGGAGTACCCGTTACATCAAAGCTCACCTTCCCCTCAAGGATGGTCCTTTTCTAAATCCCCTTCCTATGAATATCTCCTTTAATTTTGCATAAATCACGGTGTGCATATTCTCCCACTCTGCGGCTCTGCCATTTCTTTCTCTTCTCTTGCTCGCGCGTATGAATGGAACGGCTATGTACCACCACTACCATGCCTAACTCCGAATCCACCTAATACACACCACCCTCACCCTCCCGGCTTGACGGAGCACAGCCACCAGTTGTTCCGCAAAATACAACAAAACGTTGTCGAGATAGATGCGCGTAGAAACACCCGCACATGCTTCTCTTGTGTAAGAAAACAAATTTTTGGCACGTGATTTTGATATTATATCTTAAAATTAATGATTTTATTTCTTTGTATTAATATTATTGTGATGGTATTTGTCGCACATGTTTAGAACAACATTAGCGATTTTGTTAGAAGAAAGTGAATTGCATGGGCATCCGTTTGGGGTGCAATCACCAAGCCATGTCATCTTGAGAAACATAAATAAATTAACTGCCGTGCTTGAATGCCAACTTGCATGAATATAACTGACTAGCCTCTTAGGGTACTTAGGACATTCGTGTACGTCAACCTACAGTCCACCACGTGTGTGCATTAATGATGGTTTTAAAAATAACTAAAGTTATTGGAGAAGAACCAATGGATTTTGATCCTACGATCAGCTTATTATCTTCTACCTCCGGTCCTTCTTCGTCTACCTCGCAACTTTTTCCCTCCCACCCTCGCCCCATGCCTACTCATATCTCAGGTGTGTCTTTTTTTATCAAATCCGTTGCAGCAATCTTTCCTTACTAACCACTGCGTTTCCACGGTCTCCGTCGCCCACGCTGCCTATTGCGGTATTGCCCGCCTATTACACTGGGCGCCACATTGGTTGCCTCGTCACATTGCCCCTCTACCTCCATACCTCCACACCGCAACATCCCTTATTTTCCTATAGGACCATTCGCCATCAGAGAATTCCCAATCCCGAGACCCTTAGCCCTAACCCCAGCAGCCGCGAACGAACAAACGAGAGGAGAGCGTCGTCCATCGACCAAGAAAACTGACAAATCCCAGCTTGCCTGCCTGATACGATCATTCCGAAACCTCAAGCCACGGCCAGGCCGCTGGCCCCCGCTTGGTCTTACCCGGCGGTGATCAACTGCCCTTGTTGCGTCCACAGCACAGGCTCACATCTTGCTGGCACAGGCGGGCAGGGGAACCCGCGCTACCGTCTCAAAAGCACAAACACTCCTCGCGTGCCCACTCCTTCAAACCTTCATCAAACACCCGCTGCGCCAGGCCGCCAGCCGCCAGCGCCCTCCTCCTCCCTCCCGCAGTCCCACGCGCACCGCGCCGCGCGGCTCCCGAGCCGAGAGAGAGGGGGCGAGATGGCCCGGCACGCCAAGACCGACTCCGACGTGACGAGCCTGGCGGCGTCCACGCCGCCGCGCTCCCCGCGCGGCCGCCCGGCCTACTACGTGCTCAGCCCCGCCGCCTCGCACCCGGACTTCCACCTGGGCGCCTCCGGGCGCGCCGCCGAGAAGATGTCGCTCGCGGGGTCCACCCCGGCCGAGTCGCCGCTCCACTACCACTTCCACCACCACCGCCACAACCACTCGGGCGGCGGCGCCGCTGGGGGCGGCGGCGGCGGCGGCGTGCACCACTCCCGGGAGTCCTCCACGGGGCGGCTCCTCTTCTCGGACCAGCTCCGCTCCGGCGGCGACGTCGCCGCAGTGGTGAGCGCCCCCTGGCGCCGGCTCGCGCAGTCCAGCGGCGCGGGCAGCGTCGGGGACGACGACGACGAGGACGCGTCCCTGCACGGCGGCCTCGCGTCGTCGCAGTGGCGGTGCTACGCGCTCGGCGCGCTCGCGTTCGTCGCCGTGTTCGCCTTCTTCCTGCTCGTGCTGTGGGGCGCCAGCAGGTCCTACAAGCCTCACGTCGTCGTCAAGGTCCGTTCCTCTTCTCTCTCCCATACCCATGCCCGTTCATCGAGAAACAAAAACTATCTGTTTGGCGAGTACAGTGCAGCTTCTATTACATTCATCAAGTTTGTTCTTGGCCTTGGCATTATCTTCATTTTCAAAAAGAAAAACTTTAAGATCAGACCGATTCACTTCCTGTTAGCAGCAGTACTATCTTCAGCTCCTCACTCCATGTCTGCACTACAACCTGCTCTTCCGTTACATCTGAAGAAATCAGTACCACTTCCATTTCCACTTGTCCTTACTCGATTCCAATCACGAGAATGGCACTCCAAATTTCCAGGAAACGCATGCATTTACTGATGAGCGCGTCTGGCCAATAAAACAGCTGGCCGTCGCCGTTCCTTCCATTAATTCTCCAACAGACAATCTGTTGCGACTCATGGAAAGCGCGCACAGATCGCGGCCGGTTTGCGCGTCGCCGCCGCCGCCGCCTTGCTCACGTCTCATGTCCGTTTGTGCCTGTGCCTGCGCAGAGCGTGGTGTTCGAGTCGTACCACATCCAGGGCGGGACGGACCGGACGGGCGTGCCGACGAAGATGATGTCCGTGAACGCGACGGTGCGGCTGCGCTTCCGGAACCGCGGCACCTTCTTCAGCCTGCACGTCACCGCCACGCCGTTCCTCCTCTTCTACGGCGAGCTCACCGTCGCCTCCGGAGAGGTACGCGCGCCGCCCCCCTGCTCTCTCCTCCACTGCCCCCCGTCTGTTGGTCTGTCGCTGCGTCGTCTCCCTGGGTAACTGCATCCGCCTGGCTGGCTGCAGCACCTTGGGCGCCTAGATTGGAAGGTGATGTGGACGGCCGCGCGGATTAGGCAATGAATCCCCGGTGGTTCATTGCTCGTAACGGCAATGCCCGCAATTGGCCAGCCTTGAATCAGACGGCGCGCGCGCATGTGAGGCGCCAGAGCCGCCGGGAGCGAGCGAGCTACACGGTTCGGGTGCACTGCAGGCCTCATGTGCAGACGAGCAGGTCGAATCAAAAAGGGAGCGTTGCGTCTGGGCAATGAAACAGAGAGATAAATGGAGAGGATGGCAAACAGAGGAAGGTTACAAACAGAACGGTTTCGTTGTGGTCGATCACGACTGGACCTGTATGGGCCTTGCCCTTTATGTGGGGCAACCAAATGCCCAAATCGCTCCTCATTATCCTGAACGTAATCCCACAGGCCGTGGAATTTTTGCCGGCGTTTCAGCATTCCCAGGAGCACCGCACTGCACCGGGGCAGGCAGCGCCGTAGTGGCCTAGGGCTGCTGGTGTATGCTATGACCTAGGTAATGGAGAAAGCGAGCACGGTTCCCTTCTTTCCTGCCCCTGTTCTCGATTGTTATTAGTATTTTTATTTTTACAGCAGTTCTATTCTAGTGCAGTTTCACATACTACCTTGCAGTTTCCCATACAGCAGTAGAATCGTACAACATGTTTGAAAAACTGGCGTCCAATCTTGTCATGTTCCAACAGGGGAGCGGCCTCCATTGTCAATTGCTAGTTCCTCGATCGAGAGACCAGCGGCCAGGCCGTCAGACGATTTCTGACCTCGGCGTAGACATGGGTTGGTCCATCCCTGAGGTTCCGCTGGATTCTAGCTGAGCGCATAGTTGCATCCGCGTAGGACAAGAAGCTCTACCCGCTAGCCACTTCTTCGCACATCGCGCATGAAATGCCTAGAGCCCCTGGAGGGAGAGCTCGTGATTCACAAGGAACAAACCTGCATGTCAGATCCTCTCGCCACGAAACAAAAGATCATCCTTCAACCACTACCCTGGCGGCTTTCCGTGAGGGGAAAATAGCCACTTATACATGGGCTCATTCTCATTACAGTATCGTACCATTTGTATTATCTGCTAGTACATTCCTACGAGCTGGGTTCATATGCCCCACTGGAACTGGGATGCACTGGTACCACGGACCCAGGGGGTCTTCTCCCCGGGTGGCCATGGCGTTCACGTGACTCGAGCCAGAGGTCGCCATTAACGATTGGGTACGATTTCTCCCTCCTCCAGTCCTGTGGCCTGTGGGGAAGGACGGACCGGCCGGTAACCACTGTGGCGATCAGTACAAGCGAGGGCCGAGGGGACGAGACGACCATATGGCCAATGGTCTCGGCTGCAGGCTGCAGCCCACTGCCGCAGCATTGGTCCGGTGCAGGAGCAGCTGACCACAGCCTGCTTGCTCTCTTGGCCAATGGCCCGGTGTGAGACGTCGATGTGCAGGGCTGTGCCGCACCTTTCGACGTCAAAAGAGGACGCGCCTTTACTGTTTCCCTGGGTTTCAGACATCACTGTTCTCACCGGTACTACGCTTTCGCGACTTTGGGGGTGAAGGCCTGCGAGTTGTTTACTCCTGCTGCTGCTCCTTGTGAGAGAATCCTATGGCGGACCGGATGATGGCCCCCAGTGTGCAGCGATGCAGCACCATCATGGCGTTTACTACTCTTTTGCCTTCGAGTTACTGTTCATTAGTTCGTAGCCCAGGTCAAAAGCGTCCAGGTCGTAGCGACTACGAACTTTGTTACTGCTAGTTCATTATCTTTTTCATAGAGGACGGACGGTTCCAGTCAATGTGGCAGCAGATGTGAGAACTGAACTGACGTGTTGTGCTGAACCTTGCTGCAGATGGCGGAGTTCTACCAGCCGCGGAAGAGCGGGCGAACGGTGACGGTGTCCGTGGTGGGGAAGCAGGTGCCGCTCTACGGCGCGGGGGTGAGCCTGCACAGCAAGCCCAACAACGGCCGGCTCGGCCCCGCGGTGGTGCCCGTCCGCCTCGGCTTCGTGCTCCGCGCGCGCGCCCACATCCTCGGCCTCCTCGTCAAGTCCAAGTTCTACCGCCGCGTGCGCTGCGGCATCGACATCCGCGAGGCGCGCCTCGGCAGGCCCGTGCGCGGCGTCGCCGCCGGCTGCGAGTACCGCGACGGGAGGTGACGACCGTCGCCGGCGGCGGCCAGGCTCGTGCTGGCCTCGGCCTGGCCTGCTGGGTATAAGATATTGTTTGCGCAGGGTGCCAGGGTCTGAATTGAAACCTGTGTTGTGTGATGAACTGGTGGTGACTGATTGGCGGCTGTAGGCTTGTAAGCGTTGGTAACAGGAAATCGAACAGTTCTGATGCAACGGAACATTGACGGATTCTGGAGGTAGCTAGGCAAGAAATGCGATGGGTGGTGTTGCTATGGGTTTCATCTGAATTCTGAAGGAGCTATGAATTTGAAGCGAAAAGAACTAGTAGGAGCAGATTTAACGCGGCCGAACGCGCCAGCGGCGGCAACGTACGCGCGGTCACCGTTAAGATCGACGACATCGCGGCCATGCGAGGTACGGGTGCCGATGACCGGGGGCGGGCGGGGAGAGTCGAGGGTGCCAGGGGACGGCGTCGGGTTGGAGGAGGACGACTGTTTCGTGCACCTCGGGCTAGGTTTCGAGCTCCCCACGCCGGGGCGTCAGCGGACGGCATGCTCATTGCTCATCCAGATCCTACGCGCCCGGGGGCCAACGCCGCCGATTGAAGGCCGATCATCAGATACGGAACACGCCTCTTTTCTTCTTGATGAAGCCCATATAAATCTAGGCTGAAAGCGCTAGGCCCATGATCATCGGGGCGTGACACACACATAGGAAAGGCCCAATATGGAAACTCTGGATGGCGTCGCTGGTCGAGTTGTGCAAGTAGCATTTGGGTCGGTTGTTAGTTTAGTCCCACATCGCCTGGATTAGCAGAAGCGCCTCTCGAGCAAACTATTAAACGAGGCTGCAGGCGGACTACGGAGCTCATCTTTGCGCTTGGGGCAATGACGCAGCTAGTGAGGTAATACCGAGGCGCGTCAATTGCTGGTTGAAAACTATTTCCAAACCCCCTCTGCGGCCCACCAGGCCCCAGAGAATTTCTGGAAGGGCTCCCTCTAACAAGGGGAAAGCCCTACAAATCCTAATTGAAAAATCTTTATTAATTAGTGGTTAGCTATGCTTTATGATCTTAATTGTAAGACCCTAGCAATGCCTGATACTGACTCAATTTCCAACGGTTGTCATCTTATCTGTGATCTCGTACTGATTCAGGTTGACCTTATACCAGGTTTTGAAAGCTAAGCAATTCGAGGGTGGTTTTCCCCTGACGCCCGAATTCTGATTACACGGATTAGGCAACAAAATGGGCCAAACAGAACAAATACTAAAAGGACGAACCTTAGGAAACTAGTCAAATCAAACATATGAATAGAAGAAGCAGGAACCCTCTGAAACAACTTAACTGCTTTCTGATTCAAATTCTTCCCGAACTGCTTCTATGAGTATGGAAACGCTAATTCATGGACACGCTGGAGCAGTGAAACAACAGACAAAAGATGCAGTGGTCCAGTTTCGTGGTACTAGCAGCAAATTTACAGCACGACTGAACTTGCTTGAGGGCGTGGCAATTGTAGTTTGCAATATGCGTTGTTCCAATGAAGGATAAAATGCCAAGATGCATGGGATAATTCCTTCTCCAGTAACCATGTTTTCCCAGCAGTTTCTGTCATTATACCTTTTTTTTTTGCTTCAAGATACGCTTCTTTCATCCTGTCCTTTTGCGTCTATGTACATGGGCAGCATAAAAACCTAGTAGACGACACTATCCTATGTCATGCTTGTTCATGCTGAACGGTGCTCTTTTTGCATGCACTAGATTGAGCCCCACGAATCCTCATACTGATAATAAACGCAATGAGCTGCAATAGTACCAAGCGATTAGTACTAAATGTCAATTTTGCACAAAACAAAAAATCCAAAATATTTCCGTTGAAGACTTACGGTGCAAAAGCCAGCACACAAAATACTGAAACCTTTGAAGTTGAAGGGCTCTGTTTCAGAAAGGAACCATGCTGGCACAAGAACGCGAAATGAGACTTCTGTGCCAGCTTAACTTGCTAAATCAATACTTATACTTGCTTTGATTATAAAGTGGATGCTTACCGGTTAAGGGAGTGAAAATGAGGGGACCTAATATGCTGGCAAAAGAACTAATCCCAGATATACATCCTTGAGCAATTCCCTAGAAGGTATGCCAAAACAAAAGTGTCAATTGTCAGGTAATATAAGACAAACATCTGATATTCGCTGCAATCAGAAATGAAATTACCTGCTCATTTGATGCGACATTTTTTGATACATTGGTTCTTATCTATAAAAGTTGAAGTGATCATCAGGATTGTTTGGAATCTCACATAAGGTAAAGGAAAAAAAATAATATTCAGCTAACAGTGGCTTACAGATGGGTGAACAAAAGCACTCAAAATTACAAATGCTGCAGAAAAATAGGGCACCTGAAAGATGATTCAAAGTAGTTCAGGAACAGGTGAACAGAGATGCTCAACAGATGATTGGCATTAATTATATTAACACTTGGAACACATTGCTGAATTACAAAGCCAGCATGGTTTTTCATATGGATCATGTCAATGGGACAGGAATATCAACTAAAATGTCACCATATGAAGAAATTGACAAGTTCAAAGAAAGTACCCAGTATGACCATGCAATGCCATACAAGAAAACCTGCAATATTTGTTAAAATATTTAGTCAAAAATTACAGAAATAAGCTGATTAAGGATCAGAGTATCAGATAAAGATCTTGGTGAAAAGCTATTACATGAGTACATCCTCCTAGCAGCCCGACAATAAGCAGTATCTCTTCACCCAGAATTGGAGCCAAGATAGGCATTACAATTAGCTGCAAAGATGATCCAAATATCAGAAAAGACAAATGTGCCTCAAGAAATGAAAGAATACTATTGGAGTCTTGAAACGACTGAAAAAAATCAATGCTATAGCTTAAGCATAACTAAAATTCAGGGCTACAATTCTACAATCACGTTACAGTTCTTTTATTACATTTATTATGGTTTTGTTACCTGTGATAGCATTCCAGCAAACCCGACAATTAGAAGTAGATTGGCAAACTCATCTTTGCTGTAACCAAATTGTGCCTTCAGGTAGAACTGCACATGATTCGAATATTGATAATCATATAGCCTGTGGAAACATATAAGTGATGGCCAGTTTGTGCAACTGATCAATAGAAATACAATACAAAAGTGGTCATAAACTCCTGCAAACACGCAGGATAGAAACTCGATACTGCAGATATCTGTTGAATGCTAGAACTTCTCCAAGATTTAAAGACTATAAATGAATCGCAGACGTTAACTCAAAAAAGCATACCATCAATGCAGTCTGAAGGCCATGTTCACCTAGACTGTAGAAGAAAGTGATGGTTGCTGCCCCTGATAAGGCCAAACTACACGGACGGAGCAATAAACCACCCATCAGTAAATTATTCACAAATTCCAAAATAATTTGGAAAAAAATTCTCAGTTAGAACGATTCTAAAAAGGGCACTACCACAAATGATCTGTCGTACAATACTGATTATCCTAGATAACAAAAGGCTTTTGCACAGAATTCACCTGCCCGTGAGAAGCGCAAACATGTCGGATAGAGACGGCAACCCGCCCTTCTGTGGCGGAAGCCTCGGCGAGAGGTCTTCATCGGAGTCGGAGGATGAAGCAGAAGACGAGGTGGAGGAGGTGCAGGATGAAGCCTGGAGGAGCGGATCGCAGGCTTCGTCACTGCAGGAGACGACGCCGGATTCCGGTAGGAAAACCCTGAGGTAAAGCGCGGCCACCATAGCGACGGCGGCGGCGACCTTGAAGGTGGAAGAGGTCGCGAGGAAGCGCGCGGTCAGGGTCCCCGAGACGAACCCGGCCGCCGACACGCCGGAGAGGAGACCGAACGCCGCCGTGCGACGCCTGGGCCCAACGTGGTCCGCCTGCGTCCACACACTTGACATGGTCAAAGACTAGCTGTTGAGTGGGTCCGTAACTTCTGTTTAACTGACACGCAGGCCCTGTACATGCCATTTCAGTTCCTCGTTTGTTTTTGGAGTTTTTTTTTCTTTTTCTTTGCTTGTTATTACAGTGCTTTACGCTTCCTGGCAGCAGACGAGTAATAAGTATTTGATATCTGCTGCTGCAATGCAATTTGTATTTTACCACGTAGGCAAGGCAGAGGCAATGCATGGTGCCCCCGCAGAAGATCCCGGCCACGATGTTTGCCACGTAATACACGTAGAAGAACACGTCCGAGCGGTTGCACGCCAATATAACTGCGAAAAAAGCCCGAAACAGAGGTGATTCGTCCCCAAATCTGAGCAAATGCGCCGCATGATTTAGCAACACAAAGCGAGATTATGGCTAGCCCCACTTACAAAGCGGCAAGATGGCCACGGTCACCGGCAGCGTCATCAGCGCCTTCCTCCCGTACCTGTCCGACAGGTTCCCGACGACAGGGGTCACCACGAGCGCCCCCAGCCCGGTGACCTGCACGCACGAGTCGTTCATCAGAGCAAAGATGCCATGAATCCTGGCATTGTTAGCTGTCGGAACCGAGGCAAATGCTCTGCTGCTGCTCACAGCGTTCTGGAAGCCGCTGAGGTAGATGGCGACGGAGCATTCGTCGCGGCCGGGGCAGACGGCCTCCATGGTGACGTCGGTGATCGCCGGGATCACCATGAAGGAGGAGAAGTAGAAGAGGAAGGACACCACGAACAGGTGCCCCAGCCCCGCGAAGTCCTTCATGGCGCTGGCGCGGAGCTGTGAGACTTCTCCGCGAGCTGAGGAGATAAAATAAACAGAAACGCATGCGTTCATGTCACTCTGCTCCGGTCGGTCTCTTATTATACCCCCACCACGGGCGCCACGCTGCGACAAAAGATCAAGCGAAGGCAACGCTTCCAAGCAAGGCCAGGAGCTCACATCAACACTTCACCCTTGCTTAGGGTGGTGGCCTCCTGTCCTGATCCCATCATCATCCCATCAGTTAAAAAAAATGGTGGCGACCTCTCGGGTTGCCGAGCTCGCGCGCGCCGTGCCCGGACAGGCCAGACCACCGCGGCCCAGTGTTGTTACAGTACGGCGACTGTCACCAGAGCTGGCCTGGCGCCGTTCGCGTGCCGCGGCGATGGCGACCGCCGCAAGGCGACGAGCTGGCGGACCTCCGGCTCCGGGGTTTCGGTGCCTTGTACGCATGGGGCATCGACAGAGAGGCAGTGCGCTCTGGAGTGCACTCCACCCCACACCCGGCGCGGGGCGAGCTGATTGGGTCCCGGTCCCGGTGGTGCCTTGCTACCCCCGGATTCCTGACGGGAACGGAAGGATGCGACGGCGCGGTCGGATCTGGTTCGTCGGCCGCATCGCCGTTGGCCTTGCTTCCGGGAAAGGATGACGAGCAGCACCGTTGATTGGCATGTGCGGTGTGCGCGCAGCACGCTCCCGTCCCGGCGGCGGTTGCGCTCGAGCCGAGCGAGCTGCCTGGCTCTGTGTGGTGCCACGATCACGAGCAGGGGTTGCTTGCTCATGGGGGAAGCCGCTAGCTTCTGGTCTGTTGCCGATCCGCTCTGAAGAGGGGTTCGATGCCGCGTCACGTGGAGACGCGCGAAGTCGTTTCGCTTGCTATTATTACGAGTGGGCTGGGGTTTCCCGTTGATTCTTCTTCTGCCCGATTGCGGGGAACCTGAATGCTTCCTGTCCGCACGTACTTTTCCCAGCATATAAGTAACACAGCCGCACAAGTAAAATTAGCTCGAATTTTTCAGGTGGCGGAGTATCATGCTGAACAAAACCTGGGGCAATTCTTGCAGTAAGAGTACATGTGCCTTTTCATTCATTTGAGTGACACAGATTTCTTTTCACAGTTAGATTAAGAAAAGGGGAAAAAAGCAGATTGGGCCTTCTAGTAGTAGCGGCAAGTCGCCCAATCGTGTCGGAGCGAAACGGATTCGAAAGGCCGGGCCTCAGCGTGACATAGGCGACAGCCCAACAACAAGTGGGTTTCGTCTATACAACTGGACCGTTTCTATGAGAATCAACAGCGGCCTACAATCTGGGCCTGAAGATGCATATACATTCTCATATACTATTTTCTCCTTATCTTCCCCTCAAGAAAACTATTTCCTTCTTTTCTGAAGGGAATGTTTTCGCACTTTCGGTTGAGGTCAATGAGCGCTACGTGTCAAATGCTGAGGCAGCCAGCCTGTCGCCCCCCAGTACGAACACACGCTGCTTAATCCTCCGTCGAACTTCTGACTGGCCACCAACGCAGTAGTACTACTATATCCTAGACCACCGAGTATTATCCCAGCAGGGCGCCCAGTCCGCTCTCCCTCCCTCATATTCTAAGCGCGGCAGCCTCATCTGCCAGTAGGCCGCACATTATCCCCCGCAAAATATCATACTCCTGGCCCAGAAGAAAATTCTTCCCCACACGACTGAACCGCAGCGGCGAGTCGAGCCGAGTCGGCAGAATATATTCGCCGGAGGAATGGAACGAGATGGAGCAACGCGCTCTTGTCCAGCTCTCGCGGCCACCGTCCTGCACTGACTGGTTCCTCTTCCTCCCCTGCCCCGATGGGCCACCACCACGCCCGGCACCGGCCGGCAACCACCCGAGAACGCCGAGCCACCGAGTGATGAGCGCTGGCCGGCAATCCCATATACATCCGCCCGTGGCCGTGTGGGCGCGACGTCGGTGTGCGGTACGTGCCCACGGTTCTCCCCGTTCTTGGCTGCACGGCACGGCGTTTCCTCTTTACGGCCTTCCACGCGGGTGACCGGCGTCCGGTCCCGCCCGATCCACCGGTCACCAAAGAGTATACTCGCGGCGGCCAGTAGTCCACGATGCAGTTGCTGCTGTAAAAGGGAGACCACGTTCTACTGGAGCATTGTACGTACGCACGGACCGCGTCGGCAGCTGGCTGGCCTCCAAGCTGCAGCGTCAGAAATTAAACCAAGTAGTTGCATTCATCCAATAACGCCAAATTAAACTCGTGCCAGATGCGTACGCCCCGTGCGCATACACATGCGACCACTGCAACGATGCCGGAAGCGCACGTGGGAATGGCCGCTGTGTCATTTCATACCACAATATTTCAGAATAAAATAAAAAGTTGGAGATAATAATATTTTAGAATAAAATAAAGATAAAAATATTTTAAAATATTATTATTTTCAGCAGACATATGTGATGATACGGCGGCCAGTGACCTGCGCTATGAACGGAGATCTAACAACGCAAGCAGGCTGCTGCAGGGCGCAGAGGCGCGCATGCGTGCTGTCAGAATTAACAACACCCTGCCTGAACGCTTGCTTTGGCCTCTTTGTCTGTCGATCAATGGATCCATGATCTATCCTCCCGATCCGTGGATGATCGATCGTTATCCTTTCAGCTCGGGCTCGGCTCTTCCCCGCAGGCAGGGACAGGGCTCGGCACACAGCGGCACTAATTACCCCCACTCGTACGTGTCGTATGTACGAGACGAGCATGGCAATATCATAACACTTTTTATCTACTGCACGTATCATACCGCGGCATCTATGCACGACGTTCAGATCTGAAAGTACACATCAAATGATCACTTTTTAAAGGGAAAAAAAACGAGCTCAGGTAACATAGAAACAGTGCGACTGCTGGACACTTGGACGCATCATCGATCTCTATCTCCATTGGAGGATGGCACATGAGTCCACTTGTAAAGCTCTAGCTCACGGGAAATCCAGATCACACCTGCGGGGACGCACCGGTGTGCTCTGGTCCTCAGAAAAAATTCCCCCACCGGCATGTGACGCGGCGGGGCCAGCCCATTGCGTCGTAGTATAGGCAGCCTCGTAGGGTTTGACACGCTGCAGGTACCATCTCCATCTCCCTCTGCACACCGGGCAGTATTTTAAACAGCCGAGCTCTAACTAATCCCGTGGAAAATGGGAGAAAGATTCCGCCTGCTGCGTCCCTTTCCGATCTTTACATGGACAGGCAGGCGCCTCTGAGCTGTCTCACTCGTAAACTTCCTCTATATAAAAACCCTAGCCTGAGACCCGGAGAGGTGTAAGGTGTTTATATATCCCTTCGTTGTTCGCTAGCTACTGGCGTTACAACAGCTAGATCGAGTCGAGAGTAGAAAGGAGCTTTAGCTGAGAGCAAGCGAGACTGCGAGAGCGAGAGGCATTCGGATCCATGGAGCTGGAGGCTGCCGCGCCGGCGTTGATGAGGAGGGACGGTCGGAAGCTGGCGAGGTGCCCGCGGCTGCAGCTGGACACAAAGACGGTCACGGCCATCGAGCAGTCCACGGGCGAGAGCGTCGCCGACGCCGCCGCCGTGCCGGGCGCGGGGCCCGGGATGCGCGTCAAGATCGTGCTCAGCAAGCAGCAGCTCAAGCAGGTGGCCGCGGCCGTCGCGGGGGGCGGCGGGTTCGCGCTGCCGCCGGCGCTGGAGCAGCTAGTCAGCGTGCTCAGGCGGCAGCACGCCAAGAAGCAGGCGGCGGCCGACGTGGTGGCCGCCGCGAGGCGCCGGGGCCGGTGGTCGCCGGCGCTGCAGAGCATCCCGGAGGAGTGCTTTTAGCCAGGCGTGCCTTCGCGTAGTGTTCCACTCTTTGCTTGTATAGCTCTCTCCTAATCTTCGCCTTATTC
The DNA here is from genome assembly GCF_002211085.1 of Panicum hallii. Classification (NCBI taxonomy): domain Eukaryota; kingdom Viridiplantae; phylum Streptophyta; class Magnoliopsida; order Poales; family Poaceae; genus Panicum; species Panicum hallii. Next base: position 51,830,467 of record NC_038042.1, on the reverse strand, counting down.
TTCCTCCTGATGGATTGCAACCAGCCGATTTGATTGGGCCAAAATGAGCGCCCAATGGTTGCATCCCAGATTTGAAATGTCACATATTTTAATCTGGCATTTGGATCCATCGATCCAGAAACAATTTTCCCTCTGTTTCCGAGAGATCGGACGGTGTACATACCCGGATTCAACTCAATCAACCAGTAAAGGACAATGAACTGGGAAAAAGGAACCAAACAGCGTGTCAAGTCCCTTTCTTCGCCGTCGAGTTGGTGTCCTGGCCCGTGTGTGTGTGTGTCAGACTGTCAGTGATCTAGCAGATGCTAGCTCTACTGCTCTAGCTGCTGCAACGAAATGAGAAGTGGCCAATGCGATCCAGCTCGGCCACAAGATTATATTCCTGCTAAGTAGTTCGACGAGATCTAATCGAGGGGTTTACAGTGGATTTGCGCATGACATGACCCGGGAGGAGCAACAGTACACCACCATGGCACCATGGCCTACTGGGTGGCCTGTGAGATGTATGTTTCACTTGCCGACGTCTAATCAGCATCAGCGCAGATCAAGTCGATCAAATCGAGTCGCATCCACTGCTCGTCTTGGTTCTTTGCACAGTGCCAAGGCAATGCGTCATCCTGACGCTGCTGCTGCTGATCGATCACCCGGTGATGCAAGTGATTTGGATTTTTTTTAAAAAAAACTCTAAAACGTAAGTGAGGTTTTCTCCCGCGACAATGGAGCAAAGGGAGAGCTAGGGTTTACTGCGGAAGCGCTGCAGATCCGTGGAAGAAGCGAAACGAAGGACCGTCAGACAGATCGTCAGTGGCTTTTCAAGCTGTGCAAGCTTTTCGAAGCACACACAGCCTGGTCCTGCCGGGCGTCCGAGGCATCAGCGCTAGTACGTAGGAAAAGCTTTCCCATTCAGTACTTGCTAACCATAGCACCCGGATGAAGTGTTTTGACAGTACCGCGCCGTGCTGCTCCACGAGCTAGCACTTCATCCCGTTTCTTCGCGCCATGAAGCAGAGCGAGCGGCGGCCATGGCGCCACCTGGCCGGCCTTACATATGCAGTTACACTGAAAATGGAAAGGCCCTGCATACGTATCGCAACGGCATTACTGGCCAGTGGCCCCCGCGTACCTGCGGAGGAGGTGATGCAAAAAAGACGTGCCACACACACCATGGCTCCTCCGCCAACTGTACTTCGTACAGAATAACACTCTCGAACTTTAAATAAATAGAATCGCGGTCCAATTTCCTATACATATACAACCGACCGTTCCAGAAATACAAATTAGCAAGCAATCAGACCACCTATCTGACCGCCGCCATTCCACGAGAGCCAGGCGGGCGCGCAACTGTCACGATCAGACCACCGCCGGGGCGCGGCGTTCGGTCACCAAGGTTCAGGTAGTACAGGGGCACCGCTCGACGCCCGGTGCCCTCCCGGACAAACCGACGCGGAAGCGGCGAAAATCCAGGCCGGCTCCACGGCGGCCCGCTCACCAACGCGCACATGGGGACACGGCCGTGGCGAGGCCATCCCACGCTGCGTTGCGTAGGCGGCCGCCACGGATCGAGCCCAGAAACCTCGCCGTGACAGCAGCGGCCGCCGCGCAGGCGCAACCCGACGAGAGGACAGCCGTGCCGGTGACGCGCGCGCTTACAACCTCTGCAGCAAGCAGCCGCGGCCCCGCGCCGCTGAGGCTCCGGCGCTCCGCTAGCGCGGGGGACAGCTAGGGCGCGCATGTGACCTACCTGAAAACGACCGTGCGCGGCCGTGCCCCCCGATCGCGAGGGCTCGATCCGAGCCCGAGCTCTCGCCATCAGGAGGAGGCGCGGGCACGCAACGACCTCGGCCGGGGCCACGGACAGAGCCAGCCAGCCAGCTAGCTCCCACGCCTCCTAGTCGCGGGGCGGGGGCGCACGCGTGTCTGGCCGTGCGTCGCCGCGCAGCGCGTGGGCCCTGCGCGCAGGGCAGCCCCGATCCTCGCCGCCGGGGCGGGATCCGGCGGCCGGGGCCGGACGGCGGAACGGTCCGCTCGCCCGTGCACAGCCTGGGGGCCCGCCCCGATCAGGAGGCCAGCCAGGTCGCTGCCATGTCTCTTAGCGCGCACAAGTTGCGGTGTACTGGACGGATGGGCGCAGGGCGCTGGCTGCTACGCGTCCCGCTTATCCGAAATAATTTCCTTCGCCGAACGCCGATCGGGACGTCGAGTCGGAGCTGGGGGGCCCTGGGCCTGGAGCATCGGCAGGCACACGTCACGCCAGCATCAGCCTTGCGTCACAGCGTTTCCTCGTTTTTTTATTGTTCGGGTTCCCTCTTCCCTCATCTTTGTCTATTCCGCGGGTGGGGCCCGTCAGCCTCGGAGTGCATGTGACCTGTCAAAGCAATTACGAGAGCTGTGCCGGCGAGCTAGCTAGCCATGCACGCCTCTGCTGCGCAAGCCAAGGTTGATCGATCGCGGATTCACTCGCACGTCACTTGCTGCACAAGGGTTGTACCGACTCGTCAACCTAGGGTTTCAGCTGCTCATTTTTACCGTCATCGCGTTCTTCGTCGCAAAGTAACCTTGCAGCTCCTCCCAAGCCTTGGTTACACTAACTAAAGTGGATCTTTGGCAAGAAGCAACTTCGTATCATCTACGTGTCAAAAACGGGCGCGACTGAAGATCGATCCTAGCCAGTCAGGCAGGATCGACAGGTCGATCACCAGCTCCGATCGCAGATTCGCGGGCTCGCTACCCGGTGGATCCTCCGTGGGATGAGACGAATCCATCGTCGTACTAGTATCAAGCAAGCAGTTTTAACGCGAATCTTGGGATCGCAGGGGCTGGCTCCTCCCCTGCCCCTGCAACATACTGAACGCTCCCATACAATGTTGACCTGAAAAGGGGCGCCCTCCCCCCTTCACATGCGCCTTGTCCGTAGTGAGTAGACCTCACGTACTTGCCTGCATGGATTCCGGCCGCAAGCAAACAAGAGCAGCTAGCTGCAGCAGAGCCGCTCGGCCCGTAGTACCAGCGCCCGATTTAGAGCCCACAGCTTGTTGAAGAGGTTAAAAAAAGTTTTATAGGAAGTTGTATTAAAGGGATATTTTCCCAGCAGAATTACTTATGAAGCATCTAATGAAGCTGTTTCCAGTTTATACTGGAGAGAAGAAGCTGAAAACCATAACTTCGCTCAGCTTCTCCCGTAGACCCGCATTCTGCCAAATAATTTTGAAAACAGTTTCAGTTTCAGCTAACCGGAGAAGCTGTTCCAGAAGTTATTTAAAAGAAGCTATACCAGACGGGTTGTGCTGCTCCCGGAGCTGCACAATAGCAGCATAGTCCTTGCTGTATAAACTGCGCTGCAGGGGACCTTCCTTGAAGCAACAACCTCCTCAACATGCCCGCAGGCCGCAGCTAGCAGCGAGTTATAAAAAAAATAATCTGAGATCCAACCGATCTGGCCAGGGCCCCTGCATTAGCATTTGCCTCCTATTTTTTTAGAAAAATCAAGCCTCCTAATTTAAGCTCTATCTATATTCTTTATTTCTTTAGCTAGGTCGCCGGGGAATGATCGAGGCTGGCATGTGGGCCACCGCGGCGATGGCGACGCTCCGCGCGGCACGCAACGTACAGCGCAGGGCCTAGCTTTGTCCATGTGAAGAAAGCTAGGCAGCAATGCAAAGATTGTGCATGATACATCATCCTCGGGCTCCAAGGCAGGCAGGCAGGCAGGCAGGCATTGTTTACGGGAATATCTCTGTGAAGCTATGGTTTGCAGTGCACCCAAAGAAAAACGGTTGCTAGCTAGGCAGCCACACGAGCTGGTGCATGTTACCCCTTCCCGCGAGCATTGCCGCCATGCATTGTACGCTGCCACATAACCCAGATCGGTCGTCGAAGCCCCCCCGGAGAAGCCAAAGACTGCGTACGCCCGGCCCGTTGACAAGTTCGTTGTAGCTAGGCTGTCTCCAACGGGAGACTCTAAACCGTTCTCTACTCTATATATAGAGAAGATTCCGTTCTCTATATGCTCCAGCAGCGTTCTCTAAATGGTCCTCTAAAATAAAGAACGCTACAGGTTTCCTCTATATATAGAGATTCTCTCTCCTCTTCTCTATTTTTTCTTTACGTTTTAAACACTGGATTAAATAAAAATAAAATATGTCCATAGCATTTGAGGTATGATAAATACGTACGTACAAAAATTTGGAACAAAATACGTTTCTAATATAGGGTTTAATGTATAGAGAACGAGATTTAGAGAACGTTGTTGGAGAGAAATGAGATATAGAGGAGAGAATCTTGTAGAGAAATCTGTAAATGATGGATATAGAGAACGATATAGAGAAGTCTGTAAATGACGGATATAGAGAACGACGGTTGGAGATAGCCACATGAGCGGACGAAACCTATCTGATCAAAGCACGCAGACGCAGGCAGCTAGGAGGGAGATCGAACTCGTTTCACACACCATGCAGGATTCCGGCTCGATATGGCTGGCCACTGCTCGTGACCCGTCTACGCACACTCAACGCCCGTACCTGCGCTGGCCTGGTGCTGCATTGCCGTGCTGCCCTGCGATCTTCTCGTTGCGCAGCATTTGCCGCGCCGGGAAACCAGGCTGCGAGCGAGCGAGACGCCGCGGCAACCTTTGAGGCTTTGGACCCGTGTTATCTGCCTGCATTATTGTCGGGGGGAAAAAAATCGGACCCGCGTTACAAACTGCGTGCAATCATGGAGGGTTGGTTCACCGTCCGCGTTGATCTTTCGGGTGCGCGGTGCTAGTTGGGGGTTTAATCATCAGCGCAGCCCTGATCTTGGAGCAATTTCCTAATGCTGCTGGTGGTTAACTGACGGTTACGAGGGGCCGGCCGGGCTCCGAGCCATCTCGACGTGCTTTTCTAATGGAGTTCTAAATCATCGGTGTCGCCTCGCGACCGTCCGATCCGTTCGACTGTTCTATCAGCACAACTAGCAGCTCGGTTCATCGATCCTCGTCCCGCGTGCACGCAAGGATCCGATCGATCCGGCGCCCCTGAAAGGGACGCGACCGAGCAATATATCCGAACGATCATGGATTTTTCGAGGAAAAAAACCCTGGCGTTAGGTTCTCTGCCTCCAATGTACTTTAGCTGTGGCGTCTAAATACAGGATCGGAATCGAACACAGAACCGGAGATACGTACATGTACGCGTACTTGACGAGTCGTCAGTATCTGTAGCTCTAGCCTGCAACAATGTGGAAGCAGCAAGGGGCCTCTCCGCTTGCTCCCCGTCGATCCAATGATTCCTCCGTCGTCCCGGCTGCTCCGCGAGGAGAGGGACGGCCATGTGAGGCGCCCGTTTCTTTATTCAGCTCCCCATCTCAATTAGCCCCCCTCCCTGTCTCATGATTGTTTTAAAGTCTTAAAAAAGCTACCCCCATCCCCTCATTACTTTACTAATTATTAATTACTCCCAGCGAAATCTTAATCTGATGAGGGGAGGAGGAGCCAAAGCTTTGCACAGGTCACAGACACACACAGGTGATGGGTAAAGGAGGTCAGGGAAGACGTAAGGGTGGTCCAGGCCCGGGCCCGCGTGTCATGGACGCAGGGGGCGCGTATTTGGAGACAGTTGTGTTGTGGCTGCGCTCGCCGGGAGGTGAAGGCGTCGCCAGCGAGTATATAAGGATGTTGGTATGGGGGTGGTGTCACATTGCTCGGCAGCCCGCACATTCACTTTGCCTTCGCTTTTAGCCTCCGTGCTGTAACTTGCAAGGGACGTCGAGGCGAGGAGGGGGTGTACAAGAACAGAGCTCGCCCGCCGCCGGAGGAGGAGGCCGGGCACGGGCGGATGGCGTCCAGGTGCTTCTTCCCCAGGGACGCGGCCGCGGACGCCCGGCACCAGTCCAAGGCGGCGGCGGCGGCGCTCGAGCAGCTGCACCACGGCGGCCGCCTCCTGTCGCGCGAGGACGTCGGCGGCGCGGTGCGCGTCAAGATCGTCGTCAGCAAGCGCGAGCTCAAGCAGATGGTCGCGGCGCTCGGCGACGGGGCCGGCGCGGTGACCGCGGCCGCGGCGGCCACCGGCGAGCGGCACCGGCAGCGCGCGGCGGGGGGTGCCGGGCCGGGCGCGGAGCAGAGGCTGCAGTCGCTGCGGCGGCGCAGCATGCGGCGGGCGGCCGAGGCGGCGCGCCGGATGCAGGCGAGCGGGGAGTGGGAGCCCGGCCTGCAGAGCATCCCCGAGGAGGTCTACTGACCGCCGGGCGCCGCTCCGCTAGTAGACGAACGGCGCCCGCTGATGGCTAGTAATCTCTTGACTAATTATGGGTTGGGTGCGTTTTGATCACCGCTAAGTGCTAGATGTATGTGTACAGCGCTGTTTTGCTCCGGACCCTGCTTACCATGGGCTCCAATGGCTGCTTAATCGTCCTCCTCCAGTTTGTGCATTTTGCCCTGTGAATTTTTTTTTGGTATGAACCAAAAGGGGAGGAAAGATCGAGATGTGTTTTGGACCTCGGGTCACAATGCAAGTGCTGATGGCTGATGAACTGATCCCGATTTCGGCATCCACCCTGCTGTGAACCTGTGATTTGAGAACGGCTGATGGTGCGAGCATGTTGTTCAGGGGAGTAGCAAGCTGCCAGGATTGCTGCTGTTTTTTCTCTTGTCCGGCAGTGAGATTTTACGGTGTCGCCATGCTATGCCACTGTGATCCCGTGAGTGAAATGGTGAACCGTGAATCCGTCACATGTACATGTACTTTTTTTACTGTGGAGAAATAGTTTACCCTGTTCTGTTGTTTGCTCGCTCGCTTTTCGGTTGGGCTGGCATGGAACATAACCAAAAGTATCAGTGGTTAGAAGCGGGGCAAAGGAGAACCGGTGCCAAGATTCCGTCGCACATGGCCAGATGGCTGTCCTATTAAAGAAACCACGGTCTCTTGTTCTTCCTGTTATCCACTAGTTGGCCGTAAGCTTCCTGCCATGTTGTGGTTGCTGTTGCCGCTGTACGGGCCGGGCCTCGCCTTTTCTCTCGGCATTATTTTGGATTTTCGAATCAAAATAAGGTGACCAGATGCATAACCTATGTTTGTGTCGAGATTTTACAACGGAGCACACTAGCGCATGCCGCTGCTTTCGGTTGTGTGCTGATGTGCAGTTCCAGCTTTATTTCAAGTAGCGTACAAATGGTTAAGTTAAAACTGGCAAGCGTTTTTGTAGTGTATCATGGTCTTTATTCCGACCTTTTAGGTAGTTCAGAGTTTAAAAGCATCAATAAGATGGGATTCACAAGAAATGCCTTTCTGTGTGAAAATAATGCACACTCCACTGGCCATATCTATTCCTGTATGCTTCACACTGCATAATACGGTCTCGAGTCTCGACTAGTCTTGCACTCCATACAAGCAGTACAGATTTGGCCAGGCCTATGAATTGAAGTTTGGCAAACACATCCCATCCTGAGTCCTGACGCCAACAAGTCATTGGGAACTTTTGACGATCTGCAATCATGGTCTCATCGTAGCCTGAACCTCTGAGGCTCTGAACAAACCTCTCTAACCTGCCTGCTTCCAATCCGTGACAGTTCCATCAGGCCCGACCTCCGTCTCCATCAGTCGCCCCACGAACCACCGCTCCGCTGCTGGCCCAGCTCGCGGCAAGGGTTCGGCAGCATTCATGCCCCGCTTTCGCCTTGTGTACCGGGCCATTGACGTCGAAACGCACCACCACGCAGCGACCTCGGTTGCTTCCGTCTCACGCTCGTGGTTTTCTTTGGACACCGATCGATCGATCGATCGATCCAGATGACAGCCGGTGACGCGGCGCCGATCGAGCTCGCGTCCTCCTCGAAGCGGAGCAGGACGCGCCGCGTCGGTTTCTGCAGACACGCGTGTGGGGGAATCGAAACATTTGCCGCCGCGCGATGACTGCGTCCGGCCTCGAGAGCGGCGAAGGCGATGACCGCAGGCTTGCGCGCCTGAATCTAGGAGCATCTTGGAGTCTGCGAACTCCGCGAGCGGAGAGCGTACGGGTTGCTCGCGTTGACATTGAGACTGCGGCGTCTCTTCCCCAAGTTCTTGTTGCTGGTTTACTATACTCCCCTATGGCTGCTGCAACGAACCTACGTCTTGTAGACCTGGAAGTTCACACACGGTAGGTCAGCACTGAGCAGCAATGCTGCTATTATACTAAGCGGATCACCGCGCGTAATCTAGTAGGGTGCTCGACTTTTCACTAGATAGCGTGGATCAATGGCAGCGTGATCACGTGGTTTGCTCCAAAAGTGTGATTGAATACTGCAAACCCAAGTACAGTCCTCTTGGACACAACAACTGCTCATGTTGAAGACAGAATTCGGTGGAGAAGGTAAAGCATGAATGCATGCACCGGTACATCAAAAAAAGAAAACGAGGGGAATTTTAAAAAATGAGCAGGAAATAACTGTGAATATGGGCCGAAAGTTGCCTTTTCTCAGATATGTCAGCCCAAAGAAGCAGACCACACCCGAACTCTCTCAGGCCGACAGGTTAGCCCAGCTCACTCCTCCCTCGCTGTTGTTGTCTTTGTCTCCTCTCTCCAGCTAGCTGCCTTGTGAACAAGCCCCAAATCTGGTGGCGGTGATCTGCGGGGCAGGCAAGCAGCGCAGCCGAGAGAAGTTAGAACTTAGAAGCAGGCGGCGGCGGCGGCTGACAGCAGCTCGCAGAAAGGAGGTGCGCAGGCATAGGTCCTGGTGGCGGCGGAGCGGGCATACGGCCCCAGCGGCGGCGCGGCGGCAAGTTGGTTAGTGACTGCGGCTTTGCTCTAGTTTTCGAATTCTTATTGATTAGGAGCTAGCTTCGGTAGCTTTTTTCGAAATGGGATTTCTAAATAGGAAATTAGACATCATGGGATCTGGTATTGGTACCCAAGCTGCGGTTGCAGTTTATACTGGAAAAAATGGGTGTTCAATTGAACTCCACGCACGGCTGAATTTGTACGTGTGAGCATTAGGTGTTTGTTGAAATGCATCAGATGAGATGATGCTTTCGTGTACCGTGTATATCTGTATGTGGCATTACCAACAACAATTTTCCTCTGAGGCAGGCCATAGCACCGAAATTAAGACAACTAGAAGAATGCCCATTGTTGCCACGGGTAAAACTCTGTTATTTGCTTTTGAAACTCATTTTTTTTTTACTATCTTTCATTTCAATCGATCTATCTCTACGTGTTTTCTATGGACACCCATAGAATTTTGATTTACTTTGATTCCAGCCATATTATATTTGCTTCTACTACCCCTTCAATTTTAGTTCGACTGCTCAAGAGAATGGCACAAGAGAATTCTAGTGACAAAATAGTTACAACCACGCTCTAGGTAGATGTGTGTTGCGGTTCAGTCTGTTGGCGCCACCAGTAACGTGAGGGGGAGAGCTGTGGCTGGGTTGGTATGGACATGCCACCATCCTATCACCACCAGCTGCAATGTTTATTGTAGTGAAGATACTATTTGGTGAGCTTATCTTAGGCAACTTACTGTGATTGTTCTGTGGGAAGTGATGGGAAGTTGATTTCCCTTGGTAAAAATCCTCTCCATGTCAAGCTTTAGCATGAGATCCTTAGTTTTTTTTTTCGTTCACGAAGAACATAAGCTCTTGAAGCATATGTTTCCGTTGTTCATGAGAAAATTGAAGATGAGAGCCTATGCATAGTTTTTTTTTGCATTATTTATCCTCAGTGAGTGATGTGTGCTGATGCATAACTTTTGCGGTATAGATGTGTAATGTACCTGTCTGTAGTTGTTGAATTTTGACTAGAGAAGTTTAAAACTTTTTCTTAGTATGCATGATATACTTGTGTGCAACACAGATGTCAAACATAATGTTAACTTCAAGCACTTGAAGGTTATAACTTATATGACCGTATGCATCTGTTTTTTGTTGAATTTCCAGTTTTCTGGGAGGTTTCACATGACGTGATCATTACTTGGCTTAAGTTCTTGAATGGCGCGTTTCATGGATTTGCGGGCTTTCATCCTGCGTGCACGTGTCTTAAAGCTTTATAGTCAGGCATTACGAATTATTCGGCGTGCACCTGAACATGCCCGAGGTTAGGCTCCTTGCTCATTTACTCTACTGCGTGTGCTGCTATATCTTAAGGTGCAACTAATTATTCGTGAACATGGTTTGTCTAGATGAGTTGAGGCAGGCCACAAGGGCCGAGTTTGAGAAATATCGCCATTGTGATGATAAACAAAAGATTAGATTTTTGATTAGTGAAGGGAGGCAGAGACTAAAAGGTCTTGATGAACTGCTTGATATGACAGGGCACAGCTAATCTGGGTTACATCTTGGACTTTGCTACTTATGCAGCTCATTCCAAAATTCATGAAGTCTAAATTGTTTGAAATCGATCACTTTAATAATGAACAGCACTATATGTGATGAACTTTTGGGCAATTTCTGTAAGAAAATTGTTAGGGGATGCAGAACATGGTTGTACTGAGACTGTGAGTGTTTCCATACTGAGAAATACTGCGATCACTTTGCTTGTGAAACATGCACATCAAAGTATATGGTGCCCAGAAACATATATATATCCTTCACAACTTTTATATTTTTTGTTTCTTTTTTACGGTATCTAGTGACATGAAGGTCGTTTGTCCCCTTGCTTCTACCAAATTTGATTCCATACTCTATCGCTTACTCTCTAGTGGACAAATATTTTTCTTGTAATTTAATTTCACTTGATTATGTGACCCAATAAGGCAATAACATGTTCTTTACACACAGCCAGCACCCAGCAGGCTGGCATTCTGTAACAGGTTCTTTACTTGATTGCTTTAGTTGTTTTGTAAATTAGTAGTATAGCCTACTAGCTGCAATGCAAGATGCATACAAACTGACTGACTAGACTGAAATTTATAATCTGACAGTGTTGAGCGGTGGAACACTCTGGAACAATAAACATGGAGCCAGATAAAAGGGTCTGCCGACCAACTGATTCTGAGAAACTTTTAAGCATAAAACTCTGTCGTACAGTTACTATACTATGAAAATATTAGCTCTTCGCAGAATACGAACGAAGCTCTAAACTTGGAAAGTACACTAGTCAGGGACTTAATAACAGTGTAAGTCATCAAAGTTTAAAACTGACATCTCAGTATCTCGACCCAGCAAGTACTGCACAGTACAGAATTACACCAGGCAGAATCTCTGAAAGCCAATTCCTTTTTTTATCCAGATCAAGTTGCAGAAATTTCACCTTGAAAAAGTACAGATTCTAGAGTTGCTGGAACTCCATTTGCCAATGAAAGGCAGAACAGCTAAAATAATACTTTTGACATCATGTTTTACTCTTCATCAAGACGGCCAAATGCAGATAAATGTGATGATTGGCTACAGGAAAATTCCAAAACCTGCAAAACCCTGCAGATTTCGAGAAGGAATTGAAATGGAATGCGATTATATGTGACTCGTTTAAGACCAGTGAAGAAATTTTCAGGTATCTGACAAGAATGGATAAGTCCCATAAAGACCACGACGTGCTGATTCAGTTCAAATCAGTAAAATATCAAAGAACTGGATCAGACCAGATCAACGGATTCCGTTAATGTTGTACCAACAGAACCTTTAACTTGCAGTACAATAGGAACCAAGCTTTCAAGTTTCAAGTTTAGAAACAAATAGTCAGGAACAAAAATGACAATGTAAGTCAAGCTCAATAGTAGTACAAAACTGACTATTTCAAAGATTCATTAAACCAACCCCACACATACCACATCAAGATGCAGAATCTTTGAAGCCACCTCTGATTTGTGACCCCAAAGAGGTGCAGAATTCATAATTACAGGCATTCCGTCTGCCAACGACAGAGCAAAGACAGATTATGCAATCCCACAACGAAAATGATACATTGGCATAAAAAATTATTCAGCTCGTTCATCGTGAAGACTAACTCTGTCGAAATGTGATGATCTGTTACAAGAACAAGAACTAAAACCTGCAAAACCTACTTATTTCGAACAGGAACTCGAGGATTGAGTCAATGTGCATGCAATCCCGTCCAAGAATCCTTCACAAAATCAAGTAGCCGCCAAGAATTCATCAAGAATCGCTCTCCAGAAGTGCGAAACCGACGGGAGTTCATCGAGAAGGCTTCTTGATCGACGATCAGAACCCAACCAAGAACTCGTCAAGAACCAAGAACTGACCCGCGCGCCAGGCGCCAGAGAAGACGCGCCGCCCCAACCTCAAGAATCCCAGCCGGTCTTGGGCGCCAGCGGCGAGGACGCGGGCGACCGCGGCGGCGCGGCCCAGACGTTGCAGACAGGGCAGCGCGGCGAGATGGCGAGCCACCGGTCGACGCAGTCCTGGTGGAAGGCGCGGTTGCAGCCGGGGAGCACGCGCACGGCGCGGCCGGGCGCCATGGCGTCGAGGCAGATCGGGCAGAGCGCCTCCCCCTCCTCCTCCTCCTCCCCGCCTTCCGCGGGCTCCAGCACGGCGACCCCGCCGAGCCGCATCAGCTCTGACTCCGAGAGCCCGTTCTTGCCGTCCTCCTCCTCCTCCGACGCCGCCTGGGGCGTGGGCGGCGGGGTCCGGGGCGCACGGCCCCGCGCCACGGCGTCGAAGAGGTAGCAGAGCCAGACGCCGAGCACCCCGAGCATGCCGATGGCGAGCGACGCCACGGCCAGGGACACCGCCCACACCTGCGCCATCTTTCTCGCTCGCTCCTCTCCCCTGGATCGCTTCGCTTGTTCTTCCCGTCGGTCGGTCGGTCGGTTGGTGCCTTTGGTAGCGCGCGCAAGACCGTTGTGGAATCACTTCGCACGGGTGCGGAGGAGCAGGTGGCCTTAAATGCTACCGCACGGGCACTAGTGGATCAATGGGCCTGAAAACCCAGTTCAGCCCAAAGAAAATCAGGAGGGAAGAAGAGGAAGGGGCTCGGCCCAATACTAGGTCCGACTAGAAAAGAGTACGCGTAGGCCTAGCTGACGGACTCGGCTTCTTGCCAGGCAAAAACACGAGGATCCCAAGTTCCCAGCACAAACCGAAAGGGGAGGAGAACCTCAAGCAGCGCAGCCATGGCGAAGCAGGGGGCGAAGAAGATGAAGGACGAGAACAAGAAGCGCTTGGATTTGCTCCTGCGCATCATCCTCGTATCCAACGTGAGCACCCACCTTCAACCACTCCTCCCTTCCTCTCCCCTCAATCGCGCGGGACAGATCCGTTGAATCACTTCATCCGCCCGTAGATCGTTGCCGTCCAATTTGTTGTCCGGACAACTCGTGCGGTGGTATTGTTGTGTGAAACCTAGAAAATTGGACTAGATGACAGTATTTGAAGTATTCTCGTGCTCATTCTGCTAGGTATTTTTTTTCTCTTGCCGGAAGACCGGAAGGGAGTAACACTCTGCCTAGAATCGAATCTGGGATGCCAGGGTGCTGTGGCGGGAATAGAATTGGCTGCGGGAGGATGAAATTCGGTGGATATTTAGCTTAATTTTGTTGAGTTCTGTGGAATCACTCACTGTGCCTTGTAGTCGCATTTAGGTGTTGGAAGGTCAACAAAGAGCTATGAAATGTTCCTTTCTTCCTGATACACCCAACGACTAAAAATCTAGTGAATAGTGATACATTTGTAATACTGTATTACGATCCACAAATGACAGAAGATAGTGAATTGATGAGCTTACACGCTGAGAGTTCATGTCAGTTGTTAGGGGGGGAACCCTTCCATGCCCAGTACCCTCTTGTTTGTTTTGGAACCACACTCTATTCCTATACCCTCTGTTATTAATTCGGTTGACTTCTCATTTTTCTTGTGGTATGTTGTTTTTTTTACAAGATTTGGTATTGATTCTTTAAGTGATTCGAGATTATTATTCATAAAAATGCTTGCAATGCTTCGTGGATGTTTCCCTCTGTTGCTTTTGTCTTGACCTCTAAGTATGTCACCAACTAACTATATGTTCTAGCCATTTTTGGTCTGAGGACTAGTCTCTTATATGCTTTGTTGTTATACAGGCTATTTACGTAGTGGTGAGGATGGGTATAATGCATTCATCCTTCACCTGGAAGCATTGGATTGGACTTATGTTAACATCTGCTGCATATTTTCTTCCATATAAGCAACTTGCCAGTATGGCCAAGCCAGTTTACTCTGATAACGGAGAACTACTGGATGGTGGCTTCGACTTGAGCACTGGTGGGATTTGTGAGTAAGTAACTGCATGAGACAGTGTAAATGTTAGCTCAGGTCACTTGCTTGATAACAGGTGTTTTTGTTGCATACAGGAATTCATATGAATCACACTCTCAGTGATGCATAGTTGCATACGTACAGAGGATTATAAAGTACCTGCCTCCCGGCTCTCGGCATTTCAAATCTGAACAATTCATGCATTAGTCTTTAGAGCCTAGTTACATTAGTAACAAAAAATATATATAAAAAACAGTGGGCCACAGAAATGAAATAATGAGAAAATGAGTTGAGAAGTCAGCAATTTATTTTTGTAGTGGTATGCTTTTTTAGAGAAGTAGTGGTACATTTTGGTCATCTTCAAACCAATAACAATACTTTTACATTTTGTTCTGCAGGTATCTGTATGATGTGATCTATATCACTGTCTTCGTGCAGCTGATGTCCATCATTTCTGAGAAATTTTGGTGGACATATTTAGTGGTAAGACAACACACACCATATGTTTTCTTAAAAATTGTGCTTCTGTTCAATCGCTTCAGGGGCGCAGGGCCATGTGGGAAAAGTACCCTTTTGGGCCTCAATTTCACAGAGCATCTTTTATTCTGCAAAAAGTTTGGTAGTTGTTTTAGCTGAACAAACCTGTCTGACTAGGAACATTGGTCATATGTGTGACCAGATATGTCTACCTTGTATTTCGGTCACTGTTTTTCTTAAAATTACAAAGCAAAGTAGTACGAAAAATTTAGTGAATAACCAATGCAAATGACCATCACTAATTGCTACTCATTTCAAGTAGTTATATTCATATATCGATTCATTTCTGCATTTTTGTGTCATAATAGAATTTGTTTCCTTTAGGCTTCAATCCTCTTGCAAACATTACTAGTTCGAGTTGCGGGTGCATGTTTTGCATGTTAGATACACTCATGACTCTAGAGTTGCAGATGCTTCCATTGATCCGTTTGTCAAGGGGCTCGCCAATGATGGCCAACTTATTGTTTTGCTTAATATTTGTATACCCATCCATTTGCAGATTCCAGCTTTTGCTGGATACAAGATTTCCGGTCTGTTGAGAGGAACATTTTTCAGTGGTGGTTCAGAGGTATAAATAGATTGACCATTAATTTCAACAGATTATTTTAATTATGAGATATGACAGACAGGTATTAATACCTCCTGTTTTCAGGGTGAAGTTGAAGATGAGAAGACCCGAAAGAAAAGGGAGAAAATGGAGAAGAAGGCATCTAGGGGAAAGATGATCAAAACTAGGACTCGTTGATATGCCAGCTAGGGCACCTGTTGCTGGAAGATTAGATTGGTTTATCACAGCTGTCCAATTGAAATCCAAGCTGTTTGGCGAGTACTATCATGATGAGAAGTTCAACCAACAATTGCTCCAAACAGCTAGCGTTATGTAGCACAGATGTTAGCTAATCTCCAACTTGTTCAATCAATAAGAATTTTCTGTG
Source organism: Panicum hallii (assembly GCF_002211085.1). Lineage (NCBI taxonomy): Eukaryota > Viridiplantae > Streptophyta > Magnoliopsida > Poales > Poaceae > Panicum > Panicum hallii. The sequence goes on along the minus strand of NC_038042.1, from coordinate 51,814,860 downwards.
TGACTTCTGACCCTTTTTTACCCATGTTTCATACATCAACAATGGGGCATGGCAAATGGGGGAAAAAATCTCGCACAAAGCACGATAAGATGCTGCATCGAGGTAGCCATTGTTGTCATGTGAATCTGCCGTTATGGTTGTGTGAAAGAAGTGGGAAGTGCATTTTTAGACCAAACTGATTGTTGGTTAAGAATAACCAGCTACAAGGTTTGGTCAAAACTAGTAAAAATCTCTTTTCCTCAGCATATAAGGGCATTCTGAAACCATTCTGAAAATTGCAAACTTTTACATTTGTTAATGATTCTAAAGTTCACCAGTAACTTTTTTTTTTTTGCAGACAGAGACGGTCTTTATTCCTGCCTCTGCATGAATTGTGCACTCAACCATCCCTTATTACAAGTCCCAGCTATAGTCTGTTTAACAAAGATGTCAACAAATACCAAAAATGTTAACATAAATTGTCGTATAAATGTGTATGTGTTAGATATGGAACAAGGTGGTGCGCCACCGTCAATATCAGTTGTACTGGGGTCTTGCTTGCATCTCTCTCTGGCCGCAGAGTAGACAGTAGACGGCGCCGGCGACGAAGAAGCTGACAAACCAGGCATTGTTGTACGCCGTGACAAATGCCTTGGAGACACTCGTTAGGACTCCGACCTTGTGCAGAAATCCGGGGACGATGGGCGCCACTCCGGCGGCCATTGCAACCATCGCGGCGACGTTGAAACCACCCTGGAAGTAGTAAGGGCTGCCCCTGTCCTCCGAGTAGAGCGCGTCGACGTCCAGAGCTGTGCGCCGGACAATGTAGTGGTCGGCGAGGAGGATCCCTCCGATGGGGCCCGCGAGCGCCGAGTTGCTGAGCAGCCAGATGTTGACGAAGCTGTCGCTCGAGCTGACCAGCCGCCACGGCTGGAAGGCGAGGCTGATCAACGCGGTGACGACCGCCCCCTTGGCGAACGTGAACCTCCGCGGGCTCATGCTGACCAGCGCGTTCGCCGGCGCGACGACGTTGGCGGGAATGTTGGTCGTGATGATCGCCAGGGTGATCCCGGAGATGGCGAGGAACGTCGTTGCGGGCCCACCGATGCGGCCCAGGAGCTCGATCGGGTCGGAGATGACGCGGCCGAAGATGGTCTCGGTGGCGGAGGTGATGGCGACCCCGGCGAAGGTGTACAGGCCCATGAACACCGGCAGCCCCACCTGGCCGAGCACCTGGTCCGCCTGGCTCCGCGCGTACCGCGCGAAGTCCGGGATGTTGATGGCCACCGCCGCCCAGAAGCTGATGTTCGCGGTGAGCGACGGGAAGAAGAGCTTCCAGAACTCGCCGCTCGTCAGCCTCGGCGTCTGCGTGAGGACGCGCCCGAAGCCGCCGGCCGACGTGTAGGCCCAGGCCAGCAGCGCGGAGGTGAGCACGATGAGCACCGGCGCCGCGTACTTCTCGAGCTTGCGGATGCCCTCCATGCCGTGCATGATGACGGCGATCTGCGCGGCCGAGAAGGCGAGCAGGCACGCGAGCTCGAGCGGCGCCGCGCCGAGGCCGGGCATCGGCGCGACCAGCGGCTGGCACGACTTGAGCCGCGAGGGCAGGAGGAGGAAGATGGCGCGTCCGCCGATCCAGGACTCGATGCCGAACCACCCGCAGCCGACGAGCGCGCGGATGACGGCCGGGACGTGCGCGCCGTGGACGCCGAAGGCCGCGCGCGCAAGCACCGGGAACGGCAGCCCGTGCGTGACCGCCGGCGCGGCCGTGAGGACCAGAGTGACTAGGACGATGAGGTTGGCGAAGGTCACGGTCGCGACGCCCTGGAGCGCGGACATGCCGAGGTCCACGAGGCTGCCCGCGAGGTAATAGGCCGGCACGCCGACGACAAGCCCGGCCCAGAGGCTGGCAAGGTCCAAGGCCGTCATGGTGCGCTCCGACGGCGGCGTCGGGGACAGGTCCGATGCACTCGTCGACGCCCTGGGGCCCGCCGGTAGGTGCCGCGGGGGCGGCGAGGCTACCGTGACCGCGAGGCTCGGCCCGCGCGGTAGAAGTGGCAGCCGTGGCGCCGCCTGGGAGCTTGGCGCCACGAGGTCGTGCTGCAAATGGGTCGCATGGCGAGCAGTGAAGGCCCTGCATACCGCCATGAAAATGGCCATGGCCCCGCGGAGAAGCAGGATATTTCTCGGACCTTTTTGTTTTTGAGGGGTTGCTTTTTAGCCGTTGTTTTGGTCATTTGGAGGTTCTTGGGGCTTGAGGGAGGGAACCCGTCGATTTTTCACCGTGAGCAGGAGCAGCTGCTGCTATCTCCACCGCCCATGATGCTGTAGTCGGCACACGTATGATGCGTACATTGGATGGAGAGAAAATAGTTTTGTATTTTTGCGGGAGAAGAAAAATAGCAGGTTCAAAGTAGGCATCTGCTTAGAATTAGTTCATTCATTCTGGAATATGTTTTTGTTTTTGGAAAATTCTTTCTCGCAAGTACTAGCATCTTAAAACTGCATATCATAAGCCATGAATATCTTCCTGTACGCAACAATTTTCTCGGGGTCAAATTCTGTACAATTTTCTAGAATTTTTAGAATCTCCTCATAACAGAATTACTTTTTCCATACGAATTACTTTCACCAGATGCCCCACACGACTCACAATTAAAATTGCACATCACAAGAACAGCAGCAGCTCGTTAAAAAATAGGGAACAAGCACACACCAACGGGGTGAAAAGAAAATCTTGCACTCTACATAAGCCTGACCATTTCTTGCAAGAAAGTCAGGTTCCGCTCGTGTATCTCGACGCCAAAATGCTGGACTCCGAGCAGTCGAGCCAACATGCGAGAGGTGACGGTTCCGGCGAGCTTGACCACCGGTGGAGGATGAGGATTGCGCGGGCGATGGTCCGCCAGCTGCCCTCGGTCGCCGGCCACCGCCGAGATCTCGACACCTGCTCCCCGGACGCCTTGTCAACGAAGAGCCAGGTGGAGCTCCGCAAGCAAGCAAGCGTGGCACACGCAGGGCAAGGAGCGAACTCGTGCTGTGTCGGATACTCGGATATTGGGCTGCATTCTGCGGGGAGCTGGGCCTGTAACGGTCTCAGGAAAGGAAAAATGAATGGGGGTTGGGGAAATTGTAGAACCATCCCATATGTCACTTGAAATTTGAGCTGCCATTTTGCTGCAAATGTCACTCATACCGATTTTTTTTAAAAAAACCACACTCGTGCATAGCTAATTCAGTCTGTCTCTATCAATTTGGAACCACCAGTGCAGTCTTTTTTCAAGTTAAGTACTCCAAGGATGGAGCACCTGCTCTTCGGTTAAATACGCTGCCTTTTGCTGGTGACATTGCTTTTCGTTCAGAAGTCAGAACCAAATCCAAGCCCCTCGCCCAGCCCTTCTCTGTGAGGCTGTGTGATTCTAGTAGAGATGGCACTTGTGAGGCTGCGTGATTCCAGTAGAGATGGCAACGGGTACACGCCCGCTGGGCATTGCTTACCTGTACTCGTATCCGTCGGGATAAAATAGACCCGCTAAGAAACCCATACCCGCTGCCGGGTACGGATTATGTCCCAAACCCGTATCCTCACGGGTGGCGGGTACCCGCGGGCTGCCCGTGCCTGACAATCTGTTAAGTACTCAACTACTCAGATGTATCAGCCAATAGACGCATATGTAAAACTGAGGCAATAATAAATGATAAACATCAATCATAAGACTGATAGAGTGTTTCATAAATCATAACACCATTGATCACATCAGACATCACAAGTTCACAGCTGGATTAATATCCAGTTACTATCCACCATCCGTAGCGTGGCACCACTAATTCACTACATTAGATATCAAAAATCCAAAATAAAGTTATTGGACCATAATAAAATGAGTATATGATCTGCATTCTTTATAATATGTCGGATTTTAAAAACCCATGGGTTTGCGGGTTCGGGTGCTACGATCCCATACCCGTACCCGCGTACCCGCTGGGTACAGATTATCACCCATTAAGAAACCCACGGGTATAGATATTAGCCCGTACCTGTACCTACCCTAGTAGAGTAAAAACCTGCCGGGTTTTGGGTGTCGGGTACCCGTTGCCATCTCTAGATTCTAGTGAAATCTAGTGGGTTGGGACTGAGTGAAGTAAAGTTGGTGAGCACAAGAGAGAATTCGAAACCCGCCCGCAGAGCAGGCAGTAGATGGCGCCGGCGACGAAAACGCTGACGAACCAGCCATTGTTGTACGCCGTGGTCCAGGATGACCCCCCCTCCGATAGGCGATAGGACCCATGAGAGCCAAGTAGCCGAGCAGCCAGGTGTACACGAAGCTCTCGCTGGAGCTGAGCAACCGCCGCGGTTGGAATTCGACGCCGAGCACAGCGGCGACGAGCGCCTCCTTGGCGAACGTGAACCTCCACGGACGGAAGGAGCAGGAAGATGAATTGGCGCCTCCTCCAATCTACGACTCGATGCCGAACCAACCGCAGGCGATGAGCGCGTGGATGAAGTCCGGGATGTACTCGCCGCGGACGCCGAGACGGGGTTTCGCGATTCCGGCATGGAGGACGGCGGCGGACGGGCGGAGGCGGTGCGAGCCACGACCGGGGGTATCTGAAAATACGTGGGGGCTTAAATGAAAATAATCGGATCGCGATTACTAATCGCGATCCGATTTAGGGGTTATATGTAAATAGTAGGGGTTATTTGTAAACTATTTGTTTCAAATTAGGGGGTATTATGAAAATGTTTTGGCCGGCGACATGGAAGCCGCTCCACCGCTCGCCGTCTCACGCATTTGCTTGTCTCCGTCACTCCATAAGGATCACGCGCTCGACTGCCAATCCCGAACTCGATGCCGAGCCACCCGCAACCGACGAGCGCGGAGGACGCCTAGGACGTGCTCGCCATGGACGCCGAAGGAGGCGCGCGCGAGCACCAGGAAGGGAACGGCAACCCGTGCGTGACCACCGCCGCGGCCGTGAGGACAAGGGTGACGAGAACGATGAGGTTGGCGAAGGTCACGGCCGCGACGCCCTGGAGCGCGGACATGCCGAGCCCTAGAGAGCGGACATGCCGAGGTCCACGAGGCTGCCCCGCGAGGTAGTACGCCGGCACGCCCGACGATGAGCCGTCGAGCCCGGCCCAGAGGCTGGCAAGTTCCAAGGCGGCAAGGCCGTCATGCTCCGACGATGGTACTATAATGAACAAATCGTCTTCAGAGTTGAGACACTTCAAGCTGAAGCCCCCCTTCCCAGCTGTTCTTTACATATCGGTCAGAACCACTTCATCTCTTCTCCAATTTCAATGTATATAAGTGCACACTACCTACTACAATACGTTGGACACCATGAATTGAGAAAAACTGAGGCGTCGATACGGTTCCTACTTCCTAGACCAGCAGGTTTAGCTATTTAGGTGCACCAAAACTCGTGAGGTCGGCCCTTTTACCACAAGCGAGCGTGCGTGCGTGCGTGCGTACATACACTTCGGATGGATTTGAAGGGGCTAGCCCATGTGACGTCGATCGCGCAGAGGTTAACATATGGTCGAGGGGAAGAAATATGGATTAAGAATTGAATGTCGTGGGTGAGCTGTGATTAGATGATGTTCATGGAGCAGAAAACCTTGGCTGGCCGTTGATGTAATCATTTTTTGTTTTTCTTTTCTTTTTCGTTTTCGATCAGTGTAATGACGCTCTCGGGGTATGTGAGCGTACTTTCTTTTAAAAAGAGAAAAAAATCCCTAGTTTTTTTGGAAGTTCTCCCTGGAAAAAAAAACTATGCCTGCAGCTGCACCGGGCTAAAAAGGCACTCGGGCCCATGAATTTTAGTCGTGCCGTCATTTGTTGGGCCAGTTTATATTAGACTCAACTGGAGTCTGGACATTCTTGTCACAGGGACTCTTTCCTTTTTTGGCTGCTTCCACGTCAGCAGCGACCTCATGAACAATCTGCTTGTTCTGAGTGCTTCTTCATCATTGCGCAAAGCGCGAACATCTCCGGGTCAGGTCATGGTAGTACACTTGTACCTCCTGTCATGCAGTATGCATTGGTGTCTCATCAACCAAAAGAGATGCATCTCCAGTTGAAGGTTAGGCCTTCCACCCACCAGATCATGTGGAATTTTTCTGCCCCACATGAAGTCCTTTCCAAAGTTTCAAATCATGCCGTCCTCTTCAGAATCTCCAGACTACATAGTGTGCGCCATCGAGAAAAGCCGTAACCCAAACTACAGTAATTGTCTTTACGTGACGTTGTGGCATGCTGGGGATGAGCACTGGACAAGGTCGGAAGTAGATGATTATACTCAGTTCCGCACTACATATAGCAACCCGGTTTTCTACCATGACGAGTTCTACTGCCTGGGGACTCGAGGGAATTTGGGTGTTTTCAACCCACACAACATGACATGGAGAGTTCTCGACAAACCAGTTCCTCTTCTTGATGGTGATCCATTACCAGGTGATCGATACTGCCATCTGTTGGAGTTCAGAGATAAACTAATTACCATCTTCAGACCGCACAACAGAGCAGCAATGGAACTGTACAAGCTCGACATGTCTCAGATGGTCTGGACCATGGTTGAGAGGTTAGACAATGAAGTGACTTTTGTTGATCATTGGAACGCAGTCATGATGTCAGCACCACGGGATACTTGTTGCAACAGGATATAAATATCAAAACTAGGAGGATACAATGAAGGCCGAGAGCTCAAGAGTTGTGCATTCTATGATTTGAAGTCTCGCAAATATTATCCCAGTTATTTCAACTTGACAGAACGAATGAACTCCATATGGATTCAGCCGAACTTCAAATGTCAATGAATATGGATGTTCTATCATACCATATAATGGGTGTTTTAAAATAGATTAAAGCCTTCGTATCCCATGTTATATAATGTATCTGATCAAGTGAATAATAAATAATATAGAGTATGTGATCACACTAAACTATCTTGGATTGTATGTAGGCTAGGTATGCAAGCATAATAAAGTACATGGAGATACATAATTTTATATATTGGTACACATTTTTTATATACTGGTATCATGCTATAATCATTATATATTTAGAAAATCAGGGTGCTTTTGAATTTTTTTGTATATATCTTTTTTAATTTTTTGTTATCAAGTAATAGTCATATAAAGTAATTTTGGAATAGTACGTTGAAGGCTATGTTAGTGACTTATACTCCCTCTGTCCCGTAATATAGGGCATCTTAGTATTTTTATGACAGATTAAGAAGATGAGAAAATGATGCATGTGCCCTTATTTAATATCTTGTTTGGTTGTTATTTTGCTGATTTTGTGGCGGGTTGAAAATAATTAGTTTTCAAAACACTCTAGGATGCCTTACATTTGGTTATAAAATTTGAACCCTCTAATGCCTTACATTTCAGGACGAAGAAAGTAAACGACAAAAAAAGACTGAGAGGAGGTATATATCTATATAATAAACCACAATAGTCGACCAAATTTAGATAAAAATATATAATATAGATAGCATAATTCAAGCAGATTGCATAATGTAATACGTGAATAAGCCTACTACTTTGGAAGTTTGGTTCCGATCTACAGTGGCGGCATTGGATCGGGGCCTTGAGCTCGACTACAGCGGCGGGGCTGGATCCGACCATGGTGAAGGCCGGAGAAGGGAAGGGACGACAGATTCACGACGAGCTCTCGACGTCCGGCGAAGCTACGATACGGCGACGGCGGATTTGACGGCGGGAGCCGTCAAAGACGGAGTTGAGGTGGCGCGGGGTAAGCAGGAGTATTTATCGAAGCTCCTAAACTTCGACGGCAGTGGCAGCGGCGGCTGCAGGAGCGGGAGCCACCCAAGGCAGAGGCTCTGCCGATGCCTTCAGGCGAAAGTGACATAAATCGCGCCCGCGGAAGGCGGCTCCAGCGGAGGTCTTCACTCGTCAGCCGAAGAGCGGCGCGAGCTGCTGCAAGTCCGCGACGACGCGGCCGCCAAGGAACCTCTCGGAAGCCTCGATCCTTCAAACATTTCACTTTTGAACACTCGTGTTATTTTCAGCAGAATATAAAGAACGGAAAACCATGTGTAAGCAAGTAAAGTATCGTTTCAATTCAATCTACAGAAAAAAAGAAACTGTTCAATTCAAACATTTAACGGAGGAGCGAGGCCCAGGAGCAACGGAAGAGCAGCTGGCGGGCCAGCATTTTGATGCCGACTTCCGAGGCTGTGCACCGCAACGGCACAGTGCACATTCATTAAGAACTCTTTACAGTAAAAATACACAGAATATGCTGAAAGTACTGCATCAGCACCTCCTTATTTTCTTTTTATTGGGTATAAGTCTATTCACTTGGCACATTCCCTAACAAATGGTGCGGTGGACACTACAACAACTCATTTTACAGGCTAACAAATTCATCGTCTACATACGTAACTACAGAGTATGAACTGTGCAATGTTTCATGAGAAAAAAAGATTAGAACCCATCTTATGGTACAGTAATTCCGAAGAACTTGGAGGCTTTGCCACAGGTCGTGGACCTTCCGAACGCACTCTGTGGTAACCAACAGAAGAGTGGTCCGAGCTGGAAGGAACAGCGTTGTACTGACCATAGCCGGCATAAATTCCCACAGCGACGAGGCTAAGGATGACAAATCTATACCACGCTTTTTCATGTAGCTGCCCAACAAAGTGTCAATGCCATCAGTCATGAAGGATTTGGTGTAAACAGAGGTTGTCAAGGCAACTACATAAAGTGATTTTTCTAGTACTGAAATCTGTAGCTGAAACCAATTTAGAGCAAACATGTAGGGCAGGGCAAACCTGAGCAAGGACCATGTTGAAGAAAACAGAGATAACTGGAACCAGCGGTACCCCAGGACAAGAAAAGCCAGGCGGATCCACATAGACCTGGAAATAACATGGCAGACAAGGTTTTGCAGAAAACAATAATGTATCAGCAAGCTGACACTGAACATCAGTGCATCCAGAGGCTGGCAAGTTCCAAGGCCGTCTTGGTGCGCTCCGACGGCGGCGGCGGCGATAGGTCCGACGAACTCGCCGACACCCTGGAGCCCGCCGGTAGGACCGTAGGAGCCGTGGGGACGAGGTTATCGTTACCGCGAGGCTCGGCCTACGCGGGAGAGTGGCAGCCGTGGCGCCGCCAGGGAGCTTGACACCACGAGGGCGTGCTGCAAATGGGCCTCATGGCGAGCAGTGAAATCCTTGCAGATCGCCATGGACATGGCCATGACCCCTGGAGAAGCAGGAAGTTTCTCGTACCTTTCTTTTTGTTTTACGGGGGTCGATTTTAGCTGTTGTTTTGGAGGTTCTTGGGGTTCTGCAGGTGGGACTGTGAGCGGCAGGAATCAGTTCGTATTTCTGTGATTTTCTGTGAATAATGTTTCACACATGAACAGCCATGGAAAATGAGAAATCTTAAAACACAATTTGAGGGTGAAAATTCGCATAGCTACAGCTTCTGAATTCTGATAGTACTTATATGAACTCTGAACGCAAGATAAGATGCCGCGTTTGGGGTAATGGTTGTTTTCAAGTGAATCTGCCTTTGGGACATCCGGAGGATTGGGAATTTAAATTTTCAAACCAAATTGATGCCCGATTTGCCATCAACCACAACAATATTTCAGGTGAAAGCTAGTAAAATGCTATTTTCGTTAGCATAAAAGGGCATTTATCACCAAATTTACATGTATTTAATGATGCAAGTTTGACAGATCTACGACTAAGTTGAACAAAACACCAATTCGCAATTTAACTGTATCCTGCTATTTTTTTTACAAGTTCAGCCTAGTATCAATTGCTGTGTTGTTTCCCTTGTACCCCTCTCCGACCGCAGAGCAGGCTGTAGACGGCGCCGGCGACGAAAAAACTGACGAACCAGGCATTGTTGTACGCCGTGACAAATGCCTTCGAGACACTCGGTAGGACCCCAACCTTCTGCAGAAATCCCGGCACGATAGGCGCAACTCCGGCGGCCATTGCCGCCATGGCCGCGACGTTGAAGCCACTCTGGAAGTAGTAAGGGCTGCCGCTGTCCTCCGAGTACAGCGCGTCGACATCCAGAGCGGTTCGCCGCACAACGTAGTGGTCGGCGAGGATGACCCCTCCGATGGGACCCATGAGCGCCGAGTAGCCGAGCAGCCAGGTGTACACGAAGCTCTCGCTGGAGCTGAGCAACCGCCACGGCTGGAAAGCGATGCCGAGCAGCGCGGTGACGAGCGCCCCCTTGGCGAACGTGAACCTCCGCGGGCTCATGCTGACCAGCGCGTTCGCCGGCGCGACGACGTTGGCGGCAATGTTGGTCGTGATGGTCGCGAGGCCGATGCCGAAGATGGCAAGGAACGTCGTCGCCGGCCCGCCGATGCGGCCGAGGAGCTCGATCGGGTCGGAGATGACGTGGCCGAAGATGGCCTCGGTGGCGGAGGTGATGGCGAGCCCGGCGAAGGTGAACATGCCCATGAACACCGGCAGCCCGGCTTGGCCGAGCACCTGGTCCGCCTGGCTCCGCGCGTACCGCGCGAAGTCCGGTATGTTGATGGCCACCGTCGCCCAGAAGCTGATGTTCGCTGTGAGCGACGGGAAGAAGACCTTCCAGAACTCTGCGCCTGTGAGCCTCGGCGGCAGCGAGAGGATTCGCCCGAAGCCACCGGCTGAAGTGTAGGCCCAGGCCAGCAGCGCCGAGGTGAGCACGATGAGTACCGGCGCCGAGAATTTCTCGAGCTTGCGGATGCCCTCCATTCCGCGCATAATGATGCCGAGCTGCGCGGCCCAGAAGGCGAGGAAGCACGCGAACTCGAGCGGCGCCGCGCCGAGTCCGGGGACCGGCGCCAGCAGCGGCTGGTACGACTTGAGCCGGGACGGCAGGAGCAGGAAGATGGCGCGTCCCCCAATCCACGACTCGATGCCGAACCAACCGCAGCCGACGAGCGCGCGGATGAGGGCCGGGACGTGCGCGCCGCGGACGCCGAAGGCGGCGCGCGCGAGCACCGGGAACGGAAGTCCGTGCGTGACCGCCGGCGCTGCCGTGAGGACGAGCGTGACGAGAACGATGAGGTTGGCGAATGCCACGGTGGCGACGCCCTGGAGCGCGGACATGCCGAGGTCCACGAGGCTGCCCGCGAGGTAGTAGGACGGCACGCCGACGACGAGCCCGACCCAGAGGCTGGCGAGGTCCCACGCCGTCATGGTGCGTTCCGACTGAGGCGTGGGGGACAGGTCCGACTCACTCGACGAGGACCTGGGGCTCGCCGGTAGGAGTCGCCGCGGGGGCGAGGCTACCGTCACCGCGAGGCTCGGCCGGCGCGGGACAAGTGGCAGCCGCGGCGCCGCCTGGGAGCTTGATGCCACGAGGCGGTGCTGCAAATGAATCGCGTGGCGCGCCGCGAGGGCCTTGGACATCGCCATGGACATGGCCATATGGCCGGCCGGAGAAACAGGGGAAGCAGAGGGAGAGGATGGGGTGGTTCTTGGAGCCTTGCAGTGGGGAGGAGAGGATATGGGGATCTTGTTGCTTGGTTGGTTGCACTGCGTGTGACTGTGCAGCCGGGCCCACTGCTGTTGACAGCGAAGAGTCAGACCTCAGCGTGAGGGATCGGTTGCCGTCGGATCGGGACTACAAGACTCAGACCTCAGCTGTTGGATGGTAATCAGAGGGTAGATGATTTGGCTGGGGTATTTTAAGAGCCATTAGGTGCGTGTTGGAGATGCTTTGCCATGAGGGTGGCTGGTTGAGGATTCTATACGAAACTCTCTCTCTTTTGCCACGATCCAACACCTTCTTCGACATGTTAGGCACTTGGACCATGATGCCATGTGATAGGAAAGATGATGTTCAGGACCCGATCTCATCTACTAAGCTGCCATCTAGTACATCTCATTGCTAGGGCCCTACTCATTGCACTAATTTCTTCAACTTGTGCTTTTTTTATTCTGGAGGTTCTGTCATCAATGCGATTATCACGTTTGGTGTTGAAAACTTGGAGGAGCGGCTCGTCCCCTCCCCCACCCCCACCCCAGGGCTCCTGTATACCTTCCGGAAGTTGGACAAGTCATATGTCTATAAAACCCACTAACAATAGAAATAGAAATAATGTACGGGATTTAAATTAGAGATTTGAATTTAACAATTCAAAAAATTGAATTCAACATTTTATGAAAAATAAATCAACATTTAAAAATAGTAGATTCAATATTTTTTACCAACTATTTCAACATCTTAAGAGCATAGATTCAACATTTATCAAAATGTGGATCAATATTTTTTTTCAAAATCGATTGCTATATCTTCTTCTCCGGCGGCGGCGCAGGGGAAGAAGCTGTGGCGAGCCGGGCCGGCAGTGCTGTGGCGGAGCGCGCCCGTGCAAGAACAGCGGTGCGAAGCAGGGCCGGCGGGGCGGCGGCTGCGCGCAGCAGGGCCACGCAGGGGCGGCGCGCTAGGCTGGCTGTAGCGTGGGCGGCAGTGCGAATGGGGGAGCGCACAAGGCAGGGGGAGGTGTTGTCTTGGGGTTTGGGTGGAGAAGATCCAACGAACCTAGACCTTCGTAGGAATTTTAAATATTAGAAGATGGGGAAGAAAAAAATTTCCTGAAGATGTATACGATTACCGACCCCCTCCTTCCTCTTGGGCCTGTATGTATGAACAAACTTCGGGATTGGCCCAGTTACGGGGCTACTAAAGTAAAAGAAGTCGACCATACTGGGCCGAGTTTTCTAATGGGGCCGAACGAGATGTTGTCTGCTGTTACACGAAACAAGCTGCTCTAAGATTCTCAGTTAATCCTCAAAAAATAAATGTTTTCCTTCTGAAAAGTGACAAATATTAAGCAATATTTACTGTTTCAGGTTAAATTGTCGACAGTTCTTTACCCAAATCCATGGAAAACAATTTACAGCAAAGAATATAAGTGAAGAAAGAAATATACAACAAACCAAGGTAATCATAACACGAAAGAAAGCAACGACCAAATCAGTCAATTCACACACGGCCAGATCCTTGAAGCATCGAGTATCACGATTCACGAAGGGTAGCCCCGCTCAGATGTGCACGTGGCAGGGCACCCGGTGGAAGGAGGTCGGCGACGGGAAGTCGATGGTCACCGCCGGGCAGCTGGCGCGCACGGTGTACTTGCGCGTCCTCACCACGCCGTACCGGAACCGCACCTTGGCGACGACGTGCACGTCCACCGTCAGCTTCCCGGCCGTGCGCTCCCTCTTGATGCCCTCCTGGACGTCCCGGGGCAGCGTCCAGGCGTCCGGCGCAGCCCGCGCCGCGACGTCCACCCGCGTGTCGTCCTCCGGCGGCTGGGCGAACCCCGGCGCGTGGCCCCCCGCGAGGTACGTGCCGTTGTACCACACCCCGACGTCGAGCCAGCGGTAGGCCACGCCGGCGCGCGCGTTCGGGTTGAAGGCGCGCAGGGTGAGGTCGAAGGCGCCCGCGAGCCCGCCGGCGGCCGTGAAGTTGAAGCCCGTCGTGGCGGCGTGGTCGACGGAGATGTAGAGCTTGGACGGGTGGAGGAAGAGCCACAGGAGGACGACGACGACGACGACCACCACCAGCGCCAGACACGTCGCCGCCGCGCACCGGAACGTCGACGGCCGCGTGCGTCTGGGCTCCGCCATCTCGATCGATGATCGAGCAAGAAGCTTCACAACCCACTAGACCTTTTCGTGCTCGAGGGAGGGCGCGCGGCTCTACACGTCGTGGCTGCTCGTAGCGATTCCTCACGAAGGTTTGCATCGGTGCCGCTATATAGGGAGCTCGCGCGATACTTTGAGTGGCGAGAGGAGCGTTCTACACGGGTCGTGACAGGCTAGCCGTGGCTGGAGTAGCCGGCGGGGTTCGAAACCACGCGGCGTACGCTGGCCGTGGGGCAGCAGCGAGCGAGCTCGGTAGCTCGTCGCATGGTGGCGCGCTCTAGGCGTTCGCTGTTCGGAGGGTGCGGGCGCTTTGGATGGAGCTTTGGTTTTGGAATTGGAATCCTTCTGGCTCACTCCTGCTCCGGAATCGAACCGGGGGGAGGGAAAGCATAATGGCAGCCCGGCCCACGAGTGCGGATGCATATCTTTGTTCAAGAATGTGCTCACACTGATCTTTTAACTTTTTGACGAAAAGGTGGGAGGAAGAGGCAAGAATGGGCAGAAAGAAACTGGAGAAGGGTCTCGCCCCACCCTAATTACATGCATGTATAACTTTGGCAACACGAAAGCAGAGTCTCTAACTTTTACAGGGTTATTACGGAATTTTGCAAGAACATCTGCCATAATATCTCAGAGGCTGTGAGGTGAAAAATGAACAAAATGATCCCATGGCCTACTCGCTGGGTCCATCCATCACCATCTGGAATTTTCTCTAGCTCAACCGACGAAAAGCTCAAGGCTGGCCAGCAAGCGAGCAACGTCTCAGCCAGGAAAATATGTGATACACAAAGGACTGCCTGTTTTCGAAAAAGTTCAGCTGCTGGGTCATTCGGTGGAAGTGGAAGAATCTTCAGCCCCGGCAAGTCGGCAACTCCTTCCATGCATGGCTCTTTGTCACCAAACGATGCGGGCATGCTGGGCGCCTGGGTCGCTTGCACAGCACCAGCAACACCCAATGCAGAGCCACAAACGACGGTAGGCCAATCGATCGCACCGAACAAGTGCCACTCCTCATGCTTCTCAGCAGTAAACAAATCAAGGCCCAAACTAGCTATTACCAGGACTTTTTGGAGAGCTAGCCCCCTGTCCTGGTGCTATTCGCGATCGCAGGCGTGTTCAGTTTGCACGGTTCATTCCTAGCTAGTCTTTAATTTCTCAACAGAAAATTCGGCTATTTGTCTTTGAAAGTTGAAACCCGAAAGGAGGGTATTGAACAAGCAAGGACATCGCGTTCGCCGCTTTCTTGCATGGAATATTTTCTTGGGGCCGGTTTGCATTGGTGCTCCTGCATGGTACAATGATACGCGGATCTAGATCAGAAGGATCTATGTTCATAGTTGAATGTGATCCTGGTTTGCAAGAGCAACCCCCTTGCTCAAGCACCCCCATTTATACGACTTCTCCTCAGTTCAATTAAGATATACGCCTCAGAGGTGTGACGGGAGAGATAGCACAAATGCACTATGTACTCCATTGTGTCAGCGTTACTTTTGTGTCGCATATAACAAGAAATGACATGTTTAAGTTCAATAAATAATAATAGTTTTAAATTCACATCTTACCCTTACTATCATTAATAATTAGATACTCCTTTTAAAACACACACACACACACACACACACACACACACACACTATTAACACTCGCGAGGTGTGATAAAAAGACAAAAATCCTATGAATTACTAAAAGAAAAGTAAAGCATTCTCCAATTGATTTTGCACGCTCAACCACCAATAATAGCCATTGTTTCATATATTTGCATAAAGACTACCATCTCTGCCACTATTTAAAATAACCTAAAGTTACCCCTAAATATGCAAATAAATTACCCATCCCTGCCATTATAAACAATAGCCTAAAGCAGCCTTTGAAACATCTACATCTATTACCCACGTATGCCATTCATCAATATATTAGGTCACCTTGCCGCTACGAAAGAGCTAACTCAAGATCACACTGGAAAGGCGAGACCTAGAATAGATTAATGAAGTTGCAATAGGCGTTGCATTTGGAAACGGTACACATAAGGATGAGATTCTTTGCCACATCATAAAAATGTTAACACGTCACCGTATTTAATTACAACGATAACACAAGGTAAATGAATCCCTAAACCCATAATAGGAACTTTGAGACAGTGGTGTTGCGTGTAGTACGGTGGAACGTGCCACCTTTATAGGCCTCTCCGGATCGGACTCCGGTTCTGGTTGGTCATCTAGTCCAACCATAACCGATTCACCGTATCCAGGTAGCTTACACACGCGTAACCAATTGAAGTAGTTGACGTGATCGGTTGACATAAACCACGTCTGTTGATCGAAGACGTGCTTGTTAAGACAAGCACTTTCTTCTCCGGACGTATGTGTCAGCTGATCGGCCTTGCTAGTACGGCGCACCGTGCTCGGTCAACATGCTCGTATGCGCCGCTTGCGCGCTGCGTCGCAGCAGGGGATCGCGGCGCGCGGCAGCAATTTCCCGGAGGTCAGGGCTAGCTCAGCGCTCACGTCGACGCTCGTGGGTACCAAGCCGCTCGCCCAACGACACCAAACCCTTTTTGCGAACCCAACCCCTCCGTCGTTTGTCCTCCCCCACCGTCCCAAAGCCCCAGCCTGGTCAAAACCCACGCGCCGGCCGCGGCCGGGCCGGGGCACGCCGTCTATTTATGCCCCGGCCCCCAGGTCTCGTACGTCCAGCCCGTCCCGGTGGCACGCCACATGCTTCTGCTACCTCATCGTCTCCCTTCCCCCGGCCCGCACGAGAAGCCAGGGCACCAGCCGGAGCCGTAGCCGTAGCCGCCGTGCACCGTTCACCAGTAGCATTACTGCATCCGCATCGCGCGCGCTCGACCTACAGACTCCACTCTCCACTGCACTGTGCCCACACTCTCCGTCTCTCCGCCTGTCCGCCACCCCCGTCCTCGTCGATCGGTCGACCCATTCGGACACCAAGCCAAGCCGGCTCCAGCTAGTAGCTGCGCCCCCGGCTTCCATGCCTCCCCGGCCAGGCATTGAATGGCCTTCTCACGGGTAGGTGGCGCGACGTCGCGGCGGATTGGCGGCCCGTGGCGCGCCCGCCGGCCAGCTGGTGGCGAGTAACTCGGCGCGCGCGGCCACCCAACGGCCCCCGGCGGCAATTTATGGGCGACCGCCCGTGCCGTTCCCCGTTCGGCCGCGCCTGCCACTACTAGCCTCTCCGTTCCATCCACCGGCCGGTCGTCAGGCCTCTTGCTTTCGCTCAGCTAGTCAGCTGCCCATCGATCATCCATCACAGTAATCGCAAAACGTCAAGACCCCTGATGCGTGGCGCGTGAATGTGATTGTACGCACGCGTCGTGGCGAGTACGTCTGTACGCCTACGTGTACGGTCTACGCAGCTACCGCGTCAGGTACGGCAGTTTTTTTTTCAAGCTGGGTAGGAGCTTTGCAGCCAGGGGCTAAGGGATACTGGTAGTGGTAAGACCGACGTACGTACTGGCCAGCAATTAATAGCCATCCATCTCAGCTGTGCAAGTGCAACTGTGCAAGCTCCGACCCTGACCAGTTCTATAAAACCTCCGTCTTCTCCTGCTGCGCTCTGCCATCCCGTCACCTTCCCTCGCAGCAGCAGCACTGCATTGCTCACTCCATGTGGAGTCACTTATTACCGCATTACACTAGCTACTAGCACAGCCAGCCAGCTTGATCCTCTCATCGATCGGATCGGATCGGATCCGTTGATCTAGCTGCTGCTGTGTACATACGTGTGTACCCTAGCAGCCAGCTGCTCGATCGCCGGCCGGCCGGCAATGGAGGTGGGGACGTGGGCGGTGGTGGTGGCGGCGGCGGCCGCGTACCTGGCGTGGTTCTGGCGGCTGTCGCGGGGGCTCAGCGGGCCGCGGGTGTGGCCGGTGCTCGGCAGCCTGCCGGGGCTGGTGCAGCACGCCGAGGACATGCACGAGTGGATCGTCGGCAACCTCCGCCGCACGGGCGGCACGTACCAGACCTGCATCTTCGCGGTGCCCGGGGTGGCGCGCCGCGGCGGGCTGGTCACCGTCACGTGCGACCCGCGCAACCTGGAGCACGTCCTCAAGGCGCGCTTCGACAACTACCCCAAGGGCCCCTTCTGGCACGCCGTCTTCCGGGACCTGCTCGGCGACGGCATCTTCAACTCCGACGGCGACACCTGGGTCGCGCAGCGGAAGACCGCCGCGCTCGAGTTCACCACGCGCACGCTCCGGACGGCCATGTCCCGCTGGGTGTCGCGCTCCATCCACCTCAGGCTGCTGCCCATCCTGGAGGAGGCCGCCACCGAGAAGACGCACGTCGACCTGCAGGACCTCCTCCTCCGCCTCACCTTCGACAACATCTGCGGCCTGGCGTTCGGCAAGGACCCCGAGACGCTCGCGCCGGGCCTGCCGGAGAACGCCTTCGCCTCAGCCTTCGACCGCGCCACGGAGGCCACGCTCAACCGCTTCATCTTCCCGGAGTGCCTGTGGCGGTGCAAGAAGTGGCTGGGCCTCGGCATGGAGACCACGCTGGCCCGCAGCGTCGCGCACGTGGACGAGTACCTCGCCGCCGTCATCAAGGCGCGCAAGCTCGAGCTCGCGCCGGGCAGCGGCAGGTGCGACGCGGCGGGTGCCGTGGCGCACGACGACCTGCTCTCCCGGTTCATGCGCAAGGGCTCCTACTCGGACGAGTCGCTGCAGCACGTGGCGCTCAACTTCATCCTCGCCGGCCGCGACACCTCCTCCGTGGCGCTCTCCTGGTTCTTCTGGCTCGTATCCACGCACCCCGACGTGGAGCGCAAGATCGTGTGCGAGCTCTGCGCCGCGCTCGCCGCGTCCCGCGGCTCCCACGACCCGGCATTGTGGCTGGCGTCGCCCTTCACCTTCGAGGAGATCGACCGCCTCGTCTACCTCAAGGCGGCGCTCTCGGAGACCCTGCGCCTGTACCCGTCCGTCCCGGAGGACTCCAAGCACGTCGTCGCCGACGACTACCTCCCGGACGGCACGTTCGTCCCGGCGGGGTCGTCGGTGACCTACTCCATCTACTCGGCGGGGCGCATGAAGACGGTGTGGGGGGACGACTGCCTCGAGTTCCGCCCCGAGCGGTGGCTGTCCGCCGACGGCGCTCGCTTCGAGCCGCACGACTCGTACCGGTTCGTGGCGTTCAACGCCGGGCCGAGGATCTGCCTCGGCAAGGACCTGGCCTACCTGCAGATGAAGAACATCGCCGGCAGCGTGCTCCTCCGCCACCGCCTGGCCGTCGCGCCGGGCCACCGCGTCGAGCAGAAGATGTCGCTCACGCTGTTCATGAAGCACGGGCTCCGGATGGAGGTGCACCAGCGCGACCTGGCCCCGGTCATCGACGAGCTCCGCGGGGCCGACGCGGCGGCGGCAAGGCCGGCCACGGCGCCGTGCGCGTAGAGGATCCGGGGTCCCGCGCGCCAAGATCCGTGCCGCCGAGGAGACACCGAGCATTGAATGTTGTAGATAAGCGTACAAGACAGTAAGTAAATTAAATGGGTCTGGTAGAGCATTCAAGTCACTTCCTTCCGCAATTTACCATTCTGATGAGGGAGACGGGAAAATTTTGCAATTGGCAAGATCTAAGCTAGATTTGGATCCGGGCATGTACTGCTACAAAAGGGGTGAAACAAAAGGGGAGAGTAAAAAAAAGATAGAGTAATAATTCAGGATCGAGTGCTGCAGATTATTTGGTCGAGGCAGTTCGTGTTGGTGACCAGCCAACTGTTCTACTATTATTCCTTCTTTATTTTAAAACTTTTTTCATGTTTTTTCAGTATTATTATATTCCTAGAGAGTTGTTCAATTTACCAAGAAACATGTAAAGTAAACGTGTACTGAACCTTCTTTTGCTTCTTTGAGACCATCATTTTCATGGGCAATCTTCTTGTTCCACCAGCGGTCGATGTATGACACACAGATAGAGCAATCGTACGAAGCTCCGTTCTGCTTCTGCATGCACCGATCATTCGACCTTTTTTTTCGCTCGTGCGAGCACACATCGGCGTCTGGAATTGATGGCGCTCGTTGGCGCCGCCCGTTCCGGTGGAAGACCTGGGCTAGGCAGCTTGCAGATGCAGGTGCAGAGAGGAGAGAGCTACTGGGAATTCAGAATTGTAGGCGCATAAAGGCGACGACGTCGATGTCGCCGACCGGCTGACCGCGCCACGAGCTCATCCTGGTTCCGGCCTGCAGGTGCGGGTTCGTTATGCGTACACTCTTCTCGTGACGACCACGACGTTCCCGTTCAAATATTACGCACGATGATTATGGATCGTGTGGCACGCGACAGCGATGGTCACGTCGGGATCGCAAAGGGTTTGGGAAAACAAAGTCCAGACCGTTGGGTTCAGATGTGTGGTTGCGTACTTGCCCTGCGTCCGACCTCGTCATCTGGGTCTGGTCCAACGGTTGGTTACGGTTGATGCAACCGTATGATCTACTACTTCAGTTCATGCATGGGACTTTGCTTGTCAGCAGTGACCAGCGAGGGAATGCAGCTGGCTGACCGACCAGAACAACGGCTGCCTGGTTTCGTCAGGGTTCCAGAGATACTGGAGTGCTCGGTCGATTTAACCTGCAGCTGAAGATTATCGACAGGGAGGTCCATCGCCGCTGGAAACACTGTGTTTTCTTGTGCCACGCGAGGGTGCGGGAGGCACGACGGCATGGTAGAGGCAAGTTGCCAACTTTATTTGCGGCAACTTGTGGCCCAGTGGCCGCCTCTGGTAGTCCCGGTACACGGCATGAGATTGATCGGCGCTGCTGATCGTTAATGGACGGCGAGCGGAGCGGAGCGGATCAGGGACACCGGAAACCGCCAGCGTGCGGCCGTAAATAAACAGCGCCGGTTCGATCATCTCCGGAATGGCGCTTCTAGTTCGACCAGATCATACCAGTAGTATTGGTTTTCTTTACCGAATCGTTGTGCTTTAAGATGACGCTTTACCTATCAACACGGTCTTTAAGATGTGTATTACCACTGGTTTTTGTTTTTTTTAAAAAAAATCTTTGTAACACATGGCAAAACCACAAAAGCAACTTAGATTAGCAGATTGAGATGTTTTCTCTTCCCCTACTTTGGATTTGATTCATGGTTCCTATACCGCATTCACCCGAGTTGTGGCGATTGGATCAGTTGGAATCAATGTTACGAGACAAGCCGCACAAAGCAGCATTACTCAAGATGCATTTTGGAGATTTTGAATTTTTTTTGCTTTAGCTTATTTTTTATTTTTCTTTTGTACATACTCAAAGCTTCTAATGTCTTGGCTACATATTTATTAGAACGTGTGCTTAACCTTGCAGTGGTGGGTGATGCTTGTAATAATTATGATCTAATACTCTAATGCACCACCCTTGGAAGAGAATGCGTGAAGCTAGAAATATATCATCCATTATCTTAGAAAACTCTAAGCTTATGAGTGCTTAAGTTTTGCTATATACGCCTATACCTTATCCAAGCACAATTTGCTTCGTGCATGTAGTAGCGTGGTGCAGGGTGTAGTTCTAGTTGTGACTTATCCACAAGGCTTATATATTTCTTGTAAGCTTTGTAAACACACAAAAAGAAATATGTAGCAAAGGATAGAGATGATAACGGATCATGACCCTAGTGATCTTTTTACAATTCTACTTGGTCTTTATATATTTTTAGCTCAAAATTCTATAAGGTAAGAGCCCAGCTTTAGATTATCTAAGCTAAGATCCTTTACCACCCTAAGCAAAGCAAAGCTCCGTGTTCAAAATTCCAAAAGGAACTGTACATGTGTCTATGGCCGGCCCGTGGGGTTTGAATACAGTCTGGTCACTGCCTGTTGGGGTCCTTGGAGCTGCACCTCCGTACTGGGAAGGAACTCTAGTATATAAGTATAGGAAAATCAAAATATTGCTCTTCGATGTCTCTATAGTACGGCTGCACCGAATAAATTCCAAAGGCAAAAGGTCTTTTTGCGGCTGGTACAGGTATCCATAAAACCCGTGATGATGTTGTTAAATTTATGCTTTTTTCGTATAGGAACTCGTAAAATGGTACGACATAATTAATCACCTAGGAGATAATACGAATAAGTTCCTTCAAAAAATAATATTAATCACCTTGCTGTTTCATATAATTAGAGAAGCTACTATACATAACATTAATGAATCATTAAAATATAACATCACCAGTAGTCTGAATTACTTGAATACAGGGTACTGACATGGTCCCGATAATTATGAGCTTTATTTTTCTAGATATATTTATCCAGGTCATGCTGCTTCACAAGTACTCCCTCTATTTTTACATGTCGTATTAGGTTTGTCCTAAGTCAAATTTGATCAACTTTCACCAAATTTATAGAAAAAATAACAATATCTGCAATACCAAATTTATTTCATTGAATCCACCATGAAATATATATTGATAGTGCATATATTGGGTAGTATAGTTGTTGCTAAATTTTTCTATAAATATGGTCAAAGTTAGCCATGTTTGACTTAGAACAAACCTAATACGATATGTAAATAAAAACAGAGGGAGTAGTTTGATTTAAAATCATGTAATAATTCTTGATTCTTTGGCATGTAATATCGATCTGATCATATGCATTACATGATGCATCTAATATTTATCTTGACTATGCTAAAACTTTCACCGCTATATAAAATTAGGCTGACCTCTGATCTAATCAATAGAAACAGATAATAGTTATTTCAAGCTAGCATATCCCCTTCCAGACATCACATACGATGATCTACTTTGTCAAAGACTGAAAAACTCACCATGATTGTAGTAGGTCTAGACCAAATCGAGGTTAGCTAAGAATGAAATGTGACTGTAAGCACAATGCGTGCTGCAATGAAGCTTGATCAATATGGCAGCAGAGTTGACATCATGCCACAAACAGAATAAACAGCAATAATTTAACATGATATCATAATACAGGCTCTAATAAGGGTGCATTATAGTTCGCAAATATAATAATTTCTGTGTTTTAAAATTTATCAACAAATGTAGGTTCAGAAATCCCAATCCAAGACACTAACAGGTAGTATATATAATATATACACTTACAACATCATATAAACATTACAAATAAAAACTACATTCATAATGAATAGTTTCTCCAAAATAAATTATCATTCCATCCTCTCTCTCCTTTCCTCTCTCCCCTTCTCAATTCTCTGATTCTTGCGTAGTTATAGTTTTCTTGCATGTAAAACTATTTCCTTTTCTCCCCTTGATTCTCTTGACGCCTTAGCGGATTGCTTCAAGATTATGGAAACTATCTTAATTAGTGAACTATTATAAGAGCTTCTAGCCTAATCCAAAAAAGGTAGGATTTAACAGTGTCATTTGTAGTATTAGTTACATGAATTGGCAAGATTTAATTACATCATTATGATAAGATAGGTGCTTGGTTAAGTATATATATACGTCTTTTTTCTCTCCGTATTTTAGCTGTTATAAAAATTCTAGTAGTATCATGTCCTTACACTAGCAGAGGCCCATGTGCGGCACGCACATGTTTAAAAAAATTCAGAAAATAAGTATTTTATATTTATAGTAAGGGTTGACATGTGGCAATGATATATTTTTAAAAAGAACCTAGTAAAGAAAGATATTTAATTAATGAACCAATAATATATAATAAATCATAGATCATATCATAATCATTTTTATCCATGTATTACATATTCGTCAGTGATAAAGATGTTTAGGTCATGAGTAAAACTACAATATTCAATCAAACAAGCCAAAACAAGGTCATAAGGCCTCTCTCTCTCCCCTTCATCCCCTCCTCTGTCATCTCTCTCTCTCTCCCTTTCCTTATTTTGAGTCTATGCTAAATAGTCCCAATGAAACCATTGCCTTTTTTTTGAGCCACCATTACACCACTCTGAAATGGATTCAGTGCTATACCAAATTCTAAAAGCTCTTATAAGACAAAATACACCATCACACGTTTCCAAATTTATTGATTGTAGATAAGATAGGAAAAAATAGGCCCACCCTAAACTTGACTACCAAATATGCAGCCATGATCATAACATGATGAACTACTTGCTATTCTCTTAACAATAAAGCATCAGATCATTCCCCAAATAAATAAATTAGTCACATTATTTTGAAGCTTCAAATATAACGTCAACTAATGGTAATTTCATTGACTGCCCATCATGCATGAATGAATTAAAGGTGTACCTGATAAGAGGTGACGTTAATTCGCTCACACAAGGGTATTTGCAGAGCTGCCTTTCATTGCCATTGGGGAGGTGCCTTTGATCACTGCTGAGGTTGTCTTGGCATTCCCTGTGACATACGACTTAAAAGTTAAAACATATCAACCAATATTGACATATGTAATCGCACTGTGATGTAAGCTATATGATATAAAACTGAATACTATTGCGATATGACAAGAAATCCGACTTGCTAATATCCATCTTACAAAATCCTGTGCAAACTGTAATAGATAGGGAAGGAGAATGAACATAATGGCATAGTGCAGAACCTTAGCATGCAAACCAGTGATCTTCCATCCTAACCTAAATGGACAGCATGCAATGCTCCTTTAACCTATCATGCTAAAAAAGATCATCTGTTGTTTACTCTATGCAATAGGAAAAAGATCAACCTTTCAGTCTGTTTGCATGTAGCACACTGAATCACATATGTGTTACACGTAAACCATGTGGAATTCTAATTGCCAAAACCGGCATCCTTTCCATCATAATAATACAGATAAAATTGACAAACCAAATATGCACAAAAATCAATAGCTAAAAAAAGAGAGGTTTTGATAAATACCTTCAATTGAAGCTAGAACCCTAGATCACAAGATGATGCCCCCAACCATTGCCATCCCTGTGGAATCACAAGTGTTGGAATAAATTGTCAAAAATCAGCAGATAGGTCTCAGCAATGTGCATGCACGAGCTTCTTATTCGCTCTCCTAAAAGTACCAGTGATACAAAAACGATATGGGTTATACATTTCATCAAACATGAAGAAGGCAGGAGCCATATGTGTGGACTGTGGGATCTCAGAAGAGACATACATGAAGAAGATGCGAAAATAACGCTCTACAATCTATACCGTGCCTTACCTCTATTGTAGGCTTGTAGCCGTGCAGAAGGACGTAGGGAGAAGAAGCAGGACTCATGCATAGAAAAGCTCGGGCTCGCTTGGAGGAGATCAGTGCCTATATCGCCGACCACCTGAAGGGAGCACACCTACTGGTGTCCCGCTCCGTTGGCTGCCCAGGACGATCCAATCTTCTCCTAGGTGGTGCCACACATCCCTAGCAGCAGCCGTGCGCGAGGGAAGAGGTGGCAAGCAGCTTGGACTTCGGGTTACCTTCACCGGCGGTAACGCCAAGGAGCTTCGGCCGCCGCAGAGAAGCGCCACCGTGGGGAGATGTTCTGTCACCATCGGCGCACGTCCAGGTTTAGTCGCTTGAGTACTGCTCATCCCCATCGGGCATCTCAGGCGGATGGAGGAGGGGTTATACGGTGCGGACGAGAGGAAGGGGAGGTGTGCGGTCGTGCGGAGAGGTGGCGCTGCGGATGGAGAGGAAGGGCAACGCCCCTGCCGCGGTGTGCACATTGGGACGGAATGGGGAGGCGGCATGGTCGAAACGGACATTTTGGGAGTAGAAGCCACGATCCACGGGCGGGATGGAGCCGGATACAAAGTGTGGGTAAAGAAAATTTTAGGTGAAAAAAGTAGGACCAAAAAGGCAGAAATATTTTAGAATTGGCTGTTTTCATCAACACCTCAAAGCTTTTACATCTTCCAACCTGATATGCGGGTCCTGCTATGAGGGGTAAGCGTGATTTTTTTTGATGAGGAAGGCTTTCAATTGTTTTGGATTCCTATAGTATAGATAGATAGATACGTGGCGAAAGAATAATATGTAACTAATGCCAAATTATAAGAGCACATTCAAATGCCTTATTTGTTGGATCCACTCACTTATCGAGGTTTTCGCTGCGGAAAAGAATATTTTCTACAAAAAGCATCAAGTAAATCGTTAAGAAATATATGTATGCGTAAAAAACAGATTGGAAATACTAAATACACATCGAAAAGGCTCCTTTCGCTGCCGGCAGCCCGGCAAGCCGTCGCGGCGGATCCGCCGCTAATCATATCCTTCTCCCAAGCTAAACACTCGCAGCACATGCACAGCAACGCCATAGTTAAACCTCGGCGGTTGGCGCAAAGAGCAGAGCCCCCGGACCCCACCACGGCAGGGACAGCCCACAGGGATCCCGAGCCGCACAAGATTCTCGCCACCAGCCCAACCATCCCCATACCCCCCCCCCCCACCCCCCGCCCTCACTTCCCGTCCCGTCCGCCCCTGCGCGCACGCACACTCCCCCTCCCCTCACAACATCCCACTCGCACTCCGCATCGCGCAAGCAAGCAGCAGACAGGGCGAACAAAAACTGCCCCCCTCCCTCCTCCCCCGGCTCCTCTCCCCCGTCGTCGTCTCCTTTCCCTCCCCCCTTTTCCCCCGCGTTCTGCATTCCCCTCGCGCGCGGTCCTCCCCCCGATCCCTCCCCAGATTCCTCCTCCCCCCGCTCGAGCGCCCGCCCTGCTCGCCCGGTTCCTCCCCGACTCCGTCCGCCGTCGGTGCGTTTTTTTTTTCCTTCGTCGCGATTCGCTGTGCCTCGGCGCCGGCGACCTCGGTGCCTGCAGGCGGCCGGGTGCGGCAGGCCAGGGTCTCCTTCCACCGCCGCCTTCGCTGCTTGGGAGGTGTCGCCAGCCTCCGCCTCTGCTGCCCGCTCTAGTGCTACCTGGCTCGGTGGAGTGGAGATCCATCCGGGCTTGGGCTGGTTCCTTCGTTTCGCTGGTACGTGACCGTTAGCTTGCTTGGTTGCTTTGCTTGGGTAGATTGTTCTTAGACTCCGTGTTGTTTCGGGGGGCCATTTTTCACTGCTGGGACTGTGAGCTATCAAATCGGAATCTTACTTCCTCTACACAGCTAGTTGAGGATTTGGTTGCTTCCTGGTGTGCTAATCTAGCCCATCTGTAGTTCGATTAGGCTGTTATTTTTCACGGCCATGATCGCGTGCAGCTTATTTTTACAAAAATCTCGGGGTTTTGGCTCGCCGGCCCACGTTTTAGTCTGTTCTAGCATAAGTTCGATTTGGTATAGAAGTCAGCTGAATTATATCAGTATACTTATTGTTAGTATACGTCAGAGCAAGTTAGCTTGGTAGTTTAAGCCACCAATCGGAATGGTGCAGAATGGATTGTGCACATTTTATGCCAGTGATACATAGCATACCAACTGGAATGCTCGTTCCATGGAAGTTCTGAGAGAAATCTGTATACTGTATGCCTGGTGTCTTTTCATACATGATCGTGATTTTGATTATATTCTATGTCCTTCTGGCTGTCAGTATTATGGATGAATTTTTGGTCTTAGAAGATGACTTTGAACATAGCAATTAATTTTCCCCATTATTTTCCCCTTGCATCTAAGCAATTGATCATAATTTAGCAACTTACTACGTTACATGTTCCTACATGGGGTTTAAATACTGATACTGAGGAAAAGAGTACTTCCATTTCCTTGGGATTTCTCTTTTAGACCAACTAGTGCTCTTCAATTATTTGCCTTATAGTTGAAGGCATGCATACTTTCACGAACAATTATAGAACATCACCATGTTCAGTCAAAAGGACCATTTACTTTCATTAATTTATCTACTACATTTTGATACATTTATCAATCTGCAGATGTTTCTAATCAATATTGGATGATATATACATGAGTAATCTCAATTATTTATGCTATTCCATACAGTGTTCAGGTGTGTTGTCCAACTTTGAACTGTAGCTACAAGGTCTCACCCACATTTTCTAGTCAACATACCCTTTACTTTAAGAACATACAGCGCCGACCATGTTTCAATGCAGCATATAGTCTTTGGATGTTTTCAATCTAAAATAGGGGTATCAAGGAGTGTGATCACCATTGTTGATGCTTATAGCCTTATAGGGTATACGAGAAGCCCTGGATTGACTTGACTTCATGCCTTTTATGCTAGTATAGTTATATACTTGCATATAGATATAGATTATGCAAGTACCAAAATTAGCAACACAGGTGGGTCCGAGGTTAGAGTCATTAGACCCAACAGCACTATTTCGGTAGCGGGTCTGACTTTGGACTGCGCCTTTTGATTTCATGGATGGACGATCAGGATGCCAGTGATCCACTTGAAGTCACACTTTTTTAGTATAGATAGAGGTCGAATGGCATTACAAGCTCGAACGAAAGCTTATTGTAGGATTTGTTCCTTTTTGGGTTTTAAATTTTAATATGAACTCCTCAGTAAACTGCTGAAACAATGCTTATTACACTTTGAGCATTTCATTTTCAATTTTTTGTATTTTCTTAAAGTACACTTTGTTTTCATACTCTTAACGATTGCTTCATTTATTGCAAATTTGAAATTGAACATTCATTGCAGTAAGCTTACGAGATTCTTGTGATATTTTGTTTTAGTGCTCAAATATTGTTATTTATATCATCTGTCTTTTGGATATGGTTTCAGGCTTTGAGGTGGAGACGGCGCTAAGCTGAAATTTTGTATTACTTGAGGAAGCACCAACAGGAATTTTAACACTTCAGTGTTCCGTGTGGAGGGTTGATTATCAGTCTATGACTTTGTTGAAGTGCCCTAATCCTCATGCTCACCATCTCTAGCTAATTGTAATAGCATGGTAGCTGATCAATCTGCATGACCTCGCTATGAGTATATAGATAAATCCTCTACAACACATTCTATATTCAGTATGCCAACATGGTGGGGAAAATCTTCATCCAAAGAAGTGAAAAAGACTGCCAAAGAAAACCTCATTGATACATTTCAGCGTCTCCTAAGTTCAAATGAGCAAAAAGGAAGCAGAAAATCACGAGGGAGTCGTAAACATGGTAAAGACAGAGCTGGTGACAAAGGTTGCTGGTCTACTGCCCAATCTCGCTCAACATCCCCTTCAAAAGAGGTTTCTCGGTGTCAGAGCTTTGCGGCAGATAGACCACAGGCACAACCACTTCCTCTTCCTGGATCACGTGCTAGGGTGACACGTACTACTTCTGATATTACCAACTCAAAGTCCACTTTGGAAAAGCGTGGCAAAGGACAATTGCTACCACTCCCTCAGCCTCAAAAAAGACCTGAAGCTACTGAACCTGTTGCTGAAGAGGCTACTGCTTCTGTCTCAAGCAACTGTTCAATTGATAGTGATGATCCTGGAGAGTCTCGGCTTCAGAGCCCTGTAGGAAATGAGGCTGAAAATGCGACTAGAGTTACTGCAACAAATAGCTCAAGGTATGCTCTCAGGTGCCATGAATGATTGTATCTTTTGTATATGTTTCTGTAATTACTTGAATTTCATGCTTATGAATTTTGAATACTCTGCTTGTGAAGTGTTGTGCACAAAGAGCGTTCTAGTGCTATCACCAGAAAGAGCACCAAAGAAGTCGCAAAGCGAAACAATACTTTTCTCAGTAACCAAATTCCTTCAACATCTCCAAGAGGTACTGTTCCTGACAGTTATCAATCCAATTTACAAAGCCCAAGACAGATTACCTTGGAGAGTGCTCCCAATAGTTTGATGTCAAGTCCTACTCGAAGCCCAAGAATTATATGTCCTGATCAGATTCCAACTTCAGCGTTTTGGGCAGTGAAGCCACATGCAGATGTAACTTTCCTTGGCTCTGGTCAGTGCTCCAGTCCAGGTTCCGGTCAGACATCTGGGCATAATTCAGTGGGAGGTGATATGCTAGCCCAGCTCTTTTGGCAGCCTAGCCGAGGTAGTCCAGAGTGTTCACCAATTCCAAGCCCAAGAATGACAAGTCCTGGTCCAAGTTCTAGGGTGCATAGTGGAAGTGTCTCTCCTTTGCATCCAAGGGCTGGTGGGGTGGCTCCTGAATCTCCAACAAGTCGACATGCTGAAGGGAAGAAGAAGCAAACCCACAGATTGCCGCTTCCGCCATTAAGCATCTCTAATAGTTGCACCTTTTTGCCAAACAACTCTACCCCAACAAGTCCTATATCTCGTAGTCCTGGTAGAACAGAGAATCCACCCAGTCCTGGATCTCGATGGAAGAAGGGAAAACTGATTGGCCGTGGGACATTTGGCCATGTATATGTTGGTTTTAACAGGTATTGGAACTGGGTTGTACTCATTTCAGTTTGTATGTTGATTGAAGTCATAATATGATTTTGTACAAATTGACTTGTTAGTTTTCATAGGTAGCCAGTAGCCACAGTTTATGTGCCTTCGAATTTTAAATGTTTAATTTTCTGGTATCTTTTTCTAACAGATTTTGTTTTAAGTGTTGCCAACCGCCACATAAATGATGATGTGTTAGCAAGTTACTATCTGCACTCAGCTTTATTACGTCATAATAACTTCTCTGGCAATCTATTACTGGTTCGTGAAACCACATGTTATATCACGATTAATAGATTGGTATATTTGGAAGGAGGTATTGACATAAATGCTTTACCTTAAAAATCCAGATTATCTCGTATTTGTGCTGGGAGAAGTTTGCGTTAGAATAGAACATACATTGTATTGTTGTAATATAGCAGTTATGGAATACTCCGAATCCTAGTTTTTTCTTGGATGGTATCCTCGTTCCTTTTACCATTGATGAAGTAGTCCTGTGAAAACATTATATGCCGGATCACAATAACTCTAGTTATCATGTGTCTTGACTAGTGTGCACTGAATGTTTTGTTGTACTTGATCATTATTTATTTCTTCATTTTAATTGTTCATTATCATCTATTTCAGTGATAAAGGTGAAATGTGTGCTATGAAGGAGGTT
This sequence comes from Panicum hallii, assembly GCF_002211085.1. Taxonomy (NCBI): domain Eukaryota; kingdom Viridiplantae; phylum Streptophyta; class Magnoliopsida; order Poales; family Poaceae; genus Panicum; species Panicum hallii. The sequence continues at coordinate 51,784,401 of NC_038042.1, read as the reverse complement.
ACCCTTTTCTCAGATGATCCTAAATCAAAAGAAAGTGCAAAGCAGCTGTGCCAGGTATGTTGTTTTCTACATGTTCACACTCAATATGGAAAAGTCCACATGTTCATCATGACTTCTTAAATTGTACTTTCTTTTTTGACATTATTATTTCGTTCCACAGGAAATATCACTTCTGAGCCGACTTCAGCATCCAAATATTGTGCGATACTATGGATCTGAAACGGTATAGACTGCTGTCTTTAGTATAATCTACTGCTAACAGATACAATGTTCATACAATTGTTATGACGGCTCGCACCTTTCCATGTTTGCATTGGTATCTGACCAATTTATGTTTCCTACTCTTAACTACACTCTTCCTGTAGTGAATAGCAGGAAAAGAAAAAAAATACATGGAACATGCAAAATTGTACATACTTACTTTTCTCCGTGCATCTTCTGCTTCTTCTGAATGCATCTCCGTACTTTATTCAAAACAGGTTGATGATAAGCTTTACATATACCTGGAGTATGTTTCTGGTGGATCTATACATAAGCTTCTCCAAGAGTACGGGCAGTTTGGTGAACAAGCAATTCGCAGTTATACTAAGCAAATACTCTTGGGCCTAGCATATTTACATGCAAAGAATACAGTACACAGGTAACACTATTTATACATTTCACCTTTTTTCGTCTTATCATATGCCTGCTAGGGGTTCTGCAATTTTTTTTCTTTGCTTTTACTTACTCTCTTCCTAAATTTTCAGGGACATCAAAGGCGCAAATATATTGGTTGATCCTAATGGCCGTGTAAAGCTTGCTGACTTTGGAATGGCAAAACATGTAAGTTTTATGCTCTTTTTCCTCTCTATTTGTAGAAAGCAAGTCAAATTTCAAGCGATGGTATTTCATCTTCACAGGAGGAAATGTAGTACCTTCCTTTTGCACCTGGACCTCTACTAATAACTACTTGCACTGGTTCAACCTCTTTGATAAGAGCTGACCACTTTATTTTTGCCCTTGTTGTCTGTGTTAACATATCTTCTGGCTTAGATTTCATTGTCAGCCAAGCTTGTAACCGGGCGGTATTTCTGTAACCTTAGATATGTCTTCAACTTAGCTGAGGATTTTATTGTAACTTAATTGGTTATTTGAGTTATTTGATTGACTGTGTGTGTTAAGTTTCATCTAAAATTTGAGAATGTTTTTCTCCCTTCAAATGATGATGCTTGTACCTTGTCTAAACATGTGTTTTGCTTTTTTTATTTCTTAGATCAATGGGCAGCAGTGCCCTTTCTCATTTAAGGGTAGCCCATACTGGATGGCTCCTGAGGTATTGCTTTAAATCTTGCATTGTTTACTCCGCTACTTTTATTATTTTGGTTGGGCTCAAAAGTCTTGGACTTCTTTGCTTATGTTGTGACAAATATGCAGGTTATAAAAAATTCTAGTGGATGTAACCTTGCAGTTGATATATGGAGTTTAGGATGCACAGTTCTAGAGATGTCTACCTCAAAACCACCATGGAGCCAATATGAAGGGGTTAGTTTTATTCTCTGAATCTATGATTTATATTTCTGTAGTGTAAGTTTCTGTTGCTAGGATAACCTAATACTATGTAAGATGCATGATACATCTTTTGTCACTACTTCATTAATTACCAATCAGCAGTTCAACAGTGGTATTAACAATCGGGCTTGGATTCTTACAGAACAGGTTTAAAAACTAGATAGCTACTAAAAATAGTTATTATTGCATGCTGCCATTAATTTTATGAGAGCAGTCTTCATTTTACTTAGCATATTCTGGTGATATTCATTACCGGAAGCATTAATGGAAGGTGCAGGCTGAAAAAGTTTCACATTGGAGTCATGAGCAAATGAAGGAAGGGTTCATCACTTTTACCCCTTTCTCATGTTTTCACTGCATTTCTCAAAATGTGACCAATTCGGGTTTTCTCTGTTCACGTGCATGGACGGTTTTTGTAGTGAACCAAGATGTCTAGGTCATAGTATTCTGGCCTCTTTTGGTTTAGGCTGCAATCAGTCCTGCATTTTAAACTCAGCATGACAAATTGTTTCATTTTATTGGATTGATGCTTGTACAGCTCTTAATCATGACTAGCCAAATAACTATTATAAACTGTTCTTCACAGAGCTATCTCCTTATGCTGCATCTAAGCTTTGAAAGTGCATGGAATGCTTACTAAATTTATTTTTAAAAAATCTATTCATTCACCTGGATGACGAGAGGGATAATCTCACTTTGTTTCTTTTTTTCGCTGCAAAAAAAAAAAACACTTGAGAGCTGCTAGGTGGAGCACTTTATACTATTGATGCCATGTTATGTTTGTTTTGTAAGATGCTGTTTGTTCTTCACAATGTATAATCAGAATAATCTTTTTATCAGTTGTAACCTGTATGCTAACATGCCTCTTTACCTTTTTACTTTTCCAATAGATTGCCGCAATGTTTAAGATAGGAAACAGTAAGGAGCTTCCGCCAATACCAGATCATCTCTCAGAAGAGGGAAAAGACTTCATAAGACAGTGCTTGCAACGTGATCCATCCAGCCGTCCAACGGCGGTTGATCTTTTGCAGCATCCATTTGTACGAAATGCACTACCACTTCAAAAATCAGCTGCCTCTGATCCACTTGAACAGTTGACAGCTATCTCCTGCAAAAAAAATTCAAAGGTATGAACTGTTCACTGTTGCTGAAAACATGTTATCGTTCAGCTAATTAACTGGCATGCTTCTTCAGCCTGCAGATATATGTCTTCAGTTCTACAAATTTCATAAGTATAGGCATTTAGTTTTAGTGTCCTTTCCCTTTCATTCTTTTCTGTGGCCGTTAAAGACTATCATTTGTCTACAAGGTCTACTAGCACACTAATGACCTACTTATGGATATTAGGACCATATGAATGGATGAACAGCTGCTGATTTTATGTTTTTTTTGCTGTTCATGTGTCTGCATTACATTCTAACATTCTATTTGGTTCTCGTGTGTTTTCAGGTGGTTGGGCATGCCAGAAATATGTCCTCGCTTGGTTTGGAAGGCCAATCAATTTTCCAGAGAAGAGCTGCCAAATTTTCTTTGGCAAACAGGTAGCCCACTCAATATTTGTTGAGTTTATCTGTTTAATTTTTACGTGTCCATATGAAGCAATTTTCAAGGAGCAGTATGCAAAAACTAGATATCTGCTAGAGAATATTATATCCTAATTTGCATGCACCCAAAACTTTTCATGGAATAATCCTTGTTTGAAACTCTACCTTGAAGAGGAATGAAGTTAGCTAACATTTCAAAGTAGGAAGTGGCAGTTGGAACAGTGCACTAAATATTACTTATTATATGGTATCCTGGTCTGTCCTTCGTTTTTGGAGTTGCCTTGTATAATTGGATTCTTCCAATTCGATGGAATTGCACCTGTGACTGTTATTCTGTTTGAAAGTAAACAACAAAGTACCCACCTGTACAGAGCTGTCACATAGAGTAATCACATTTTCCTCTTTGGTGTAGCCTATACTACCGCAGTTTGATGTAACTTAGTTTCCAATCAACTCAACCCGATGCTCTGGTGACAAGATATACAATTCAGTGAATTTTCTTGTCTATCTCCATGAATATATCTGCCCTCTAATTATTACCTTCGTGCAGTGATATCCATATTCGGAGTAACATATCTTGTCCTGTATCTCCGTGTGGAAGTCCTCTTCTCAGATCAAGATCTCCACAACATCAAAATGGTAGAATGTCACCTTCTCCAATTTCTAGCCCCAGAACTACTTCGGGTGCTTCCACTCCTCTGACTGGTGGTAGTGGAGCCATTCCTTTAAACCATGTGAGGCAGCCAGCTTACAGAAATGAGGGCTTCACAGTTACGTCAAGAGGTCTTGATGATCACTTACCTAGCCGGCCTGCTGACCCGGTACATAGACGTTTTGTTCGAGTGCAGCAACTTTCAGCAGGTCTTCAGGAGAGGGTAGTCTCTGAACCCGACATTCTGAGCTCTCAATTTGGAAAGATGAGACATGCAAATGTGTGGGATTCGCATGATAGGCCATTGCCTTCCGAGTGTTCCTCTCAGAGGAGTTTTGGGGATCATGTGCAGCTAAAACCTTCACTGGACTTGAGGCCTGGTCCTCCACACCCTGGGCGCAATCATGGCCATTGACTCTCTTGCAAAACGTGCTGCTTAAGCTTTCAGTCAGGTCTATGTGATAGCTATCGGTTCAAAGCTGGTTTACTGAAAACCTTTAATTGTATCATATTAGAAGAAATGTCCATTAATTATATCAAATGCTGACAGTTGGCAGTGGATAAAGATTCTCCGATGTCAATCCCATTACTTCAGAAAAGGTATGCCCCCTGTCAGAATTTTCTGGTAACCAATGATTATATTTGTCTCTTGAAAAGGAAGAGAAAATTACAACTATCATGTAGGACTTCAGAGTAAAGAGTAACTGTTATAACTTATTTACATTAGCAACTGCTTTATGGATTTACTAGTTCTATACTGCACATAATGAATGACATGTTACATGAGTGCAATAATTTTGCCTAGTTTGTTTGGAGAACCAAGTTCTTTGTTTCATAAAATGTGGTTGGATAACTTCATTGTTTGGTATTTCATTTAGTTGTCAAACTGTTTGCTTTGGTTATTTTATGACCTGGATTTGGTAAAATTCTGAAACATGACCTCTTGCGTGAAATGAATGATTTGAGGCCTAGATTACTTCAAATATTACCATTCGATCTTCTATTCATGTATTTTGCACACACTGAAATTTGTTGAATTGCAACTCTTAATTGACAGGTGAGACATGCCCTTTCAAGAAGGGGATGTTGTATACTAGACTGTCCAGATACCAAAGGACTCAGAACAGTGACTCTGAACCTGTATACTCTTACTCCCGTATCTACAACATTTTCTTTTTCGTTTTCTTTTATGGGGTTGGAGGCCATTGTACAGAAGGGGACTCAACTAGAAGTCCAGATATTGCACAGGAGAAAGCAAGAGAGCCGTTCACCACCCTTTTCTTTTATCTTCTTTATTGAAAAACTTAACAACTACATATCAGTCAGCTGCTCACTGGAAAGTGTTGCTTCTGCTGTTGTAACACCGGGTCGATCCATTAAACAATCCATTACTCTAGAAATCATGTGAAAAGTGTCTAATTGTTAATCAAATTATCCGGTCCAAATGTTGGCCATTCCCTGGTGCAGCCATCTGCAGTGCATCTCCAGAAACAGGAACTTTTTATCTCATATGAAGTGTTTCTTGTGATATCACTTCAAGCAACACCCAGGCCATCTGCAGTGCATCTCCAGAAACAGTGCACGCCAAGCGACCTGGTTGATGGCCGTTGTCCGCGTCAAGATCGCTGCATCTGGGACTGGGATGGATCATACGGAAATGTCCACCACCCAGTGGTCGGGTGAAAATGCGGTCGTGGTAAAGGCGCCTATACCCGGTACCAGTTCTACGCACTTGCAGTTCTGCACCCTTGCTTCGAAAGGGCCTTGGCGGCATGCGAGTTGCGATGCAGAACAATCAAGGAACAACCCATGTGCCATGGCGTAGAGTACGCAGGCAGCGATGCGTTCGGCCCCGGGTCCCCCATCCACCACCGTCTTTTACACCTGTCGCCCATCATCTTCGTCCTCGCCCCAATCATGGCGCTGCTGGAAGGCCACCACCACGGCAGCAGACCCACCACTACAGCAGATTCAAGAATGAAGATGCAGCACTGGAGTTTCTTCAATCCGCTAACGGTTACGCTATGATCCAGCTTGCCTCTTAATCATCTGTCTCCAATTAAGGGTCTGCTGTCGCAATGCATTGTTCGGATTTCTATTCTGCATCCGGAGACCGCTTTCCGTCATGTTAGTACTGGTTGTCACCTGTCAGGATGCTTATCTGACGAAATGCGTATCTTCGAACTAAGAAACATCCAAATTCGATGTCTTTCATGGAAATTTCACTAGTGGTTCGCATTTTCACATGATATCTGCCCATAGGATCCGAACACTGGACGCAAACTCTCGCAACAAATGCTCATAACTTAAATCTCCACGATAGAAAAAGCATACACAGCTGGTACAGGAATACACAGGTTCTGGGTTCAGATAAACAGAACAGCGCAGCAGTCCTGAAGACAGACGAGAGGAATCGACGGAGATGCTAGGCGTGGGCACACAAGACATGGGAGATGAAGACGCTCGGTTCTTCGTCGGACTGGCATGTCTCGGCAGGGCCGCCGCGGCAGCTTAAGACCTGCTCTTGAACGGGATGGCCCTGATGATCACCTGGTGGTAGATGGCAGCCAGGGCAGCGCCGATGAAGGGGCCGACCCAGAAGATCCACTGCAAACAACGACGATAGGAACATGAAAAAGGTTAGACCAACTCTTCGGTACGTTAACAAAGGAAAGGACACTAGGACAGGGATGATATCATATCCCATACATAGCCTAGAGCCCTAGACAAATAACATGCCAGCTACATAGATTGAGACAAGCCTCTGTGATAAGATTAACACAGAGGCCAGAGCTATATAGTTATAGCAGGCCATGCCTGTCAATGGCATGCCACTGCGTCTGCATCATTTGAGTTTGGTGAGTGCATGATTACCGGTAGTTTGCCCACAAAAAATATCTCCATCAGTGAGATGAAAATAAACATAGCACCTAGTTAGAATTAGATCAGACTTTCCAGATCATGCCACTACATTTGTTGCACAATGGAAAGACGGTGGTTGCATGTCTGATACTTGGAACGGATGGAGCCTTTTTCTCTGCGAGTGGTACCAAACAGCTGGGAATGGGAAGTGGGTGAGAGAGAGGACTGAAGAGGGGTTCCACTCACATGGTGGCTCCAGGCGTGCTCCCTGTTGTAGATGATGGCAGCGCCAAGGCTCCTAGCTGGGTTGATGCCAGTGCCAGTAATGGGGATGGTGGCAAGGTGGACCAGGAACACAGCAAACCCAATTGGCAGTGGAGCAAGGATCTGTTTTCACCAAACAAGGATTTCATGGTAAGTATTAGGACAAAACATGAAAAGTATGTAATGAAGAGTATGCATATACTTTCAATTAGTTGAAAAACATTAGATGAAGGAATCAGCTAAATGCCAGTTATAAATACATAAGACCTAGAGTGCATCAGTAAATACTTAAGGAGCTCATTTCATCAGTACATGCATAACATATGAGGTACATTAAGTTGAACACCAGAAATTCAGAACACAAATCACAACCATCAAATTAGATTGTAGTAGCAAATATTGACTAAATTACATATATGAATAAGCAAAACTGATTGATGAAGAACTCAACAATTGAACAAACTTGGGAAATGAAGGAGCAGCGGTACTTACAGGAACATGGGAGTCCCTGGCGTTCCTCTTGGCATCAGTGGCCGAGAAGACGGTGTAGACCAGGACGAAGGTGCCAATGATCTCAGCACCAAGGCCTGATCCCTTGGTGTAGCCGGGGGCGACAACGTTGGCACCACCACCGTTGCCCATGTAAAGTCCCTGCTGGAAGCCCTTCACCACTCCAGCTCCACAGATAGCACCGAGGCATTGCATGACTATGTAGAAGATGGCCCTAGTCAGGGACAGCTTCCTGGCCAAGAACAGCCCGAATGTCACTGCCGGGTTGATGTGCCCTCCTGTTGCAGTTGCAGATAACAACCATTAGCACTGATTGTTGCAGTTGTTTTGTAGTTTATGCTTGCTGAATAGCAATATAGGAGTCTTCCACAATTTGACATTTTGACATTAACCAGATACTACCAGAGATCAAGAATCAATATACAACATATGAGCACAAAAATTCTTAAGTACCAATAAATCTTTAATTGACTGTATGCACTATTCAGGACCACAACAGGTTAACTGATATAGCAAAATTTGTCTATAGTTTTCTATGTACACCCTCAAAATTTGCATGTATGCTATTTACTGTTCTAATATGTCTTTATTTAGAAGCGCTGTGTCAAGATGAACTACTCCTAGCGGTAGAGGATGCCTTTGTATAATAACAAGCAGCACATCCTAAAGTAGTACAGTACGTCGATGAAATGTATTTATTAGAAAAAGGGCAAATCCCTCGAGGTGCAAGAAAGGTACAAATTAGTACGCAGCTAACAGGAGCTGGCTTAAGATCTGTTTTTTTTTTCACAAAAAAAAATAAACAGGGGCTTGCTAGTTCCCATGCTGATGGCAAATAACTACGAATTGCTATATGCTGGAAACAAAGGAAGAAAACAGAAGATAAAGGCAGGGAAATTTAAGCTACTGTCTGAACAAGAAATAAGAAATTTAACAGATTTACAGCTATTAATATCAATTAAACAAACAAAATTATATTGTTTTCCATCTTCTTTAGGGCGGCTGACTGTAGATCAGTGTATCCAAGAGTAGCCTTGTGAAAGTCTCATAACTTTAATATGCCAGAGATATATCGCAAAGTGGATTGTTGCCTATACAAGTTTCTCTTGGATTCTCAACTCCTTTGCTGCAATATCTCGGAAATTGCACACTACATGCTTTACTAAGCCACTACCATGGAGAAGGAATACTGCTGAGATAAGCAAGCTAAAGAACAGGTTCCGTTTGTACTACACTAGAAATTAACCACAGCAAAAAGGGTGAAGACAAATCAAAACAGAATCTTGGAACAGCAATTGCAGTAAAATTAAGTAAACAACAAGTTGGCTGGAAAGAATTGAAGCCACAGCAAGAAGGAAGGAGAGCTGACCGGAGATGCCGGCGGTGCAGTAGACGAGCGCGAAGATCATTCCTCCGAAGGACCAGGCGATGCCCTGGATGCCGACGGTGGCGCACTTGGAGGTGGACTTGGAGACGCCCATGACGGTGAGTATGGTGATGTAGAGGAAGAGGAAGGTGGCGACGAACTCGGCGATGCCCGCGCGGTAGAAAGACCAGGACTTGAGCTCCCCGGGCTCGAACAGCGGCGCCGGCGGGGGCTCCTTGTAGTCCTTGTCATCCCCGGCGCCCTGCGCCGCCGTCCCGATGGGCTGCCGCTCCGAGAACTTGTTGGCGCCCAGGCGAACGTCCTCCTCCTTGCCCTCCATCTTTCCTCCTTGCTTCTCTCTTCCCTTGCGCGCTTGGCCTCGGTGGTTTCTTGAAGCAGCGGTGTGTGTCTGTGCGGTGGTGTGGCTTGGGGGGGGGGGGGGGGGGGGATTATAAAGGCAGGCAGGGTGGACGGAGCTCGAGAGCTGGACGACAGGGCGTGTGGAGAGTGACGAAGAGAGTTGTTTTTTAGGAGGACACTGATGAGGAGGTGGTTCTGGAAAGGAAGAGAAGGTGGTGAGCACGGGAGTGGGGGATGGGGCCCACTGACAGTGGGGGAGCGGTGGACTGGCGTTTGGTTAGATGCCGTTCTCTTGTACTTCTATTATTTCCAGGCTTATCCAATGTTTTTTTTGTTGCGAGAAAATTGGTGCGCAGAAGCTTTGACATGAGAAAAAAAATGTAACGGAAGGATGGAGCTAGAAATTTTTTAGCCTATCCAAGGCGACGATGCAAAAACTGTAGAAAGAAATGGTTCATATATCGTTTTTAAAAATTGAAGGGAGGTGCACTGATCGAGTAGATATTGCACTTTTTTCTAATTTTCTTCATCGTCGTGTTTGCATTATTTTTTTCCTATGGGAAAGATATATACTTGCTTGCAATATTCTTTTGTTGCACTCATCCTCGCTAGGCTCCGCGAGCCTTTTCCTCGCTTCGAAGGATTCTCTCGCCTCTGTCCGTGATCCGAAGCCAAGGGCAGCGCAGCGCGCACTGATCCAAACAAAAGTCACAGCCCACAGCCACGCAGGACAGCGACGGGGCAGGAAGGAATTGTTGAAAACTCGCGTGTGGTTGCGCAACGCGCGGGTGGCCAGCCGTCCATCATCGGAGAGAATTGTTTACAGCTCCCCGTCCGAGCAGCTCTGTCCTCTGCCTTTTTGTTGTCACCTGTGGCTCCTCTCCGTTCACTGTTCATCTCGCTGAAAGCGTATGATCGGCTTAATCAGGGCTTAAAGCTTGAACAGACTACAGAGGCACACTGATGAAAGTAGGATGGCAGTAGTACCGGGAGTAGCTTACGGCACATAGTTTTCTGTTCATGCCGTTGCTTTTGACATGTGCTAGGATGGCATGATTTCATCCATCGCTTTTTGGATGAGTGATGGAACGTGAACCTAACCTCTTTGCTTTGTCACACCGTATGGCTCGGCAGAAGCATCGCCGGGGCAAAAACTGCAGTGCAATTCATCCCAAAAGGGTCAGCAGCTTACCGAGGAAAGAATCCAGACCATTGTTCCAAAAAGAATTCAGGGCAGTGTTCTGAAATATTATCTTCAGTGGAACAAATGACAGTGCCCATCACCAATATATGCTGCATGTTGTTTCTCGTTTCGTAGTCAAAAGGTCCTCATGGACCAAACCTGCAGACCTATTCGGTTGGTGACGCCGGTGAAAGGCAAGGACCCATGAACCGTGCTGCTGCAACTTGTACTGGAAATCTAGTGCAGGGGGAGGGTAAAAAGTTGCTGCGCTGCGTCTCTGCCAACGCGAGCTGCGCCCTGCAACAAGGGTACTTGCCACTCTCTTCTTTTGAAAATAAAAATTCGGAGGAATTGAAAAGGCTGGGAGACGTTACCAGTGGTCGCGTTCCAATCAACGGGCCTGGAATCGTGCAGATTTCCCAGCGATTCAGGGGCCCCATGCTACAGGTTGGGGCGAGGAATCTTTACACCGAAGCGCGCTTGATGATTGAGGGCATCGTCGTCCCGTTCCTGCAGACGCAAACGTGGGGCACGACGAGAGGCCGGAATTCCAGGGCTGGAAGTTTTTTTGGCTCTGGAATTTGAGACCTGAATGAGAAGCGTCATTTTCAGTGAAATCAGGCGTAGTAGATAACAAGTTTTCGTTTCCCACCGGCCTCCGGATGAACAACAAGAGATGTGGTCGGGAATGGCACGGAGTACAAGCGAATGCAGCTGCGCTTTTCATCTGCTAACGGCTTCGATGTGGCATGTTAGACAGGAGTACTAGCCTTGTAGGACTGTCCCAGATTTTGTGGATCTGTTGATAGGATAGGCAAGGATCCCTTGATTATTGGTGCTGATTCTATAAACCACCTCTAGGGTTTCCTTGTCTATATATTGTACCTCCTGTACTCTCTATCAATTAATCCAGTTTTGCCTCTCTAATTCTGCTTTCATGGTATCACGAGTCCATCTCGGTCCGTGACCTCCTCTGCTTCCGCCCTTCCTGCGCGCCTCTGGCCGCGCCCTGCGCGCCTCCCGGCCGCGCTTCTCCCTTCTCCCCGACGCGCCTCCCTGGCAGCGCCGCCGATCCCGCGCCGGCCCCCCACCAGGCCGCGATGACCGGCTCCCCTCCTCCCTCTCCCTCTGCCTCTATGGTCGCCGCCGCCTTCCCGCCGCCCGATCCGGCCGCTGCGGCGGCCGACGCTGATGCCGCCGCGCGTCTGCGCGCGGCCAGGAAGACGGAGACGCGCCGCGCGGCCCTAGCGCGCGCCTCTGCCGCCCTCCAGGAGGCCCAGGCTGCCGCCCAGGAGCGTGAAGCCGCCGCGATCCGCGAGCGCGACGCCCTCGCTCGCGCCGAGCACGAGCGCGCGGCCGCCGGCGACCTCGACTCCGACGCCGACGACCCCGACGTGGCTGGCGCCTCTTCTGATCAGGACGCGGAGGTTTCCAACCGCCGTGAGCTTCGTCAGGCGCTCCTCCTTCATGAAGCTGCTGCGCTTGCCAACCTTCATGCCCAGGCAGTGGCAGTTCAGAACATCCGCGCCCTCATCCCGGTTGTTCTCGACCTCACCGCCGGCAACTACAACCGGTGGCGCGACCAGTTTCTCCTCACCGTCGGCAAGTATTCCCTGCAGGATCATGTCTTGCAGAACGACTCGGCGCCCTCCTTCCCTGACTGGCAGCGCATGGACTGCGTTGTCAAGTCATGGATCTTCGGTACCATTACCGACGACCTGGCTGCCTCCATCCCCTCGCGCAACTCCACCGCTCGCGTCGCCTGGCTTGCTGTTGAGTCCCAGTTCCTCAACAACAAGGAGACGCGCGCCCTACTCCTCGAGGCGAAGTTCCGCAACTTCGTCCAGGGCGATCTGTCGGTCGCTGCGTACTGCAAGGAGATGAAGCGCATGGCGGACATGCTTGAGGACTTGGGCGAGACCGTCTCCGACCGCACCCTCGTCCTCAACGTCATCCGCGGTCTGAACGAGCGCTTCAAGGCCGTCGGGATGCATCTTCGTCGGGGGCGTCCCTTCCCCACCTTCGTCGATGCGAAGGCTGATCTCCTCCTCGAGGAGATGACGATGGAGCACCACTCGACGCAGGCGACGGCTCTGGCAACCTCCACCGCCCCCACCTCAGCGACTGGCGGCCCCTCCCAGGGCTCCGGGGGTGCCGCCGCCTCCCAGGGCGGCCCCTCTGCTCCGCCACCCAAGAGCCGCCGCAGCCGCCACGGCGGCAAGGACTCTGGTCAGGCTTCCGGAGGCCAGGGCTCCCAGTCGGGCACCTCCAGCACTGCCCAGAACCGCACCACGCCGCCCTGGCCGTCCTTCTACAACCGTGGACCGGCACCATCCAGATGTGGCCCGGTCCGCGGCCTCCACTGGCGTCTCTGCCTGCGCGCCCTCCCCAGCAGGCTCTCCTGGCGCAGCAGCACCCTCAGCAGCCGGCGGCGCCTCGCGCGCCCTTGGAGCATGCTGGCCAGTGTTCTCCACTGCCCCTCGGCTTCTTCCCCTCGTCAGTTGGTCCCTCGTCCTGGGATCAGCAATCTCTGGCATCAACATTCAGTACCATGGCGCTGAATCAGCCCCAGCAGACCAACGAGTGGTATTTTGACTCAGGTGCTACCTCTCACATGTCCTCTTCTTCCAGTTCTCTTTCCCATATTTTTCCCATGCGGTATCCTACCCCTTGTTCAATTGTTGTCGGTAACGGCTCCTTGCTTCCTGTCACATCCACCGGTAATACTGCTCTTACTCCCCAGCTTCATCTTAATAACGTTTTGGTTTCCCCTCAACTTATTAAGAATCTTATTTCCGTCCGACAGTTTACCATCGATAACAATTGCTTAGTGGAATTTGACCCGTCTGGTTGTTCTGTGAAGGATCTTCTGTCCCGGAAACTGATCGCAAGGTGCAATAGCTCCAGGCCGCTGTATCCCCTCCGCCTGCCGGTCGCCCACTCCCTCGTAGCCGCCACTGAGTCTACCCTTTGGCATCGCCACCTTGGCCACCCCGGACAAGAGGCGCTCTCCCAGCTTGCTTCGTCGGGTCTCCCTGCCTGCCGTCACGACACTAGCTCTTCGCTATGCCATGCCTGTCAGCTAGGGCGTCATCTGCGTCTTCCTTTTCCTGTGTCAACCTCAAGAGCTACACATAATTTTGATCTTATACATTGTGATTTGTGGACGTCTCCTATTCTCAGTGTTTCGGGTTTTAAATATTATTTGGTCATTCTTGATGATTGTTCCCATTACTTATGGACGTTTCCTCTGAAACTTAAATCTGACGCTTTCCCGATGATTGCTCACTTTTTTGCCTACGTGTCTACCCAGTTTGGCCGCACCGTGAAGGCAATCCAGTGCGACAATGGAAAAGAGTTTGACAACTCTAGCTCCCGCACGTTCTTCCTCAGTCACGGTGTCCACCTTCGCATGTCCTGCCCTTACACCTCCTCTCAGAACGGTAAGGCCGAGCGCATCATTCGTTCCACTAATAACGTTGTGCGCTCCCTTTTGTTCCAGGCCTCCCTACCCCCTCGCTTCTGGGTTGAAGCCCTTCGGACAGCTACCCATCTCCTTAACATCTTACCCACCAAAACGCTCGCGTCTGGCACGCCGCATGCCGCCCTCCTTGGCACTGCGCCTACCTATGACCATCTCCGCGTTTTCGGGTGTAAGTGTTATCCTAACCTGTCTGCTACTGCTCCCCACAAGCTGTCCCCCCGGTCAGCCCTCTGCATCTTCTTAGGTTACTCTGCTCATCATAAAGGATACCGCTGTCTTGACCCTTCCACCAACAGAGTCATCATCTCCCGCCACGTCGTTTTCGATGAGTCCTCGTTCCCTTATGCTGAGCAGGGCCCCTCTTCCTCACCGGCTGACCTTGATTTTTTGGATACTACTGACTGTGTGCTAGCACCTATCGGTCCTGTGCATAAGTTTCTCTCTGCAGGCTCTGGCGTGACTCACCCCGCACAGCCACATACGGCTGCGCCCGGCGCTCCTCCGGCTGGTTCAGCAGCGCTAGATGCGCTCCCAGCCGGCCCTCCCTCGACCGGCGCGCCCATGGTCGGCTCGGCCTCTGCACCACCGTCCGCACAGCCACGTGCGGCCCCTGCTCCTGCCGCACGGCCATGCGCGGCTCGTGGACCTCCTCCGGGCTTTCCAGCCATGCCTGGACTGGCTCCAGAGGCCTCACCGACGCCCGGCGCAGCGCCGGGCCCTTCCTCGACGACACCGCCGCACCATGCGGTCACGGCGCCCTCTGCTCGTCCTGACCACCTCTTCCAGCAGGTGTACACCCGCCGGGAGCACCCAGCCCCGGCGCCCACCTCTGGCGCGTCTCCCCCGCCGTCCTCCAGCACGTCCCTGCCGGCGGGTGCTGTTGCTGTCCCACCAGTGAGCAACCAGCACACCATGACCACGCGCGCGAAGAGCGGTTTCAGAGTACCCAAGCTCTTCACCGCCGCCATTCTGTCTCCAGTGCCCAAGACCTTCCGTAGCGCACTTGCCGACCCAAACTGGCGTGCTGCTATGGAAGAGGAACATGCTGCCCTTTTGAAGAACAACACTTGGGATCTCGTGCCGCGCCTCCCGCGCGCCAATGTGGTCACCGGCAAGTGGGTCTTCAAGCACAAGTTCAACGCCGATGGGTCACTTGAGCGGTACAAGGCCCGTTGGGTTCTTCGCGGTTTCACTCAGCGGCCGGGCGTGGATTATTCAGAAACGTTCAGCCCGATCGTGAAGCCTGCTACCGTTCGGACTGTGCTCTCCCTGGCTCTCTCCAATCGCTGGCCCATCCACCAGCTCGATGTGAAGAATGCCTTTTTGCACGGCACTTTGACCGCGACAGTCTACTCTATGCAGCCTGCTGGTTTCGAGGACTCCGCTCGTCCGGATTTTGTTTGTCAGCTCAACAAGTCCCTCTATGGATTGAAGCAAGCCCCCCGTGCCTGGTACAGCCGGTTCGCCACTTATCTTCTGTCCGTGGGGTTCACTGAAGCCAAGTCAGACACGTCGCTATTCGTCTACAAGCATGGTTCTGATGTTGCCTACTTGCTACTCTATGTCGACGATATCATCCTCACCGCCTCCTCCACTGCGCTCCTTGGTTGGATCATCTCTGCCCTCCAGCACGAGTTCTCCATGAAGGATCTTGGTGACCTACACTACTTCCTCGGTATGCAGGTTCAGCGCCGTGATGATGGCCTTTTCCTTTCTCAGCAGCAGTACATGGTTGACATCCTAGCTCGTGCTCATATGGCGGATTGCAAGCCCTGTCTGACTCCAGTGGATACAAACCCCAAGGTCTCTGCTACAGATGGCGCCCCAGTTGCTGATGCCTCTGAGTTTCGGAGTCTTGCTGGTGCTCTCCAGTACTTGACCTTCACTCGGCCTGACATTGCCTACGCAGTCCAGCAGGTTTGCCTTCATATGCACGATCCTCGGGAACCTCATCTGGCTGCTCTGAAGCGCATTCTCCGCTACGTCAAGGGCACTCTTCATTTGGGTCTTCTGCTACGACCGTCCTCTGCTACTGATCTTGTGGTCTACACTGACGCTGATTGGGCTGGCTGTCCTGATACACGCAAGTCCACCTCGGGCTATGCTGTGTTTCTTGGTGCCTGTCTTGTCTCCTGGTCCTCCAAGCGTCAGACCACCGTGTCCAGATCCAGCGCTGAGGCCGAGTATCGCGCTGTGGCAAATGGTGTTGCCGAAGCTTCATGGTTGCGCCAGCTTCTACAAGAGCTTCATGCTCCTCTGCGCCGTGCCACGTTGGTCTATTGTGACAACATCAGCGCAGTTTACATGTCCTCAAACCCAGTGCAACATCAGCGCACCAAACACATTGAGATTGACCTTCACTTCGTCAGGGAACGAGTTGCTGTTGGAGATGTTCGTGTTTTGCATGTACCGACTTCTTCTCAGTACGCCGACATCTTCAACCAAGGGGCTTCCTTCTTCGGTCTTTGCGGAGTTTCGGTCCAGTCTGAACGTGTGCAGTGGCTGACGCTCAGACTGCGGGGGCGTGTTAGACAGGAGTATTAGCCTTATAGGACTGTCCCAGATTTTGTGGATCTGTTGATAGGATAGGCAAGGATCCCTTGATTATTGGTGCTGATTCTATAAACCACCTCTAGGGTTTCCTTGCCTATATATTGTACCTCCTGTACTCTCTATCAATTAATCCAGTTTTGCCTCTCTAATTCTGCTTTCATGGCACACGCACACTCTCTGATGGTGGCGATAGTCGTACATAAACATGTGCAGAGCTGCAGCCATCATGAACGTCAAGGTTTTCAGACGAGATTCGGTGATCAGCCCACGTCAGGTTTGGCCCCTGGACAGAGCTTCAGTTATCACAACCCTTCCAGCTACAAATCAGAGCACTATCCTAACTGCAACATGCAAGTATGCGGCCATCTATCTGTCAAGGCAGGTGGTGATATGATATGATCAAATCAGACATGCCCATGAAAAACAAATCAAGCATCAAATATGAAGAACTGTCTCGCACCCCTGAACCAAAAAAATACGAACAATGGTCTCGTTTGGTATTTGGATATCTCGGCAAATCATCACAGCTTCCGAGTTCAGACGAAGACCGTTGAAGGAGCAGAAGTTCAGAGCTGCAAAAGAGTGGAGACCAGGCGTCCAGGCCGTAGGAAGCAAGTGCAGAACTGCCGCTCTGTTTCCTCACGTCGCAACGCGACGGCGGCGCCGCAGAAGCGCGACCACGCCACGCGGCGCGCGCCGTGCAGGGTCTGCGTCGCCGGCCGCGTCACGCCCCCCACCGGCCCTGCCGTGCGCGCCACACACGTACACGCACCACCGGCCGTCTCGCGCGCGCGCGCATGTGCCGGCTGATTATGGCTGGCCCGGCGGCCGCCGGGGCGGCGCCACCACCACCACCAACCACCGCGCCGTTGTCGTCAGCCTAGCCTGCCGCGGGGTGTCCTGTGCCCGTCGCCTCCACTGCCGATTTTTAAAATCTCGTGGTGGAACCATGGTGTTCGGAGTTCGGATATGGCCAGCGGGCCGAGATCGAATGATTGGCTGCAGATGGGAGGAACTGATAAATCCAACTATCATTAGAATACAAGAAAGTTATCGGGTGGATTAGTTTAGTGACAGAAGGCTAAACCACTGCCTGGCTGACATGGTTAGGGCGGTGCTGGTCGTTAGGTCATGCTAATGACTGGCTCAGCTTCATTCCCTGGCTCCCTGCTACTAATACTCCATTACTCCTGTTTACTATGAACTCAACTTTGCTCACACAATGACACAACAAAAAGCAGAAAAGGCCACTTGCAAATCGCAAGGTTCAGCAGCAATCAGCAGGCTGCAGAATATACCCTTTATTATCCAAATACTGCCCCAAAGCACGGACCACGCGGGCAGGCGAAGACAACTCAAATATACCTGCCGATTCTTTCTGTTCGTGCAGCTAACTGAAGTTGAGATGCCAGGGGTCCACTGCCAGCCAAACAGCGAGCGACCAGAGCTGTCCTCGTTGCATGATTTGCGATTCCCCAATTCGGCGATGCTGCTCGCCTCGCCGCACACATGATTGGTGATTTTGCTTGCCCCCGGCTCGAGTCCGAGGACGAGGACGACGCCTCCGTTCGCGCCCCGCTGTCGACCCTCTCCTCTCCTGTCTCCCTCGTGCGTCGTGCTCGGCGAGCGCGAGCCGGCCACACCCGAGTCCTGGTGCCTTCCGTAGCTTGTGATTCTGAATGTTGTTGGGCACCGGGTTGGCCAAGTCAAGCGCTCACCGTAGCTTTTTCAGATGCGGCTGTTCTTGGGCGGAATCTCGAAGAGCTGTCCAGAACGGAAAAACAGTACTAGGAAGCGAAGCTTTCTGTGGTGATGATGGCTGATGGAGTGCGACCGCTCAACGATTTCTCCACGGTTTCCTGGTCCTTCTTCGGCCGTTCTTATCAGTCGCTGTCCGCTGTGGCGGACAATATTCTGGAATACCTTTCTCTCTCAAAAAAAAAATCTGGAATACGGCGGCTGCGCCCCCCGCCGCGCAAATCATCGCAGTCGCGCGCGTGACTGGATGTCGCAATGTCGCAGAAGGCCCAGCGTAGCAGCCTGAATGCCTGATCCCCGCCGTGCAGCCTACAGAGCGGCACAGCCCAGCGCAGGAGCCTGACGCAAACGTATCGGACTTCGTGTAAACATGCATTTAGACAAAAAAATCTACTATTCGCAGATGAATTAGGTAAATTAATTTTCGATTGTACCATTGTATTGTTTAAGTCGAGATCTTCAAAATTAGACCTCACCTGATAATATTTGGATAAATTTTCTTTTTGGAACATTTTTGTTTTGTTCCATACCATTTTGTTTTATTCTCGGAACAATTTCTAATTTGTACAAAAATTTATTTGCGAATGTGGAACAATTTATTTGGGAAGCAGGAACAATTGTTCCACTTTCACAGTCAAATTGTTCTACCTTTTAAAGGAATACTATAAAATTATTTTATTAAAAATATGATCAAGTGTGTTCTAGTTTCAAAGTTCTCGAGGTAAAGAATACAATGGTGCAATTAAAATTCAATTGTACCGGTCTTGCATGAAGAACGAAATCTTTGATGAAGAAAATTAAACAGTGACTCTATGATTCCTTGCGCGGGCTTGCATGAAGAAAATTATGCAGAAAATCTTTGATGTTTGCCGCGAACCGATATATTGGGCCAGCCTCGCTTCTTAATTTCGGCCCAAGTAACGAGGAACCACTCCGTGATCCCTTCTGCGACTAATCAACACGGGGTAACGCGCGTTACCCCTAATCGGCCCCCTCCGCCGGGTTACGTTTTCAGGCCTTTCTCCGCACACGGCCCGCTTGGCGCTTGGGCCATCTCCAGGCCTTCCGCAGGCCGCAGGTGGTTGTTTGTTCATTGCCGAAGCCCATCAGGCTCGCGAGATTTCCACTTCTGCAGTTCTGCGGATACTGCTGGGGCGAGTGGCGCCGGCGGCCAGCTCGGCTGCGGCCCCAGCCCCAGCCCCAGTCCGAGCGCTCCGGCACTGTAGCCGCCGTTCCGAACCGAGCACCGTCGTGTTCGCCGCCCCGTCAACCTTAACGTGCGCGCAGTTCGAGGAGGTCGGTGCGGCAGCTCGCCTCGGATGGCGGCGGCGAATCAAGCGCGCGCTTCCTGTAATCCTGTTCGGCTGTCCTTGCCCCGAGAGCAGAGGAGTCGAGAGCTGACCGGCAGGCCGCCGGCGGGCGGCCTGGAGGTGGAGGCGCCGAGCAGAAGAGAGAGATACCGCCGGAAAATAGGAAAAGGGACTAGTTTGCAAGAAAATCGATCGCGATTAACGAATCGAGATCAAATCAGGGGTCTCTGTAAAACTAATTAGGGTTGTTCGAACTAACATTAACAGACGCGAGGCGTTTTAGGGGTGTCTTTGCCAATATCAGGGCCCACCGTAGGAAACATTTGGGACGGAAAATAGGGGATTTAATAAATACAAGATCTTATTTGTAAATATTTGGATCGCGACTATTAGTCGCAATCTAAATTAGTGGTCTATATGAAAATATCAGGGTCTGTTTTGCAAATAGTCGGATCGCGATCTAAATTAGGAGCCTATATGTAAAAGATAGGGTCTATTTTGCAAATAGTCGGATCGCGACTAATACTAGCGTGTTCTCTAAAAATATTCGGGGCGGCCACCGCCTTGTGTCGCCGCCGCTAGCCCCGCTGCCATCGGCTCCGCTCGAGCCTCCCGCAGGTTCACGCGCCCAGCCACTGCCTCCAGATCCCTCGCGAGCAACTTACGGTTACAGATCCTCCGCACTTTGCAAGTGCCTTTGCTAGCCTAGGGCAATGGGATTAAGAAGACGGCGAGGATTCAGGTCGACAGGCCGTAGGGTTCGGGTGGGAAAACAACCGAAGTCCGACCAGCCTTGGGGATCGTTTGGCGCCGCTGCTGCTGGCCGTCGACTCGACGGCACCAATCGTTGCCCCACATCTGCTGTTCGCGAAGACAGGTAAAAGAACAATGCGATTCCACGCCAGATTTTATAGTAGCATATGAGAGTGTTCATTTGATACCAATTGGTTTCACAATGGCATCGTAAAACCCATTAAAAACCCTGGCCGCACTGTTCATAGCTGGATGAAGCGTCTGGCATGAGCTGCTGCATCCGCATCAAGTGAATGCATCACTTCCAGTGCTGTTGCCACTCGAGAATGGCCGAACGGAGCGCCCTGTTTGGGGTGAGGCCGCGGTGTGCTAGTCTTAGGTTTGTCATGGGCGATGTGTCGGCCCCGCTGTCAAGCCATTCCTTGATTGCTGTAGCTTCGTATGTGAACCCATCTGCTGCGATGTAAGGATCATTCATCACCTCCTATCCACATGAATTAGACAATGCGGGGTCAATTCAGAATTCAGATGCTTCATTCTCAAGTATAATCTAAACAGCTACTGGCAGCACATCATTCACTAATATCGGTTCTTTTTATTGAGTCATTGTGGATTTGGTGAATAACTAACCTGAAAAATTGGACAGATGAAGCATGATGGAGTGGAATCATCGTTTGAAGATGATGCAAATTCAGATGGACCAGCGGTCAGGCAAGCGTCTCTCATCAGCACCTCGATCACCTCCCAAGCTTCCCCACCAAGATCTGGCTGGCGCCCCCCACTCATGGTGATGCATCTAAGACCAAGATGCGCTAGCTGCTTGGCCTGCACCAAAGGCCAGTCCCCTGCAGAGGTGTCCATGATGGAATGCAGGTTCCCTTTCTCCATTGCTTCTTCCACTATCCCAGCAATACGATGCTGCGATCTCCCTGTCAATAGGCGAAGAATGATAATGCCAAATGAGTGCACGTCGGACCACAACATGAGCTCACATGCTGACTGGAATTCATCACTGTCCATATAGCATAGTGTCCCTCTATGGTTCGTAGGGTGACGCTGCTGGTTGATGGTTGTTATATTCGACTGTGAGAGAAACTGGCAGATGCCCAAGTCTCCCAGCTTGCTGACGAAGTTGGCATCAAGGAGAATGTTGGCCAGATTTAGATCACCGTGAACAATTGGATAAGGCTTTTGTGAGTGGATGAAAGCCAAAGCTGAGCATATTTCCCCAATGATCCTTGTGCGCACCTTCCATGTTAGAGATGGCATGTTTTTCTTGCATGAGAGCCTGTCCTCGACACTACCATTTGGGAGGAACTCATACACCAGCGTGAAATGGTTTGGGCATGCTCCTATCAGCGTGATGAGGTTAGGGTGTCTCACTCTGCTGAGAACAGCAACCTGTGGGAGTGTTGCCACAGTTGTAAGTTGGTAACAATTCTTTCTGAAAAAAGGGAACCCGGTATTAAACAGAAGTGATATCTATTACCTCTCGATGAAACTTTGCCTGTCCAGTCAAGCTTTGAGGGTGAAATAACTTTATAGCTACTGTTGTGTTGCGAAGGAAACCTTTATAGATGCTTGCAAATCCGTCGTCACTAATCTTGAATTCTGCATCAAATCCTTTGGTTGCTTGCTGCAGCTCAGCAAATGAGAACTCGGTGTTCAAAGGTTCATTTGTCATGGAGCCTCTTTGCTTGTTCTTTTGGCGCAACTCCTTGGCTTCTGCAACTGCAGCATCTCTGTCGTGCAGTAACTTTTCATACTTTGATTGGAGCTCTTGGAGAAACTGTTTCGTGTCTGCAAGCTTTTCTTCATGAACTTTCACGGCGGATTTCATCTCAATCATAATTCTGTCATGTATCCCTTGTAACTGTCTTTTTGTTGCTTTAATTTCCTCCTCCTGTCTTGCCACTATCTCCTGCATTTCATCCCTTTTTTCCACCTCATGTATATGCTGATGCTCCAGGTCTTTAATCTACAAGAACACTCAAAACATTTTGATGGCATCCTGCAATTGTGTCATGGACAAATGGTGAACAAATGGAAAAAGGAAGCTTACTCTTTGAAGTGCTGAGAGGAGATCTCTTTCAGCTTTTCTTCTTCTGTCAATTTCTTTAGATGCATCCTTTTTCAAGAGATTTGTCAGATATTCTCAACAATTTTCAACACTGCACTTAAATTCAGGTACATAATGTCTACTTACAGTGACTTCCAGTTGGAGCTTCTGCTCTTTTACATCGTGTAAATCGTAATACAGTTTATCTCGTTCCCTCTTTGTTTCTTCAATCTCTGTCCTCTGTCTTGCTACCTTCTCCTCCATTTCTTTCCTTTGTGCCCTCTCATTTTGGAACAAACTCTCGATCTCTTTAACCTGTAAGAACACTTTTCATTCTGTATCACATGCTTCCATGAGTTGAACTGCAGACCCTCAGGTAAATTGCTTACTCTTTGAAGTGTTGAAAGTAGATCCATTTCGATTTTTCGGTGTTTTTTAGATTCCTCATGTGATTGTTTGAGGAAATGTTTGGTAATTTCTTCCACATGATCTTTTGCAGAAGACTTGATCTGATTTATACGTTGTTCAAGTATAAGCTTATGCTTATTTGAATCCTGTAATTCATCAGATAATGTGTAGCGTTGTCTTCTCAGTTCGTCAGTCTTCAACCTCTGTTTAGAAAACATCTTCTCAGTTTCTTCCCGCTGGCCCACCTCATGAAGATAGGACCCTTCCAATTCTTTAATCTGCAAGGAGATATTGGACATATTTTCTTATCATAAAACTGTAAAAGAGGAATTAACTGTAGGATGTCTTTTAAGGTGTGTGATCTTCAGTTATGATGATCACTATTTTCATTACTTTAAATTAGAAATAATGCTAGCTGCAGAGTGAACCTGGAAACAAAGCTTACTCTTTGAAGTGCTGAAAGCAGGTCCGTTTCGGCTTTGTGGAGTTTTTTCGATTCTTCATCTGGTTCATCATCCAATAACTTAGCTTCATTACACAGATGTTGAAGATTATCACACATTTCTACATCAACACTTGGTTTATCTTCCTGTATGATACCATCATCAAAGAGTTTAAATTTATCTTGGTACCTTTATATACAAAACAACCTGATTTATTTAATACACTGCATACCTGATTACTTGCTGATGCCTGTAGAAAGTAGACATTACCAGATTCATGAGTTAGAGAATGTTTCACTGGTGTTAGTTCATTTGTACCATCAGTAACCAAAGATTGAGCATCCTCAGTTTTTGATGATCCATATACTCTCATTCCCCAATCTGGAGTTGGCATTTAAATGGAAAACCAATGTGACTATCTTAAAAACGAAAAAAATCGATGGAGTGGCTAAAATTAGTTTTATTTTGCTCATGGATGAAGTTCTTTTCTTACAAAGAAAACCAACGTGACTATCTTAAAAAGAAAGTTATTTTGCTAAACCAATTTGACCTTTTAAGTATAAAGTTATTTCCTTACATATTTATGCCAAAATAAAAAGTAACTATTTCAGTATTTTGTGAGCATGTGATGAATCTATCATTCCACATGTTTAGGATAGTAACCTCCAAAAAAATAATCCCAAGTAGTCATTTCTGTTGCTACCAATGAACTTGAAGTGCATCCTTTGGAGCTTGATACTTCATATTCCAATTCAGGGAGTGCCGTTGATCTCATTTGGTTTGAAATGCTGCCTGCTGGTAATAGTGGAACAGTGCTTTCTTCTGGTGATGGAGGTATTGCAGGAAGGTTTTCATTTTCTTCCCTGTAAGTTTATATAAGCATGTTTAATAAATGTACGATATTTTGAACTTGGACAGTCAGAGGTCGAAATATTTTGAAGGACACAATAGATATTTCTTGACATAGAAGTCCGAAAATTTATTAAAATAGCAGGTGACAAAATGAACCTCACTCTTTACCTGGTACATATCAAATGCCCTTTACAGGTAAACCATATCTTGCATGATGGGGCTGCTGTCTCCATCAGCTTGAGTGCTGTCAAGGACTTTGGTGTGTTCATTTCCCTACAGTTTGAGACCATATATTAGAATGTGCAATCACGTGGTACTTATTCCAAAGAAATTATTTGGTCTAAACATGCTAGCCACATACATCCTGCTTGTGATTAGAGATACAAAATATAGTCTGAACAAATTCAGATCATTGATTCTGTTACCTGCTAATCGGTTCCTAAGAATTTTTTAATGGTCCAGGAACTTAATTTTAGAACGGTTCCTAAGAAGTTTGATACATAGTCGTTTATGAATGCATCCAATTTTAGGAATAAGATGGATGAAAAACACTAGGTTTGTACCTTGAGTAATGTTGGTCTGCGGCTGCTCCCATGACAAGCTTGGTGATGCTATGAAGGGAAATGAGTTTAACAAGTCCTGTAGCAACATTGTCCATCTCAATTATTACTGTCTCACAATCAACCTGGAACAGTAGACTTTCATGTTCATCATGTGTTTAATTAATTTACTGATGAGCATTGCAATATCGAGAAGTGATGCAGGAAAGTGCACCTGTAGATCTTCCCTTGTGCATTTTGCTATCTGAACAAATGCATCTAGGTTCTTGTCTGCCTTTTCTCGCTTCAGCTTTATGTATTTTTTTATTTCTTCTGGTTTCATGCTGGTATGATTCCTTACTGAGATATAACATAAAGCTCAGTGTTTGAAGTTACGAGACAAAATGATGGATAATTTCTGACTAACTTATGTTGCTAATGGATTGCTATTTCTCAGTTTTAAGGTATCTATGAAGTCAGGAATTTGTTCACCATAGAAAAACAAAGAGAGAGTGAAGATTCCCTTTCTAAACAAAAAAGGCGCAAGTATTTCTTCTCACATTAAGAATTGTTGTGAAGGTATTTTCTGTTTCACCACTCATCCTTGTTCTAAAGGCCTGTTCGGATCCAATGTTCGGATCCAATGGAAAGAGAAAGAGAAAGTGCAAAACTTTTGCTCTTTTGCACTTTTTTTGCACTTTTGGATCCAAACACCCCAAAGTGCAAAAGGGCAAATGCTACCGTAATTTTGCTAATTATGGATTAATTAGGCTTAATAGATTCGTCTCGTCATTTAGTCCTCATCTATGTAATTAGTTTTTTAATTAAACTATATTTAATACTTCTAATTAGCGTCCAAACATCTGATGTGACAGGAGCAAAAATTTTACCATTTGCCCTTTTGTCATTTGCCCTTGGATCCAAACAGCACCTAAGAGTGTATATTCACAGCTGATGGAGAAAAGGGAATCTAGATACTCATTGATTACAGGGAAAAAAATGTACAGCGCTTGTTTTTGTGGGACAAAAACTTACCCTTGGCAATCTCCTGTGCAGGGCTATGGACATGAACTATCACAAGCTTGGACCCATCCTCCATCAAATTGTGCAGCGCCCACAGCAAGGTGCTCCTCCCGTCGCTGACCTCCTCGGGTAGCGCAACGAACACCTTGTCCTCGGCATCGGCAGGCGGGCTCTGCTGCTCGTCCAGCTCGTCGCCGGCGTCCTCCAGGGAGCCCGCCGATGAGGTTGCTGGGCTGCACCGTGCGCTCCACATCGGCTCCCACGTCTCGGGCTCCCTGCCGTCTCCCTCCATTGCCGCCTCTGGTGATCAGAAAGCCGACCTGGAACAAAGGAAGCTCCTCAGTCCTCACGGACGGAGGAGGATGGAGCTGGTGGGGTGACTACTGAGTACTCAGCGATTGTTCTAAACCAATATTTGTACCGTCAGCTCGCACTCGAGATCCACTGGTATCAAGGCCGCCGTTTTTTGTATTGTGACACGAGACTCAACAGAAAGGGACGTGCTGAGTCGACCGTGTAACGGGTCAGTCCGTGCCGAATACATTTGCCTTTGTTGCATTGACCCAGCAGTACGCTCCGAAGTCGCTGCGACATTGCTTGGACAAAACTGGTACTAGTGCGCCAGCATAAGCAACGTAGAAAACTAGAAATACATGTGTATGTCTCTCGCTGATGTGGAGGTGATTTGTCATTTGCGTGTGGACCCATCGGCACATTGGGACCAGTCAACAAATGCTACTTTCGTCTCAGGGTCTCAGGGTGTGTTTGTTTCGTAGGGTCTAAAGTTTAGAGGTGTCACGTTAAAGAGAATCTTATCATTTAGAAGTATTAAATAAAGTCTAATTACAAAACTAATTGCAGAACCCTAGGGCTAATTCGCGAGACGAATCTAATGAGGTATATTAGTCCATGATTAGCGGATGATTAAATTATGGATTAATTAGGCTCATTAAATTTGTTTCGCGAATTAGCACCCATATGTAAAAAAAGTTTTATAAACAGATTTTATTTAATACTTCTAAATAGCAAGATTCTCTTTGACGTGACGGGTCTAAACTTTAGAGGGGAGGAAACGAACACCCTCAGACGATTTAGAAACCTTCATCCCATGTGAGTTCACAGCAATTGAAGATTGCACCTGAGGATTAAAAAAAAGCTGTATGGGATAACTAATATCTCAAACGGCTTGAGGCTAGAACTGTGAGGGATAAAATTATTCAAAGGTTAACACCCGCACATCGTAAAAAACAAACGCGAAGTTTGATACCTTTGTGAAAAGGGTACAAGACACTGTAGTTTAGTGACTACGGATAAAGTGGATAAAAATGTGGTAAGCTTGTGAATTTCGGTGTGTGGCGTTTCTGAGATTCCTCGCACAATTGCGTCGTATAATGTTAAGCAATTTCTTCCACATGAACATCTTCTGCAGTTTTCGCAAAACTAAAAAAAAATCTTCTGCAGACTTAATCCGTAATTATGCTTCTCTGAATCCTGTAATTCATCAGTCAATGCGCGGCAGATTGTCAAATCCCCTTCAACGATTCCCTTGCTGTTTATCCACACGGATCGATTGCCATCGCTGCCGCTGCAGGATGCACTATTGGACTGCTAATGCTACTGCGCCTGCGATTTGGACGGGGGGCTGCTAAAGCATCGAAGCAGTTCTTCTAGAAAAGAATTATGGCTTCTATCGCCGTCCGTGGGGAGGAACTCGGAGCAGGCCATGTTGGGCATGATGGTGTACGGGTCGCACGTCGGCCGGAGGTTGAGGCAGAAGTAGTACTCCGAGGAGTATAGGAAGGAGGCCACCGGTGCCGGCGAACCCGGCGCATGCTTACTGCCTTGCCGCCGGTACGCAGAAGAGTAGAGAGTTGGGCAGTACTATGGCTTGACCGCTTGAGAGAGGGATGGGTAGGACGGGGACACGCTGTCCCGGTCGTGACGGGAGGCGGGGAGGACGTCGGCGCCGGCGGGCGGGCGGAAGGTAGAGACGAGGAGAAGAGGGAGAGACAGCCAAATCAGGGCTCTCTTTGCAAATAACGAGGGTCTTTTTATAAATATTCGGATCGCGATCCGATTGAGGGTGTATATAAAAAACATACCTTAATTATTTATTTGCACCCCTTATTCGGATCTCGATTTCCAAATGAGGGGTTTATGTGAAAATAGTTAGGGTTTCTTTTAAAAATATTCGGATCACGATTAATAAGTAGCGATCCAAGTAAAGGTCTTTTTTAAATATTCGGGCCAGCAACTGTCAAGGTCGCCGCCTCGCCGGCGCCGCTATCTCCGCCACCATCGTCCCCAATCGCTGCCTCAAGCTCCCCCTACTATCCGCTTACGGCTCTTGCTCCTCCTAATTTCCAAGCGCCCATGTTGGCCTCTGGTCTCTGGGCAATGGAGCCAGCAGACGACGAGGATTCCGGCGATTCGCTTTGGAGAGCGACCAAACTCCGACTAACCTGGGGGTCTTCTGGCGCCCCCCTGCTGTGGCCGTCGGCCCGACGGCGGCAACCCTTTCCCCCTTCCGCAGCTCGCGAAGACAGGTGAGAATTCGATTCCATGCTTAGATTTTATAGTAAGATTTGTACAAGCAGTGTTCAACTGGTTTGTGGTTCCCCTTTTCTTACACCAATCTGCATACTAAAATCCATGAAAAACCCTATACACACTATTCACAGCTGAATGAAGCATCTGGCATGAGCTGCTGGATCCGCATTCAGTGACTGCATCATCTTTGGTGTTGTTGCTGTTGCTGTTGCCACTCGAGAATCGCTGAACGGAGCGCCTTGTTTGGGGTGAGCTTGCGGCTTGCAAGTCTCAGGTTTGTCATGGGCGATGTGTCGGCCCCAGCAAGCCATCCCCTGATTGCTTCAGCTTCGTATGTGAACCCATCTTCCGCCATGTGGGGGTCACTCATAACTTCCTGTTCCCCGTGCATCAGACAAAGATGGGTAAATTCAGAATTCAGATGCTTCAGTCTCATGTATACAAATTGCTATTGGCACATCATTGGTTCATGCGGCTTTTTTTATTAAATCAATGTGGATTTTGGTAGATCACTAACCTGAAAAATTGGACAGATGAAGTGTGATGGGGGTGGAGCATCAGAGGGTGATGCAAATCGAGATGGCCCAGTGGTCAGGCAAGCGGCTTTCATCAGTTGCTCGACCACCACCCATACTTCCCTGGCGAGTTCTGGCTGGCGTCCCCAGCTCAAGGTGATGCATCTAAGTCCAAGATGTGCCATCTGGTTGACCTGCGTAAATGGCCAGTCCCCTGCGGAGGTGTCAATGATAGAATGCAGGTTTCCTTTCTCCATTGCTTCTTCCACAATTTCACCGATCTGTTGCTGTGATCTCCCCGTCAGTAAGCGAAGTATGATAATGCCAAATGAGTTCACGTCAGACCACAGCATGAGCTCCCTAGCTGTCTTGAATTCACCATTGTCCATATAACAAAGTGTCCCCTTATGGTTCTTTGTAGGGTGACATTGAAGGTTGGTGGTCGGTAAGTCAGGTTGTCTGTGGAGGTGGCTGATGCCCAAGTCTCCCAGCTTGCTGACAAAGTTGGCATCAAGGAGAATGTTCCCCAGATTTAGATCACCGTGAACAATTGGATAAGGCTTGTATGAGTGGATGAAAGCCAAAGCTGAGCATATCTCCCCAATGATCCTCGTGCGCACCTTCCATGTCAGAGGTGGCATGTTTTTCTTGCGTGAAAGCCAGTCCTCGAGGGTACCATTTGGGAGGAATTCGTACACCAGCGCGAAATCGTCCGGGCATGCTCCTATCAGTGTTATGAGATTAGGATGCCTGACTCTACTAAGGACAGCAACCTGCAGGAGTGATGCCCCAGGTACAACAATAATGTCACTGCTCGTTCTGATAAGGGTGCTATAGAATTAAAGGGAAGTGATGTCAATTACCTCTTGATAAAACTTTGCTTGTCCTTTTAAGCTTCGTGGATGGAACAACTTTATTGCTACATTTGTGTTGCGGATGAAACCTTTATAGATGCTTGCAAATTCATCTTCACAAATCTTAAATTCTTCATCAAATCCATTGGTTGCTTTCTGCAGCTCGGCAAATGAGAACTCAGTGTCTGGAGTTTCAGTTATCATTGAGGCTCTTTGCTTGTTCTTTTGGCGTAACTCTTTGGCTTCTGTCACAGCAGCGTCTCTCTCATGCAGTAACTTTTCATACTTTGCTTGGAGCTCTTGGAGAAGCTGTTTGCTGTTTGCAAGCTTTTTTTCATGAATGTTCACAGTGGACTTGATCTCAGTCATATGTTTGCTATGTATCTCATGTAGCTCTTTTTTTGCTGCTTGAATTTCGTCCTTCTGCCTTGCCATTGTCTCCTCCATTCTTTCCTTTTCTTTCAACTGATGTATCTGCTGATGCTCCAGGTCTTTAATCTGTACGAGCACTCAACATTTTGGTAAAGTACTACACTTTGTATTATGGACCAATGCAGAAAAGGAAGAAGAAAACTTACCCTTTGAAGATATGAGATCAGATCTTTTTCAGCTTTTCTTCTTCTGTTAGTTTCTTCAGACGCATCCTTTTCAAAAGATTAGTCAGATATTTCTGAACAGTATTTAACAATACACTGAATCTTAATACAGACTGTCAAACTTACCACTTGTTCCAGTCTGTGCCTCTGCTCTTTTACATTTTGTAAGTCGTAATACAGTTTATCTCGTTGCCTCTTTGTTTCTTCAATCTCTGTCCTGTGTCTTGCTACCTTCTTCTCCATGTATTCCCTCTGTGCCTTCTCGTTTTGGAGCAAACTCTCCATCTCTTTAACCTGTAAGGATACTTTACATTTTGTATCACGTGCTTCCTTAGTTGAACCATAGACTCCTGATACAAAGTGCTTACTCTCTGTAGTGTCGAAAGCAGATCCATTTCGATCTTTTGGCGTTTCTTAGATTCTTCACATGATTGTTTTATAAAATACTTGGTAATTTCTTCCACGTGGTCTTTTGCAGCAGATTTAATTTGTGTTATACGTTGTTCAAGCATAAGGTTATGCTTTTTTGAATCCTGTAATTCATCAGATAACGTGCATTGTTGTCTTCTCATTTTGTCAATCTGCAGCCTCTGTCTAGTTAGAGTCTTCTCAATTTCTTTTCGCTGGCTCACTTCTTGAAGATATGAATCTTCTGACTCTTTAATCTGCAAGGAGATTTTGGTGGTGTGTTATGTTCAATATGATGGTCAGAGAGTCTTCTTTCATTATTTTACATTATAGATAATGCAAGCAGCAGTGTGAACCCATAAAACAAATCTTACTCTTTGAAGTGCTGAATGCAGGTCCATTTCAGTTCTGCGTATTTTGTTAGATTCATTATCAGCTGGATCCTTCAACAGCTTAGCTTCAATACATAGATCTTGAAGTTTCTCATACATTTCTTCATCTACACTGGGTTGGTCTTCCTGTGAGATACCACCAGCAAAAAGACTTTAGTTTATTTTGATACCTTAATATATAGTGATAGCATTCTCATTTATAATACTGTACTTACCTGATTATATTCTGATGCTAGCAGCAAGTAGACATTATCAGATTCTTGTGTAGGAGGATGCACCACTGGTGTTGGTTCATTTGTATCTCCAATCATTGGAGGTAGAGTAGCAGTTCCGGAGAAATTAGCAGCAGCATCAAGTCTTGATGATCCATACACTATCATTCCCCAATCTGGAGTTACCATTACAGTGAAAAACCAGTGTGATTACCTTCAAAAGTAAATTGGACCACATGGCTAAAAACCATCTTATTTGCTCGCATAAAAAACTGTTCCTTTTTTTTCTGGACACATTTCACATATGAACATGGTTATCTTTCACGATCTAAGAATGGTTGGGATGATTTATTGCTTCTATATAAACCTGTCAATTTTTTTTGGCTGTATTTGGGTGCATTCATCTATCATTAGTTTGAACATAGGAATATAATTTTACAAAAATACATGATTGTAATGTCTTAAATCGATTTGTGAACTCTACTGATGCCTAAATTTCGGCCTTCATTCTACTAATATGGAGGTTTTATTTGTATGCATAGAATTATCTGCTTGCATATTTAAGCCCAAAAACTACAGAGACAATTATTTTGCAAAAATGACATACTACCGTTCCATATGCATTTAGGATAATCACCTCCAAAAAGATAATCCCAATCTGTCATTTCTGTTGCAACCAATGAGCTTGAAGTGTATCCTTTGGAGCTTGATACTTCGTATTCCAACTCGGTGAGTGCCATTGATCCCATTTGGCTTGAAATGATGTATGCTGGTGCCTCTTGTGCATTTTGTGCAGGTGACGGAGGTATTGCAGGAAGGCTTTCAGTTGCTTCCCTGTAAGCTTTGATAAGCATGGTTATTAAATTTTTCAGCTATTTGCAACACTAGCGCACTGAAACTTATGTCCACTACACTTCGAATTGGGACCATCAGAGGTAGAGTTCTTGTTAAGGACACAGTAGATTGGTCTCCCAGACTCCCAGTTGAACAAATGTACTATTTGTAGATATAGAAGCCTGGAAGTACTAAAATAACAGGTATCAATTGAACCTCGCCCGTTACCTGGTACATATCAAATGCCCTTTACAAGTAAACCATATCTTGCATGATGGAGCAGCTGCCTCCATAAGCCTGAGTGCTGTCATTGACATTGGTGTGTTCATTTCTCTACAATTCGAGACCATATGTTAGAATGTGCCATTATAAGAATACTCTTAAGAAACTTCTTGGTCTAAGCATGCTAGCTTCTTACTAATTTCTTGGAAGGAGAGAAACAAAATAGAACAGTATCTCAGGTACTTAAGTTCAAGAGTATGATGATGCATTCAGATTCGTTGAAGTGAGATGCATAGTCATCTTATTTGTGCTCCCAATTTTTGAAAATTTGCGAGGAGAAACACTAGATTTGGTTGCTGATCCATACTTTGAGAAGTGTCGATCTGCAGCTGCTCCCATCACAAGCTCGGTGACGTTATGAAGGGTGACGAGTTCCTCAAGTCCTTTAGCAACATTATCTGTCTCAATTATTATTTTCTCACAACCAACCTGGAACAGGAGAATATCGTGTTCATCTTGTCGAGTTAATCTAGTGTTGAGCATTGCAGTATTGAAAATTGCAAGGTTTTGCAGTTAATTCATGAGGGTGGTACAAGCCAGCGTGTAGCTACAATAAAAGGATGGAGAGTGCACCTCTATATCTTCCCTTGTGCATTTTGCTATCAGAACATACGCATCTAGGTTCTTCTCTGCCTTTGCTCGCATCAGCTTCCTGTACTCCTTGATTTCTTCCGGGTTAATGCTCGCCTGATCCCTCACTGAAATATAGCAGAAAGCACAAGCTGTTTCAACCTAAGTGTATAAGATGCAAGCATTCCCTTTCTGCACAAAAAGACGCAAGAAATACTCCTCACGCTTAGAAGTGTGAAGGCACTTTCTGTTTTACCACTAACATCCTTGTTCTGTTGTAGATTGTGACACAATAATTATTTAAAAAGGAAAGAAAAATCTAGAAACACTCATTGATTGAGAGGAAATGAAAGTTGTGTGTGCAGCATGTTTTAGGGATTATAGTGTGTATGTAGATCAGTTTAACATTTGCAGGTGGACAATTTTTTCAATTCCGTACGTGTTCGACTTGTATAAGAAATGCAACTTCTTTTCAAAATTCAAATACGAAGACATGTATGTGAACTCATGCTTGCGCTTTGGCTGATCGGGGTGATATTGTTGGTTACATATCATGAATCTTAACTGAATATAGTTGCTTCTCATTTCCTCTCTTTCAGCAAGTGATGCATAACTGAGCACTGGTCGCGATGCTCTTGCAAAATCCGGTGCCCCTCAGGAAAAAGAGGAAAGGCTTACGCTGTGCAGGGCTGTGGACATGAGCGATCACGACCTTGGAACCGTCCCTGACCAAGTTGCGCAGCGCCCACAGCAGCGTGCTCCTCCCGTCGCTGACCTCTTCCGGCACCGCGACGAACACCGCCACGTCCCCGGCGCCGGCGGGCGGGCTCTGCTCGTCCAGCTCGTCCGCCAGGGAGCCCGCCCACGAGGTGGCGGGGCTGCCCCGCGCGCTCGACAGCGGCTCCCACTCCTCGTGCTCTCCCTCCATTCGCCGCCGCTTCTTCTCCACGATCAGCGCATGAAGCCCGGTGGCGTGAGCTCGTCGTGCCCCGCAGTCGTAGTATATCTCCGTGGCGGAAATCGGAGAGGCCAGAGCCCGGAACGACAGGGACGTGGCCCCGCCGGGTGACGGGTCAATCAATGCCCGATAATGTTCGTGGTTTTGCTGCATTGACCCGCCAATTAACAACCCAAAGTCACCGCCGCGACGCACCAAGCAAGAACCTCCGCATTGGCACAGAGCACGCGAGCGTGGCGCGAGCTCGGACGTGGCCCGGCTCACGCTGGCATGATTCATGGTTTGCGTGTGGGCCCAGGCGACGGACTTGAGCGACAACGACCAACCGAACCGACGGCATGGCGTTACGCTGCAAGCCATCAGTGGATTTTAGAGCTGCAAATTGGTGCCGTGATTCATGAACCACCCCTGCCGTGAACATTTCCAAGCATGTTTGACCATCCCAGAAGTCGTCGCATGGCGTGGCGTCGTGGCGTAAGGAGGCCTCGGCCGTGGATGGATGGCTCATCGATTTTTTTCTTTTTTCTTTTTTGAGAGGATTGTGGACTCATCAAATGTGGACCCATGGGCCATGAAATTTTGTGGAGTACCAGGTAGACGGGCCAGGCTTTGGGCAGCAGCATAGTAAGTGTTAGCATCCGAGAGGTCGGCCCACCACTCGCTAGCCAGATTAAACATGGTCCACCCTCCCTTGTACATACACGTACAAAATCTTAAACAGCAACTTTTCCCAGAACACCCCTTTTTGTGTATTTTTTTTAAGATAACGGAAGAAACTCCCAGCATCAACCTCTTCAAGAAAGATAAATGTTAAATCAGCATGCAATTATTACAGGCAGTAGCTAGTGCTACTACACCATTACAACTAAGAAACACCAAATAAAAGGTTCAACATGAATGTCCAATCCTGAAAAATAAGATGCCACCCATGAGAGGCGAAGAAGTACATTGCCGACGTCTATACGGCACACTTAATCCATATCCCCTTCTTGTGTTATAAATCTTATTATTCTTTTTTTAGTGGTAAATCTTATTATTCTTAGTTCTCAATCCAGACCACGATATGAGGTATCCGATGTTACTTATGCAGCGTTCTCAGTGAGAGCGGTCGTCATCTCCAGCGCCGCTGCTGCTTCTGCCAGTCCTCAGTCCTCGATCGCCCGACGGAGCGCCGTGTTTCGAATCAGCACGTCGTGGGTGTCTCCCTCGTTCGTCATCGGCGAAGTACGTTTCCCGGCGTCTATCCGCTTCCTGATTTCACTGCCTTCATAGGATATCTCATCTGCTGCAATGTGGGGGTCTCTCATCACCTCCTGCACTTCCACCAACCATGAGACCGAAACTAGCCTGCGTCACATTTCTGAAGAAAATAAAGCGCATTCTCTGGAGAGCACTGTGTGTCGCTTCACTGACCTGAGTGATTGAACATACGAAATACGATGGCGCAGAAGACTTGCCTGATGAGTCATCAACGTCACTTAACAAGGTGTCTAGCTTGGTTCCATAAATTTCTAAAACTCGCTGTTTTTCCGCCATTTCCTCTTCGTGGTTATTTCTAGCAGACTTCAACCCATCTGTTAGTTTATTAACTTCGTCTGTCATTTTCTTGAATTGTTTTTGCTGTGCCTGCAGCTGCGCACCCTTAACGACATACAATGCCTTGTAGTTTTCCTTCTGTATATAGAAACAACGACATTACTTTATTAATGGATACATAAGCATTGCATTGCGAGCTCTCTAAAAAATGATAAACATTTACCTTTTTATCAGCAGATAGTATGTCCCGTTCGGCTTTGTGACGAGCCTCTTCAGCAGATAGTAGGTTCCGTTCGT
Source organism: Panicum hallii (assembly GCF_002211085.1). Taxonomy (NCBI): domain Eukaryota; kingdom Viridiplantae; phylum Streptophyta; class Magnoliopsida; order Poales; family Poaceae; genus Panicum; species Panicum hallii. The sequence continues at coordinate 51,748,926 of NC_038042.1, read as the reverse complement.
CTTTGTGACGAGCCTCTTCAGCAGATAGTAGGTTCCGTTCGAGTTGGCGAAGAGTCTCTTCAGTAGGTGATGGAGGTGTTGCAAAAACATGTGTGTCTCCATTCCTATATCAGTTCACAGGTGAGGTGGACAAATTATGATCTGTTTTCCGATGTGCTGCGCTGATATTATTTGTTAAAAAGCTAAGCAAATAACCGGGCTATATCCAACTAACCACCGATTCGGATTGGTCTTACCTAGTGCATATGAGATGCCCTTTGCATGCGAACCATATCTTGCATGATTTCTTTGCTGCCATCATCAGTACGAGTGCTGTCTTGGACCAGGAATGGCTCAAGGAAAATAGATCCCTGGTGTCACCATTCACAAATAACAGTATTATTCCCTTCGAACATAGGATGGTTCAGACTACCAAATTTTAGTGGCAATTATGTTGACCAAACTACAAATGTTAATGTAATTAAAGTAACTTCCACAATTGTATCTCCATGGTATTCTTTCATTAGACCTTGTTCGGTTAATCCCCTCCCCGAGGGGATTGGGGGGAATGGAGGGATCGAGTGAGATTTTGATTTGCAGGAGATTTAATCCCTCCGAAAACCTCCAATCCACTTCAAACGCAACAATCCACCAATATATATATATATATGTATATATATATATATATGTGTATATATATAGTTCATTGGAAAGTTGAGAAGTAGCCACACACTATATTGAAGTAGTATATGTTTACAACCTTAGCTAAAACATACAAATTAAAATTTATAAGATTCTTGCAAAATATTACTAACCAGCACAATATATTAGGTTCTTTAGTGTCTTATCATTTTATGATAACTTGCAGCTATGAACTACCGAAGCATATCGCATGAGAGACTATATCCATACTTAGAGTAGTGTTCATCTGCAGCTGCTCCCATGACAAGGTTGGTTATGCCTTCACTGGCAATAAGCTCCTTAAGCCCTTTGGCAACATCATCCTTATCAATCACTCTTTTCTTACTGCTAACCTGCAAAGCACAATGACGGCAAAAAATTATGAACGTAGGTGCACTTCTTAAATCGTCTCCCTGCTTGTGTAAGGTGTTTCTCGATTGTTTTAATTAATGGTTCACTTCCTGAAGGAGGCATTAGAGGCGCAGATTCGCACTTCTAGAAGGAGGCATTAGAGAACCCAGATTCACACCTTTAGTATTGTGCATATCTTAACATATTCATCGAGTTTCTTCATTGTAATTGCCTTCGCCTTTGCTAGCTTCGTCCTTTCTTTGGTGTCGACTATTTATTGATCCGTCCTGTTAATATCAGCTTCTATCTCAGCTGCAACTGCAGATGCATTTGGCAAAAGGCTAAGAAGCAAATCCTCTCCTTGAATTTGTCAAACGTCTAAGAAAAAGAAGGGGCCTAGCCTAGCCCACATATACGCCCGCCTGGTGTGATGTAACATTTCCGAATTCCATCAATTGCCTTCATCCACCGTCCAACAACACACACACTCACCCTTAGATTCATCTTTCTCCCGCTTCCCTAATTCACTACACTAGCCACTACCACCAGAGCAGGGCCGTACCTACGAGTTGGAGGCCCCGGTGCAAAAGTATAATGGGTTTTTTAAAAAAAAATTCGACCAAATTAAAGCATGCTTTTAACCAAAGTAATGATTTCCTAAATAGTGGAGGGCCTAAAGTTCCAATCATCCACTGTATGGGCTAACTACTGCTTGTTGTATGGGCTTTGGTGGAATTTTTTTCTATAGTTAAGTATTTAATCAGCTAACTAATTACAGGATTTGGGGGCCCTTGCGGGTGGCCACCTTGCCCTTGTTGTATGGCCGTGCACCAAAGGCTAGGCTGTAGGTTCTTGGTCTTGTTGTCTAGCTCTCTTCCTGATATTCCTTGATTCTCATTAGTTAAGAGCGTCTCCAGCATTTCTTCAATATTTTTTTCCTAATAAACAACTAATGGGTAGGTCTCACTAGTATTTTTATAGTATTTGGAGAGTTGCTTTTGCAGTTTTTCTATAATCGTATCCAATCCAACTACCGTATTGGGATAGTTCCAACTTTCCCCCTATTTGAGGAGAGATGCAGTGGATTATTGGATTGTTCCAATAATTATTGGAAAAAAGGAAATGTAAGGGGTTCTGCTAAAGCGCTATTTTTGCACGAACTCCTCCAATATGGTAGTTGAATTGGGGAATAAGAATCTGCTGGAGATACTCTAACTCTCTTTTAAGACTTGTTTTCATGAGTTGGAGATGCCTAGAAACCATAATTGCGATTTCTTTGATTTAATTTAACTTCTATCTTTATCCAAGACACACTCTCAACATCTCATGAGTTTCTTTTTTTGCATTCATGAATCTTTATTTACAACGTGTTTGGCACGTGATAGGAAATGACAATTCACATGGGAGATGGGAGTTGGATTTTTAGTATCCATCTCCTCTCTGGCTCACGGGTTTGAGAGTGGGAATCCTATCATAAGTTAGGATAACTGGTTGTGATGTACCGATCTTCTCCCACTCTAATCTTGGACGGTAGTTTATTGGTGGAGTGGGCCTCCTAAACTTCCATTCATCTAAATAGCACAAGGTATTTCTAAGCTCACACCACTAAACTCCATTTCCTTCAACCAATATCCCCAAACAGAAACGAGCCAGTAAAGTAATTGAGTTTTTTTTGTTATCAAGAGTTTTCTATATGAAATCCCTGTTAAGTTCTCATACTCCGAGATGAGGTTTTAATGGAATCCACGTTTTTATTTTTAAATAAAACTCAACTAAATATCCGTGGGGATCGGCTTTTATGGTTCGAGGAAGAGGATGGTTTCTCGCACCTTACATTTTTATTTCGTTTAGAGAATGGAACGGGTTGATTCATCACAACTTCATCTCTGGCAAACATATAATTGACTTAATAATGAGGAATTTTCATCTTACCAGAATTCATGGAGTGACACTGTGATGGACCCTTCCGCTTTATATACGGTGATTTCTCAAACAAACACCCCATTAGCTAATAAGTAGCATACACATACACTGCCGCAAAGATGTGTGAACTAATCGAAAAGATATATCACAGCACGCACATGACGAGCCTGTTAGGTGCTTAAGCTAAGATGATATATGAAGTGCACAAATAGCCATCTGTGCTGGTAGAAGGCCAGTCCTGACCTGTTTTGACTGCCAGCCCAGACGCTCGCTGACCTAGTGGTGTTAGCTAGCTAATAGTAAATAAAATGGTGGTGGAATCTGAATCTACGGATCCAAGTATTTACTGGGCCGCCTCCAACGACGGGCCTTCTCCTTCAAAAAAAGTCGCTATGGGCCTAAGAAAGTTTTAGGCAAACGGGCCCGTCTCTCTCGGGGGACTCCGGCGGTCCGCCCACCACCGAAAATCGGACGACTTGGCAACCGGCGGCGGCGGTCGCCCTCGCCCTCGTCCTCCAGACCTTGCGGCGGCGTACTCCGCCGAGCTCCATCTCACGCCCGCCGCTTTCCATCGCTGTCTTTGTTGCAGTCCCTAGTCGCTAAACCCTGACACGGCGACTCGAGCCCGTAGGACAGCCACCTCCGCCGTCACCCCTCGAGCCCTCCACTCGCCCCGGTCCGGTGTGGCTGCACACGGAGGTGGATCTGATTCATCCCGCGAGGTATGCCGAATTTTCAATCAATTTCGATTAAAGTGATCCACCTCATGCTGTAGGATTACACGTACCATTTCCACAGAACTAAATTTCCCAGTTAAATTTTCCTTCTTAATTTGGACGAAGTTTTACCCTAAAATCTCAATCTGAATTCTGAAGCTCTAAACTGTACGCACACTAATTTACAGTTAGAATGAAGTATCCAATGACGTCCAGCTACATTCCGGTTCAGGAAATGGTCATGTCCGGTAATGCAGCTGCTGTTGCCACTCGAGGATCGCCGAGCGGAGCGCCCTGTTCGGCGTCAGCTCGCAGTGCTCGAGCTTCAGGTTCGTCATCGGCGACGTGTCGTGCCCGCTGTCGAGCCACCCCATGATGGCCTCGGCCTCGTACGTGAACCCGTCCGCCGCGATGTGGGGGTCGCTCATCACCTCCTGGAAGATCGGGCAGACGAAGTAGGACGGCGCGTGGGCGTCGCCCAGCGACGGCGCGAACGACAGCCGCCCCGCGGTGAGCGAGGCGGCCTTCATGAGGGGCTCCACCACCTTCCACACCTCCCCCGCGAGGTCCGGCCGCCGCCGCCGGCTCATCTCCGCGCACCGCAGGCCGATGTGCGCCAGCTGGTTGGCCTGCACGAACGGCCAGCTCCCCGCGGTGGGGTCGAGGATGGCGTGCAGCTCCCCTCGCTCCATCGCGTCCTCCACCACCTCTGCGATCCTCTTTGGCGGCCGTCCCGTCAGGAGCCGCAGGATGATGATGCCGAACGAGTACACGTCGGACCGCGGCGTGAGCTCGCCAGTGGACAGGAACTCCGGGTCCATGTACGCGAAGGTCCCCTTCGGGGTGGTCGTCCGATGGAGCTTTGTGGTGATGGACCTGGTGGTGTTGGACATGGCGGTGTTCGACTGGCTCAGAAGCCGGCAGATGCCGAAGTCCCCCAGCTTGCTGACGAAGTTGGCGTCGAGGAGGATGTTGCCAGGCTTCAGGTCGCCGTGGACCACCGGGTGCGGCTGGTTCGAGTGGAGGAAGATCAGGGCCGAGCACATCTCGCAGATGATCTTGGTGCGCACCTGCCATGTCAGTGGCGGCGTGTTATTGATGCACGCGAGCCGGTCCTCGAGGCTGCCGTTGGGGAGGAATTCGTAAACCAGGCCGGACGCCTCCTGGCACGAGCCAATCAGTGTGACAAGGTTTGGATGCCGCACTCTACCGAGGACAGCAACCTGCAATGGTGTAACTCAAGGGTCAGGCATGATTGCCTATTTGATTGTATGAAGTGAAGCCAATAATCTGATGAATTGCATCACCTCTTGGTTGAATTCTGACTGCCCTTGCATACTCTGAGGATTCAGCAACTTTATAGCAACTGTTGTGTTGCGGAGGAACCCTTTGTAGACGCTTCCAAATCCACCCTCACCAATCTTAAGTCCCTCATCAAAGCCTTGGGTTGCTTGTTCTAGCTCAAAGTAGGAGAACTCAGTATTAAGTGTTTCAGCTGGCAATGGCATTGCCATTTTCTGGTCATTCTTCTGCCGCAAGCCATTAGCTTCAGCCACTGCAGCATCTCGTTCTTGTTGCAGCTTCTCGTTATCTGTTTGCAGCACACCGAGAAGGTGTTTGTTCGCCGCCATCTTCTCTTCATGATCTTTGATGACAGATGCCATCTCGTTTATTTGTTGCTCTAGGGCGAACTTCTGCTCCTTGACATCCTGCAGTTCATTGGAGATAGCATGATGCTGTGTTTTTATTTCTTCAATCTCCTGTGCCTGTCTGACAAGCGTTTCCTCAGTTGTTTTTCGCTGCTTGATCTCATGCTGATATAAGCTTTCTATCTCTTTTGCCTGTACAAGTAGTATATGACTTTGGTTGGTTTAATATTTGCAAGCTCAATCATGAATAATGGAGAAAACTTACCTTTTGAAGAGCTAAAATCATATCTCGTTCAGCTCTTAGGCGTTTTGTTGATTCTTCATATGCTTCTTTCTTATAGAGTTCAGCTTCACTGAGAGCCTCTGTGAGTCTATCGTATATATTAGCATCAACGCCTGGATTCTCCTGTGCAGTACCAAACTTATTTCAGTACTCTGTTATACTTTATTTACAAGAGTTTTTATTAACTCGTCATTCTTCCTTCTGATACGTACCAGCTCATGAGAAGGGGATGAGAAATTCTCATCGTTAGGTTCATGCATTTGATGCGGCATTGCTGATCCAGAGACAGTGACTGCATCATAATTTCTTGATGGATCAGACCAGGAGTTCTGCAATCTCCCAAATTCACTCCAGGAATCTATAGAGCTCCTTGATGTACTTGTAGGCCTGCCATAGGATTCATGTAGCCGAGACGGTGTGCTGATAGCTTCTAGAGAGGGATACAGCCCCACTTCTGTTCTCGATCTTATCAGATCATGCCTTGGACTTCCGTTTGAGCTTGATGCCTCGTTCTCTGAGTGTGAATGACTGATTGTAACTGATCTCAGATGGTTAACAACGCTGGTTGCTGAGGAGTTTGATGCATTTGTGAACACAGGTGATGCTGGTATGGCAGGAACAGTTGTATTTGCTTCCCTGAAGTATTCAGAGGTCAGATTTTATCCCCTTTTTGTTCTTTTTTCAATGAATTTTACTGACATTAATTATTTTGCAATGATATGGAGTTGACTACCATAGTCAAGTTAAGAATCAAATAAATGAGATGTTATGGGATCAAATCCGAGAAGGTTCGCAAATAACCACATCTAACTTTAGTGGAACTCAAACCATGGGTGCTAGACACAAGGTGCAGGTGTTATCATAGTTAGACCACCAACTGATTACATTTCACTGATACTAATGTCCCAGAAAATAGTTTATATCTTAGGCAGGTAAAAACCTTCTCAGCTTAATCATACCTGGTGCATATAAGATGGCCTTTACAAGTAAACCATATCTTACACGACGAGGCTGCTGTCTCCATCAGTCTGAGTGCCGTCTTGGATTTAAGTGATTTCATTTTCCTACAATAGGAGAACACTTATCAGATAGCACGACCAGATTTGTTTTCTTCTGTTTCCAGTATTTTAGTTTCAACACGCTGAGATTTAGTGCCACGTATAACTTGTGTGCTGATAAGGAATATAGTTTGATGATGTTTTGCAGCTTTAAACTACCAAAATCCAAAAATAAACATGAGAAAGACACTATAATCATCAGGTGTGATTCATACTTTGAGTGGTGTTTGTCTGCAGCTGCTCCCATGACAAGCCTGGTGATGCCGTGAAGGGAAATAAGCTCTTCAAGCCCTTTAGCAACATCCTCGTTTTCTATTATTAGTTTCTCGCAACTGACCTATGAAAGGTAATGTGGCAGCAATCTATCATTTAAGATACATATGCATTCACTGTATTCTCCTGTGTTGCTGGGTGGTTTAGGTGGTTTATTAGTTTTATTCATGGCATAAAAGAGGTGGGGAAGAGCACCTTTTTCCTTATGCACATCTTAACATACTCATCTAGTTTCTCCTCTGCCTCTGCTCGCACCTTCTTTCTATGATCATTAACCCGTTGCGGATTCACTGTCGTGTAATGAACTTTTGCCCCCACTGAAATGACAGAATAAGGACAATCCAGTGAAGTCTGAACTCTTGAGCAGTATTTATCATCATGGAAGAATTTTTTACTGTACTATGGTAAAAAATTATGGTCTTAAAACTGCTGTCGGTTTCATGGCTTTAGAGCATGTATGCCTGTTTCTTTCAATGCATAATAGTTCCGAAAGTTTTCTCATGCCGACAATGATGCAGCAGAGACGATTTATCAGGCTTTCAGAGGAATGAACCATGAGGCACGAATTCAGAAGATGGAAATGCCTTTTGGGACATGTGAAAACAAGTTTAGCAGCTCAGCTAACAAAGAACGAGCAGGTAAGAAAATCAAGGTTCGTTTACTCAAAATGACTACAATTTGCATGACGAAACAAGAAAATCCCTTTCAGTTGTGCTGTGTGAGTAGCTGTGTACAGGGTTTGCTTGCTCTCCAGACTCCAGAGTGAACAAACCATATCCATTTTTTCGAGAAACCGCAAGCGGCGGCGGCATTCAGGTTCATGGACACATTAATTGAAATTCGTCAGGTAATCGTTCAAACAACATGAGTACTAAGGAAAGCTTACTCATGGGGATCATCTGCGCGGGGCAGTGGACGTGGGCGACGACGACCCCGGCGCCGTCCTTGGCCAGGTTCTCCAGCGCCCACAGCAGGGTGCTCTTCCCGTGCCTGGCTTCCTCGGGCACGGCCACGAAAACCCTGCCCTCCACGGGCGGCGGGCTCGCCTCCTCCACCTCATCGCCGGCGGTGATGTCCGCGGCGCTGCTCACGGACGTCCTGAAGCTGTACTGCGACGACGACGACGTGTCCCACCGCCGGTGCGCCGCCTCGCCTCCGGCGCTCTGCATCCTTCCGGACCTAGCTCCGGTTCAAGCGGCTGTTGGCGAAGGAATTCTTCCGGATATGTAGCATTGGGTGCCATTTCCTGTACGAGGCTTGGATTGGCTTGGTGACCTAGGCGAAGTCAACTCCGATGGAATTAACATTGCCAGGCATCTTCCGGTAGCGTCTCTAGATACCGAGGACTCTTGGTTTGGCTCCATGCCTCCGTCCCATAAAAAAAAAAGAAACTGATGGTTGTCTGTTTCGGTTCTGGAATTGTATATTACTACTTCATGCTGAAGTTGTGCTTCCGCCTAATGATGATGAATCAGGTGTCGGGGATGAACACGCGCATCAGTGTCATCTACGGAAGCAGACAAGCTCGGTAGTTTATACAAGTGGCCACGCTACGTGTAAGAACGTGGCGATCAGTGTCCTCCTCCAATGGCGGGTGGAGATTCTGGTTTAAGATCTCCACGCCACGCCAACGGAGTTGATGGGGAAGAGTAGGATATCGATTTCAGATTGTTTGTAGTTGCACCCTTGCGCGTCCCCTCCCGGAACTAGGAGACTTGACCGTTCCCAACGGTCAAAGTCAACTGCCATCCTGCGATTGGCCCTTTTGGTGCTGTAAAAAGAATTCAGCTGGCCCATCAGTCACTGCATGAGCGGAGCCAGGGGTATTCCTGATATTTCCAGGAATACCTAACTTATTTTGCAAAAATACAAATATGTATAAAGTATATGCATATGTATAGTTTATGTTGGACCAAATTCTATTGTTTCTAAGTCTATGAGGAGACTATCTAGCCCATCATCTCCGTCTCACTGTCTCTTTTATCTCTCAAGTCCCGCAATTGTTAGCCTCCATCAATCTCTTTTACTTCTCAAATCCAAAGCTTGGACTAGGCTGGTAGACCCATAGCAACGGCCAAGAGGATTAAAAGAGCTATAGTATGGTAGCAAAGGAGCAAGCTAGATGCAATAGTCCCCAACAGTACGGGATGACTCAAACGCCAGGACCAATATAGGAGGAGCAGGGCGCAGAAGATTCTATGGTGTAATTTTTTTTCCAAATTTATATCTAAATTTGTAGCATAATTGAATAATTTTCTCTAAATTTGTGGTCATGTTTATAGCACGAATCATTCAGTTTTCACACTTAAATTTGCATTGTCTATACATTTTTCCATTTACACTGTTGGGAACACCAGGCTCCGCCACTGAGTCACTGGTGTACGTTTTGTACCAGCATCGTCTAGTGATGAAATTGAAGAGAAACTGTAGCTAAATTCCGTTCAAAAATGCGGTATGTGCCGGCCGCCGAGGCCTCAGACGCGGGGGGAGACCCAAGCGCGTTGTGGGCTTGTGGCCCATGCTATGCGATAGGGCAAAACCGGTCGACACGTTAATGCTGTTATTATCGTCCATTCCATCCCGTGCATGCCATTACTTTCTTGGCAAGGACACGCTTTGGGATCTTCAAAGTAGTTTTCTTGTGACTTCCTTAGCATTAGGCGCTGTTTGTTTCAGCTTCTGGTCGGATTTTCGATTTTAGAAGTCATCTGACTTTTAGATTTCTTAAAAACGAGATTTCAAAATCGGCCAGAAGTAGATATTCCCTGGAATCTTCACGGTAAACAATACTATTAAATTCCTTGACAATCTTAGTTTAAATATCATATGGATGCGATGTTCTACACCCAAAAGAAATTGTGTCTACTTTTTTATATAAAAAATAGAAATGTCATCCAAAACGAACAAATTGAACGACATCTTTTCGTCAAAAAAAAGACATCAGGATGTGCACCAGGTTCTTCAGACAGGACGAAACTTGAATATATTGGTCCACATAATTTACAGTCTATAGATACAGACATACACTGACTGCGCATGAGAGAACCCGGCCATCAACAGGAAACACGAGAGCCTACCCTACTGCAAACCCATATTACATCCAAGGCAATTGACAGCCGCGATCCAAATATCCACCGATCATCAGTGAGTCATATGAGCAGTGCTCGAGTTATCCTGGACGAACTTCCTGTACGACACGAGGATGGGGGTGCGCACCACGTTCTTGTGCGACACCCACTTGAGCTGCCCCTCCGCGATCCCCTTCTCCTTCCGCGCGCCCGCGGGCCTGATGGTGACCGTGAACCTCTTCGCCTCGTTCACCTTCGTGAACCGGAGCGTGTCCGGCGTCACCGTCACCGACAGCAGGCTCGGCACCTCCACCTGCGCGACGTACACGGACCTGGCGCGCCCGACGTTCGTCACCTCGCGGCTGACGGTCACGACGTAGGGCGCCTGGTCCAGGAACGCGGTGATGGACGGGTAGTTGAGGTCCTTCTGCGCCACGGGCGGCATCTGCGCGCACGACACCGGCGGCAGTGGGTGGATGATCGAGTTGATCTCGTGGTCGCTGTACCTGAGCCCGCAGAGGTAGGGGACGTAGTCCGCCGCCGACAGGTTGTACACGAGCCCCGGCCGCAGGGCCTTCATCGGGTTGACGAACCCGGCGCCCAGCGTGAGCAGGTTGGCGGGGTACCCGTCGTGCGCCGCGATCGGCTTCCGGCGGTGGTCCGTCGTGTCGGCCGTCGTTATCAGGGCCGACTTGATCGCCGCCGGCGACCACGTCGGGTGCGCTTTCTTGATCACCGCGGCGATCCCGCTGAGGTGCGGCGTGGCCATGGACGTGCCGGACAGGATGTCGAAATTCGCCGCCAGGGGATTGGGAGGCGTCATGAGCCCCGCCGGCCTGGGGACGCCGGCGATGATGTTCACCCCGGGGCCGGTGATGTCGGGCTTGAGGATCCCCTGGTTCTGCTTGCTCGGCCCCCGCGACGAGAACGCCGCCACGACCGGCGAGTCGCGGTTGCCGAGCACGGTTCCTTTGAAGATCAGCTCGCCCGTCGCGTCGTCCGTCGAGTTCATGTATGCCCTGATCTTCTGCCCTACCGAGTAAGGCACCTGCGACGCCGGGAGGGCGTGCGCCTTGGGTTGGATCACCGAGCCGAATTCCTGGATGTTGATGACAACCATACCGGCCGCGCCGGCTTCGCGTAGCGCGGCCCCCATCTCGAGGGCGGTGAAGTTGCCACCGGCGTCGCAAACGACGATCTTTCCGCCGACGTTCTGCGGCGTAAGGACTTTCTCGTCGGAACACGTGCCGTCGCTGAGGTCCCTTACCAGAGGCCGCTGCATGCTCAGGAAGTCCTTCGGCTGGAACAGCGACTCGCCGTCGAGCTCGACTCCGTTGCCAAGCTTTACAGAGACCACGAACCTCCGGTCGGTTGTGGCTGCCGCCACGGTGAGAAGCCACGGCGCCTCGTTGGCAACTGTTGCGTGTTGCGGGCCCATGTTCCCACCCGCGGCGCTGACGAAGACGCCTTTCATGATGGCGGTGTATCCCCCGAGCGCGATGGGATCGTAGGCGAAGTCACCGGCCTCGTCGTCGCCGAGCGAGAGCGACAGCACGTCGACGCCCTCTTCGACGGCGTCGTCCAGCGCTGCCAGTATGTCGTCGCGGTCGCAGCCCTTGTCCTCGAAGCACACCTGGTAGAGCGCGATGTGCGCGCGGGGTGCCATGCCGGAGGCCGTCCCGAGCCCGTTGCCCATGACGTTCGCGCCGGGCACGAACGCGCCGGCCGCCGTGCTCGACGTGTGCGTCCCGTGCGAGCCCTCGCTCACGGGCAGCACCGGGTCGTCAATCCCTTGCCACTTCCACTTGGCCGACTCGTAGAACGACCGCGCGCCGATGAGCTTGTTGTTGCACACGGAGCTGTTGAAGTCGCAGCGGCCCTTCCACTTGGCTGGCGGCGGCTTCATCCCCGTCGCGTCGAACGACGGGTGCCCGGGCCTGATGCCGTCGTCGAGGACGCCGATGATGATCCCCTCGCCCATGTTGCTCTTGCCCCACAGGCCGCCGTGGAAAGCTTTGCCGGTGAGCCCGAGCATCTGCGGCGTGTGCGTGGTCATCAGCCTGTACGTCTTCTCCGGGATGGCCTTGACGAACCAGTCCCTGCTTTCCATGGCGCGCACCTCCTCGTCGGTGAGGCGGGCCGCGAAGCCGTTCACGACGTGGCGGTAGGAGTAGATGAGGCGCGCCATGGCGGAGGGGTCCTTATCGAGCTCCTCCTCGGCCATGTCGCACACGGACGCGAGCAGCGACGCGTGCCAGCTCGACACGTCCTTGAACAGGTCCCGGTCGTACTCGTACGGCGTGCGCACGATGATGAGGTAGTTTCTGTGCAGGCCATGGTCGTTGTGCGCGGCGGCGGGGCTGGCCAGAAGCGAGGCGAGGAGGAAGACGGCAACGCGGAGGGAGAGGAGCGCCGCTAGGCGCGTCGGATTCGGAGGATCCATTGAAGAACAGACCGAACCGAGGTGAATCCGATGACGGCTGCTAGCTACATGCGAGGGGATCGATTGCTGATCATCCTAAAAATGGCGTGGTGCCAGATGGGAATGATTGGTTACCTTGCGCGCGCCAGCAGGATGAACAGGCTTAATATAGCAAGGGTTGGCAGGATTGGAGGTCGCTTGCTTGCGGCCAAACGTGGAGGAAACGGAAGAGGGTTCTGCACCTCACATTGCTGAACATTTAATTTGTGCGCTGACCCCAGTTTAAATTCATACCCAACTGAAATCTTGATTCCTACCTACAATGAAGGTTTCAATGCGTCACCAGCAATCAGAGACCATTCTGGCATTCCGACATGCAAATGCCAGTGGTCACCTTTAGAGCGTTTGCTTTTGCATGCAAACTATTGATCGATCCATCATACCGATAGGTCACGATTAGCAGTAACATGTATGGAACCCTTGTGACGCTGTACGACTCGGAAACATAAATGAAGCCTAGTATGAGACATGACGAGTTTATAAAATATGTAAAATGGGTCTGAACAAGGCACATGACCGGAAAAGAAGGACCGCGTCATGGACTGCTAAATGATTTCAACTTTATCTATGTATGTGACAATTTTTCTCATGTGGAACACTACTAAACTGTTGGAAGTCAGAAGAAGTCCAGCCATGTGATTCGTGTTCAGCTATCTGATGTAAATAGTTTTCTATGTACAATCTGAATTCTACAGTTTTAACTACTTCAACTATTCATCAAGTGTCCATCAGAACCTAGCAGAAATGGATATCGGACTGCGCACGGCATGCTCCTGTGACACCCACGCGATCTGCGCGTCCAAAACATCAGACGCCAACACGACGCCAGGAGCTCTTTCTACGGTGACGGTAAAGCTCGCCTTTTGGTGCACCTCGTCGAACTGCAATTCTCCAGGAATCACCGTGACCGAGACCCCCTCCGGCGCACTCACGTCCGCCCGGTACACCGACCCGGCCGCTCCGACGTTGGTCACCATCCGCCTGACCGCCACGGCCGGCCTGTCCGCCGTCAGCGCGACCATGATCGATGGGGTATTGAGATCTTTCGCCTCGGTGTTCTCCATGTCGGCGCAGTGAACGGCGGGTGCAGGGTAAATGATCCGGTTCACTTGGTCGTCGGTGTAGCCCAACCCGCAGAGGTAGGGGATGTACTCTTCCGGTGAGATGTCGTAGACCATGCCCGGGTCGATGGCTTTGGCCGGGTTGACGAGCCCGGCGCCCATGGCGAAGTAGCCCGCCGGCGCGCCGGTCTCGTCAGCGACCGACGTGTCGGCTGTGGTCATTATCGCGGACTTGATGGCCGCGGGGGACCAGGTCGGGTGCGCGCTCTTTATCAGCGCCGCGACGCCGCTGAGGTGCGGCACCGACATGGACGTGCCGGAGAGGGACGCGAAGCTTGGGCCGCGCGGTGAGCGTGGCACGGCCGCGAGGATGTCGACGCCAGGACCCACGATTTCCGGCTTCAGCACGCCGCCGTTGTTGCGGCTCGGACCCCGGGAGGAGAACGCCGCGACGGTGGTAGGGTGTGGAGAGCTCTCTGAGCTGGCGCCGACCGTGAGTACCCACGGCGCGTCGTTCGCGACTGACCCCGGCGTCGGGCCCTTGTTGCCCGCGGCGGCGCAGACGAAGACGCCCTTCATGACAGCCGAGAACGTGGCCGCGACAACGGGGTCCTCGTGGAACCCGACGCCGTCGTCGTCTCCGAGCGACATGGATAGGATGTCGACTCCGTCCGCGAGCGCCGTCTCGACGGCGTGCATGATTGGGCTCCTCGTGCACCCCCGCCCCGCGCACACCTGGTAGAACGCGAGGTGCGCGCGCGGCGCCACGCCGGACACCACCGCGCCGCCGTCAGCGCTTCGCACGGGCGTGCCAGCCGCGATGCTCGACGCGTGCGTCCCGTGCGTGCCCGCCCTCGGCGCCCGGCGGGCGGGGTTGCGAAGGTGCCGCGTGAACTCCCTCGCGCCGACGAGCTTGTTGTTGCAGGACGCGACGCCCGGGTGCTTGCACCGGCCCCGCCACCTGGCGGGCGGCGGCGGCATGCCCTCGTCGCCGAACGACGGGTGCCCCGCGTCGATGCCGTCGTCGAGGACCCCAATGACAACCCCTTCGCCCATGTTGCTCGTCTTCCACACCGCACCGACCTGCGCCGACGGCGTCAATGTGTCGTCATCGGGCACAGCTACTGCCTCCGGGAGCAGCGCGGAGGAGAGCGCGAAGAGCAGAGCGATCTTTGCTGGATCCATTTGAGATCGGGAGAACGCAATTCGCAAGGTTGCCTCAATGGAGGTGGAGTTGCGTGTGGGCAAAGGGTGCAAGGCTGCTGCATTGGAGATGGAGATGCATTGCGGAGGAGGGAGCAGACATATATACCTGCAGAGTCAGTTCCGCGGCGAGCAGGCATGGCAGTTGTAACTGAGGTGACGAAGGGGTTGAGCTCGTAGGTTTTGTTCGGTTGAATAAGTTTGACTATTTGAGTAGGTAGGTTCAGGTCATCTCTTCGACTGTTTTAGCTGAAATCCAGTCGAATCGCTGCTTCAACGTTCAGTGTGTGTGGCAGTTGCAACTGGAACTGGCCATTTTTAGGGAACAGTAACAAAGCAAGTCCGTGTAGTTTCCCAGTCCGCGTCCGGTAAACAGGTAAACTATACCGACCTGTCTCGCATGGAAGTGGGTTTTTGTTTCGTCCAGTAAAAAAGGAAATGATTTCCGCGTCCCCAAAAATAGAGCAGGTCGCCAGGTCCATTTCCCGTTTCTGCTGTTATCCGAAGCACCAGCGCGACGCCACGAGTGTTACGTCACGAATCGAGATAATAGCAAATCCTGCGTTCAGGTTGGGTTGTGCCAGGGAATTTTATGCGGCTCCGTGTCGAGTTTCTGGCGGCTGAGCACGACTGCTAATGGTAGTAGCTCCAAAATCCCGTTGGAATTTTATGGGAGTTTTTCTTTTTTCAAAAGCAGTAGCAGCTCCAAGTCTCGTTGCAATTTTGGGATTTCTGTAGAAAATTTCAACCCGTAGCCCAGCACCTGCACGTCCAACTGGCGCACACATGACACGCGCGCATAACTGTCAAGGGGTGCTCGATGTGACCGCAACGCAACGCACGGGACGCACCCGGCCACTCGCCGCGCGCTCTCATCCCCCTAGCAGATTGAACCAGCAGCAGCCGGAGCGACCGTCGAGCCCTCCATCCGCGACGCGCGCGCGCACGGGACCTGGCAGGAGGAGGCAACGATGGAGGACGCGTACGGGCGCACGAGCGCGGCGGTCGCGTCCTGCTGGGGCCGGTTCGGCCTGGCGGCGCTGTGGCGCAGGCTCAGGCGGATGGGCTGGCCGCGCCGGCGCTACCGGACGTACGTGCTCGGCGCCGGCGGGCTCAACTACGACCCGGTCAGCTACTCCCAGAACTTCGACGACGGGAGGGTCTGCGAGTGCGAGCCCGACTTCCTGGACAGGTTCGCGGCGCGCCGGCTTGGCATCGTCGGTGAAGTCTTAGCCGTGCGTGCTAGGTTCCAGCCGTCTGGTGCGCATGTCTTGGTAGTCTCAAGCATGAGTAGTCAATAGGCGGTCATGTTGGCCATGTCTGTTTATCCTAGGAGCACTGTATGCCCTTAGGTGTCGGCGTGAGCGTCGCTCCGCGGTTGTAAACCAAACTATTCATTTTCTTTTCTTAGTATAATGATACGTCGCAATTTTCCTACGTATTCGAAAAAAAAAAGCCGTCGGGTGTGCACTACGTAGCGCTGGATGAGCTACTGGGGAGCGTTAGCTTTTTGCTCAAGCTTTTTTTACTGTGTGCGAATGAAGTTGGTAATTTCTACTCCATTTATTCTAAAATATAATCGTTTTGGCAAATTTAGATACATAGTTTTTTCTTTGTATCTAAATATAATATTATCTAGACGCATAATAAAAAAATAAGTATCTAGATTTGTCAAAACGAACTATAATTTGGAATACAATTTCGAACGGAGAGAGTACTTATTTAACAATCATGCACATGTTAATTTTATAAACGAATGAAGTTGGTAACAAATTTTTTTTATTATTACTATGTTGGGTAAACTTCCTTGAAAGAACCATTCGCTATAAGCCGAAGAAATCGTAGTGCACATCCTGCTGCTTACGGAACAAAATGGAAAATTGGAACCAGTAGGGAGGCCAATTGCCGGCTAATTAGTTTAGCATGCACTATACAAACGGATTGTATGCCTATTCATGGCAAGTGTGTCATCTGTAGCCTATCATGATGATGGATTGATGATGAAAAACTATTTTCTCATAATGTAATCTCTGTGCATTTCGATCATTGTGCGTTCACATTTTACGGTTCAGAAATAATACCTCTACTAGAAAATATGCCCGTACATACCCGTATGTTGCTACGTGAAATCATATAAATATATTAATTAGCATATAAAAATATATATTATACACCCTATATATTTTATAATAATATGGTATATGTCGGTCGAGGACTTGAGGCTTTTTTATTTCACTCGCCAAACGCTATTTTAAATGGTTTCGGACCCTTAACTCAATATACGGTCACCTGGATTCTGATTAGAACTCCGATAGACGGACCAAGAAATCATTACTTTAGTAATAATAAAGTAATAGTAAACATAAAGATAAAGATAGAGATAGAGAGTAGAGATAGAGATGGAGATAGAGAACAGAAGAGATAGAGATTACCTGACCATTTCACGTGTCGATAAGACTAGTAATACACATTGCTGACCATTGCCTTTCGAGAACATCATAGTTAAAATACAACTTTAAAAGTACATTTGATGATAGGTTCAATAACATCATTTGGATGTGACATATCTAATTACGCTTGTATTTGTATATCTTAATAGCTGATGCAAATGGAAGAAAACATACATTTCTCGAAGCATTCGAATTTCATGCAAATGGAAGAAAACATACATTTGTACAAGCATTCGAATTTCTGATAACTGCGGAAGCTCTATTGCTGGGCACAACAATTGATCACAGGCAAGCAACCACAAATTATATTGGATTTTGAACAGAAGATTCCCTCAGTAAAAATGACCTTTGTTTCAGTAAGAAACCAAAATACAGAACCGAGTCCATGACACATTCACAGGTTCCCTGAAAGGGAATTTGTGCTTTTACTGCTATCACCTTTACTAATGGTACAAAATTTTCTATCGTCTAAATCTGAGATTACCCAAAAAGGTATTCTATGATGTACATAACTTTGTAACAAGACACAAAATTGGATAGCACAGTAACTACAGATAAACTCTAAGTCAGACCACCCCAGAAGTTAGTTCAGGAGATTGACATATCAATACAAGTTCTTTACTACCAGCACTGCTGCACCATGTTCTCTCATTTCATGATCCAAAGCTACTTGCAGGACCCTCTTGTTCAGGAAACATAATTGTTTTGAGAAACTCATAGGACGTAAAGAATATAGCACCTTGAGATATATACATAGCCAGCCTTGGAGTCAAACCCCTGTGAGAAAACATGTTGCTTTATAATTTGCATACTTCAATAGGATCTTTTCTGATAAGAATGAATAATAACTCAAGTTCAATAGCATGGTATGCTTCTGGTAGATATTTGTACCTGTAAAGACCATGAAAGCCTTCTTGCCGGAAAATTTCTTTTAGTGCATGAAGAACCCCGTCATACTTGCTAATAGGGCTGAGTGCCTAAAACAAAAAGAAAACTAAATTATTAATTCTGCTGAGACCATTAGTTTGCTTCCAATAAATACAAGTGACTGAAATTGAATCATGTTACGTGCCAATGCTTACAATTCTATTATCAGATTAGTCAACAATATATGATAAACATCACAATTGGATGTTATTGGATAAACTAACTCAGAACGTAGCATATGCATGTGCCACATTACCTGTAATTGCACTCGTGTCTTGACAACATCAAATGGAGTTGTACACAAAGCAGCAGTTGACCCAGCAAAACCTCCACATAAAAGCTGCAGTGAACCAAAAAGGGTTCAAGGTTGATTTGATCATTTGTGTTTGAGATTGCAGAATGCAATCATCCTACTTCTATGCAGCTCCCTCCCTCCCTCCCTCCAGCATTGGCAAACAATGCAGGATGGTACAACATAATTAGAAGTGCGCACAGGTCGTGCTTCATTTCTAACTAATAAAAACATAAAAAGGAAGATGGTCTAAAAGGTAAAGTACAGAAACTAACCGTCTCGCCAGAACTGAGCTTGGCATTATCAGGTGCTGATTTCAAAATAGACTGCTTCAGACTCTCATAGGCATAAAACTGCAAGTTAGAAAAAAAAAGGGATCATGTTCTTTTAAACACCAAAAACAAATTGTCAAAGCTAAGCAAAAAAATAAATTATTGTACTTAATGCAGGTGCTTAAAATTTGATACCTTTACTATGGAATGTGGGATATTTCTGCAAAGAACAGCACCCCATCCAGCATATAATGAAGCAATGCCACCCCTTTTAAGGCATCCTACTAAAGCATTCCTGATGACATGAAACTCTTACTACATGATGAAGAGAATGATGAAATGAAGATATCCTACAGAAGTAGTCCTTTGAAGATACCATACAAAATCATTTGCTATGAAAAACTAGTAGGTTTCTGTTTATCTCGCTGTTTATTAGGCTCTAAAAAGAAGCTTCTAACATAAAGGAATAAACAGACGAATAACCCAGTACAATGCAAGGAAGATTGCATACCAGCAATTCTGATACTGAGAACCCACTTGCATTTGTTGTTTTATGCATTCGCTGGGTGTAAAAACAAAGGATGTTGCAATACTAGAACAACCACCAGCAGCACAATGTGCAATTGAATGATATTCCTGCAAAGATGTCAATGCAACAGCAATATTGAAATATATACCATGTAATGACAACAATTACTAGACAAAAAAAAAATATCAGTAGAAAAACTAAACTGAGATCACCTCTGGCAAAACAGGTAGAAGAGCCCCCTTAACAATTTCGTAAGTTAAGGTATAAATTGCAGAAATGGGTGCAGAACAAGCAAGTTTGCTGGCAAGTCCTCCATAAAGTCCCAGAACACCTTTACAAGAAATTCATCAAACTCAAAATATTATAGCAATCGATATTTCTCAAAGGGCAACAGTACACAGAATAAAATTTTAGTGGTGGTTGCTATAATTGAACATTACCTCTCTCAACAAGAGTGCGTCTCAGTGTTTGGTTGAATGAACTTTGTCCACAACTGTTAGCCTGAATTATGGTTTTCACTGTATCAACTGGATGCAAAGAAACACTGACTGCTGTCCCAGCTAAGGCTCCTGCCACAGCATGCCTGTTTATGGTAACAGCACCATCAAATCGATGCTCAAAAGTTGGTTGACGCTCATGTGAACACTTATCAACAGAATGTTGCAGATATATGCCATCAGCATAAGCATATTCATCTGCATTTGCTGGATCAAGAACAACGTTGTCACCAACCAGACAAGACCGTGTCAGTGTGTCAACCTGAGAATCTGTACATGCCTTACTGGAAATCTGATTTCCTGCCATTATCCTTGCCTCTTTGGCAATTTCCATATGATGGACTGAGGAAGCTGAAAAATTAGGGTCTTCATGAAATATCTCTAGATTGGATTCAGTATCATGTAGAGAACTTTCACAATCATGTGTAGTGCTAGCTTCTTCAATTGAGCTAGTACATAGCTCAGTAGGTGTGCTTCTTGTTTGACTGGAATAATCATCATCTGTAATGTCCATATTGGTGGAAGCAGCATAAGTTTCCTCACACATGCTTCTTTTGCTACTTTCAGAAGTCCCAATTTCTTCTGTCTTTTTAGTTTGCATGGAGTATACATTTGCACATTGCAAATATTGTGCACCCCCAATCTTATTGATGGAGTGCATATGTCTCCATGTGGATGAAACACCAAAAATGTTACTGAATGATGTCAGCATTAACATCTTCTTTACTGAATTAAGATCTTCATAATCTGATTTTGGTGTAGATAAACAACTTCGAGAACTCAGACCACTTGAGTTTTCCACACAGGAAGGTGTTAATATGTGTCTTTGTTGATCCCTGCTAAAACACACAGGGTCTTCCCTACTTGAAATACCATGGCTATCAGATCTTTGAGTTGTACTAGATGATTCAGGGTGGCCAACAAGATTCCAGATCCCAGTCAATGCTGATACAAACTGGGGAGTGGTCAATCTTCTATCAGTATATGTTCTGCCCGATTGAGGACTTTGACTCAGTTGATGATTGGCATCTCGATCCTTAGTAACTAAAGCATCTGGCTCAAATAATTGGTGCTCATCTAATGAAAGCCGGTGGTAATTGATTTTTGATTTTGCAGCTTTTGAAGCTCGACGGGTCGAGCTCATCTTTTACTAGCTTGCAAGGTAGTATATCATAAAAAGAAGAACATGTTCAACTAATCAGCTGCTTGAGATCTGCAGAGGCAAGAAATGAACAAAGAGCATTTAGCCCAATGAAGTAGTTCTCAAACAGCAAAGCAACAATAAGACTATACTATAAGCATAGTCATATGAATGGCTATCAAGCAGAGAATAAGCATAGCGCGCAACACCGGACACGAAACAAGGAACACGCCATTGCAGAATGGTAGCACCCTAGAGAAACGGAATCTCACAAGCATAAGCAACCTACAATCACAACGGCACAACCGAGCAGGCAGAGAGCAACCCAGTAGCTGCAATAGGATCTGACGGCTCAGAAAAACAGAGGAAAAAACCATGGAGACTCCGAATCCCAGGTACCCTGCTCTACGGGCGTTTCATCGAACACCCTGTGCGCGCGAGACGGCGTCGCTGGCGCTGCGCACAGCCCCACAAGCTCCTAATCTCTGAGCGTCTCATCCCAGCATACGCGACTATTCGAGCTAACAGTATCCCTCGATCCAATCCGAGCGGGCACCACGAGGTGTGCGACTACGCGAGTTGAGATCAGAGGCGGCTTACCTCGAGATGACCGCGTGCGAGCTCCCGCCGGTCGCAGGCCGTGCTTCACGGGGACGAGGAGGAGAAGGGCCGCCGTTGGCTTAGCTTCTCCTCCTCCTCCTCCTCCTCTAGTGGCAAGAGGTTTATGCCGTCGTGGGAGCTTGGACTCACGTCAGCTGCGTGCCTGCGTCTCCATGTCTTCTCCTTGCTCTGCTGGTTCGCTTCTCCAGCTGTCTCCACTCTCCAGGCCGCCGCCCGGCCGCCGCACGCGGTGGTTCTCTGTGCGATCCTTCCCAGCACGTGCGTGCCGTTCGATGTGCGCATCTGACGGCTCCGAATCGGAGGTCGTGATGCTAGCAATGAACTGGCCTTCTTTACAAAACAGGTCCTTTCCCCACGCCTGAATGAGATTAGCAACCATTGTTCGTTTTATTTTCAGATTTTTTTTCCCTTTTATTTTGCGAACGCATGTTTTGTATTTGTTCCGCTTGCCCGCCAAATGAACAGAAAATTGTATACAAATATAATTTCCCAAGGAATAAAAGGCTAGAGCATCCTCCGTATTGAAATCAACTTTTTGGTACACTTTCATGGCACCAGCTCTATTAAAGATCTGACTAAAATATTTGTCAGCTCATAACTATAATTACTAATCCAAATCCTATATTGATCTAAGTACATTTTAATCAGGCGTCGACACCAACAAGTGACCCCAGTGGTCAGTCTCACAACGACGGGTCTTTCACTTCTCACAGGTCTTTGTTGCCGCTCTGTCCGTCGCTCGAGCGACTGCAGAAGAAGAAGAGCCGCCTCCACGGGATGCTCGGGCACGCGAAGTTGAGAAACAACCCGTAGCCGACGCTCGGCTGCCTTGCCGCCGGCACCGACCCCCGCACGCAGTCCGTGGACGGCGCCAGTCTCACCTGCATTTGCCGCAACGATCGTGCTCAGATGCAGCATCCATCGACCATGGGATCAGAAAAGACAGAAGAGTGCGCTCGCCGTGCGCGCGCTTACGCTGGAGATGAACTTGATGCCCAGCTTGAGCACGCCCTTGTAGGTGCCGTCCTCCAGCACGACGTTGTACGGCGCCGGCTTCACCTGCAGGAACTCCTGCTCGCCGCCCTCGCTGATGATCTCGCCGACGTGCACCCTGCAGCAGAACGTCAGCGCCCATCAGCGGTGTTCATTGCCTGCGAGTTTTTGCAGACGGTCGAGGATTTGAGCTCGTCGTGTTGTGCCCTCGGCGTACTTGGTTTCGCCGACAGGAATGTCTTCGGCGAACTTGTCGATCTCCATGATCGTCAGCGTCACCTTCGCCAGCTCTTTGCACTCGGCGTCCGACAACGGAAACCTGAACTTCTCGTTCCACCAGATCTTTTTACCTCTACCTGCAGGTAATTACCACTGCCAGCTCAAAGAGAACTCGGGTAATATGTTAGATAGAATTTAGACGTATAATTCAGGAATTCATTACCTTGCGTAATTTTGCTGCTCGCAGTTTTACCACCGCACTCGACGGTCACGTAGTGTCTCTTTGATCCTGCAAACAGGAGCTGCACGGTGAGCCAAGTGTGCTCCTACTACAAAATTCAGTTTCTGAACACACAGGATGGTTGCTACAGACGTCGCGGGTGATGATGGCTATGCTTGAGGTCCTCGGCGCTGACCAACAGAAGTTCCAGAACTCCTCTGGTTTCCATGGAGGAGGAGCAGCGGCTAAGGGAACAGAATGCAAGAACACGGCGGATATATAGAGCACACGGAGCTACAATTAATTTTCCACGGAGTCTTAAACGCAGAGAGTAACCACATGCATTCAAGTGCAAGAGGAGTTCCAACAAGAACATCAAAGAGAAACTCCAAGCCATTTAATGAGTTGCGTTTTCATACCCTAACTACTTGTGTTTGCTGTTAGCTCCGTTTTTCAAAATGGAATACTCTGCATACATAAATGGTCTAAGGTTGTGATTGGTTTGGATACCGTGATATTTGGTTGTCTTGTACAACTGAATTACGTCACACAAACATTAACCAAACATAAGCAACTTGCATTTCTTTTCTTTGGCTCGACAAGTGGATAACCACCTAAACAGTCACGGTCAAGTGTGAAAAGCCTTATGTAAGTGTTCATTGTGGCTACTCGTGGCTAAGGATATGTTGTTCGACATGCCTAAAGTGGTAGATCATGGTATTCTTTTTCTCCTTATATAAAAATAAAATCACTTCCTTGATTAAAAAATAACATGTTGCAAGTATTGCAAATTCTATTTCAAAATATACTTGAAATCACAAATAGACGAGTTAGATTAGTATACGCATAAGGGTCTATTTGGTTCTTTGGGGCCAAATTTTAGCCCCGTCACATCGAATATTTGGACACCAATTAGAAGTATTAAATATAGGCTAATTACAAAATCCATTGCATAAATGAAGGTTAATTCGCGAGACGAATCTATTAAACCTAATCAGTCCATAATTTGACAGATTTATCTTATAAATTAATCTCCATTTATGTAGTTTGTTTTATAATTAGCTTATATTTAATACCTCTAATTAGCATCTAAATGTACGAACGAAGTGATCCATGATCCAAACACCCCCAGTTAAACGGGATAAACGACCATCATTAGGCTAATCACAATGGGGGTTTCATGGCGAGTTTTATGGCATTAATTACCATGACATATCAACATTTTTGATGATGTGGCACTGATTTAATGAGGGAAGAGAAGTAACCAGTTTCATCCCCACGACACTCTGCTAACTCGTTTCCAAGATGTTGGAAATAGCGTGAAACGACCACTGTGACCGCCGTTATTTCAGGGGATCATGTGCGCATTTAATTACACTTATTACACTGGTTACAAATATACATACCACACTAGATCAACTAGCATTTAATTACACTGATTAGTTTTGGAAACAGTAAAATGAAACACTTCGTCAAGGCATAGTATTTTATTTATTTCTAAACTGATGTGATATTTTTGGAAATAGGGATATAAAATCCGTCGTTATGATTAGCCTTACCAATTTACCACCCGTACCGGGGCAGTCGTCTCCGTAGTCCCCCCCATCGCACAAAGTCCAGAGAAGAGGCCGTTCTGATTCTGACCCGAGTCGCAGGCTCGCAGCATTTCCCCACGCGCACCCGAACATGGCCGCTCCGACTTCCGCCGCCGCCGCTGCCGACACAGCCACCCCGCCTCCTCCACCGTCGGCAGAGCCCGCGGCTGCACCTGCACTGGATCAGGTCTCTCATCCTCCTCCCCCTCAGCCCGACGCACCTGCGCAACCCCCGGCGCCAGCGCCAGCCCCAGCCCCAGCCCCGAAAAAGCGGAAGCTGGAGGAGGCGGGGTTCCATACCTCCGACTACTACAAGATCCGCGCCGTCGTAGCCGACCTGCGTGTCCGCTTCGTCCAGGTTCACACTCAATTTTCTTTTTGTCTAATATAAAAGGCTCCCTGAATTTTCACTGAGGCTAGATGGATGCGCTCTTGTGGAGAAGGCAGAATTGGTCGCAGTAGCTTATGCTTCTGGAAATCTAGGCGTCTACACGATCCTAGTGCAATCTTCTAATAAAATCACGTATTTTCAAGCTACTCTGCTCGTGTACCTTCTGGTGTTATGAATCTATTCTGAATTGCCCAATCTTTGTTTTTGAAGGTTTACCAAGCTACCAATTTCCGCAACACTGATGCTGCGCGTGAGATCCTGAAAGGTATACAATTAAAACCTAAATTCCTGTCTTGTCAGTATGACAATAGTTGTTCAATTGAAGGGACTCGAGGCATTCTATGGTTAGGACAGAAAAGATTAGGCTGTTGCGGGTGTTGCAAAGCTCGATCCAGTGGTGCCCGTGTCCTGATTGCTGATCCTCTTGCTATGGCTGGCCTCATTGCTGGCCAGCCGTGGCTGTGGAGGCCACTAAAGTTGAAAATGAAGCATCGAACCTTATCCCTTTGTCTCAGATCTTGGGTTGGTTTAGGCGGCAGGGATGACTTAAAACTCAGTCAGGGCTGTTGGAATGTGTTAGCAGCCTAGCTGGCCAGCAGGGTGGTCCCTACATGGACTTGAAAACACTTAGGGCCTATGCATGGTGTTGCCATGCTCATGATGGGGAGGCCACATATTATGGTGCAAGTGATAGAGAAGTCCAATGGCGGGAGATTTCAAATGGGTTGCTGACTGCTTAGTGGGAGAATTGAGGAGAATGTGAGTTAATGGATAAAGATTTAATGACATAAGTGAAACTGTGGGGGTTGATCAACTTTACATTTTTAACTTTTAGATGAGATGGGTCCACAGTCCCTGAGTTCTAATCTGCCAACTAGAAAATGAAAGACAAATTAAATGTTTGAAACTAAACTGAATTCTTCAGACAGAACACCATGATCAAACTCAATGGTAAAATTTCCTAGTATCGTTTCCACTCACATCGATTGATGACGGGTGAAAATTGCTGTTGGTGAGGTTATGTGGTCGGGAAAATGTTGCCGCTGCAATTAGAAATTGGTGGGACCTTAGAGTTGATCGAGAAAGCTTGGATAAAAAAGGCCTGATATGCCATTTATAATTAGCATAGAACTGTGAGGTGAGATGAGGGAAATCCATCCAGGTAGTCAAGTGGTCTTGATGTGGAAAATTCTAGGCGCCCATCTAGGCCATGAAGGGTTTATAGTAGACCTATAGGTAATGGAAATATGTGATCTTGTGTGTTGCTCAACCACTGAAAGAACAGTTTTGGAGACCATTGTTTTACATAAGACTATAAGAGCGCCTCCAATATGGTTCTTTGTACTGGTAGCATGGTTGGCATTTGTGCCACATGAGGGGGAAGTCTCATACAAATTTTTCTAGCATCACAGATAGTCAGTGAGCTGGTTGCAGAGGGAGATGCACTAATGTGGTTACACGTAGCTTAGGCTTTAATCACTCTGCTCCTCATTTGGCTGGTTGTATATTCAATGGTATCATAGGAAATGTTTGTTGATCATTGCAAGTCATTTTCTGCTGTTGGTTTGCTGCTAGTGCACTCTAAGCTTGATGTATCCCATTCACATCTCTACCTCTTTTGAGTTCGCATTCATAACTTTCCATTACCTGATATATGGATCCAAAATCTTGCATGCATACACATGAAATATACATAGCACATCCTTAAGTTCTAACTACAGAAATTTAGTACGCAATATATTCTTTTCACCTTTTGAATGCTCAGCAGCGTTTGTCATCCCAAATACATTCTTCACAGCATGGCTAATCATACAATACATGTATACCTATATTCAGTGGGAATTTTTTTGACTCAATATCTTAATGATGTTTCTCGGACTTAGAAATTCAGATGGTGATTGTTAGTCACCAGAAGTTTGTGTTAGAGAGAAAAAAAATCAGCAGAAGTTTCATGTTCTGTTCAGTATGTTCCTCTGTTGACATGGCTTGATCTTACATACATATTGATGTCTTGTTTTTCAGAAATAAAGGGAGTCATGGAACTATCCAAGAAAATGAGGCTCAAGCTTGGTGCTACACCTGACCCTGTGAAATCAACAGAGAAGCCTTCAGCTGTACCTGTGAAGGAAGAGCCTGTGAAGCCAGCAGAGAAGCCTCAAGCTGGACCTGTGAAGGATGAGCCTGTGAAACCATTGGAGAAGCATTCAGCTGAACATGTGAAGGATGAGCATGCGAAACCATTAGAGAAGCCTTCAGCCGAACCTGTGAAGGATGAGCCTGCGAAACCATTAGAGAAGCCTTCAGCTGAACCTATGAAGGATGAGCCTCTGAAACCCACCGGGCCAGCTCCAGCTGGAGAAAATAATCAAGTTCCCGGGGTAGGTCAGGCTACGATTTCTCCTAATAACGCAGGTGTTGATTCAGCAGTCAAGAATGATAACTCAGATGCGCAGCAGTGAAGACATAGTGGAGACCCAACCCAGTGAGATGGCGGATCACCCATAGCTGCTGGACGAAAATGCAGAGCGACTGGTGGATCCCCCTACCAGCTTGAGTTGTCTTGCCTCTCCTGGAGATAATTTAGTATGTATGTGCTAACCTAAGAAGAGGGATAAGGACATCGAGATGCAAATTATATTGCGGTGCTCACATTCATTCTTTCTGTAATGTGTTGCCCATGAATAATTTATTCGTCAAATTGTAGCTGTGTAGCCGGATCATACATTAAATTGTGCTGTTGCTAAGTATTGGCCAATCTCTTGCCGAGTCGTTGCTTGAGCAGAGGTCATGGAGCTGCAAGCAAATCGGGTCTAGGAAAAGGTAGGGGCGCATGAAGCGATCTGTTACATCTGAATGGAGCAGTCGACCATTACAGTTGCCATCAGCCAGCCGATCACCGTATCTCTTCGTGTCTTCTCGTGACAAGTCTGAACTGCAGCAGAGCTGATGCGCCCAATGCATGTTCAAGATGACCAGTTTCAGAAAATGAATGAACCGAATTATGCGTAGGATAAGGTGCGTCATGGCTTTGTTGACATTACCACATTATGCGTAGCTCAACTCTTTGAATTCATGCTGCACCTGAAGTCTGTGGTCGAAAATAAACCTCTTTGACCTTGAGGTTTTGCACCCCGCCCGGAGACCTCGGGCAGCAGGAGCACGAATATGAAATTAAACCATGCGACGATTGCCAGCATGCACGGAACCGGTATGAATGGCTTCAAGTTTTCCTATATTAAGCGTTGCTAAATAAAGGACGATCGCTTGAAAATTTCAAAATGAGTTTCCTATTTTCGCTCCAGTAACCGCCCAGCTATTGCGCCACGCACCGCCGGGTTTTACGCTTACGGGTTCCGATCGGTTACCAAGAAATTCAACCGACCTACAATTACAAACCCCATTACGATTTTCCAATAATAAAAAATCGGGACAAATTCGGAAGTCATGGATCCATCCGATCTCACAATCCGCGACTTCCTCCAACCCACCGATCCGCCACTACTCCGTAGGCCCTTCCAATCTTCCAACTCCCCAAACCATGGCTGGAGATCGGCAGGGGCTCCCCGTATTCACCGGCCGGCTCGGACTCCAGGGAGGCAGCGACCAGATCATCATCCTCATGTAGCCCGCGGCGCGGGTGGGAGGAGAGCGGTTAATTGGCGCCGAGACTTCCGCGGGCGTCACCGCGCGTGATCGCGAGGGGGAGGCTTCGCGTGATATGATCCCCGCACGCGCGCGTCTCCAGCAGCCGTCGCCCAGCGGGGGGCGGCCGGGGACGAGCAGGGTGGAGGGGCAGGCGGGGATCGATCTGCTTATAGGCGGGCGGGGCGGGGAGGAGGGCGGATATGAGAGAGGCCGCGCAAGGACGTGACCCCGCCCGGACGCGCGTGGAAGACGCGGGCGGCTATATATACCAGAGGGCTCGCTCCCCCGCCCACGCGCGCAGGCCCCGTTATTCTCCCAGATCGCGCGATCTCGAGCAGAGGAAGAGCTCCTCGCGACGACACGAGAACGACGGCGGCGACGGCTGTTGGCGATCGACCACGCCGCATCGTCGACTACGTGGCAGGACCGCTGCGCGGCGAGTCGGCATCGCCATCTCTTGAGGTGAGCAGGTTGTTCTCCCTGCTCGCGCCGCCGTGAAAATTCTGCGCCGGTTCAGCCGCCAGCGAACGCGCCGGCCGTCCGGGAGGCAGTTGCGCTGCGCGTTTAGGGCTAGAAAGTTCCGCCGAGTTAGTTTCTTTACCGGAAATCCTCTTTCATATTCTTCGAAAAAAACAGTAATTCTGATCTGTGTTTGAACTCGACTCTTTCATCGAGTTCGACGTTCTTTTGATCGATTCTGTGCTCTGCATGCTTTTTCACAAAAGATTTGGTCTCTAATTTGTTTTAGGCATTCTGAAATCTGAATTACGTACGATCAGCCGGATTGTGAACAGATGGCGAGCAAATTCGACGACGAAACCAATGTAAGATACAATCTCTCTCTCTCTCTCTCTCTCTCTCTCAAATAATTTCGATCATGAACGTAGTGCCATTAGTATATTCATCGCAAAGCTTATTGATTCCAATGCTAATGTTTATTACAACTCAGAATTAGCTGCTTATTGGTAGAATTAGCACTTTATTGACAGATCACATCGTTTCTAACCAATGCTATGCCTCCAGCAGCAATTGGAGGACGAATATTGCGACCAAGATGATGATGACCTCGGTGATTTCATCGTGTATAGCGATGATGAAGATGACGAGTTGTCAAAGCATAAGCATCAGCGGCAAGAGGAGTTGGAGGATGGCATGAAAGAGGAAGTGGAAGAGGAAGTTGAGCCGGTAGAGGAGGTTGATGAGGCGGAGGAAGAGGTGGAGATGGAGGAGGCTCCAGTTGGGCAGCAAGAGATACTCAGCCTGAGGGAGCAGTTAAAGGAGAAAATTAGGAGGAAAAATGCGGCAATGACTGCTGGAACCTGCAAGGCTAGATGCTCATCGTCTGTGAATCAGACGATATTGCCACCAGGGAAGGATGGGTAAGTGTACTCTTGCTATTGCCTTCTATTCGGGTACATATTTCATTCTTGTGGTTGATAGTAAAATTTTTGTAGATATGGCACCTTTTTTGGTCCATCAAAGCCAGTGCTTGCTCGCCGAGTCATTGAAGAAGGATGCTCTTCGTTCATGAAAGAACGAGAAAATGTGTCGTCCAGAGTACGTGCAAATACTACTTAATTAATTAAGGATTTTATCTCAGTGAACTGTCGTGTGACTATCTTGAAACATTGCCTGCAGAAAGGTGCTCAGTTGGTTTCAAAGGTGCAACCTGGCACAGTCGAGAATCTGCAGAAGCCAAAGTTTGTTAGTGAGGTACAAAGAAATTAGAATAAGATTAATTATGCCGTTTACTGTATGGACGTCTGCATAGATTGATTTATAAACTTATGCTTTGACATATGCAGGAGAAAAGAAAGGTTGATGCACTTCGTGAGAACCGAGACTACTCATCTTTGTTCTCAGATGATGCTGATAATGCACAACCTACAAAAGAGCAACCTGACAATAGGACGCTTCTTCTTGTTCCCAAATCTGGTAGGGACACTACTTATCTGTTAAACAAAAGTTAGTTTTTCCTGTTTCTGTAAGTTTCACGAGCAAAATGCTTGTACTTATGCAGAGTCTCATGTTCGTGGTGGGGCAATGAATTCTGCTGGTATGAGCACGATGCCCTCAGGTCAGCCTGCCCGATTATCATCAAAAGACAATGCTTCCTTTCAGGCTCGTGTCCATCGTAAGGCAGGGTCTCTGGGAAAGGACTCTCTTGCAGACAGAAAAAGGATGATTGCTGCTGGTATAAACGGGTCCAACCTCCCTAACATGAAGAAGAAGACTCCAGGGTTGAATCCATCCTCGAATAGCCAAAAGCTGCAGCCGTCACTACAGAGCAAGAGGCCACAGGCGTCGGTTCCTAGCCGGAGGCAGCAGCAGCCGGCGTCCCAGGCCCGGAGGATGCAGAAGCAGTTGCAGAGTCCGAGGCCGCAAGGCAATGGCCGTCAGCTATCCTTGCAAGGTCGAAGGCCTGATGGATCTGTACAAGGTCAGCGTATTGTGCAGAATGGATCGGCTCAGCTCAATGGGAGATTGAAGTCAGAACAAAAGCGGCTCGATCCTTACTCGAAACTCAAGGTCACAAACCGTTTGCCATTAACATAGCTCGGTTCTGTATTCATTCTATGCAAAAGCACGTTTTTCTTATTAGTACAAAACATTCACTGAGCACTTAAACATTGTTCTACTTTTGCAGGCTTCTCATCCAATGGATAAGCGTGCAATGAAAAGAAAATCTGATGATGGAATGGGAAAATATTCATTGATGATTAGAAAAATTTTTAAGTATGATTTTCATTATTGTTTCTTTGTATTACTGTGCTCTTTCATTTGGTGGCCTCCATGGGTTAGGGTTATTACTACTACCACCTGGTCATAAAATTAGTGCATCAGACCATCAGTACAGCTAGGCATTCCATATTGTGAATTTTTGGTACTAGCTCTGATTTGGTGCTCGGATTCATCTGCAGCTATGATCCTAGAAAATTTATGGACGGAGATGAAGATGACCGTAACATGGAAGCTGATTTTTCTAGCATCGAGAAGGAAGAGAGAAGAAGGTACCTGGTTGTTTTAATTTTAATTTGCATAAGTCAAACCTTAGAATGTAATGTCTGAAACAGTACCTTAGATTAATTTTAATTTGCTTCATAGCTGATTTTTTTTATTGGTCTTTCAGTGCTGCACTTGCAAGGAAAGAGGACCAGGAGCAGCTCCGCCTGATCCAGGAAGAAGAGAGACGCGAACGTGCAATGAAGAAGAAAAAGTTAGCACACAAGGAATAGTAGAAGCGGTCAGGGTAGAAACAGCCCTGCCATGCGTATGGATAGGTTTAGTTAGATTGTGGCCGGGTAGGCATCTAGGCTTTTGTAAGCCTGCTCCTATAAACTGCAGAAAATTTCAAACTCAACACTTTCTTCATGACCGAAGTTTAATTTAATGATAGGGAAAAGTTCATTTTACTCCCTTCAATAATTCACTTTATCTGTTTAACCTTCTAAAAAAATTTAGGCTTAATTTACTCTCCCAATAATTCCGGTTAGTACAATCTACCCCCTAATGCTATTTTTCTTTTTTTTCTCTACATACAAATTGAATTTTAAGTTCAAATTTTATGAGTGGGTAGAGAACATGATGCCCTATTAAAAAATACATTAAGAATTTTTTATGGTTATTTTCATAAGTTGGAAACATTTAACACGAAATTTATCAAAAAATACAATTCTGCATAAAAAATATTCATGAAAAAATTATAATGTATTTTTCTAGCATAGGGCATCACATTATAAGTTATATTGAAAAATTTAAAGTTCAAAAAATAAAAGAGAGAAATCTCAGTAGGGGGATTGGAATAGTTTGGGCAAGTAAATTGAGTCTAAATTTTATTTAGAAGTTTAGTGGACAAAGTGAATTGTTGAGGGGAGTAAAATAAACTTTTTCCTTAATGATATGGGAGTTCAGTTAATGGATGCTACAAACCTAGTTTTGAAACGATAGTTAAAACTAGTCATTTCAGAGCCTTAAAACTCCACATAATCTGCTCTCTGAACTGTCAGAACTTCGACATCCAAACATATTTGATCTGGCGCAGACGAGTGTGTTAGTAGCAACGTCGGAACAAAAAATATTTTCTAGGAACGATAATAATATTTTCGTGTGTAGACGTTTTCTCTTGTTCATCATTCGATGTGTTCAGTTATTTAGTGCCTGTCTGTCGCGCCCTCGAATCCTAGTGCTTTAAAACAGGTGAGTACGTGTGGCTATTTCTGCTTTGTGCAATTGCGCCACATTTGAGAGCAGCTCCGGCCTCCGGGTACTGGACACCGGAGAGTTTTGCCGCAACTGACCTTCCAAGGCTACCAACAAACTACGGCGATGGCTACGTCAGTGCCCAATGCATTGCACAGATGCTCCGTGCGCACCGCAATCACTGTCCAAACTTTGTGACCCTAAATACGTAAACGACCACCTGGATCTTAAAAGTCAGGAGTGCACGAAAGATGCCAAAAAGCAAAAATGGAAATACCACACAAATCCAGTAGCTTGTCTAGATGCCTTTTTTATATTAATATTTAAGAGAAAAATAATGCTAAGTAAGCAAATGACCATCGAAACAATGAACTGACGTAACAATGACAACTATTGAACCCACTGGTGCTAGAGAATGGTAGTAAAGATATGGGTTGACAATCAGAATGGAGGCAGAGTTGGGGGAAAGCGGACTTGCATCCACTGCTTCTCATAGGTTGAAACATGGCTCCATCCCATTTCCTCAATCAACTGGATCTTCAAATCATAGAGCTTTTTCTTCGGTTCAGATTCATTTTGAATCAAGTCGTTTAGAACCTGGCCATAATGAAAACAGCTAACATTAGCGCAAGCTTAGTGAAAATCATAAGAACAAAAACTAGGGGGAAACAATGGTAGAAAAGTTAAAAAAAAGACTTTACAACAGTAGAAAATTAAATGTGGGGAGCGCCAAAACTTTTAGGGTACTTCAGATTTATTGACTTTGTCTGACATTTTTATATTAAGTTCCATCCCTCTGTCGTTCACTTGCAACTGCAACCACTAACTGAATTCGTATGACAAATTATGGTTGTGGTAGTGATAATTGATATAAATCCCAATGTAGATTGATGCAAATTCTACTCAAATCAAGAGTAGATCAAAACAGAAACATATTGGACTATCATACATTTCGTAAGACTAATAAAAGTATGCGTGGCGAGACCAGTCAGCTCAGACTTGAGAACATTGCAAGGGAACAACGGTTTGTTTTCGAAGGAATAAACCTAAAATTTCATCGCTTCTAGTTAAAATAACAAATGTGTTGTCCAATGAAAATGAATAGAGGAATCACTTTTTTACTGCTCCTAGCCCATGTACTAGCTAAAATATGCAGAAGATGTGCAGGAACTACAAGAATAGCAAACATTAGATTGTGGTTTATAGTTACAGATAAGTCTTCTTTTCTGCAATATCTACAAGTTTTCACTTGAACTCGGCAAGCATCCAATTAAACAATAACTAGTAGATAGTCATATATTATCATTAAGCATGGTTACCAATAAAATTATATCATTCTGCAATTCCTACCCATGGTATCCTCTAGTTATATTCATGAAGATTATATGACTGCACTGCAAATAGTAGGAAATTGGTAGGCAGAACATACCTTCAATGCTGTACCAGGTCTTCCACATCGTCTTTCACGCAAGACAGTCAGAGTGCCATATTTAGCAGATTTGGCATCGACCCATTTAATCAATTCTTTGTAATTCTCCTCAAAAATATCTTTAGCAGATGCCTCAATTGATTCATCGGACTGTCACAAAACAAGGATGAGTTATGACACAAATGCATGCTTTTGAAAATTCAGTTGAAAAAATATTACACCAAGAACAACAAATTAGAGTACCAAATGATGAAATGGACATAGCATTAAAAAAAACCCCACATTCGCTGAGAAAAAAGTTGAAAACTAATTGTGTTATACTTTGCAATGTTGATATAAGGTTTCCAACATTTAGAATTTCAGGAAAAAGTGATTAAAAGTGGAACAATAATGAGCAAGATGCAGATCTAAGCTCTAGGTTTTGACAGCATGAGTAACGAAAACTAAAAAAAGCATTTAGGCAAACAAATCATGAAATGCAAAGTAAGATGCTGCACCTTTAGTGATTCAATCTCTGCCAATGCAAGACCCTTTTGGTATAGTGCATCAGCCAACTGATCCCGTGTTTCTTCCATTTTTTTCTTAAATTTCTATCATGGAGTAAAATATTTCAGGTAGTCAGCATTCAGAAGGAGCTGGTACATTTCCACTAAAACTGAACAAAACAAAGTACTCATCCAATTACCTGTGCTTCTTCATCTTCAGGATCTGAATTTAGAGATAAATACTTTGCTAGTTCCTCTTTATCAATACTGTCCACAACCTCATCAGCTGCAGCAATAACCTGAACACCACAATTACAAAGTGAAAAAACAGAGCTAGTAGTGAGTTTTTGTTTTTGGGTGAGCGAAACACTAGGGGAAGCCCTTACTGCTGGATACATATATATGAAATTATAAAATAAAGAAAATGAGCTATGCAAAAGCCAAGAGAGCCAAGGTCACTTCATAATAGAGTAAAGTGAAAAACAAGAAGCAAGAACAACAGTACT
This sequence comes from Panicum hallii, assembly GCF_002211085.1. NCBI lineage: Eukaryota > Viridiplantae > Streptophyta > Magnoliopsida > Poales > Poaceae > Panicum > Panicum hallii. The sequence goes on along the minus strand of NC_038042.1, from coordinate 51,713,787 downwards.
GGTGATCTAAGCCAAGAAGAAATGGAGAATTCTAACACATATCTCATCCCATGCAGTTGCAGATAGGCTTCCTTGGAAAAATCTATTCTCCAGTTTAGGAATACCGGTCTGATCTGTCTTACCGCTAGTAATGAGTTTCAAAAGGCATTATCCAAATGGTTTGCACCAAACATAGAGATGGTAGATAGTATTAAACAAGAAGCACAGTTTCATATGAGTACATCAAATTTGTAAATTTGTTTAAACTTCGGTAAGTTCAGAAACTAGACATAAGATGCATGGCACATTCTGAAAAAAAGGATGCAGATCACCGTAAATGAAAAGGAACATTAGTTAGTAGTTACCTCTTTTTCATGGCCAATCTTATCATCATAGGTTGCTTTCTGGAGTACACATTCCAAAATCTTAGCAAGCAAAGGTGTATATTTTGGATATTCTGACTGCAACATGCCATGAAAGGTTAAGTTAGTTGGCATTACAAAAACAAAACTAATACAATATAACTTACGGTTTACGATTCTGACAAGAGAAAATTGAAACATTAACATTTTTGGAAATAAAATAAATAAAGTATTTTATTTCCCATCTAATCATAATTACTAATATGCAATACCAACCAAGGCTAGAAGTAGTGCATAGCAATTCTGTATGAGTACACGACCTTACCGAAAAGGAAGTAAACTGTCAGTAAGATACTTTGCATGATATAGGACATCAACTGATCAAGTTGTGCACCAGATGTTCCAATCCATTTGTTTATTTAAGTTGAAAGTGAAATTATGTAGGAAACAAAATTATATTTGGACAAGAACAGTTCCACAGGAAACTGAATCTAAGTATTACTTGGGCAATTGGACAGCTGGTTAGATCAGTCAACAGAATGATTTTTGTTAGTGCTCTACGGTATAACTTTGAATATAAGAGACTTTTCATGAAAGCCATGTGAATCGAAACAAATCAGATCAATGATTTTTACAACATGAAAAATGGCACATCTTGAGTTTTCCTATACATTTATAGCCTCTTTATGATTGTCATTTAGCCATTGCATGGCACCCAAATCAGATATACATAGCCCTCCAAATTTGCACAATATAGATATCATAACATTTGATCTTTCTGACTACAACTAATCGGAAGGTAAATTGTTAATAAGAATTGTATGTCAACGCCTACCTTCAGAGATGCAACAAGCTCAGACCAGGCAGACTTGTCCTCCTCAGTTTCTTGCTTAAGCCTGGAAAGAAACTTTATCTTGGTGTCCCGGACCTAGTCATGCAATACATTGTAAGGATTGTATTACTTCCCAGGAGTTTGAATTAGTTATTATTAATCTAAAAACCATCACAAATTTATTATGTTAAAGTGTGGACCAACCTCCTCAACTAACTGCTCAGATATTGTCTTTGTTCCAACTGAAACCGACTTGTCTTTATCATCATTAACCTGCGATAACATAATCGTATTGAATACGCTGAACAATGAATGGATGAAACAAAATATAATTGCACATTTGAGGCAAATTATAGAGCACAAACATGTGTACAAAAGTATCAAGATTTTATGGTTCCAGAAAGAATCATCATAACAGCAACCATGGTAGAAAATAGAGAGGTGGCAATTTAATTTGGAGTTACTAACCTTTGAGGGTGGAATGATATACGAGATACGATAAGATACTGGATCATGCTGTTTTTGTCCATCTTTCTTGTTAAATGTGCTTACAGTACCATAGGTTATGGACCCAACCAAAACAGCCCCAGGTGGAGCATTCTGCAGGGCAACAAAGTCAAGAGCATGCTTTTGTGAGATAGTATTTATATCTAGCCAAAATATAAATCAAGAGGATATATACCTTTGGGAGTTGTTCTCTAGATGGAGGACCCACATAGAATGCTTCAGGTTCTCTGAAAATGTAAAGAAATGTTGTAACAAAGTGCTACTATAGTAAGATAATAGAAAACATTTGAGTATGAAATACCCTGGAACTAAAACTGTGGATTTGAAGGTGCCACTTCCAACTATAGGGCCATCAGGTTCAGAGTAAAAGCTCAATGGAATGACATCCTGCAATACGGTCATAACATCTACGTCAGCCATATTGTTGGTAAATCACTATTCTAAATGTGAAACACCAGTATTAGATGTGATACCTTTTTATCTAGTTTCCTCTCAACAAACAGAACCAATTGCTTGAGTTTCTCCAAGAATTGCACATTCTCATGCCTAAACCATTAGATATATTATGAAATAAACCAGAGACCATGATATATGACATGGTTTACAACATCTGAGTATGATAACCCTGCAAACATATAATGAAAAGGATTCCCATGTACTGCCATATAATGCAAAAAGAGTGTAGTGTATTTTTTTTCTCGAAGTGTATTTAAACCGCAACCAAAACATTAAGGTTAGTATTTAGTTAACTAAGAACAAGAAGAGAATGAAAATAATGCACAACCTATCCTTTTACTATAGGTAAGAAGACATAAGATTAATCCTATTTTTTGCTCATCTAATTAAAGGGTCATCTCTTGCATCCTTATCAATGTCGACACTAGTCAAGATTTGCATCCCTGACAACATTTTTTCTTTTGAAGAAGGAATTGGAGCAAGAAAAACAAAAGAGGAGTTGCATGCGAGTAATTGGAAGCTTTAGTAAGGAATAATCTTTTGTTTTTCTATAGCCATAAATCCAGTGCATGCCATCAGGGAAGCTCCTAACTCATGATTTGCTGTTGGATAACTAATAACTCCACTTTCAATCGGAGCCATCCGGATATCAAAGGACATCTAGCAATAGCATGGTGTGAAGAGATTTGAAATCCGATGGTATAGAGTGAGACATGACTAATAGATGGTATAGAGATCTATGTCAAATAATCGATGTGTCAACATATAGGTTGGTGTAGCTGAAGTATTCAAGTTACAATAATGTATCAAACTCTTGGAGTAAAAGCTTCAGCAGGCCAGTTAGAACTCTTGGTATGAGTAGTTGTGCATAGGCACAGAGGTCATAATAAGTTTCTCTATATTAACCAACCAAATATGAAGCCAATACTATTAAAAACAAATGAAGCCAAACAAATATGAGAATGCATACAGAGGTACGGTGGGAGAGATTTACCTTATGTACAGTTGCAGTGTGTATTCGCCTTTTGAAAGTTTGACATAACTAGGGTAGACATCGCCAGAAGAGTAAACACGCTGCTTAATACAAAGAGAACATTCTAAGTAAGGCAATATCAGATATGTTGGTTGGACCAAAAAGTCAAAGGAGTGACTTCAACAGATCATAGCAATGTCAATTTTCTGCTCCCTATATGCACAAGCCCCAGTTCTGTGGGGAAAATTGACCCTACACCGGATTTAATTGACTAACTAGATACTTCTATAGTTTATCTCGCATATTAATAAAGTTGTATTTTAAGAAGAGTGAAATGAGAGTGAAAACACAAATTCTAAACTCAGATAATTTTACAGGTACATCCATGCAGATCAGGGAAAAGATGAGAATGCTTTAATCAATACCAGATAAATAGTCAACAGAAAGAGAGAACATCTAATTCACCACCATTGAAGAGGAACAAATAAGTTAAAGAAACAATTTTCTGAAAGGAAAACAAATGCACCTTGTTTGAATCTGATATTCTATAAAACTGAGACTCAAACTTGTTGTCGTATATTCTGTTATTAAGTAGCGGCACATGGGGCTTTACTTCAGCACCATCCTCTAGTTTGAACTTGTAACTGCAGAAATCCAGTGAGACAAAGAAAATGAAAGAAAAAAGTCCTGACAAGAATGTATAGGTATGTCAGAAGCAAATATGAACTCACGTTAAGGTCAGTGCAATAATTTGCTTGCCAGAGGGTAATCTATCACGGTCAGTGGGAAGTGAAGAAAGATTAGACTCTACAGGTCGATAAGGCGTCTTGATCTGCAAGCTTAAAAATCAATATATGGAAATCTAACTGAAACTCTTCACAGGCTTCTACAAAATCTCAACTTACCTTGTTCAGGGTGGCAACAGGAGCAAGCGTCTCTGATGCTAGAAGTGATCTAGCAACTATACGCAAGGGTGACTCGCTGCCATCAAGGGCAATTACTTTCTGATCAATGCAAATTCCATGGAACACAATCTGCAATTTGAAATGAATATATTCAGCATGGAAACAGCTGATATTAACGAGTGCCTCACAAGACAATTTAAAAAGCCATCTAGGAGGCAAGGATTAAGGCTGATCAGGGGAAACAAACACTATTCATGTAGATAGAAGTACCTCAAAATCAACACAAGTAGGTTCATGGCTAGCAATTCCGCTAGACCAGAACTGGGCTATGGACAGTTCCAAAGTTAAACCACCTTCTACAGGAAAACTGAAATTCTTTGAAGAAGGTGAAGAGAAAGTAACAACAGCCTCCCATTTGATAGGTCGCTTCAGTGGACAGATCTGACATATTTGATGTTAGAGATTGCATCTAGACATAGGAAACAAGATAACTTATGTAGTATACCTGAACAGTATCCAAAAAGAACCTTCTTGGAGTATCAAAAGCTGACGTCCGCATGGTAACTTCTGCCCATGAAGCTCCGAAAGGCACATCTACGAATCTCCTTTCAATATGACCTGTAAGCAAGGGAAAATATATATACAAACTTATATTTATTTTGAATCAAAATAGATGAGTTAATTAAGTCTCTAAACTATATAAATAGAAATTGAACAAAGTGTGACCCAGAGTTCAAAACTCATGAAAATACTATTTTTCTGAACAAAATACACTGTGAGAGATGTGGGGGTTGCACAGTTTAGCAAATGACCATCTGAATAAGTAAATATTTTGGTAGACCTTTATAAGCAAAAATAAAATGATTTAAGAATCCAAAAATAATTTAAGAACACTGACATAATTTGGTACATCCAAAAACAAGCAGACATACAATTTGAGCAAAACTAAAATTTGTAAGAAAGTGACAAAAATAATTACCAGATCTAAACGAAAGGTTTGGAATTGACAATAATGGTGGCTCTCCCAGTAGAGTAATAGGCTTTATTACAGTAATTGGCACGCGGAAAATGGGTCCACGCCATGGTGCTTTGTAATCTATGCCATAAACTTCATAATAGTGAAGGCCACTGCTGATATTAGCAGGATTGACAACAATGCTGCAAAAAAGCAAAGCAAAAACAAATGAGAAGAGTTTCACTTGACAGAATTTACAGCACATATTGATCAAATGATTCTGATTTACTATTAACAGTGCGCAAATCTAATTGAAACATTATATGCTCATTCGCCAAGTTTATGGTTTGGTATGAAAATCTAGCTTCAACTGAAGAGCTTTTATGCGCTAAAATGCGCTATGCTATCACTTCAATAAAAGTCTGAGATTTAAGTTAATAAGTTAATAGTCACTGTCCAGTAGAAAAATCATGTGTTGTCATCACTCATGACCAGATGACCTATACACCAATAATTATTTTTTTGTACATGTTCACATAAACTGGAAATCTCAACAAATATTGAAGAAACACTACATTAAAGTTGGGCAAATGAAAGAAAAAATAAAATAATCTAGCTGCATAGACAAAAGGTACCAACTTGAAACTGCGCCCATTGTTTGTCACCAATATATATTCAGGAATTTGAACAACAGAGGTATCAGTTGAATGCAGCTGCAGGCACTCCTCAAAAGGAACCAATTGCTCCAAGTTACTGGCATCCTCATGAAATTTAGGGTCAAGTTGAACAGTCCACTGAAAAGTGAAACATGATTCTAGTTATCAATATAATAGAAACTTTTAGTATAGATCACTCTTTTGTGCTGCCCCTACTCCTACAGGCTACAGAGGGGAAAATGTGGGGAAAATTCATTTAACATATCTACTACCCTATTACAGAAATAAAAGCACCATCTCCGTTGGTCAATGACACTGCTGGCACCTCCAGCCTCTTGTCTGGAAAGAGAAATACAAGCAGGATAGGGTGGCTCGAACTGGTTAGCAGGAACTAACCTCACTTGATTGGTGACACGCATTACTCCCGCGTAGGTATATTCCTCTTAGTTTTGGAACTGCAAGGCAGACATGCTGTCATGCTCTCCATTACATAATATATCAACTCAACATCAATAATCGATACAGATCTTTAAGCTTGTATGTCAATAAAAACACAACAGACGTTGAGATTGCATCATTATTCAAGACTAGAAACAATATTGAATAAAAAACATTCAAGCATGTATACACATGCACATGCAACATTCCATTACTACAAATGCTAACTTCAAAAAGCATAAACATCGTGCAAATTAAAGAATTTTTAATGAGGAAAAATGACTCAAATGAAAAGAAAAGGAACCTTAGGATTTGATCGAATGAAATTCCAAGAACACTTGGAAGAATATTTATTAAATTAAATACTAAAAGCAGATACGGCACTTACTTGACTTTCCCATTTTATTGATTGAGATTCTATAAGAAACAAGTGGCAACTTCTTAGCCTGCTGTGCATACTCAAAAGCCCTGCCAAAATAATATGACGTCAGCTGAAATTCCAACACCATCAAATCACACAGTCTTCCTCACAGAGCATAACATGGAAGAGACAACTGAGCTAACCTATCAACTTGCAAAAGCCCATTTCCTGTAGTCAGTTTCTCCTCAGGTGCATGACTTATAGATGCAGCTGTATTCTCAATTGCTTTTCTTACAGAATAAGGGCTTAATGGAATGCCTTCGGCCTGAAATGTATTCCAAATTAGAAGAACTAGTGTCGTTTTGTCTTGCTTTACCAAGCATAAAAAAAAGGTTAATTGCATTGCATTAACAAAAAAAAAGTTGGCCACACAAACCTTCATGCCACTAACAAGAAGAGCTACCCCACCACAGGCAGAAGGAGATGCCATGGAAGTGCCATTCATGAGCATGCGAGATTGAAGCGTCCAAGTTGGTACAGGAGCAACTGCCCCACCAGGTGCACTAATGGAGACACCAAGATCCCCATCAGCAGTAGGGCCTCGGCTAGACCTTACATTTCCAATAACAGATTCAAATGTTACTGTCTAAAAACAGGCACGGTTGTAATAAACCAAATGTGAAATCAAGCATATTAAAGAATCTAGAATTTGCCACATATAGTATGAGAATCAAGCGGAAGCAATACCACAAGACAATGTGGCCTCCTTTTCCTTGCATTTTTTTTTCTAATAATTACCTTCACTAGGACATGTATTATTTCACAGGGACAAGTATAGCATATGATACACAATTACACATGTTGAAGCTGAAAGTTTGGTTTCTAGGTCAAAACTTAATTAGAAGCAAAAGATTACATAAAAGAATCTTACGTGATGGGACCCAATTAAAATCACTAAGATTTCCCCCACCTACATATTCTGGGGATGGAGCCCACCAGGAACGGGACGTGAAATGGGAGGGGTTTTGTCCCTCCTGTTTTTGCGGAATCTCGTTTTCAGGCGGGAAACACCAATATATATCCTGTTTATGTGTTTTTCGAGACATGTCATGGATGGCCATCCTGATTTTAATTAGCCGTTCCCACCTGCAACCAGCATTCGTTTCCGTATTCCCGCATCCCCTGTGTTCACTTTGTTCCCGCCTTTCCCATTTTCATTTCCGTCCGGATCATAAAATGTGAAAATAGAAATGGTCGAGTAGTTTCCTCACCCGTTCCCATCTGTTTGCACCCATAAAGTTTGTACACGAAACTGTCCCCCTCACTGTTCACTTGTATGCACTCGTTCTCTCTAGAAAAATGTTGCCTAATAAATAAACCAGATAGACGGTAAGATTTTAGTACAGAGAATGATGTCCAGTCTGTCTGAAAATTCTCCAGATTAGGTGGCTGCTCTAATAAGTGATATGGGCCAAAAATCAAGGCAGAAAAAAAATATAAAAGTAGCAATATGAAAAATATATCTTATAGTTTTATCCTGCATATGGTTCCAAATATTCTGAACTTCTAACTTTGAATTCTGGATATTAAGCATTCAAAGCACTATAAATATCAAAATTCAAATTCTGGATTTCAAATACTGAACCCTAAAATCTTTAAATTCAAACATTTACGTTAAGGACGCGAAAACTTCAAATTTACCTCAAATAACAACCACAATCTGCTCGGTTCTAATTACATGGGTTGTTTTAACTTTCATAAAGGCCACAAATTTGTGCTTTGGTTTACTTCCAAAGAGAAGTAGAAGCTAAGCCCAAACAAACAAACCTGATTTTAAATTCCACGGTTGTACCAGACTTATTTTAATTGCATAATATATACTGTCAATCATAATAAGATGACATCACATGAAATTGTTGGCCAGGTGTATCATGAAATACCATGAAAGAAGTACAAACTAATAACATACCAGGTGTATTCCATCCCCTCAACTGGTGGTTGTACAACACAGTGAGCTCCAGCAGCCATAGCTGGTGAAACATAAGCACCAACACCAATTATGCTTGTACTAGTCCCACCAGGAGCACCAACAGTGTTTAAAGCAGGTCCATTGTTTCCAGCACTACTAATAAAGATAATACGATGCTTGTTCACTACCTGTGAAACAATATAGATCTTCAGCTAACATTTCCAAAAGCATTCTAAGATAGAATACTGGAACCCAAGAATAAACATGGACAAGACCTTGATCCGGAAAAAAAAAAGAATAAATATGGATAAGAAGTAGCAATGCAGTAAAGGATCTCACCTCATTAGAAAGATCAATGAATCTGCCGTAGTCAGGAAGAAGGGTAGGCTCTCCATAGCTCATATTAATCAAATCACATTTGTGCTGGATGTCAGAATTTAAGGAATCAGTTCATGGAAAAAAAATTCTAAGTTTCCATGGAGTGCTGAGCATGTTTTAGTCGAATAGGTATTCCTCAACCATTAAGCACTTCATCAGGATGCATTACGAAGGTAGTGTTCAATAGACAACAAGCAAAAGCATTTTGCAATTCACACCAATAAATGACATACAGAATGGAGGAAGTATTATCACCTCTACTGCAGCTATCAAGGCCCTAACCAGACCTGTCCCTGTCTCCATTGATCCTAAGCGGGTGTCTCCAATCTTACAGGAAATCAATTGTGCTCCAGGTGCAACTCCATTCAGCAAAGGTTCCTGTGCAAGAACATATCAACACAATAGTTCCTTTTACAATTTTCATATAATGAGAAGCCAATGATTAAGTAACGTACATCTGGATGAAATGCAGCAGCAATGCCTGCAACGTGAGTAGCATGTGGAGAGCAGTCAGTTACTATACTAACGAGGTTCCCATCATCATAAATGTTTGCTACAAAAGAGCAAGCATCTAATTTGCTAAAAATTGCATATTTCCGTTCAAGCCTGCAGAAAAAAAAATTGTAGATCAGATATGCATATGATATCAGAAACATATTGATCAATATAAGAACATCAATGGGTACCAAACAGAAGTGAAAACAAAGATAGAAGTTACGTTTGAATGCCTAGTCAACAGTAAAAATCTAAAACTGCATATAAACCGAAGCTAGATAGATACGGTCATATATAAATATAAAACGGCCAGAAGCCCCGAACACAATAAGGGGTACCAATAGAGTTAAAATTCTCTTTGGTCAAGGCTTAGAAACAAGTAGAGTTTACATTCCAGCATACAAGCACTCATGCGCATAAGGTGCATTGAAAACCTTCTTTACACTAAAACTGACTCCTAAGATACAGAATTCACACTTTGACACCAGCATTATATAATTGCAGTGTCATATATTGAACTAACTAGAAAATCAACCATTAGATTCGATCATTTGAATATTTAATGTGCTTTCATTGGACACTTTTTTCTTTGTTCAAATAGTGGACGTTGCGGAACCATATAAAATAACCATGAAAAGAGTACTTTATAGCACCTAATCAGTGAGAGATGAATACAATTCATTCAAACATGCAGCTAAGAATGGGCTATGCTCTAGCATAAAACAAAACCAGGATAAGAAATGAACAAGAACTGTGCATGTAAGGGACTGCTGCATCTACTTAACAACACAACGACACAAAATTAACCATACCTGTAGTCTGTCAACGGAACAAAGTCTGCTAGTTTTCCACCATTATTGTTACCCTCAAGGGTCTGGGTATCAACAGCAACCCTCCATACATCACCATCATGCCATGCAACAATATCAATCACAGGTCCCTTGTCATCGTAACCCTACAAAAACAGAAGGAACACATTACACTACAAGTCAGCTAGAAAAACTCCCTTGCATTATATGTGTTTTTCTTACTTCAGCTTGTTTCCTTAGGTAATCAAGTCTGCTTTGCAGGTCTTCATGAGCCTTCTTCAGCGCAGCGTCATCAGGCTTAGTGTGTTTCTGCAGCCATTATCACCAAGGTGAGAACTTCTGAGTGTACAATTAATAATGCTCCCGGCAGCAGTACTTGTCTAAACTGCAAAGAGCAAACTGAATGCAGTACATATAACAAAAAAGCAAATAGGCAGGACGGGAGAGTCAATGCTGCAATCAGAATGGGCGTAAACCTTTTCAAATTCATTTAGCTGCTTCAGAGCATCAGAAATTGCTTCCTGGTTTTCCTCATCCCATTTCTTCTTTCTTTCTTTCTGAAGTTGTGGTGGGTAAATCCATGTGTAAATCCATGTTAATATCTCAACTTCAATATAAAAAATTTAGGATGCAGATACTGAAATGAAAGCTACCTTCAATCGAGATGTAAGTGTATCAGTAAACAGTTCATATATTAATTTACAGCCAACATGCCACTCTTGAGAAGGGTTCTTCCACGAGGAGTTTACGACCAAACGAGCACCTGGGTGCAAACAGAGCTTAGCATATCAGGGAAGAAAAGGAGAATGCCAATCAGAATATGGGTCCTATTGGTAGCATAGCTTTGACAAGACAAGGAACATTCAATAAGTAGCAAACTAAAATTTGACTGGTAGATGATGCCTTAAGACTTTATACGATTTGTATGTGCTAAAATTAGGGCAGCATCAGAAAATGAAAACATCTATAGCCTAGTGTCACTACAAGTAAAAGAAGTTCATATTCCAATACATTAAAAAAAAAGTTGAGCTTTTGAATTCTACCTTTTGAGAAGAACAAGTTTAAACAGAATTTGACTAACCTGAAGCACCAACAATAGCACCATCAGCATCAGCTTTCACCACTTTGGATGTGTCAACATCACCACTACCGGTGCTGCATTTAGGAGCATAAATGTACTTGAAATCTTGAATTGATGAACACATCATTCAAGAGAAGTTGGCATATCGAAAATGAAAAGACAAGAACAGGTAAGCAGATGCTGGAAGTATCGACAGTACCAATCAATAACGTCAAGGATTTTAGGCTTTCCATCTGAAGTAGTCTGCAACCCAGCAGCAGCTGGATCAACTCCGGAATCTGTCATGTTTACAACTCACATCAGCACAACACAGCTAGGAGAATCAAAGCCTATCAAATGTATAGAATTGCTCGCAAAATCAAATCCATCATAGATCACCCAACTACCCAAGACTCGAGCTGTGTGAACTGCCCATGCTCTGCATTCATTCTTGCCTAAACAACGAACTTTCCAGAGGAATACCTAATGCAGATGTAACAGCCTCTGGCTGGCTATACCTCCATGTTTATTTATCTTGATATTACCAAACTACGGTTATTTATGTTAACAAACTTGGTTGTGTTTCTTTAGTAAAACAAACACATGTGCAAACAAGTAAATGCTTATCTGAACCATGCAACAAGCAAGCGAAGTCGCCCCATAAGCTGCAAGCAGAGTTCTACAAATACCGAATTATATCCTGCAAGTTTCAATTGACACTTCCACAGAGAATGAATCTCCTATATGTGACAAATATCACATTATAGCTTAAACCACAAATGTCGAAAACTCAAATTTACTCCACAAAATTCAGAGAGACTGTAAGACTTAACTAGTTTAACCCAGCCCAACTCAATTGATAAATTCGAAAAAACCTGCACTAACAGGAAAAACTCAAGCTACACAGCACATTGACTTCACCTACTTAAACATTGCAAGCCAAACAAAGCTATGAACCAAACAAAGCTATGAACCAAACATTAGTGAACACTGAACACCACCCTTCAGTTGGCGACATGCCGTATGGTAGTAGCACGGCATTCCTAGTATCACCTACTTAAACCCTTGAGCTCAACAGGTCGCACCGAACACCTCAATCCTACTACCTCGGCGTCCGCGAACACCACCCTCTTAGGTTCGGTGTGAAGTGAAAGTCAACTACAGCCAACTAATAGGGCGGTAGCGCTACGCAATTTTACGCATTGACTGGTTGGAGAATGGAGAACAAGGGGGCACTCACCGAAGATGGCGATGAGCGCGCCGCGCCCATCGTACTCGGGGTGCGCAGCGAGGAAGCGGTCGACGCCGATCTCCTTCTTCGGCATCAGCGACTCGAGGAAGGAGGGCTCTGTGAGGCGGAACCCACCCGCGGGGGAGGCGGCGGCGGCGGTCGTCTCCTCACCTGGCGGCGGCGGCGAGGAGGACGGCGAAGGCATCGCTGTGGTCGCGACGCCCCTGCTTGGGCTCGGGCCTCGGGTCGTAACGGCCGCCGCGACTGCGCTGGTGTTGCCGAAGTGGAGTGGACCGGAGCAGGCGGAGGCTGAGAGGAGGAGACGCAGGTGGGCGTGGGCGACTGGCTTATGTAGCGACGGCCACATGATTAGTGCTGCCACCTCACGTCTCTGGGATTTGAGTTTTTAATATGAACGTTCGTCCAATTTAATCGTGGAATCTGCGTGGAAAGCTTTGCTTCTGAAAACGATGATGAGGTGATGAGTGGGGAATTGGAGTAGAGGTACGAATAATGCTGCATTGGAGCTGTGGAGCAACAATGGAGAGACCGCGCCGGCCGCCGGTGGCTGTTGCAGTCTGGCAGCCGGTGGTTGGCTGGAGCTGAACAGATAATTTTGGTGATATCCTGACAAAATAGCTGGAAAATCCAGGATGTGGAGAGGTATGGCCGTGTGGGAAAGGCAAATTGAGAGTCCATACCACTTCGTTCGTAGTTCAAACCATCACAATTTAGGAATTCCCACTTCAAACATGGAACCAAAAAAAAAAACTCCATATTATGCATGTTTGGTCTTTAGAAAGATTTCTTCTGACGTTTGCCCTTGCTCACCAGGACCTCCTATTCAGGCGAGCAAGTACGCAAGGTACGCCCCGATGTCAACAACCAACCGAGATACCGGAGAACTTTTGCAAGAGAAATCATGCATTGCATCAAATTTATTAGATGGCATTTACCACACGACAGGGCATGCAGAGGAAATACAGTAAAAATATCTTAGTTCTAAGGACAGCTTTATTACAACATCCCTGAGGCATCAGGTGCTCAATGCAATGCAGGAGTGCAGTTACTGGTCCCAGTTACAAGGTTGAAGAACTCCCAAGTAGCTTCTTGATGTCCTTCTGCAAAAATGTGCCAAAGTTAGTGCTGCAAGATGAGAAGTTGTAACTCAATGATCAGAGCACACCGACCAGACTGATGATTAAGTTGTAACTTACCTCGATGCTGAGTGGGGAAGTGGTCGGTGCATACCGCTCCACAACACGCCCCTCTTTGTCGACAAGGAACTTGGAGAAGTTCCACTTGATGTTCTCACCAAAGAGGCTGCCTTTGCTGGACTTCAGGAACTTGTAGATGGGCGCGGTGTTGTCACCATTGACATCAACCTAACAGAAAATGGAAGTTACAATTTTAAACACCCTTGATACTAATCAGAATTGTAATTACAAGCATATGGATCATTCAATTGGTGCATAAATTAAACAATGGAACCTGCCCCTAAACCCAGCTATTTGTTTCTAAAAACAATTGTCAGATACCTTGGCAACAGAACATTGAATTCAAATATTACATTTCACACAGACCACATAAGGAAAACAGTGAGTACTTGGGTTGAGTTCCTTGGTCATGAACAGCCATTGCCTATAGTCAAGCTGATTTTTTATCCTTTCAGATTGGAACATACAAAGAAGAAAGAAATTAGTGTGCGCAAATTTACCTTGTCAAAAATTGGATACTCAGCCTTGAAGCGAGTACAAGCAAACTGGACAATCTCCTCATTAGTCCCAGGTTCCTGCCCACCAAACTGGTTGCATGGGAAAGCAAGGATCTCGAATCCTGAAGTTGCATCAAATTGAAAAAAAGATTTAGCACATTAGGAATCAATGATTTGGCATGAAGGAACTAATCTATATGAGCAACAGAGCATATCCAAAAGACAACCCATAATTAAGGAATAACAGGCACAAAATTATCGTGTGTTTGGTTGGTGGGTCGAAGTGGGTCGGCTTCAACCCGCGTTTGGTTCCAATTTCGTGTGGGTTGGGTTGGTACCTGAGGGGAATATACCCCTTAGATGCGGGTCGAGTTGGTCCCTCAAATTCGAGCGGACCAACTCGAACCACATCAACGCGGTTTCCTCCGTGAGCGCGTGGGAGGCGGAGCCGAGCTCCGGCGCTCGCCCCGAGCACGGCGCCGCGGGCGTGGGCAGGAGGCGGGGCCGCGGCGGCGCGCCCGCGGGTGAGGAGGAGGTGGGCAGGAGGCGGGGCTGCGGCGGCGCAACCGCGGGCGAGGAGGCGGCGGCGGGCGGCGGCAGGAGGCGGCCGGCAAGGAGGAGGAGGAGCGCGGCCCACGGGGATAGAGAAGGAGCATGGCCTGCGGAGCAGCAGCGCGGCACGGCGGAGGAGCGAGGCGGCACGGTGGGGAGCCCAGCAGCAAGCAGCGCAGGGGGAGGCGAGTGGCGCAGGGGCGGCCGGAGATGGCCAGCACAGGGCCAATCTCCGGCGGCAGCGGGCGGCGCAAGGCCGAGCGGAAGGACGGCGGGAGGTTGAGGAAGGAGACAGTGAGAAAAGGAACTAAGAGGGTGAAAGGTGGACCCCACAAATAGCAAGCTAACGGAGTGAAATCTCCATCCATTCTAACCTTCTCAACCTCTACAACCAAACAGAAAATTGGGTCGACCCTATCCCTCCTAACCAAACACGAAATGGGTTGGGTTCATCCCTATTAGGTTAGGTTCAACCCAACCCACTTAGTCCCAGAACCAAACACATACTTAGATACTTACCCTGGTCCTTGTACTTCTCATACAGCTGGCTCAGCTCTGTGTAGTTGGAATTGGTCAAGCCACTGCAACAGACAAATAGCTTTGTTAATTCAAAAGTAGTAAAAGTAATCTTATACTATGCATTTGTATATCTGCACTCAAAATCAGAAACTATACTCTATTCCTTGACATACAAATAGAAACAGAAACAGTAACATGAACTTAAATCTGCATAAACAATCTTTTTTTCCTTTCCGAGGAAGCCCAACATATCAATGGCCAACTGCAATCACATTTTCTGCTTGACAGGCAATTTCTTCCCACACATGGATAATCACTCACATGTCGGCCCTCAAGAACAGAAACTACTATGGCCCTCAAGGTGTTTGTTTAGCACAAAATATTTCCAAGCAAAATTTTAAACTCCAATATGCTAAAATTAGGGGCTGTTTGGATCCAACGGAAAGAGACTGAGAAAGTGCAAAATTTTTGCTCTTTTGCATTTTTTTGCACTTTTAGATCCAAACACCCCAAAGTACAAAAGGGCAAATGCTACCGTAATTTTGCTAATTATGGATTAATTAGGCTTAATAGATTCGTCTCGTCATTTAGTCCTCATCTATGTAATTAGTTTTTTAATTAAACTATATTTAATACTTCTAATTAGCGTCCAAACATCTGATGTGACAGGAGCAAAAATTTGCCATTTACCCTTTTGCTATCTGGGGATGGATCCAAACAGGCCCTTACATAATAAAGCAGAATTGTATAGCCCCATTTGGTAGCTCATCCCACTTACCACCAAACATCAAGCTCAAAATTTCGAATACATTGCACTATAACTAAATGAGCATATGCCACTAATAAACACAAAAAAAAGTTCTTCTAGGGCCAGTTTCACCGTGAGACACTGATCGTTTCAGCAAGAATGTAAGGATTACATGATGCATTCCACACAACTTGTTAAGCAATGACCAATTTTACCACATAACAGAAAAAATGGTGTTAAGGACTTAAGGCAGTAACAATTCGTACCACTGGGATGCAACATTTACGATGAGGAGTACCTTCCCCTTGTAGGTGCTCAGGTCCGCATCTTTCCCGCTAGCATCCTGCAAGCAACAAAAAACAGGAATTCTCTAGGATCAGAATTCGCGACGTATGATAGCACCTCCGCAACAACCAGAGACTTTGGGGAACGAAACAATCTTCAAACGAGAACTAAAAATATTGGCTTAATAACACGACAAGGGTTGAATAGCAGCGGGGTCAGGGAGGGATCTATGTGCAAATGCTAAGCTCCGCGAGGACATGACTACAAACTTCCAACTCTCGCTTTCAAAACGAAACGGGGTATTGGTATTGTAGAGGGGCGATTGGTGCCGTTTGCTCACCTTGACGGTGAAGTCGTGCACGGAGCTGGCGGAGGAGGCGGCGGAGGCCATGCTGAACAGCGCGAACCCGCCGGCGATCGGGTGTAGCGCGTGCGGCGAGACCGCGGCGGCGCGCGGGAAGCGAGGGCAGGGCAGGGGCACAGCGAAGGGGCTCGCGACGCGAGCGTGGCGGCCGTAGCGCAGAGGCGCCGCGGAGGAGGGAGGGGTGGCGGCGGCGGCAGCGCGGAGGCAGGAGAGGAGCGGGGCGGGGCGAGGGGGCATCGGGGATCGGGGCCGCGATTTATTATACCGGTGCGGCGGTGCGGCGGACGGCGGTGAGGAGCGCGTGCGAGGGACTGGAATGGAAGGAATATCTTGCGGCGGTCAGGTACTCTGGTATCCTTTCCGAAAAGAAAAAAAAGGAAAAATCTTGCGGCGGACGCGTGGGCCGTGGGCCCCGCGGACGCGTCGTGTTGGCCGTGGCCGCAGGCGGGGGAGGGCTTACCGCTCACCACGTCCCATGCGGGCCCGCACGGGCGTGGGGGCTCGTCAACGCGCAGGCCTCCGCCGTCCGATCGGCATTCGACGGCCCTTCACTGCGCGATCTTCACGCGGACGCTCGACCGTCTAGCCTCAGCGGTGTGCGGCGACCCTAGAACGCTAAGCTGATTGCGGTGCCATCTGCGACAAGGAGACACTCCTCCTGTCCTATATTACTGTGCGATACAAACCATGGAGTGCATTACATTTACATATGATTATTGCAGTATTGGACGCGGTGCCGAAAATGGCATCTCGTTTCGCATGATATCCCCCAGTCCCCCTGACGGCTGATGCGGCCAGCAGGCGTTGCAGCATGTATCTGGGGCAGAAACTTCCTCTTCTCCCTTTTTCGAAAAAAACTTCTCTTCTCGATCCGTACGAGGAGACGAAACCCTGCTGAGCATTGTCGTTACTGGTGAGAGGAGCATAATCCCCAGCATCTTCCTTCGGCCGGCCTCGTATTTCAAGTCATTGCTAATGCAAGTATATATGCTCTCTGCAGCGAGCACGGAGAAGACGGCGACCGCAGTGCAGGCCGCAGCTTGTAATGCAACCACCGCTGTCGGGCTCCTGCAGCATTGGAGGATCATTTGATCTGCAGTACCCATCGCCATCGAACCAAAATCGGGGGCCTGAAGGTTCTGCTCATTGATGAGGACGACATTAACCTAGTCGTGGCTCGAAAGCTCCTGGAGAAGCTAGGCTGCATTGTGCCCTCGCTCCCCTCGGGTTCAGGATTCATGAAATCCGTCGCGCCCGCCTCTACCTCGTTCCAGCTCGTCGTGGCCAACCTCGAGATGGCAAAGAGTGAATCCCTTGGATGTTGCCTCCAGGATCAGGCAGTACAGGAGCGCGCACTAGCGCTTGCTCATGGCGATGAAATCAGAGCAAAACGTGGGGGCGGGGGGGGGGGGGGGGGGGGATGCGCTCCTGTCCCCAATGCCGGCCCACTTCTCCTGGCAGGCCGTCATCCGCGTGCCGCCCGCCGCCGCCCAGGATCGGGCAGCCGCCCCGCGAGTCCGTGACACGGCTGGCGTCACGCCACCCCTGAGGGCCTCAGCCGCAGGCGGCCACATCCGGGCGAAGAGGAGACCCTCCAGGACGGCCCCGGTCCACGCAGCAGCCAGAAGAGATGCGGCGGTGCTCCGGCCGGTGGTGGTTTGAAGCTCGCACGGCGACGGCCAGGGTGGTCGGTAGACCAAATACCGTCCGGAGTGGACGGTAAATGAAATACCGTCCACCCCTCAGGTCGCTGCCGTCCGTTGGATCCTGCACGTGCGACCGCGATTCACCCAATCCAGACTCCCGCTCCCCCTCTCTTCATCTTCTAACGAAGAGCGCATCGCCCCTCCGTAGCAGTCGTGCGCGGCATCAGTGAGGAGATGGCCGCTTCCGTCACTGTACAGCCAGCTTCAAGCATAGGTCTCGACGGGCTTGGCTCCGGCGCCGGGATGTGGTGGATCGGATTGGCCATGCATGCGGGCGCACGTCCTGCCTACTCTGCCATCAGCATCCTCAAGCCTCTCGTCGCTGGTGGCGCCCTCCGACGAATCCGATGAAGATTGGAGCACGTTCACGCTAGCGCGCACGGCGACAGCCCCGTTCAGTCAGCCGAGATGCGGCGGCGCTCCGAGCGGTGGTGACTCGAAGGCGACGGCCAGAGTGGTCGGCAGACCAGATACCGTCCCCGCGGTGGACGGTAAATAAAATACCGTCCACCCCTTGGCTATGTCCGATCCGTACGATCAGATACTTGCGGTTGAGATTGCGTATTCTGAAGAGCGCCCTCCACACTGCCTCCCTCGCTCGCATCTGTACATAGCTGCCACGCGCGCCACCAGCGCGGTGGCATCTGACGAGGACACCGCCGGCGGCGGCAGGCCGTTCCTTGGGCTGCAAGCCTGCAACTGGAAGTCGTTGCGTAATTAGCAGCGCGGAAGTCGCTTGTAGTTTCGATCATCACTCATCAGCCTAGTCTGCTTGGTCGGAGGTCACAGGCTCACAGCACGGCAGACATGGCTAGCGCGGCAGTTTTTAGCAGACTGCAGTGCATGTATGGGTCGTGTAGATTCAGTCCTTGGGTAACAATGTAAAATAAGAAAAATTGTTTGATAATCAATATTGCAAGCTGACAATTATTATTTTGTTGACAATTTTTTCAGAAAAAATAATTTTACTATGATAGATCTAAGGTGCGTTCCTCCACGCACTACAACACTGGCTGGGAATATTGTTTTCCTTGCTAAAATATAATAAATAATACTTCATATATATAATTCATTAAAAACATTTCTACATGGAAGAGTTTCTATGCTCTGAATTTACCTTCTCCCCCGTCCCAAAAAATGTCATTATAGAATTCAAAATTTATCCAAAAAGCAAGTCATCTTACCCTATTTAGAAAGTGCATGTGCATGCAAGAATCAATTAGTGCCAAATATAGGTAATAAATAGAAGCAAATATGGTCATTTTACCATTTTGTTAAGTTGTCCTAATATTCCTAGGATGACTTTTCTTTAGGACGGAGGGAGTAGCTCTGTAGATTTTTTTTCTATTACTAGCATATGGGTCCAAATCGGTTTAAAAGTCTGAGTTAGGACTTCAGATAATGTTAATGATATGCGATAATGTCAAGATTAAGCAACCTTTTCCAGTTAGCCATGCATGTCTAGTTAACAAGAACTAGGAGAAATTTTCAGATATTCAGATCCCTCTAGTATCTTTGTTTTTGCTAACATGAAACACAAGAAATTCCAAATAAGCAGCAGCCAAAAGAATAAGCAAAAGGCTTTGTTCAGAAACACTAAGTAATCCTCAATAGAGAGCGTACAAAACAAAATTGCTTGACAAGATGCTTATCATTCACATTGCTATTGTAATAAAGCATTCATTCACGAGATCTAGCCATGAATAAATCTGTGAATTTTTCTGTAATTTCCTATAAAAGCACTCAACTCAATTAATCGCAGAGACATTTAATTAGCTTTGGTTAGGGAGAGATAAATGGCAGTAATATAAGCAGCTGCACTGCTTAACTGATGGAGGTTTAGACGTCCCAAACGACCAAACGCTGGCCAACATGTGGTTGTTCATCTTAGTTGATCTTCCCACTCACACCCCCCTGAGGCAGTGAGGCGGGAGCTCTACGCTGCTGAAGTCAAGAGCACGACAGGCCTCTTTACACATACGACAGAACGTTACTCGAACTAACCCCGGCAGATCACCAACGTCCCTCAGCAAACACAACAACCGTGTCGATCACCAAACCCCTCAAAAAAATCCATGCGTATGCGGCCAGCACGCTCGACGTCACGACCCCCCGTTTGGTGGCCAGACCGCAGAAGTGCGGGACGCACATAAGAGCATGCAGCTTCCTCACGTACTGAGATAAGTGTCGCTCTGCCAACCCGAGCTAGCTAGCGTTCGCCGCGGGGGATGGCCGGCGTCCTGCCGAGGTTCGGCCCGCTCGGCCCTCTGCCGCCGCCGCAGGATGAGTTCGGGATCAAGGAGACGAGGCCCCGTCTCGCCGGCGGCCGGGCCGGCGGGTACGACCTCGTCGAGCGAATGGAGTACCTGTACGTGCGCGTCGTCAAGGCGCGGGACCTCAGGTGGGGCGGCGGCGACCTCGACCCGTTCGCCGAGGTGAAGCTCGGGGGCCACTCCTGCGCGACGCGGCACATCGAGAAGACGGCGAACCCCGAGTGGAACGACGTGTTCGCCTTCTCGCGGGAGCGGATCCAGGCGTCGTTCCTGGACGTGGTGGTCCGGGGCAGGGGCTTCGCCAAGGACGACTACGTCGGGCACCGGCGCTTCGACCTGGGCGACGCCCCCGTGCGCGTGCCCCCCGATAGCGCGCTGGCGCCGCAGTGGTACCACGTCTTCGACGGGAAGGGCGAGCGCGGAGGGGAGGTGATGCTGGCCGTGTGGTTCGGCACGCAGGCCGACGAGTGCTTCCCGCTGGCCGTGCACGCGGATGCCGCGATCGCCGTGGACGCCAAGCTCGCCGCGCACATCCGCTGCAAGCAGTACACCGTGCCGCGCCTGTGGTACGTGCGCGTCAACGTCATCGAGGCCCGCGACGTCGCGTTCGCGGACAAGGCACGCGTCGGCGAGGTGTTCGTGCGCACCAGGATAGCCGGGCAGGTGCACAGGACCAAGACGTGCGTCTCCCGCCTGCCGTCGTACGGCTGGAACGAGGACCACCTGTTCGTCGCCGCCGAGCCGTTCGAGGACCACCTCATCCTTTCCGTCGAGGACCGCGTCAAGGTCGACAAGGAGGAGGTCATCGGCCACGTCCACATTCCGTTCAAGGAATTCGAACGGCGGTGGGACGCTCGTCCAATTCGCCCAAGATGGTACGTGCATTTAACCTCGGAATTTCAACTCAAACACTTGGCAAATTATGAAATGGCTCAAACAATTATAAGGAGATTTGTTAAGAAGAACTCTATTTCGAATCGACAGGTTCAATTTGGTGCGGCCAGAAGGCGCCGCTAAGATCGAAAAGTTCTCTGCCAAGATATGCGTCCGGCTCTGCCTCGAAGGCGGATACAGAGTCCTGTCAGAGCCGGTCCACTACCTGAGCGACGTCCGGCCGGCGGCGAGGGAGCTGTGGCACAACCGGCCGCCCATCGGCCTCATCGAGCTCGGCATCCACAACGCGTTCGGCCTGAGCGCCATGCGCACGCGCGACGGCCGCGGCTCGTGCGACGCCTACTGCGTCGCCAAGTACGGCGTGAAGTGGTTCCGCACGCAGACCGTCATCGACAGCCTCGCGCCGCGGTTCCACCAGCAGTGCTACTGGGACGTGCACGACCACTGCACCGTGCTCACCGTCGCCGTCTTCCACAACTGCCAGATCGGCGACAAGGGCGGCCTCGTGACCGGCGACCCCGTCAGGGACGTCCTCCTCGGCAAGGTGCGCATCCGGCTCTCCACGCTCGAGACCGGGCGCATCTACACGCACGCGTACCCTCTCATCTCCCTCCACGGCGGCGGCATCAAGAAGATGGGCGAGCTCCAGCTCGCCGTGCGGTTCTCGAACACGTCGACGCTGGGCCTGCTCCGGACGTACGCGCAGCCGCACCTGCCGCCGATGCACTACCACCACCCGCTGTCCATCGTGCACCAGGAGACGCTGCGGCGCGAGGCGGTCGCGCTCATCGCGCACCGGCTGGGCCGGATGGACCCGCCGCTGCTCCGGGAGTGCGTCGAGCACCTCTGCGAGGCGCACTCGCACCGGTGGAGCATGCGGCGCAGCAAGGCCCACTTCTTCCGCCTCATGGCGGCGCTGGCGCCCCTGTTCGCGGCGCTCCGGTGGTTCGTCGACGTCTGCCACTGGAAGAACCCGGCGACCACCGTCGCGGTGCACATCATCTACGCCATGCTCGTGTGCTGCCCCAACCTCATCCTGCCCACCTTCTTCGTATACAAGTTCCTGCTGGGCCTGTGGAACTACCGGTGCCGGCCGAGGCACCCGTGGCACGTCGACACGAAGGTGTCGCACGCGGAGCTGGCGCACCCGGACGAGCTGGACGAGGAGTTCGACGAGTTCCCGACGGCGCGGCCGCACGAGGTGGTGCGCATGCGCTACGACCGGCTGCGGAGCCTCGGGGCGCGGATACAGGAGATGGTCGGTGACGTCGCGGCGCACGCCGAACGCGCCCGGTGCGCGATGGCGTGGCGAGACCCCCGCGCCACGGCCATGTACCTCCTGGCGTGCCTGTTTCTTGCGGTCACCACCTTCCTGGCGCCGTTCCAGGCGGTGGCGCTGCTGACGGGGTTCTACGTGATGCGGCACCCGGCGCTCCGGCAGAGGCTGCCCGACGTGCCGACGAACTTCTTCCGGCGACTGCCCTGCAAGGTCGATTGCCTGCTTTGATCGGGGATCGAATGAAGTTTTAACCCGTAACTCGTGAAATTTTTGTCTTGTTCACCTCTTGTAACCTAATAGTTGTATTGTATCAACGCCCTTATAAGCTTGCAAGCCAGAGCCAGACATTTTGGTTGCGTTGACGCCGCACGTGTCACGTGCACCAAAAGAGGTGTCCGGCTAAAATCTCTCACATTTACTCCGTACAAGCCAGCCAACACAACTGGACCTTCCACTATTTTCAGTTCGCGTCCAATTTCGCCTCCAAATTACTCCCCCGACCCCGAGTCCCCGACCGAAATACAGACCGTCAGATCGAGGCATCCTATGTCCCTGAAATTCTGGATGGCAACCAGCCCTCTTGTCCGGCAATGCCTCGTCCTCCTCCGCTCCAAGAACACCTCGACCCTGCTCCCTCCCGCCATCGCGGCCCAGCTTCACGCGCTCCTCCTCACGTCCGGTCACCACCACGACAGTCTTCGTCTCCTCTTTCGTTCTTACTGCGCCTGCGGCCGCCCCTTCGATGCCCACAACCTGCTCGCTCAAATGCCCCAGCCGCCCCCCGTTTCCTTCTCCAACACCCTCCTCCGCTCCTACACCGACCTCGGCTTCCACCGAGAGGCCCTCGTTCTCTACTCCCGGATGCGCGACTTCGACCACCTCACCTTCCCCTTCGCCGCCAAGGCCTGCGGCGGCCTCCGCCTCCGCCGCCATGGTCGCGCCGTGCACTGCCGCGCGCTCGCCGCTGGCTTCGGCGGCGACGCGTACCTGCAGAACGCGCTCGTTTCCATGTACTCGAGGTTCAGAGAAGTGGCCGCGGCGGAGGCGGTGTTTGGCGCGATGCGGAGCCGGACAGTCGTGTCGTGGAATGCAGTCATTGCCGGGTGTGTCAAGAACGGCCGCGCGGAGAGGGCGTTGGAGGTGTTCGAGAAGATGGTTGGCGGTGGCGTCGGCATTGATTGCGCTACGGTTGTGTCAGTGCTGCCTGCTTGTGCGCAAGCCAAGGACTTGCGAACAGGGAGAGCTGTGCACCGGTTGGCTGAGGGGAGAGGCCTGGGGAACTATGTTGCAGTGAAGAATGCTTTGATCGACATGTACGGGAAGTGTGGAAGCTTGGAGGATGCAAGAAGGGTGTTTGACGAGGACAAATATGGTAAGGATGTTGTTTCTTGGACGGCGATGATCGGTGCATACGTGCTGAGTGACCGTGCAGGTGAGGCCTTGACTGTTGGTTGTGAGATGCTGATGCGCAGTGAAGCACAGCCCAATGCTGTGACCATGGCACATCTGCTCTCAGCTTGTGCCAGTTTGCCATCTGGGAAGCATGCCAAGTGCACACATGCATTGTGCATTAGACTTGGGCTTCAATCAGACATTATTGCTGAGACTGCACTTGTTGACAGTTATGCAAAATGTGGCCATATGAAGATGATAGAGATTATTGTCGATAAAGGATCGCGACGGACAGAAACTTGGAATGCAGCAATATCTGGTTATACTGACAGAAAAAGGGAAAAGAAAGCTATAGAGCTGTTTAAGAGAATGATTGAAGAATCAGTGCGCCCAGATTCTGTAACAATGACAAGCGTCCTCCCAGCCTATGCAGAATCCGCGGACCTGGTACAAGCGAAGAACATCCACTGCTTCTTACTGACTCTGGGATTTCTTGAGAGTGCACAGATTGCCACCGGTTTGATTGATGTGTATGCCAAAGTGGGTAATTTGGACGTGACATGGGAGCTCTTCAAGTGTTTACCTGAAAAGGACATTGTTGCCTGGACTACTGTCATTGCTGGATACGGAATGCACGGACATGCTCGAACTGCCATCCTGCTATATGATAAGATGGTAGAGTTGGGGGTGAAGCCGAACTACATCACCATGGCCTCATTGCTGTACTCTTGTAGCCATGCCGGTATGATAGATGAAGGCCTTTGTCTCTTTGATGGTATGAGGAACGTCCATGGCTTGATGCCTAATGCCGAGCACTACTCGTGCCTGGTTGACATGCTTGGTCGTGCTGGGAGGATCGAGGAGGCGTACCGCCTCATTGAAGACATGCCATTCGAGCCGACTACCTCGGTTTGGGGTGCTCTGCTTGGTGCCTGTGTTCTACACGAGAATGTTGAGTTTGGGGAGATTGCGGCAAAGCATTTGTTTGAGCTTGAACCGGAGAACACTGGGAACTATGTGCTCCTTGGGAAGGTATATGCCACAGCTGACAGATGGGGTGATGTTCAGAATCTACGGAGAATGATCGAGGAAAGGGGTCTTCGCAAAGATCCAGGATCTAGTGTGGTTGATGCAAAGTCTTTGAACTGTGCTGAACCGTGATAAAACAGTAAGTCTTATACTTGTGACAGATAGAGCGGTATGATTCTTTGATGTATGCCTCAGTTGAAAAAAAAAACGTACTAAAATCTTGAGTTTAACAAAGATTGTATTATGCGTTGCTCTACAGGCTACAGCTAACAAGTAGTAGTAGTCTTTATCTCGTAATATAGGAGAAGCAATTGTCAGTTTGTCTTGAAAAACTGTAAAACTAATGCAAATTAAAGAAGACGTACACTATGCAAGAGAAACAGGCCGAATGCACGGCATGTCGGTTTGTTGCTACAAACGATTCTGCCAGTGCCGAGAGAGGGGAATGTCAATTATAGGGACGGGTGGTGGCGCGCATGTTGGTTGCGCACAACGATTCTGGTTCTCACACACGAAGGAGGGGACGTGCTTGGTCAAAGGCCCCTCCCGGACGTGGTGGCATCATGCAAGCCTCCATCCCGGTTGCCCATCCCCTCCCTCCCCTATATCTGGCCTCCTCCTCCCCCTCTTTCAGGCCTTGAAATCTCGCCCCTCTTTGCTGTTGCCCACATCCCTTTCTCTCCTCCTCTGCGCGCTGCCGTTTGTTTCTCAACCAGAGGAAGAAAGGAAGGAAGAGATCGGAAGCATCAGCCATGGTGAGTACCTCTCATCTGTTTGTTTCTCTCAATGCTGCTCGTGGAATGTTCTCTGATGTGCTGGGTACTGTTATGGACCTTCCTTGCTGTAAGTCGAACTCGGCGTCGGGAATGGCCGTGTGTGATGAATGCAAACTCAAGTTCCTAGAGCTTAAGGCGAAGAGGAGCTTCCGTTTCATCGTGTTCAAGATCAATGAGAAGGTGCAGCAGGTGGTGGTTGACAGGCTGGGACAACCAGGTGAGAGTTACGAGGACTTCACTGCCTGCTTGCCCGCCGACGAGTGCCGCTACGCGGTGTTTGATTTTGACTTTGTCACGGATGAGAACTGCCAGAAGAGCAAGATCTTCTTCATCTCTTGGTAACCCTCCATCCCACATTTTTTTTCGTTCGATTTTGTCCTTTATTGCAGAACGTTCTGTTTCCATTGCATATAATTCAATTCTGTCAACCTTTGGTATGGTAGGATCAGTGAATCAGTGATGATCGGTTGGTTGCTGCCCTGAATTCTGAGTTTACATGTATTTTTTTTCCAAGAGGATCATCTATACATGTTCAGTTGTTGCAGATTAGTCATCGGTATATTACAACATTTCTCACAGGCAATTGTTTTCGACCTTCGAACTTGATCTTGAACAAATTATTGCATTTAGCATCAAATATATTACAGAATGAAAAAAGGGCGTCAATACGTATGTTTTCTGATGAACTATTATTGGATCTGGGGGCTGGATAGAGTAGCAACTTATTACATGGGGGGAAAACAGAAGCAGAAATCTGTGCTCCGCAAAATGACGCACATCGTCGCGTTTCCTTCTCAAAACAAACGTGGCTACAATTTCTGTGGCTATTAAAATTGTCCAATGTCCATGTTAATGTGAATATGTGTTTGTACAGTTAAGCTATAATGTCATTTTTAACTGTCGTTGATCCTTCACCAGCTAAGTAATTGCAGCATAATAAATTGATAGAAAAATGTTAATGCATGTGAAAGAGACATACCGTAGAACTAATAATAGATGATTTGCCAATTACTGTGTTTGTAACTCTGTGCATCTTAAGAAACTGGAATTAGCATCTCGAGGAACTCATATCAAATCTCTGATGCAACTTTGTATTACAGTCTACAGATGCACATCCAAGCAGATGCTGCAATGGCCTTTTCCTCTCTGGCTCTCTGCTGAATTTGGTGTGAGTCATGCAACTTAGCAGCATGGGTTCAGAACAAATACTTACAGGCTACAAGCTGTTTCATATATTTCCTTTATATTTTCAAAATAGACATAAATCTGTGACCGAATGCGTTGACCTCAGGTCATTAGATTCTTAAGCATGAGATATGCAAAACATCTAGACGTGTTAGTTTTGTTGGTAGTTGGTAATATGTATATTTCTTCCTGTGCCAAATTCATGCGCAGAAATGAGATTGCTCTATGCTTAAAAAAGCATGATGACTGATCTGAACCGGTGTGCTTCCGCATCAAACTCTCTGCAGGGCCCCAGATACATCTAGGGTGAGGAGCAAGATGCTGTACGCGAGCTCGAAGGATCGGTTCAAGAGGGAGCTGGATGGCATCCAGGTGGAGCTACAAGCAACTGACCCCAGCGAAATGAGCATGGACATCGTCAAGGCGCGAGCCCTCTGAAACAGCCCGACAGCTGCACCCTCCAGACCATGGAGCGCATCAGCTCCTGCCCTTGCATGCTATTCTTTCTGTGTTGGTGACGGTCATCCGTTTTCGTGTCATTGTTTTCCTGGACGCAAAAGTGTTGCATTCTGTATGAGACTGTATGCCATTTTCCCTTTTTACCGTCTCTGCCGTAGTCCTGCTACTGCTGTAAACTAGAACTTATTTGGTGTTTTATCTCGTGGCATTGTCGAGTCTTTCATGTGTCTATGCAATGCTAGTTGTGAAGCCTAATGTACCCTAGTTTAATCACCGAATTCCAAAAGTTTGATATTTATCTTATATGTTGACCTTGCGCATGTCTACTGCTGCAAAACGCTACTCCATATCGCCCATCAATATGATACATGCTTTATTATATCTGAAAAGATCAAATCTTAGAATCACCAATTATAGGCTTATTGATAGCCTTCACGCTAATTGTCCGAGACACACTAGAAAAAGAGATAAATCCTAAAAAATTCACATTGCGAAGAACAAAAACATCCCACTATCATTTTAGATTGACTCTAATCAGAATTGACAATTATAACCATCAGATCTACTCGGTTTTCTAAAAAATTATGCACATTTTTCATTATGAAAATAGACTAGAAGTAACCCCAAATTTGCATCTCGAGCACCCACATTTGCCAATATTAAAAATAATCTTCAGTAACCCAAAATATGCATTTAAATTATCTACATCTAAAAGTATCAAAAAGGTATTCAAGCTGCTCTTATATGTATGAATTATCCACATCTACTATCGTTAATATAGAAAAATTAACTTAATATATACATGCATGATGTGCGCATATACAACATATGTAGGAAGCGATGACCCTACAGTTTCAGTGTTGAACTTAATATTACTCAAGCTGAAGTTTATCTGATTGTTATACACGCATCCAATCCAGAATTGGGTAGCAGCTAAAATTGTCATACTTATCCTGTATTCGTTCTGTCTCGAGAATGTCGAGTCTGAAACTAGCGTCTGAGGAACTGTAAAGCAAAATCATAGTACAATGTTTCATTCATTATCTCCATGATCGAAATGTTTTTCCTGCCTTATGGTATATGCCATTGCAAATTTTTTTCAGCTGTTTTCTCTTGTGCCGAATTGAAGTTTTGAGTCGGCCTCAAACTCCGGTGCCAACTGAGTTTCTCTTGTGTCACATTCTTGCACGGAAGCAAGACGTTTCCTTCGGGTTCTTTTCCCCCCTGAACTGACAGGGCATTTCGAGGCTTGGTTTTGCTTTTGATAATCTTTTCAGAAAAGTTTGATGAAAGGTCGCCCGAGAACTTATTGTTGAAGTATGGTACGAGATTCAAGAGAATTTGCAGATGTTTATAAATGGTGTCCAGATTCAAGGCGATAGAGGTGCAAGAATTGGGGCGATTCCGTGCAGTGACCAGGGAAAATTTTGTGCCCTCTGATCCGTCTTTCAATTCGAGTCCTGCACTGAAACCATATGCTTTCGTTTCAGATTTGCATCTGGCTCGCAATCACATTCGCATCTATCTGGATGGGCTGCCAAATCTGAACTGGAGAATCCTGAACCTGAATCATTCGTCGCGATGCACATGGATAATGGCGGCGACGGCAACAATGCGCCACCTTGGGGACGGTGTGACGACGATTGCGGGGCACTGAGGCGGTGAGGCCGTGACCGGAGATGCAAGGGAGGTGACGAAGCGACGTGCTTCCTCCGCGTGGGGCCAAGGCCTGGCCGCTGCAACGCCGGCGGACGAAGCCATCGCCGCCGTCGCTGATTCCGGCGAACACATTTTTCAAATAAGCCCTGAGGCCGTCTTAGCGCGGTGAGGTCGTGGCCGGAAGGGGAACGGAGGTGACGAAGCTCCAAGTCTCTGCCCGTGACGCGGCAGACTGGTCCACGAGAGGACGTCCCTAGTTGCAAAAACCGGCGGCTCCGGCCGCCGCCGCCGTCTGTGATACCGGCGAATACATTTTGCAGAAACGACCCTCATTTGGATTGATCCAATTCAGGGGGTCATATGCAAAATCCTGGATGCGTATTTTGTAAACAAAACCTTCATTCGGATTGTGATTAATAATCGCGATCCAATTAAGGGGGTTATTTGCAAAAACACGGATGAGTAGTTTGTAAAAGAGCCCCTCATTTGGATCGCGATTAATAATCGCGATCCAATTTAGGGGGCTATATATAAAAACACGGATGAGTATTTTGTAAAAGGACCCTCATTCGATCCAATTTAGGGGGCTATCTGAAAAAATATGTACGCGTAACCCCCTCATTCGATTCCATGATGATGCCTGGACTCAAGCGGAGGAGGCCGTACCGCCGTACCCCCCCCCTCATTCGATTCCATGATGATGACTAGTCCACGGCGGACTCAAGCGGCGGCGGCGACGGCGGCAGCGGCAGCGGACGGGACGGAGTAATCGGGCGGACGGGACGGAGTAATCGGGCAAGGCCGGAGCATATGAAGACTCGGAGACCCAGGAGAGAAAAAAGCACGCAAGAGCCTAGGTGGAGAAGGCAAGGGAGGTCCCGGGGCGCTTACCATGGTCTCGCCGGTGGGTCGGGTGAGGTCCGCGGAGCGAGGCGGCGGCGGCGGAGATCTTCTTCCCGGGCCGGGCCGGCCCCCCCCCCCGCGGGGGGGGGGGGGGGGGGGTGGGGGTGTGGCGCGACGCCACCTGCCGCTTCCTCCGGATCTCGGGGGTGCCCGAATCCGCTCCTGCGCCATGCCAGCGCCGTGCTACCCGGCCTCTGTCGCGGGATTGTTTTTTTTTTCTTTTGTTCCTATAGGAGATGGATGGGTCGCGGGGAACGGGGTCGCCGGCGCCGTTGCCGGATCCATGGGTTTTCGCCGCCGTGGGTGCTGCGCCTTTCTCAGTTCCTCTGTAGCTTGCTATCCAGATTTAGGGCGATCACCTGGTTTCACTGCTTGCCTGGCAGAAAACACAAGGGGACTTTCTCTTGTGCAAATTATGTGCTGTAGATAACGACGCAGTAGTGCTGATACTGTCAATGTTAGGTGCTTTTGCTGAACTGAATCAGAGAGCATTGTTCCTTTCGTGGAGGTGGACAACACTTGTTGACCCATTTCTTTGACTGAACTGCAAATGGCCTAAAGTTTACAATACAAAACTGAAACCTTTGTGTGTTCCTCCCATCTAATACTAATTGAAATGGTAGGGATGCTAACTATTTTGTGTTTGGTATTCTACTAGGGCGATGTTGTTATTTCTTTTGGCAACTGCATTGAGCCTGAAAATCTAATGAAGCTTCTGCTAAGACTTTCCATATGTAGAGTAGCTATGAGGTTGACTAGGAGTTTTCATATATGCTGAATGTGAATGGTTCCTTTTGTCTCAACAGACTACTTCAAGGCGCCTTGCTGACAGGAAGACGGCGAAGTTCCAGAAGAACATCACCAAGAGGGGTTCAGTGCCTGAAACCACTATCAAGAAGGGGAATGACTACCCTCTCGGACCTGTAGTGCTTGGCTTCTTCATTTTTGTCGTCAATGGATCAGTATGCCTTCTGACCTTTTCTAAATCCTTCTTCCTGTTCTATTGGTCTATGCTGGTGGCATATTACTTTAGAATGCATTTTTTTTGCGTGCTCTTTTCCTTTGAAAATATAGATACGATTCATCCATCAGTTTAGCTTCTTACCTCCATGATCACGACTAAAGCTCTTCTGTTCATCCATTGTACGTGTGAACACTCTAATAGTAGATTTTTTTAGTCCTGCTTGAATTCTTGTTACTGGTTATGATGCATTAAATTATATGTTCTTTGACATTTCGCTGAAGCTATAGCTTATTAATGTTCTTGTTCTGTATATTAGTGTACTCCTTTGGTATGCCCAACTTGGTCATTTTATTTCAATGTCAGGATAAAGCAGCATACCAGAAAATCTTTACTTTGAATGGTTTAGGAAATATGATGTGAAATTATTTGTTTAATCGAGCTAGTGAGGCAATTATTACCTGATGCTTACTATTAATGAGAAAGGAGCTACATTTTTTAAAGTCTAAATGTACAATCCCAAACTGCCTAATTCTAAATCTAACAGTGCACATGTATTAAATCTGATGCCAAATTGCTAACCATCAACTCTGTAACAGCTATGTATCATGTAAGTTTATTAACTTGCTGCATGTTAGTGCTATTTCTGTGCTTACCCATATGATGCCTACAGTTTGTTTACCATTGGACGTGAACTAACACGTTCTTCCTCTTTTGCCTTTGCAGCGTTGTTTCAGATAATCAGGACGGCAACCGACGGTGGGATGGCATGAGAACCGACCGATCCAATCCCAGAGTCTAGAGATCTGTTTATTATACATGCATCCAATCCAGAATTGGGTAGCAGCTAAAATGTCTTGTCCTGTATTGTGTTTTGTCTCGTGAGTGTTGAGTCTGAAATTAGCGTCTGAAGAAGTGTAAAGCAAAATCATGTACCTCAAAGGTGTTAAGTGGATAATCGGATAGTATAATGTTTCATTCACTCTGTCCACGATTGGAACTTTTCCCACGCGATGCGAATATGCCATTGTGTTGTTCAGCTGTATCTCATTTCTCTCCAACAACGTTCTCTAAATCTCATTCTCTATACATTAAATCCTATATTAGAAACGTATTTTGTTCCAAATTTTTGTACGTACGTATTTATCATACCTCAAATGCTATGGACATATTTTATTTTTATTTAATTCAGTGTTTAAAACGTAAAGAAAAAATAGAGAAGAGGAGAGAGAATCTCTATATATAGAGGAAATTTGTAGCGTTCTCTATTTTAGAGGACCATTTAGAGAAACGCTGCTGGAGCAATAGAGAACGAATCTTCTCTATATATAGGGTAGAGAACGGTTTAGAGGGCACCGTTGGAGACAGTCTAGTAACCGGACGGGACGAGGAGCGCGGTTACCCCACGCGAGCTCCGCCATGGGCGTCGAGCGGCGCTGGAATCCACCACCGGCAGCCGTTCCTCCTAGCAGCGTAGGGATGAAGAGGGCACGGCCGCCGGGCCACCTGCGTGCGAGTGAAGGGGCACGGCCGACGATTTTCTTAATCTCTATCTCTACTATAAAAAAGCCCGTAAGTGGAACGATTTTTTCCGTGGTGCGTCGCCCTCCGAGCTCATGCCTCGTCCTACCGCGGGCGCATTATTGCCGTCAGATTTACCGCTCACCGTTCGACGCATACAAACCCTTTGAATCACCCTGGCAGTTCTACCCTACCGTCGCTCTGCACGTCGCTCTCAACCAGCCAACGGATGCACCCCTCTGCAAGCCGTCGCCCTCCCACATCCCTGCGAGAAAAACGGATCACAACATGGTTTTAGGCTGTCTCCAACGGTGCCCTCTAAACCGTTCTCTACCCTATATATAGAGAAAAAAATCTTAAATAATAGAGGACATTTCACTTACAAATTAAATTGCAGGAGTATCACGTTACAATGAACGACGATTGATCCATGGATGGGAACACACACACAAAGAATGAAATAGAAAAGCAAGGCGATCGAGAAAGAAGGAACAGGCAAGATGCTGCATGCATGCATGCATGGAGGAAATTGAACTAGAGATGGATAGAGTAGGTCATCGTTGGTGGTGGGTGGGCGATGAATCAAATCATTATATTCATCTTGGTTTCTGATGGAGCAGATCATCAAGCCTTGGGCGCGCCCCCGGCGGCACCTTGCTTGGCCGCGGCCTGGTCCACGGGGCCGCACGCCTGGTTGCACATCTTGGTGCAGACGGGGTCGTCCTTGCCGTTGGCGCACCGCTCGTAGCAGTCGTCGTAGCAGCCGTACGCGGTGGCCGCGGGCAGGGACGCCGCCGCCACCACCAGAACGGCCAGGACCAGGGCCACCATCCTCGTGCTCTGGGCCATCGCTGCTGCGGCTGCTATCTTCTTCTTCTTTCTTCTTGTTGATGCGTGGTTGATTGAGGAGGCACGGCGGTGGTGATCGTGGTGGATTGTTGGGACACATATATAATATAGGAGGTATACGGACACGAGCGTGAGGACGCGCGAGCTTCACGGGCTAATTAATGTGTGGTGGCAACGCCATGTCCGTCCGAGGTTCGAATCCGTTGTCTATATATAGGGTAGAGAATTTAGAGGGCACCGTTGGAGACAGAGAGTCTG
The DNA here is from genome assembly GCF_002211085.1 of Panicum hallii. NCBI lineage: Eukaryota > Viridiplantae > Streptophyta > Magnoliopsida > Poales > Poaceae > Panicum > Panicum hallii. Next base: position 51,680,095 of record NC_038042.1, on the reverse strand, counting down.
AGACTCCGGTATCAACAGTCTGTCATTGCATCGCATTCTTTAGTCAATATGCAGAAGAAAACATGTGTCCTTCGGTTTTTTTGCCCCTGAATTGACAGGGCGTGTTGAGAGTCGAGAATTTTTGTTTTGTTTTGTTTCCAATGATCTTTTCAGGTAAGTTTGTTAACGCCGGTTTGCGAAGAGAAGTTGCTGTTGAACTACTGTGCGAGATTCAAGAGAGTTTGCAGTTGATTTTAGTTTAAGATAACCTGGGAATTCTGCAAGAACTTGTGCAATTACGTGCAATGATCTAAGGAAAATCTTGCGCCCTCCCATCGTTCATTTCAGCTGCTCGCAGTCACATCTGAACATGGGAATGCTGAACTCTGAATCCTTCGTTAGCGTGCCGGGTTGCACATGGACAATGTATGTTCGAAGCAAGATACGGTAAGTTAGAGCCAGACTCGGCCAAAGATCCAAACGCACCTAAAAATACCGCCTCCTGGTGCTTGGAAAACAGGCAAGGCGCGCACCTCTGCTTCTTGTTTGTGTTGTTGTCGGAGGCCGGAACCAACCGGCGTATCGGAAGCGCGTGACGGGACGGCGACCGTGTCTCCGACTCGAAACCCTTTCCCCGGGACGACTCGAATCCATGGCTCCATGCCGATCCTGTCTCGCCCTCGATCCAGCATTCCAGATCCATCCTCCCACCCACCGGTCCTCCTCCTCCTCTCTCTCTCCGGCGTCCGGCGAGACCTCGACCGCTTGCGGCGAGACCCGAGAGAGTCTGCTTGCTCGTTCGCCGTGCTGCGGCGAAACATGGGAGCCCTTCGTCGCGCCACTCCCGTTCCCAGAGCCCGGCCATCCTCCAAGCGTCCGCGGGGCGCCGCGCCGGCGGATTGCGGTGCGATGGCGCGGGAGTCGTCGACCCGCCGTGTCGGCGCCGATCAGAAGCCCTCCGCGCCCAGCCCGAGGTGCACCAAGGTCGTCCGCAACGGCATCGTCGCCGAGATGGAGGTCACAACTGTTGCCGGCGGCGTGGCGTCACCCAACGGCCGCCCGTTCGTGAAGTGGCCGCAGGTCGTCGAACCTGCTGCCGCTACCTGCTGTACGATGGCGAGGGAGAAGAAGTCGGCTCGCCGCGCTGGCGCTGACGAGGAGTTCTCGGCGCCAAGTCCAAAGCGCGCCACGGTGACCCGCAACGCCGTCAAGACGTCCGTCGACCCTGCACTGGGGACCCTCCGGGAGAGGATGGCCGCGGAGCTCGACGCCCTCCACGCGCTCCTGAGGAAGGCGGAGCTCTTGTCCAGCGGCAAGAACGACCGGTCCATGGACACCGCCTAACCACGATCGGAAGCGCCGGTGGAAGCTTCCATCAAGACGCCGCCGGCGAAGCGGACAAAGGTGCATGCTGTCGCCAAGGTCGCTAAGCTCGAGACCACCGAGGACGACAACGAGCTCATCGACATCTGCGGCGGCGTCTCACCCGTCGCGATCCTAAAAGCCTCCCCGGTCGTTTCCCTTGAGAAGGCGGGCGAAACCGGCAACGATGAGAGCAGGGACGCCCCGGAGGACGACAACGAGGTCATCGACATCTGCGGCGGCGTCTCCCCCGTCGCGATCCTGAAAGCCTCCCCTTTTGTTTCTGTTGAGAAGGCCGGCGGAACCGGTAACAGCGAGAGCAAGGATATCCCGGGGGACGACGACGAGTTCGTCGACATCTGCGGCGGCGTCTCCCCTGTAGTTTCCGTCGAGAAGGCTTGCAAATCCGGCAACAGCCCGAGCTGAAGCAGCGACTCCGGAAGCTCACCTTCAAGTGATTCAGATTCAGATAGCGACTCTGAGAGGGATCCCGACGAGACTGTCGATATCCCGGTTCCACAGGCGGTCCTTCCCGATGAGAATGGAACATCTTTGCAGCCAGCGCCGGAACCTGCATCGAAGAAGGTGGCGCAGAGTATGGAACCAGAGAAGGTCTCCAAGGCCGCTCTGATCGCCAAGGCGAACGTCCGCCGGAAGCTGCTGGAGATGGAGAGGGCGGTGTTGCCCGACGAGAGCATCCACCCACGGGACCTGAAGGATCTCTGCATCGCGGAGTATGGTCGTCCCGGCATCATGCGGCAGCTCGGGCTCTTCCTCAAGGCCGACGCGTAGAGCGCTGCAGATTGAGCAGGAGCAGGAATATAGTTTTTTTTAGGGGTCCAGGAATATAGTTGTAGCCACGCAGTGTTGGCTCCTCGGCTATGCATGTGTAACGGATATGTCTGAATCCTGATGTAGTATGTGTTGTTGACTTGTTGTGTTAAGCATGTAGCCTGAATCAAATATCAGCTGAGACCTCAGAGCAAATGTCTGACCTGATTTATGTTGTGCCATGTGGGTTAAAATCAGCTGTGCAATGTGCTTCAGGACTGAGCATGCCAAGTTATTTGTTTCAGTGCTGAACATGTCAGGTTCAGTTGTCTCTTTGGACAAGTTTTGATGCTCTGTACCTATATAGGTCGTCAAGTCGTAGGTGACATTAACTGATGCGTTTATCTTTCATTATGTACCATCAGTTCATCACAGCGGCTCTGGGTGTGTTCGTTTCGCATCAGAGGGGTCTAAAACATACATCTATAAATTAGAGGTATAAACATTTTAGAGGTATATTAGAGGGGTGTTCGTTACGCCCTCTAAAACCACGGCACGGCCGGAGCGCCTAACGCGCGCACGCGGGGGAGGAGCACGCGGCGGGGGCGGCGGGGGAGGAGCTCGCGGCGGGGGCGGCGGCGCGCGGCGGTGCGGGGGAGGAGCAGGGGCGGCGGCGCGCGGGGGAGGAGCAGGGGCGGCGGCGCGCGGCGGGCGGTGCGGGGGAGGAGCAGGGGCGGCGGCGCGCGGGGGGAGGAGCAGGGGCGGCGGCGCGCGGCGGGCGGTGCAGGGGCGGCGGCGGTGCGGGGGAGGAGCACGGGGCGGCGGTGCGGGGGAGGAGCACGGGGCGGGGGAGGAGCACGGGGCGGCGGCGGTGCGCGGAGGAGCGGGCGGCGGGGGAGGGGCCGCGGCGGGGGAGGCGCCGCGGCGGCTGAGGAGCGGGCGGCGGGGCGCGGGGGGAGGAGCAGGGGCGCGCGAGAGGAGCGGGCGGTGGGGAGAGCAGGGGCGGCGGCGGGAGGAGCACGGGGGCGGCGGCGGGGGGAGGAGCACGCGGGCGGGGGCGCGTGGGGAGACGAGCCGAGCGGATTAGAGGGCGTTAGAGCCGTCGCGGGCTCTAAAATTTCTGGAGGTCTAAAAGTTACTGTGCGACGGGAATAGAGGGCCGTTCGTTTCCAAGCCTCTAAAATTTAGAGGTTTGGCCCCATTAGATAGGGAAACGAACGGACCCTCTGTAACCAAAAGGCAAGCTAGCGACGTGTTCCGCTTGCTCCTACTCGAAGTTCGCACGCTCCTACTACTCTGTTTCTGCAACCTGATCCGACGATCATGGTCGCCCGGGCGCGCCGCGCAGGCTTTCGTGAGGTCCGATGTGTTCCGCTGCGAGTATCGGCGCCCGCACGCCGGCACTGGGCTGGGGCATCCTCGCCGCGCTTCTCTCGCTGGCCACGGTGGCGCTCGTCCCCTTCCCCTCCCCGTCCTCCTCTTCCTCTAGGACCAGCGCCCCGCCTCGCCTCCAGCCTCTCCACCTCGACGCCGATGAAAACCGCCCTTTCCTCCCCCTCCCCCTCCACAAGATGCCCTCGCCGTTAGCACCACCCAACCAGCCTCCCCGACCACCAGCCTGCCACCTGCCTCACCGCCCACAACCCATCACCACCGCCGGTTCGGCAGCTTTCCCGGCCATCCTTTTAGATTTGGCAGCTACCAATCCCCTCTCCCAACTTAAAACCCTCAAATCCTAACACAAACCTGAAAATCTAACCTGAACGGAACTCGGAGAAGACATGCGCCTGCGCGAGGAGGGGTCGCCGAGGAAAAATTGCAGCCTAGAGTTACTTTTTCTCTTGTAGATTTAAAAAGTAACAAAATGATTATGTTATTTTTTCTTGTAGTATAGTTACTCTAGTAGCAGTACAGTTACTTTATTTTGTGGTTAAAAAATAATAAAATGATTGTGTTATTTTTTCTGGCAGTGCAGTTAATTTCTTCTGCAGGTTTAAGAAAGTAACTAAAATTCTCTAAACATACTCTTAAATGGAGAGATCTCTCTGTGTAGCTTTCAGGTTCATGAATTCATGAATTGAATTTCGAGTAATGTTTATTTGCGTTGATATTATAGCTATTCGTAATAGTGAGCACCGTATCTTATTTTCTTCTTTACCAGAGAGTATCAACTCTCTGGTGTGTACTGCTTACTGAACATCTTTAATGAATAATGCTCTCTTCTTATCGCAAAACAAATACATACTCTCGACCTTCATCTACAGATCAGCGAAAGTGAACCTTGCTACGGGCACAGCTACGCTGCCACCTTGTGATGGAAACTAATTCCATCATCTGAAGATGTGGACGTGCGCGGCCCACGAAAAAAGCCCATCAACTCTTCCTCCTCGTCCCCACGCCGTCCACCATCCTCCTCGCCTCCGCTCCGCCGTCCTCCTCAGCTCCCGCTGCCGCCGTCCTCATCCTTGTCCTCCTCAGCTACAACGGCCGCCGCAGGATCCGCGGCCACCGACTGCCACCAGCTCTATTGAGAAGCATCACTCCCCTGCTACCTACTCTATCCACCGGATGCCCCCCCCCCCCCCCCCGGCCGGCTGGCGGCGTCTTGCCGCCTTGCCGCTCCGCCCACAACCCGTCGCCCACCAACAGTCCGCTGCTGCCCAAAGGCCCATCCTCCACATCCGGAGAACACCATCGGCGACAACTCCGATCCCAAGGCCCCCGATCCCCGACCTTGAAGCCCCTAGCTCTAGCGAACACCACGAGCTCAAGGAAGAAGAAGACCGCTACGGACTGTTTGGGCTGAAATCACGATGCTTCAGGTAATACCTCCTTAATTTGTAGCACAAGTGATATATATTGCGGTGCCTTGCCGCCCCTCGCGTTGACTCCTAATGACATGGCCGCTCTCCCAGAACGACGGTCCAGTTTTTGACACGGTAGAGGGTGACACTCGCAAGCATTCTGGGCCGGGTCCTTTAATTTCAGACGTGTACTGTAGACTTTTTTTCAGCCCAGCCCGGGAGACAGGCCCGCCCTGGGAAATGGCCGCTAATCTCTAAAGCCCGAGAGCACTAAAAAAAAAATCTCTAAGCCCGAGAGCCTCCTGGGAAATGCTCGCTAATCTTGCCACGTATTAACAGGCCTAGCTAAAAAGCAGCCGCGACCCGTGCGTGAACCCGCAGCGCGGCAGCGATGCCATTTCTTCGCCTTCCCCGCTCGGCCGCTTCCTCTCTCCCTCCCTCCGCCTCTCGGGCCACGCCCACGCCATGCACCGCGCCACCACCACTAATCTCGCGCGAGCATTTTCCCAAAACTCCGGCTGTTTCTTCCCGGCCTCATACCCAAATCGCAACATTTTTGCCCGAACGAATCGCGAAATTTCCCCCCAATTTTCTCGTCGTCTTGTCTCAGCCCAAAACATTTCGCCATCGCGTTTGATCCTTCCGCATTGCTCCAGTGGCCAGCCGATTCCTCACATTTTCCTCATTTTTTTGCATGGAGTAAGCGTTTGAGATGGGGGAGGAGGACACCGACGAGATGTCCGATGCCTCGCCGCCCGCGCCGTGGGAGCACGGCGTCGACGAGCGGTTCGCGGCGGAGTCGCTCGGCCCGTTCGGCGAAGAGGCGTACTCCGTCAACGACGAAGAGGTATCGGACACGGAGATGAGCGCGGGTTCCCCGGCGGCCCCCTCGGAGCCCTCCCCGCCGCTGCGGAGGCGCCTGGCGCCGGTAGTGGCGTCGGACGTGCCGAAGGAGGTGGTGTGCGCCGTGGACGCGGTGATCATGGGCGGCGGGGTCGAACGCCTCCGTGAGATGGTCTCGGAGGAGAACGGCGAGGTCTCGCATTTCATCGTGGACGTGCTGATGGTCACGATGGGCGGCGTGGACGGCCTCGACGAGGGCGCGGGCGTTGGCATCGGTGCGGCCACCGGGTTGCCGCCCAGCATCATGTCCAGCTCGCGCGCGGCCGCGATAGCGGCCGAGCTCGTGCCCTACCTTCCCTGCGGCGTCGAGCCGTCGCCGCGCACCCGCATGGCCCGTGGCCTCCTAGCCACCCTCAGCGCCTGCACCCGCAACCGCACCATGTGCTCCGCTTCGGGCCTCCTCGCGGTCCTCCTCGACGTCGCAGAGAAGCTGTTCGTCGGAATGGGTCAGGGCAGCAACTGGGACGGGACGCCGCTTGTGCAGTGTATTCAGGTGCTGGGTGGGCACTCGGTCAGTGTCAGGGATTTGCATACCTGGCTCCTTTTGATCAAGAAAGCGCTTGGCACGCGGTGGGCCACGCCGCTGACTCTCGCATTGGAGAATGCCGTGGCTAGCGAGGAGGCTAAAGGCCCGGCAGTGACGTTTGAGTTCAACGGTGAGACCTCGGGCTTGCTCGGCCCCGGGGATAACCGGTGGCCATTCTCCAACGGTTTTGGGTTTGCCACATGGATGTACGTTGAATGCTTCTCAGGCTCACTCAATACAGCTATGGCAACTGCGGCTGTTGCAGCGGCTCAAGCATCAACATCTGGGAACTCATCACCTTCTGCGGAGGCAGCTGCTGGCTGCACGCTTGTGGGAGAAGGAACAAAGCACATGCCCCAGCTTTTTAGTTTCCTCACTTCGGATAACCATGGCATTGAGGCCTATTTCAATGGCCAGTTTCTAGTAGTGGAGAGTGTGGCTGGGAAGGGGAAGGAGGCTTCTCTCCAATTCACTTATGAATTCAAACCACAGTGCTGGTACTTTGTTGGGCTGGAGCATTCAAGCAAGCAGGCTTTGCTTGGGAAGGCCGAGAGTGAATTGCGGTTGTATGTGGACGGGGAGCTTCAGGAAAGCTGTTCATTTGAGCCTCCGCGCATCGTGAAACCACTGGCTTTTTGCTGCATCGGGACCAACCCATCACCAACTATCGCGGGCCTTCAAAGGCAGCAATGTCCATTGTTTGCAGAGATGGGACCTATCTATATCTTTACGGAGCCTATTGGGCCAGAGAGAATGAGTCGACTAGCTTCCAGGGGAGGAGATGCACTTCCCAGCTTCGGCAATGGCGCTGGTTTTCCTTGGAAAGCTACAAGTAATCACATAAGGGAAACTGCAGAAGATAGTTATACACTTGACATTGAGATTGGTGGAAGCTTACATCTTCTTTATCATCCCAGCCTGCTCAATGGCCGGTTTTGTTCTGATGCTTCACCTTCTGGCTCGACAGGTCTGTTTTCTAGATATTGTTTTCCTTTCTTATGTTCAGATTGTTTTCACTACCATTGTCCTGATTATTGAGACTCATGAACTCTTTGATTTTTGGGGTGGGGGAGCTTGGTTATTACTTGGTGTTGAACCATGATCTAGTTTTGATCCTGATACAATGGCTACTCAAATGTTTTTAAAGCTTATCATGTTATTTTTCTTGGGCTATCACCTATAACACTGTACATAAATTTCTGTTCCACAGTGCTGCACTAATTGTGCCTGTGCTAATTAAAAAATCTTTCGATAGCGTGGCGTTAATCATTACCCGTGACCAGGGCATTCTAGCCAAAACATATGTCATGCAATGATGAAAAACTAGTGTTGGGCTGGTTCAGAAGTATTTCTGCTGATGGTATCTTACGTTGAATCTTAGGTACTCACCGAAGGCCTGCAGAAGTTCTTGGCATGGTTCATGTTTCTTATCGTGTGCGGCCAGCTGAATCTTTATGGGCTTTGGCTTATGGAGGTCCAATGGCATTACTACCACTGATTGTGAGCAATGTCGAGATGGATAACCTGGAACCTATACTCGGCGATTTGTCACTGTCTCTTGCTACCGCGTCTCTTTCTGTCCCTATTTTCAGGATCATTTCCTTGGCTGTTCAACATCCTGGAAACAAAGAAGAGTTATGCCATACTCATGGACCAGAGCTTCTATCACAAGTTTTACATTATCTGTTGGACACACTGTCCAAACTGGAAAGTGGGAAGAAAGAGATTCTGAGTGACGAGGAGCTTGTTACTGCAATCGTATCTTTGTGTCAGTCTCAAAGAAATGATCATGGTCAAAAGGTGCAGCTCTTCAGCACTTTGCTGTTGGACCTGAAGATGTGGAGTTCTTGCAACTATATTTTGCAGAAAAAGCTTCTCTCTTCACTTGCAGACATGGTTTTTGCAGAATCTACTTGTATGCGTGATGCAAACGCACTGCAAATGCTTCTTGATGGATGCAGAAGGTGTTATTGGGTAATTCATGAAGCAGATTCAATTGATACCTTCACACTTACTGGACATGAGAGACCTTTAGGAAATGTGAATGCTCTGGTCGATGAGCTTTTGGTTGTTATTGAACTGTTAATAGGGGCAGCACCTTCTACACTGGCTTCTGATGATGTTCGTTGTTTGATTGGATTTGTCGTTGACTGCCCACAACCTAACCAGGTAATTGCACTTGGCACTGGCAGTCTAGTTCAATACTGATTGCCACATGTCAGGCAGCAAATACTCTTGCCAACGTCTTGCCAGCGCTCTGTCATGTTCATCTTGATGTGTACACATGGAAATACTTGGTGCTCCCACACCCAAGTGTTGAATCTGTGTAGTTTGATAGAACATTCCATGGCTCAGACTTTAGGAGCACGTCAAACTAAGACGTCTTGGTTTAAACAGAACAAAGTTCTAAGAAGGAACTACCGGTGTCTTAATTGAACTATTGCCTGATTTTGAACTATAATATGTCCTTCAGACACAAAAAATAATGTGTTTCTAAAACCAGTGGGTATTTATTGTCCGAATATTTTGTTTTTTACTTTATGAGATGTCCACCAAGCTCATGCTCTTAATCAATTGTATACATACTTTAAGTGTAATTTAAGCAAGAGATGGTTTGATTGTGCTAATGTTCTCTATTGGCAGGTTGCTAGGGTGTTGCTTCTCATCTACAGATTGATTGTGCATCCAAACACTTCCAGAGCTAACATGTTTGCTCAGTCCTTCATTTCTCGTGGAGTAGTAGAAGCATTACTTGTTCTTTTGCAGAGGGAGGCTAAATCTGGTGATAACATTATTCTTCACAGCTGTAATGTGCCACAAAATGCTGATTCGTGGAATGGATCTTCTAAGCTTACTAATAAGGATTTGGAATTATCAGCTAGTGGTGAAGCAAATAGAAAGGATCATCAGATTCAATCAGTGCAGCATCATGAACCAACCTCCCATGAAATTGGTACTCGACTTGGGTCTACTAGCAAATGGTGCCTATTAAAGGGTCAGTTCCTAAAGAATTTGGGTGGCATAGATGTCCCAAATATCTCTGACAATGTCGAAAATAGCGTATACAATATCGATAATGGTGATGGAGTTCTTGTTGGGATAGTCCATGTTTTGGGTGCTTTAGTTGCATCAGGCCACCTGACTTCTACCTCATCTACTGTGAGACCGAAGTTACCAAGTGGTTTTCTGACTACGTCTAATGGAGAAGGACATACCATGTTTGAAGACAGGGTATCTTTACTGCTATTTGCGTTACAGAAAGCTTTCCAAGCAGCCCCAAGGAGGCTTATGACCAGAAATGTCTACAGGGCGTTAATTTCTTCAGTGGTATGGGTGTTTTTCAGGTGCTTTATATGTAGTTATGTGTAAAGGATATGTATCATGTTTCCAGCATTATAGTAGTGGGGCAATATGATCGCCATTTTGCCTTCTCTTGGGTTATGTTATCACTTGTCAATTTCTCGGAAGTACTTGAATAAGTAAAACGTCCTAGAACCTTTTTCAAGCATGATTTCCAGATAAAAGTCTTCAAGTTTATTTAGCCCTGGTTCACACTATTAATTTTGCTCATTTAATCAAAGGTGCAACTGCTTTTTTTTCTTCTGTAATTTCTGAATTTGTGTCTGTGTTTTTGAATGCAGATTGATGTTTCTTCATCAAAAGATAACCTAAAAAACTTGCATGTTTCTGGTTGCTGTTTTAAACACACTCCACTTTTGATAGTCCTACTCCGTTCTCTTCCATATGCATCAAGGGCATTCCAAGCTCGTGCCATTCAGGTATATTTATCGATATATAAAACTGCATTCTCTCTTCCATATGCTGGAGGCTAGGTAGCATATCATTTGCTACATCCATTTACTCTGTATTACCATTCATGTAACTATGGCTTTCAATTCTTCACTGGTTTTAATTGGTTGATTAATGCTGGAAATTCAGGCAGTACAATATCTGAATGCTTAGACTTCGTTTTCCTATGGCTTAAAACTTTGATGATATTTGGGCATCGATAATATGCTATTTTATGGCACCTCTTATTTTTCCTTATGTTTGATCACTCATGATGCCCTTCTGCCATGTTTCAGGATCTTCTATATCTGGTTTGTAGCCATCCCAAGAATAGAAGTACGATGACTTCCATCAGCGAATGGCCTGAATGGATATTGGAAATTTTGGTTTCTAATCATGAGGTAATATTTTCTCTGATGACAAATCAAAGAATTTTGCGATGGGCATACATTACATGCTCGCAGTTGTAGTCTTTACTTTCTTCCTTTTTGACTGTTTACTTCTGTAGATTATAATGTATAAACTGATATGTAGATTGGAGACAACAAAAATTCAGATGGTGTAAGCATATGTGAGGTTGAAGATCTCATACACAATTTTCTAGTTGTTATGTTTGAGCATTCAATGCGACAAAAAGATGGGTGGAAGGTGAGATATTTCGATCTTTTGGTTCCATTTAGAAACTAATATATTTTATATATCCAAACTTGGCTGTCTTCTTCTTGAGTTTTCTCTCTTGCCGGACTCTTCTTTGACATTGATACTTGGTTGTGGCTTTATAATTTTTGTAATGTGGTAATATTTCAGGATGTAGAGGCGGCAATACATTGTGCAGAATGGCTTTCAATGGTTGGAGGATCTAGCACCGGCGACCAAAGAATTAGGTAAACAATAAGCAGCAGTACTTATGAAGTTTTTTAGTTATTTTATATTTTATCCATTGCTTCTGCATCTTGTGCTTTTTGTTTAATCTACTAGGCATGTAGTTTTTTGTGCTTTTATCATATTCTTTTGTTCCCAAAGCACACATATTCGAATTCTGTGGAGAAATATATAATGCTATCTTGCATTGGTGATATCTTGTGCTATTTTGTTCATTTTAAGGCGTGAAGAATCATTACCAATTTTCAAAAGGAGATTACTGGGTAGCCTGCTTGATTTTTCTGCCCAGGAGCTTCAAGTTCAGGTATGTGTTACTTCTTCTGCAAATATTATTCATGCATAGAATTGAAAATTTATTTTATCTCATAATATAGTGTTCCAACAAACAAGGCATATCTTTTTATATATGTGTATTTTTATGTTGCTAGCTCATACCCATTTGGCTCCCTTATTATCTAACGAATCAATGTAGAGTTTTTCTTCCTGTTTTGATCCTGTCTGACTTGGGAAATAATTCAGCATAGGCCTTGGTCTTTATCTTTGGTGTGTCTTAGCTAGTTTGGTGTGCACATATGTGAAACAAGCCAACTCTTGAAATTCGCGCAAGAAGCTACACATTCGTGGCTTACAAGCCCTTGCAACCTTGTGTGGCAGGGTCACTGCCAATGCATTAAAATAGAAAGGGTAACCTCGTAGACCTTCTAAACCATCATTCCATGGCATAAGCTTCAGTTCAGGAAGAAGCATGGGATTATCAAATTTGAACGGATATCAGCTTGGGCTTGTTACTAAATTAATATCATAAGACTAGTCTAAATTTGCTCATTCAATTTGGCCCCTCCACGGAACATAGTAACAGCTGCACCGGCAACTCCTATCAGTGTGTGATTGAGTGATCGTGTGTTGGCGCGGTAGTTAAACATTGTTGTGGCATTTCTATCATCAGTGATAATGTCAGAGATAATATTTGTAATATACTCTTAATTTAGTGGTCTACACTCTTCTTGATGTTTCACAGTTTAGTATTGTCGCGTAAAAAATTCTCTCTTAAGTTAACATTGTGAAATGATTAATTCACAATTCATCAATTGTTGACCTCATAATTTTTTTTACAGCAAACTGAAGGAATCGCTGCAGCAGCAGATGGTGTTGCAGCGGAGGGTATAGTGCCTAAAGAAACAAAAGTACAAGCAGAGAAAGCTGCCAATCTCTCAATAGTGTTGGCTGAGAATGCAATTGTCCTTCTGATGCTTGTAGAAGATCATCTGAGGTCACGCAGTCAACAATTTTTCATGTCCTGTTTGGTTGATAGTGCTGCCTCACCTGCCTCAATGGCTTCATCAGCTGTCAGTAGGTCAAATTCGTTGAGTAGAACTGGAAGTGAGCATTTGGAAGCTGGGGGCTCAAGGCAGTCTTTGTCCAGTGATGCTGGTGGTCTTCCAGTTGATGTATGTATATCTAGAATGACCTTCCAATGTTTCTGCATGTGTCGTGTCATTTTCTGAGTATTTGTGGTGAATTCACAAGATGATATGATGCCAGCCTAAATATGTTCAATTTGTAAGAAGCACTCTGGTATTAGTTAGGGAATATATGAGATATAGATGATTGGAAGTCCAACTTCTAGGAACAACTTATCATGAAGGAATAAACAAGAAATAATACTATTTGCTTAAATTAGAATTAATAAGGTCCTTAGCCATTACGGAGATCAAGCATGGACTTTTGAAGAGGCTGGATTATAATCGATTTGCTGTTTGCAGCTTGTAAGTTGATTAAAATGAATGTCTGTAGCTAGTAATTGCTGTTATGAAGTATATTGTTCTTACTGTCACTATTCTCTCTGTTGTCTATTTTCTTTTCTGTGTTGCCTATTGACTGCTCAGCTGCACTAAGTTTTGAACTCAACAAGCACAAGTATAATCCAGAAGAGTATTATGTGTACTGCAGCAGTGACTTTACTTCATAGATGATAGCTATACACTCGCTTTTTGTTACTCTTCGTATCATCTATTGAAGGTTATCTTACTAAATTGTTGTTTTCTTTGTCAAACAATATTCAGGTTCTTGCTTCTACGGCAGATACAAACGGGCAACTTTCTGCTGAGGTGATGGAACGCGTAACAGCAGCAGCAGCAGCTGAGCCTTATGGATCTGTCAGGCATGCATTTGTATCTTACGGGAGCTGTATTTCAGATCTTTCAGAAGGGTGGAAGTACAGAACCCGATTGTGGTATGGAGTATGCATTCCTCCCAAATCTAATGTGTTTGGTGGTGGGGGAAGTGGTTGGGTATCATGGAAATCTGTTCTTGAGAAGGACTCCAACGGAAACTGGATTGAACTTCCATTAGTAAAGAAATCAGTTTCTATGCTGCAGGCACTTCTATTAGATTCTGGACTTGGGGGTTCCCTTGCTACTGGAGTTGGATCTGGGCCTGGCGTGGGTGTTATAGGTGCCCTTAATCAGTTGCTAGATAGTGATCAGCCATTTTTTTGCATGCTCCGGTTGATCCTTGTTTCAATGAGGGAGGATGACAGTGGGGAAGATGACATTTTCACTAGGAACATTGGCATGAAGGATGTGATTTCAGAAGGATTGGGCTGTCAATCTGGAAGCATGCTGGCGCTTGATGATCACTCCAGTGCATCTATCAAACAACATCCGGCTGCACTTCTGTGGAGGTACACCCTGCTTGCTATCTTGTAGCTGCTGCAAATCAATGCATATGAAAAAGAATACGACCTATTTTGTTCAGAGTATTGAATTCCCTACTTCATAGGGTGCTCCTGAAAAAAAAAAACCCTCTTAGTTCAAAATGGTGTCCAGTGCTCCATGGGGACATCTTTCCAATGCCATTTTGTGTGTTACATGATGTTTCCAAATATTTAGGTAAAATCTGCTTGGAGACAAGTGCTGATGTGTTTGTATTATATCATGATCCACTCTTTCTCACTGTTAATCATATTCTGGAGTCACTTTCTATCCAATATTTTCTTGTATTTCTTTATAGCCATATATCTCATCTTTACTGATATTTGTCTTGCTCTTTTTACAGAGTGCTTGGCCCTATTCTAAATATGCCAGTTTCAGAATCTAAGAGACAGCGAGTTCTGGTTGCTTCTTCTATTATTTATTCAGAGGTAGGTTTATTTGTCATTGGTGTAGAATAATATGATCCCTGTCTGATGAACTACCAGTTTCCAGTGCTACTCCTCCAGATTGAATAATCATTGAAGTCGACATATGATGTCACATTTTAAAAAATTATTTTGCTTTCTTAAAGTGCCATGATTTTGTCGTTAAGCTACTTTTCTGTTTTGGAGGAATCCATGAAGGTGCTTTAATGCTTCATTGTTACCTGCATCAAAGCTTTTTGCTCATCTCTTTCTGTAAAGCTTAGGATTACTTTCAGATTCTATGAAACTTTGCATATAATGAATGTCCATATCACTTGTAATCTCTCTGCATTTTTTAGTCATTTTTTAAAACGAATTAAATTGTCCTATACCAAAGCATGTACCATGCACTGCTTTATCTAAACTCTAAAAGCATATGTCCTATTTTTGAACCTGATGTTTTATACTACCTTAAACTCTGTCAGTATAGCTATCTTTGATTTTAAAGAAGGAAATTTGTCCATGCTTATTCAGCGCCTCCATGATCTTTGACAATCATATCTTACCATGGGATGTCGTAACATTTAATGGCATCTTAGAATGTCTAAGTAAGGTTTTCCATGTTTGGCCTTGTAAAAATGTGGAATACTATTCTGCTACTGTTTGTTTGCTGATATTTGATGGTTTCTAGTAGCTAGAGGAACAAGTTTGTTTTATCAAATGTTGCTCATGAAATTTATGTATCACAACAGTTATGGCATGCTGTAAGCAGTGACAGAAAACCATTGAGGAAAAAGTATGTTGGGTTGATCATGCCACCATTTGCAGCTGTCGTGAAAAGATATCGTTCTGTTTTGGCTGGTATACACGAGCTTACATCTCCAGATGGGGAAAATCCATTAGTTGTTGACGATTGGTCTTCAGCAGCAGACACTTCACCTGTCGAGGTAAAAGTGAATTGTTTATATTACATGCAAGAGTGACAACTGAGGTTGCCTGATGCTTGTGCTCATATTGTATCAATGACTGTTGGCACTAGCGCATATTAAAAGCACTAGCAGGTTGTTGCGGGGAAATGTGATTTTGAATCTTTTAGCTTTCGCAAAAATGCTAATTTTGCAAATGAAACTCTGAATTAGGCACATTACCTTAAAACCTAGTGATTAACTTGCTTATCATTTATTTTCTTTCTTGAAAGTTGAAACTGTGGGTTGTACAGCCCTTACTTACCAGTTCTCTCAGTGTTTCTATTTTTCTTTTGTGAAATATTTAAGTGGTGGTAGCATACCATTTCTGCTAGATGTTACCTTTAAGAAAAACATTGATTTTTATGCAAAAGTTTGTATTGTTCCTATTGGATAAAGATCTCACCACTGTTTTTCTTCAAAAGCCCATCTGCTCGTGGTGATATTTTTATTTTCATTTCTTTTGATCTCAGGTTGGAGTTTCAATGATATCACCTGGCTGGGCTTCTGCTTTTGCCTCACCACCAGTTGCAATGGCATTGGCCATGATTGCTGCTGGTGCCTCTGGGACAGAAACAATAGCACCACCAACTAATAAGTTGCGCAGGCGTGACACCTCATTGCTTGAGCGTAGATCAGCTAAATTGCACACATTCTCAAGTTTTCAGAAGCCTACAGATACTACACCAAGCTTGCCTACATCAGCGCCAAAGGACAAAGCAGCTGCGAAAGCTGCAGCCTTGGCTGCTGCTCGTGACCTTGAGCGTAGTGCAAAGATTGGTTCCAGAAGGGGCCTTAGTGCTGTAGCAATGGCAACTTCAGGACAAAGGAGATCTGCCGGTGATATTGAGAGAGCCCAAAGGTGGAACACATCTGATGCTATGGGTGCTGCGTGGATGGAGTGTCTGCAGTCTGCTGATTCAAAATCTGTTTCAGGAAGAGATTTTTCTGCCCTTTCATACAAATATGTTGCACTTCTTGTTTCCAGTTTCGCCTTAGCACGGAATTTGCAGCGAGTTGAGGTATGTTGTCAACTTGTCATGATACGGAACACTTCCACTTCTGATATTTAGAAATTTCTATGCATCACTGAAGGTAACTTTTGGGCATGCAGATGGAGAGGCGAACGCAGGTTGAAATACTGAACCGCAGTTGCATGTCAATTGGACTTCGGGCATGGCGGCATCTTCTTCATTGCTTGATAGAGTCAAGTAGACTCTACGGACCTTTCGGAGAACTCCTGTGCACCCCTGATAGTGTACGGTCACAGTCCTGTGTTTCCTTTACACTTCCCTGTTCTATTCCATTATTATAAAAAACTTATCTTTGCTGACCACTTTATGATGGCCTTGAATGGTCATTTTTTTTCATTCCGGAAAAAATTGCATCGTAGCTAAATGACATGCATGGAATTTTTTCTTGCCAATGTCTTTTGTGATTTCCATTTTTGTCCACAGATTTTCTGGAAGCTAGATTTAACTGAAAGTTCATTAAGAATGAGAAGATTTATGAAAAGGAACTACAATTGGTTGAATCACTTGGGTGCTTTTGCTAATTATGGGGAGAAGAACTTTCTTTGTGATGACCCCAATGCATGCCACTCAGAAGATGGAGACTCTTTGCCTAAAAATGTTCTTTCAACAAGTTCTTTGATTACAGTGGATGGAGGACATGAACACATTGTGCAGGGAGAAACTGAAAATATTTGCAGCAGCGTAGATGATCAACTGACAAGTTCATCGCCACCTGATCAGTCTTTAACAGGATCAGTAGATTCAAGAAGTTCTGATTTTTCTGGTGTTCGTAACTTGGTACGATCCACTGCTGTTGCTCCTGGTTACAGGCCTAGTAATGAACGAATTATTATTGAACTTCCTTCAACGATGATTCGGCCGTTGAAGGTTGTACGAGGAACCTTCCAAGTAAGTGTGTTCTAATGTACGTGATTTCGCTATATAGTTGTATATGGTGTATGCTGTACCAAAATAAACTTCTGATCAGTGTCATTCCTTCCTGTCTTTAATGATAATGACATATAATTCTAATTAAAACTGAAGTTTAAATAAACATGAGTACATGACTACCATGCATCACTTATGCATATATAAAGGTGTAATTTTGTTTCATAGTTATATTGACCTTGACTACATGATAATCAAATCTCAGATCACTAATGAGCTTTGCTAGTTAATTTTGATGTATGGACTAGTTGTGATTTTTGTATTATCACAAGTTCTTTATCTTGTATTTTCTGTCCTTTATTCTGTTTCATCTCCCAGTCCAATATGCTAATGAATATCTTAAACCCTACTGTGTAATCCTTTTCTCAGGTCACATCGAAGAGGATTAACTTTATAGTTGATGAGCATATGAGTGACAATTACATGGATGATACTGCATCAACTAGTGGCCAATGTGATCAGCAAGATAGAGATCGGAGCTGGCTTGTATCATCACTTCATCAGATTTATAGTAGAAGGTAAATGTTTCTTTTTACCGTCTGGTACATTTTAGAACTGGATATTTTATGATTTTCTAAGAAAAAGATTCAGTTAATGGAGGTGTTATCAGTTTTTAGATCATCCGACGCCTGCTCATATATATTTACATTAAAGAGTGACTAACCAGTTAGCTCTCTTGTGTCACACTGATTTAAATGAATTGCTGCAGATATTTGCTTCGTCAAAGCGCTTTGGAATTATTCATGGTAGACAGGTCAAACTTCTTATTTGATTTCGAGGTACATCCTTGATGAGACTCTACTCCACATTGTTTGAACCACTTGAGCGTAATTGGTAAATGACCTTTTTGGAATTGTACCTGAACTTTATCTAGGATGTAGGAGCACGTACACATGCTTATCGGGCCATTGTTCACACCAAACCTCCTTATTTGAACGACATTTTCCTTGCTACCCAAGTAAGTGTTCAGTGCTATTCTGAAACCTGGATGTTTTTCTAGTCCTTTCAGAGCACTAATCTAATGTATTCCTTTTAGAGGCCTGAGCAAATCCTCAAACAGACACAATTGATGGAGCGCTGGGCTAAATGGGAGGTACATGAACACAATAATTTTATTTCTGTAGCATTACAGCCTCTGCGTTAAGTATCAAGATCTGAGTATGCTTTGCTTGTGCAGATTAGCAATTTCGAGTATTTAATGGAACTGAACACTCTTGCTGGTCGCAGTTACAACGATGTTACTCAGGCATTTTTTTTACTACATTATTCTCAATCCTGAGAGTAATAAGTTCGCTACTGTTCCTTATGTTCTATATCTATTTCTGCAGTATCCTGTTTTTCCATGGGTGATAGCAGATTACAAGTCCAAAACCTTGGATTTGGAAAGTCCGTCCTCATACCGAGATCTTTCGAAGGTAACGTGTACCACTTTGCTTGATAGTCTGGTCCTGCATGTAATAATTGTCTTATGTTTCCAGTCATTTCACTGGTGATACTTGATAATTTCCTATGCAGCCAATTGGTGCACTAAATCCTGCACGGTTGAATAAATTTCAAGATCATTACTCCAGTTTCAAGGATCCAATCATCCCAAAATTTCACTACAGTTCACATTACTCTAGTCCTGGCACGGTACATCTTTTCAATATCTTTATGCTTTTGAGTTTTGATTCAGTGATTTGCTTGTGCCTTTTTTTGGGACTAAGAGATATCTGTACAGCCATTCATTGCTCTTCAATAACAAACCATTCTTTAGTTGATTGGCATGACTCACATATATGATTTGTTTATGAATTCCTTAATTACAAAGATCATGGAAATTAATATTATATTTATTGCAGGTATTGTATTATCTTGCCAGGATAGAGCCTTTTAGTACCCTCTCTGCTCAACTGCAAGGTGCCAAGTTTGATCATAATGATTGCATGTTCACTGATGTCGCCAGAACATGGAACAGCGTTCTTGAGGGCATGAATGATGTAAAGGAGCTAGTAAGTTCCAGTGAAACAAGTGCTTCTTTGTTTTTGTTGTATTTTCGAATGGATATTGTGCATTATTTAGTGCATGAGTCTATTTGGATTCCTCTACTAGAATCTGATTATGTGTTTATCTTTCTAGGTTCCAGAATTGTTTTACCTTCCTGAGGTATTTACTAATGCGAACCCAAGCGGAAGGCTAGGTGAGTTTCATTTCAGCCTGTACGAATAAGGCAGTGAAACTGAAACCCTTAATGCTAAAGTATTATTGCAGGCTCTGTAGCATTGCCTCCCTGGGCTGAAAACCCTGTTGATTTTATTCATATACATCGCAAAGCTCTCGAAAGTGATCATGTCTCTACTCGTTTGCATGAATGGATCGATCTAATATTCGGGTATGTTAGTTATGTGTTATTCTGTTGCCACTTGTAACTGCATTTGCCTTCTTACTCAATCATTTATTCTACCTTTTATTTTTGCAATATCATAAATATCCTCTCATTTCTTTAAACCCCTAATGCTTGTTTTCAATTGTCCACCAAGTAAGCTGCTTTCTTGTCTCTGTTTACTTTTCTGATAATTGGATCCAGGGAATATGATTTCTATGTTTAGCAGAACTGACAGTCAATACATACATTGTTCTTCTTAAAAGAATTAGAACATATTCATTGACTATCCTAAGTTTCTCTTAAGAGGCTTGTATTGATGCTATCTTTCTTCGAATCTTTGTCATGGAATACTTGTTTCAGGTATAAACAAAGAGGTAAAGAAGCAGTGGTAGCCAGCAACGTCTTCCCTCATGTTACATATGAGGGGATGGTGGATATTGATAAAATCACTGATCCAGTGAGTACTTTGCATTCCTTCTCAGATTTTTTGTACCTATACAAATGCTCATGTTTTACTAAAAATGCTGAAGGTGCAACGGCGAGCTACACAAAATCGAATATCTTATTTTGGACAGACGCCATCTCAACTGCTGACAGTTCCACACATAAGAAGAAGACCGTTGACAGATATCTTACAGTTGCAGGTAAACATTACAAGCACCATTTCCATTTTTTACAAAATAGTTCCATTATTTGATAGACATACTTTGTGCTTTTACTGTTACTATACCAACTAGATATGAAAAATGGATGGTTTAGAATAACCATAAATAAATTGCATACTTCATGTTTCATATTAATTGATTGTTCAAGGGATACCATTCAATAGTTCACTGTCATATTAAGTTACATCCATCTCCGTTTTGGCCTCTAGGGCATATGATAAATTGATAGCATGCAGTAGATGTTCTTTAGTACTCTAATTAATCATTGATGTTGGTGCTCCTCCTTGTTCCATGCAATTTCGACATTAATGATGGTTGAATGACAAGGATGACAACCCCTAGGCACCATTGTGTTTTTGCATTAAAACAACTAGCAGTTGATTTTTTTTTTTACACTCTGATATTTCATGGCGTACTAAACTCGATATCTCTCTTTTTTCTGTGTAGACAATATTCCGGAACCCAAATGAAGTTAGACCTTATGCGCTGCCTAGTCCAGATTACTGCAATGTTCCTGCCAGTGCAATGCTTATATCCAAAGATTGTATCGTAGTCATAGATTCTAATGTTCCCACAGTACATGTCGCGTTGCACCACTGGCAGCCAAATACTCCAGATGGGGTAGGGGCGCCTTTCCTCTTCCATCATGGAAAAAATGCCATAAATTCAAGTGGTGGTGCTATATTTCGGATCTTTAAAGGATCTTCAGGTTCTACAGAAGATTATCAATTTCCAAGAGCTGTAGCATTTGCTGCGTCTGCAGTCCAAAATTCATCAGCTGTTGTTGTTACATGTGACAAAGAAGTTATAACTGGTAATTTCATTGCAGTCCAATTTTTTCCTTTAATGCTATTTGTTGGAAAAATGGCGTTCTTCATTCTCTTCCATACATTTTTTACTCTCCTTTTTCTCTACAGAAGCCTCCTAGTTCTTCTAAGTTGAAACCTAAAAAGTTATGGTGTCAAACAACTAGTTTTCTTATCGGTTCCAGAACAAATGCTACACATTTTTGGCTTATTATATTTTTTTAGTTTTCTGTCGTGCAATGCTAACTGTTCTGAAGCTGTTTCTGACGTCCGTTCAACTATAGGCAAGCATGCAGATAACTCTGTAAAGATGATCTCCCCTGATGGAGCAAGGACCGTCGAAACTGCATTTGGGCATCTTGCTCCTGTGAGCTGTCTCGCACTATCTGCAGACAGCAATTATCTTGTTACAGGGTCTCGTGACACAACAGTTATACTTTGGAGAATACGTCAGGTGGGTTCTTCACATGAGAAAAATGCTCCAGAACCTCCACCATCTACGCCAACAACACCTACTAGTCCTGGAGCCACTGGTAGTAGCAGTGATAGTAGTCCAAGCAAAAATCTAGAAACCTACAGGAGGCGACGAATCGAAGGTCCTATGCATATACTAAGAGGCCATCTTGGAGAAGTAACCTGCTGTTCTGTTAGTTCTGACCTTGGACTCGTTGCGTCGTCTTCGAGTGTGTCTGGTGTCCTGCTACATTCCTTGAGGACAGGTCGGCTCATAAAGAAGCTCGATGTACCAGAAGCCCATTCCATATGCTTATCTTCTCAAGGAATTGTATTGATTTGGAATGAATCCGATAAAAGGCTATCCACCTTCACTGTTAACGGAATTCCTATTGCTATGTTGGTTCTGTCACCTTTCTCTGGACGAGTCAGTTGCATTGAGATTTCTGCAGATGGACAGTTTGCTGTAATGGGAACTTGTTCGGCTAGCAATTGCAATCATGACAGCAGTAATACTACAGAGGATGATTATGAACTTGACAAGCCCGTTGACGAGGATGCACAAGAATCAAATGAGACCAGGCTATCTGTTGATGCACCCTCCGTATGCCTCCTTGATCTATACAAACTTGAGGTGAACATTGAACATAACTTCTCATTCAACAAAAAAAAAACATTGAACACAACTTGTTGGCTTTTGTTATGTGTCGTTATTTCTGGTTTCACCTGAGCATAATTCTAAGCAGTTCGGCATATACTGCCAGGTAATTCATGCGCTGAAGCTGGGAGAAGGGCAGGATGTCACGGCACTCGCTCTAAACAAAGAGAACACCACCCTTCTGGTTTCAACAGCTAATAAGCAGCTAATAGTCTTCACGGGTCCTGCTGCAAATAACCCAAGTGCTAGTGCACTATAGATAATCACGAGCTCTTCAGAACCTGACTGGCAAATGTACCAGAGATCAGCGCTAAGCTACCTTGAAGGCCCGGTTGACAGGTTTGCAGTTGGCACGCTTACCGACTAATTCTGCTACTAATATCTATCGTGTATTACCTGATGAGTGTCCTTGCTGCTGCAGTGAGCTTGAAGATGGCAGACAAATCAGTGTCGCACGAAAGGGATGGGCTTCTCGAGCCGTGAGCGATAGCGGCTAACTTGCATAGGCTCCAGAGGACTCTGCTGTAAGATGTACAGGTTGGGGAACCTGAATGGACGATGTGTGTACATAAAGGAGAAGAGCTGCAGCATGACCCTGTTTCGCGTTGTGGTGCTGCTGGTCCAGAAAAAAAAACTTCGGATCATGGACCTTGCCATCCTTAAACGCGAGAAGGATCCTACGCGTCTGTGTTGCGGCCTAGAGATTTGTTAGGAGCTAAAGTCCAAATGTAATTATTGTAGTAGTGTCTCTGCTAAATCGCATTAGTTGTGTTGGGTGCAGCAGCGAGCTGGCATGCATTGTTGTCAGCTGCATCCGTGTACAGAATGTCGTCCAGGAAATTGACCGTGTCTCTTTCGACTTGCACACGCAATCCTCTGTTCACATGCTCATAGCCATGTGGCCATCGTCGAGAAAGGGGCGCTGATATCAGAAGCATGATCGCCCTTCTCGTGGCATGCATCAGCGATCGTAATGATGCTAACAGAAAACACTGCGTTCATTTGTAAACTGTAACTCCGTGACACCTTACAAGGAACAATTCTCCCCAAAAACCGAAAGGGCGCAAGGTGAGACAGGTTGGTTTGTTTACTCACGACTTTTTTACCATATGATTCCAGCGATTTTACACTCCCAGTACAAAAGAAAGGTTATTATTATTCATGAACCTTTTCACACTTCCCTGTCTCAATCAGACCTAACCATTTCCGTGGTTTAGTGATATTGGTCGTTTAGGATCACAAAAAAAACCAACACGTGTGTGACGTGTCCATCAGAACCAGTGATCTGCTTCTAGAGCAAACTTGTTGCCTCTAGAAAAGGAAGGCGATGGCAGGGGCCCCAGGAAACCCCTGAGAAACCAGACAGAAGGCGAGGAGAGATTCTCCGTCAACCTCCTCACCCTGCCCCAGCATTGTACTGGCCACCCCGGCTGGCTGGCGAGCCGTGAGCTCCTGATCCCTCAAGGAAAGCCACAGCCCCAGCGCTACGTGAGACTACCCTCCGCATTGTTCTCTCCCCCTCGATCGGACGCCTTCAGTGGAGCCGCATCTCATGGAGGTAATTGATTGGGGGTTATGTTCTTGTTCTCTTTTCTTGAAAGTATAGAATTCTTACCTGTGTAGGTGTTAGGGTCGTTTTGATGAGATAGTGGATTAGCCCTGTCTTCCAGTTTAAATTTCCCTTCTAAAAAGCACAATTCAAATTGGTTGATCTCGGATTCAAAACCACTTCGGGGTTGAAAAACTTATTGAATCCTAGAGCAGTGCAAAAAGGATTGCCTGCAATTTAGCAGGTCCAATTTGCTTCTTGTATCTCCCCCAATAAATTAAGAATAGACTTTGGCAAATGACTGATTCAAGATGGACACAGGCTTGCATCTGATGAGTCTTACTGTATTTTATAAGGAAATAAAAGGCGAATTACTACTGTCTTCTGATTATTGCTACATTTTAATGTGAAAGATTCCTTCGAATTGCTTCATACGTGAAAGTACATCGCTTTTTTTTAAAAAAAATATATTACCGAATCACTACTGGAATTCTGATGTTTGGTGTTCTTGCCCTTTGTAGATGGCATGCACTCAAGTACGGCAGTAGGATGTTACGTGCTAGACTGCTAGTCAGTCTCTTCCTGGCTCTAGCATTGCAGAGGAGCTGAATTCTGCTTCGGTCATGTGTTCCAACTAGATACAGCAGTAACAATGCGTAGCACAAAGCCTCCTGGAATTCATCTTTTCGAGTGTGTTCAGGGGAGTCCTCTATCCCTCAGGACATGTCAGGCCCTTGTCTTGGTATTGACATTCTTTTCTTACTCTAGCTACCATGCTGCAAGGAAAACCACTAGTGTTGTTAAGGGTGTTCTTGATCCTAAGACGTCAAACCTAGGCTTGTTGCACTGGCCTAGATGCTTGAATATTGATAAATTGCCTACTGCTGAGAGCAACACGGTGCTCTATGGTGGTTGGGCACCGTTTGATTCCAGAAATGGCGCTGCGTTGCTTGGGGATATTGATTTGGCATTTCTCGCAATTTATGCAATTGGCATATTCTTTGTTGGCCATATCGGTGACAGGGTGGATCTGAGGATCCTTCTGACCATTGGAATGATAGGAACTGGCTTGTTTACGGCTGCTTTTGGAGCTGGATACTGGCTGGATATACACAGCTTCTACTATTTCTTGGGCATTCAGTTGATTGCTGGCCTGTTTCAGTCAACTGGGTGGCCATCAGTGGTAGCAGTTGTTGGCAATTGGTTTGGGAAGAAAAAGAGGGGACTAATCATGGGAATTTGGAATGCTCATACTTCTGTAGGGAACATATCAGGCTCTCTGATAGCAGCTGCTCTCCTGAAGTTTGGGTGGGGCTGGTCATTTGTTGTTCCAGGTGTTATGATTGCATCAGTTGGGCTCATTGTGTTCCTGTTCTTGCCTGCTGGTCCTGAGGCTACTGGAGAGGATGACCATTTGGAGGATTTTAGTAAGAATGAAATAGGCACCCCTTTATTGGAAGGACAGACAGAAGTAACAGAAAAGCCAGTGGGATTTGTTGAGGCGTTGAGAATTCCTGGAGTAGTGCCATTTGCTCTCTGCCTGTTTTTCTGCAAGCTAGTCGCCTACACGTTCCTATATTGGCTTCCTTTCTATATCAGCCACACAGGTCAGTTGAACTCATCATGCAATTTCTCTTTTATTTTTCTTGTCATAACTCACAAGAATAGCCATTGTTTAGTTTGTACTGCATAAAAATTACTACTTGTTTGGCCTTTAGGTGGGACATGCACATGATATGTATGTATGATGTTGTGAATTGTGATGCAGTAGGATTTTAGGGAACAGTGTTCGAAGATAGAAAGAATGGAGGACAACAAGATATAGCACTGAACAAACTGATAGGCATAAAAAAAAACAGAGAACAAACTGATAGTAGGTATTATGCAACCTTACATGCCATGACCCATCAAGTACTCGTTAGATTGAATCATCAAAAGAGATACATTTTAGGCTATGATCTGGCCAAAATTTATATGACTCATCCTAATATTTGGGTCTACAAATTGTAGTTCATTATGCTTTTTTTTACTGTCATTTTTTTTGCACTATGGCCAATAGAAGTCCGAGGTTACTGGTGTAATCTCAACTATAATGGTACTCCTGGCAGAGTACACTGTCTGCGGAATTTGTGCTTATAGCTATTAAAAAAGGCTAGTGCTACATGCAATGCAAAACTTAGAATGCTAATCTGTGGTGATTGAGATCCAGTACTACTGCTGCACATCATAAGCGTTTGAACAACTGACTTCAGTCGATCTGCTCTATCTATTAACTGACTGCTTTACCATCCTGTTTCCTTCCTCCCAGCTGTTGGCGGAAAGTATCTGTCAGACTCGGCTGCTGGAGCCCTATCAACGTTGTTCGATTTGGGCGGTGTTATAGGCGGCATCCTTGCTGGCCACATCTCGGACCGCCTGGATGCCCGGGCACTGACAGCAGCAAGTTTCACATTTTCCGCGATGCCGGCACTGTTCTTCTACCGCGTATACGGGAGCATCTCGCTTTACTGGAACACCATCCTAATGTTCGTCACCGGAATGCTCGTGAATGGCCCTTACGCGCTCATAACCACCGCGGTCTGTGCAGACCTCGGAACACACAGCTCCCTGAGAGGCAACTCCCGGGCCTTGGCCACTGTGACGGCGATCATAGATGGGACAGGCTCAGCTGGTGCTGCAGTTGGCCCCTTGCTGACGGGCTACATCTCTGCTAAGAGCTGGACTGCGGTCTTCGCAATGCTGATTGTCGCCGCGCTCGTTGCAGGCCTGCTGCTATCAAGGCTGGTCATGGCTGAGGTCTCTGCGAAGCTAGAATCCCAGAGGTCGGCAGCAGCAACCGGTCTGCCTGTGTCCTCGGTAGCGGGAGCTTAGGCTGCACATAATTGAACTGCTTACACTTTTCTGGGGGTAGCAACACGATGAAAGCCTCAGATTTTAGACCTGAGCTGGTAGTCCGTGTTTGTTGTATACAGTAGATAGCATTCTTTTCCAAGGTTGTTTATGACAGGATTGCGAGGCGTATCTAGGAGTTTTGTGAAGTATTGCTGGAAAAGGTAAAGAAATTGGAGGTTGTAGTCAACAATGTTGGATCAGAATTTGGATCTTGGTAAATGTATCATAGGAGACTTTTGAAATAAAGGTGGCTTGGTGCTGTTCCCCCCCCCTCCCCCCCCCCCCCCCCCCCCCCCCTCTTGCATTCGGGAAGCGATCGGCGCGCGCGCCGTGGCGGCTCGAAGAAACCGGGGTAGCCCGCCAGCCCCGATCGGGTGCGCGGGAGAACGGGCCGCCCGCTACTTTTTTAGGGGGGTGGTTGTTGGGCTTGTGGGCCGATTACGCTAGAGGTAGGGGAGGTGGTGGGCTGTCCGTTTTTGTTCTAAATTTCAGAAAGAAAGATCCTCTCAAACGAGAGAGAGGATACTGCTACTGGTGACTTCGAAAGGCTCTGCAGAAGGGAGTAAGTATCACAATTGATTTCTTCAACGGATAAAGTCCTAGCAGTAGTACAGGAGTAAACATCCCTCCCTATGTTTTTTAGGGAAAAAAAACATCATTTTCAGAGCATTTCACAATGAACAACCAAAGCCAGGTCTCCGGTCTCAGATAAAAAAAAGAACAATTCCTTCAAGCAGGAGTACATACATTACTCAACTGAAGGTGGGATGTTTTATTACAAAGTCGTAACGAGCGAGCAGTCTTCATACCGAAGGAAACGAGGAATATATTCCCCTGTATCCATCACGTATACCGTCTGCCCTTTACAAAGCAGTATAGTACATTCCAGGTGGAGGGCGCCTCCAGCAAAAAAAAGAAAAAAATTCTTCGCTCGCTTTTGCTGGAGCATATACACAAAAGCGACAGGTCCCTAGGCTCCACGCGTATCATCTCCCCCTGCAAGAAACGAAACCGCGCGCATCCACCGTCACCGGGTGACAGCTCCGTCCGGCCGTCCGGCCCCTCCTGGCCTCCTCGCACGATCGACAAGCATAAGCAGCTGCCTGGTATGAGAGATCGACATCGCGACCAGGTGCACGCCGCTGGCCCGTGGCGAAGAGATTGAGCTGCCGGGTCGAGGCCTCGATCCATGGACGGATAGATCGACCAGAGGCCCTTCGCTCGCCGCCCTTATCCCAGGCGGCGCGTGTACACCGCACACCGGAAAAGCTAGCGGATGATGGGTGGATGGATCATGGATGGATGGATGGCGAGGGCTGGGAAAATCGAGAGGCCGAGAGCGATGTGCGGCGCAACACGGATCACACTCCGGCAGCAAGCAGCGGCAATTTCTTGCTTTGCAGCTGGATCGGAGGGAATAAGCGAAAAGTCTCGCGCGCGCCCGGGTCCACGTGGAGGAGGGCAGATCGAGCCGGTGGCTCGCCGCCACCGATCGATGAGACTGCTAGCTAGGTCGACGACGAGCTTGGAAGCGTAAAAGAAATCCACTGGCCATCCGCCGCCGGCCGCTCTGACCTGAGAAAGCAATGCGAAGCAAAGCAAAGCAAAGCGGAGGTGACAAGAACATGCGGCGCGCTGTGTGCGGGCGGAGAGGGACGGGCACTCGCGCGGCGATCTCTGGTTTGTTTGTTGCTGCTGTTCGGTTGCCGCCATAATTCGGCAAAAGGCGCCCGCGCGTGGCCAGTGGTTGAAAGCTACACTACGAGACCAAGCTTTGTTTGTTGGCTTGTGCTGCTGGGAGTTGACCTGCCTCTTGCGCTGGTTCATTTTGTGTGGACGACGCTGCCGTCTGTGTTCAATCCCGACTCTCCTGCATGCGTTCCTAAGGTCTCGTCAGGCACTTCACATACTACTAAACAAGGATTTTTCTTTATTTTTGTTTTGTAAACACAATATAGACGTGGACACTCACTGTACCTTTTACTATTTCTTAAAATGTTTTCTTTTAGAAGTAAATCAATTCAACAGATGATATATCAATACAAATATATAACTGATGACCTTCAGAGCTTCCTTTCTGTTTGGACACAAGCGATCGATCTTGCAGCAGTTTCCAAGACAAACAGAAAGACGGAGCAGAGAGGACCACGCGATCGAAACGGCGAGGAGATTGCAGAGGCGATAGAGCATGAGCACACAACGCCATCGGGGCCCCCCCTCCAACCCTTTCCGGGCGCACAGCTTTTCGGCGAGCGAGCATGATGAGTGCGTTCTTTCGGGACGGACGGCAGTTGGTGAAAAGATTTCGTGGGGGGGAGAAAAAGGTGGCGGAAGAAGCTAGCGTTTGCCCTACGCGCGCGTGCGATCGCCCGAGAAAAAGATTGGCCATTGGCCAATCCGGGTGTGAGTGACTTGAGCGTGACCATACATGTTATTTGGTTATCTTTTGTAACTTTCTTGACCAATGA
Organism: Panicum hallii; assembly: GCF_002211085.1. Classification (NCBI taxonomy): domain Eukaryota; kingdom Viridiplantae; phylum Streptophyta; class Magnoliopsida; order Poales; family Poaceae; genus Panicum; species Panicum hallii. Next base: position 51,651,179 of record NC_038042.1, on the reverse strand, counting down.
CCATGCAAAGCCCCCAAAAGGAGAAATTCACCCTTGCCCTTGTCCTCCCGTTCTCACGGATTGACGTGGTTATGTTGCGGTGGCACTGCCATGTTCAGTAATCCACTAATTCTAGCCTATGTCAGTATTACTTTGAGACTTTAAGGGCCTCTCTCTCTTCTTTTGTTGATTGACATTATTACTGGTAACTAAGTTCAGAAACAAGGTTTGAGAAAAGGTAGCCGTGCATTGCATAGGCGTACACGTAGTACTAGGGCCGAGAGGTGCATCAACCTTGGGGTATGAAGTCCGAACGCTCAAGCCTATGGGCCGAGCGAGTCCCTTTACCTTACGCACGAAGGGTGGTATCACAACCGAGACGACAGACCTCGCCGGGTCCTTCTCCAACCAAGTTGCACACGATCTGACCTCTCCTCCCTTCCCTTTTTGCAAAGGTCCCCCTGCATTATTACGCCGCTTTTGCGAGAACGCGATCAGTGGGTGTGGAGGCCGACAAGCCCGGAGCGCTGGCCTCGCCCGTGTCGTGTCGTGTCGTGTCGTGGCTCGTGCCCAGCCCATACAGGCGAGACGACGAGGCGCCGTGGTTGCAAAGGATCGATGCGGGCGCAGCGGCGGCGCTCGCGGTTGGCGGCCGCGCAGCCCGGCCGGTCCCCTTTCTGCCGCCCGGAGCGCTTTACTCTTCCCTTCCGGCTGGCCGGCCCTCCCCTCTCTTTTTCCGCTCGCCATCATGCATTCATGCCATGAGAGAGGGAGGGAGGGAGGGAGACGAGCAGGAAAAAAGCTCGCAGCCTTGGGTGATAAGGACAAGGGAGCCCTTTCGCTGATCTGCTTTGCGGCCTGATCGCGTGCTCCTCCCCTCCTCTCGATTCCCCTCCGATCCGTCCCCCTTTCCACACCGTTTTTGAGTTCTAACCGCATACCTTCTTCTTTCTCTGTTCGATTACTGCAACGACGCCGACGCGCACGCACACGCATGAACACGACGGTCACGTACCCGAGCCTCGTGAAACCGTTGGAGCCTAGTGAGCACGACTCGTATCTTAGCTGCTCAGTGACATTAACGTGACTCTGATTTGGCCCTAAGCAGCAGCCACTGACGGCTCGCTTTACTCTTGACCTGAAGAACGCGCATGTGCCTTCGTCGATCCGATGTAATGTCACGCACAAGTTAGATTTGCCGCTGCACCAGCCCATGTGGCCGCCTTTGTCACCGCGCCTAACCAGGCTGCAGGATACGCTGCAGCTGCTTTGCAAATTGCAGGTCGGGCCACAGGCTGCAGCGCACGCATTGTAGCTTTCCAGCAGGTGGAGCGAGCCGTGTCGTCGGATCATCGACCGTCTGATCGGGCTGATCCGCCTGTGCTTTCACGGGGCTGGCTGGACCTTTGGCGCCTTTGCTCCGGCGAACAAGCGTCCTGCTTCTGCAGCTCTGCTGCCTGCCCCCATCGTTGTTTTCTCGACAGAGCAGTAGCGGATCGTCGCCTAGATCTTCTCTGCTTCCATTTTTTGTGTAAAGTAGAGCGAGAGTACAGTGGACAGAAGAAAAAAAAATGTGCATTGTCGTGAAGAAAAGCAACCGTGTGCATCCAATGGTAACGCCGGCAGCATGATCGGTTCAGCTTTCAGCCTTTTCCCCTAGGGCTTTACCGATCGTTCCAGCCGGTTCGGTTTGTGCGAGCTGAAAGCCTGGACGACAAGAGACCATTAGATCATTTTCGAAGCTAGCTGATTGTCAAGGCAGCAGGCACATTTATTTCGCCAGAAAGAAAAAGGAGGCACCTGGCGTTCTTGTCTTCAGATGCCTACCTGAACAGAACAGAACCTGCCATGTACCACTGTCCTGGCCCAAGGCAATGAACGGAAACTCCCCGGGACGGATCTCCGATCCAATGGATCTCTTTGGTACTAGAAACTTTTTCCATTTCTGGGCAACCCAGATGAGGCCTCGTCGCCGTCGACTTTGATCCGGCTGATCTCTGATCTCTCTCTCTCTCTCTCTCTCTCTCTCTCTCGCTCGCTCGCTCGCGCGCGCGCGCGCGCTACCTGACGGCGCGCCATTAAGAGCTGTACTACGCAACACCGGCGCAACTCTGCGAGTCGCTGTCGTCCAAGGACAGGTTCAGCAGCTTCGCGTAGCCGTGTAAAAAGTCACAAACTCGGAGGTCGCTCGGTTATTTCCTTTTCTAGCTACCGGCGAAACCTTTGGCCATCCAGGACGTACTACTTTATTTGCGATCCTCCAAAAGCCCTCGATGATGTAGCTGGAATGGCTACGGCTGCGCTTGAATCACGGTAACGGCATCACATCCGCAGCGAAGCGTGTTACCGGATCTTGATGTCACCGTCACCGACCGACCACCAGCGCGTCAACGTGGCCCACAGGCGGAGTCCTCGTCCTATCATTATCCGTTGGGTTATCCACACCCATTGGATAATTAAGGGATGGATGATACGGGGATGGTTAATTACGGGTATGGACATGGGTTTATCCAAACCTTCCCAACGGCATCGTGAGAAACGAACGATCCCGTGCGCATCACACTGCCCGCGAGCCAGGAAACGCACGATCCTACTACTGACTAGCCAATAGACTGACCAGCACATGTACACATCAACACGGTGTGGTGCTGCCGCCGCGGACAGCGTAAACAAACATGGCGAGGAGCAGGAGCAATGCGCCACGGGCACGCAAGAACCGAAGATATCGCCGAAACCTGGAACGCGCACCGCGCCGTGTGATTTGCGAAGCGGGCGGGTGTGACACCTTAGGTGTCTGAATGTAGCAACCAGAGGGAGAAGTTGTAATGTATGTGTTGAATTATGTGAAATTAAATGAAGTGTGTGAAAATAAGGATTTATGTGTAATTTCTCAAAAATACAAGTCTTTTGTGCAAAGGTTTTGAATTACAAATGTAACTCTCACTTATACTAGGGGTCATAGTGTAAGAATGTTAGTCATCATTACTTGGCATAAATACTTGTATTTAGATCCAAAACTAATGAAATTTGCCTTCAATAGGATAAAAATTTGATAATTTTGAATTTAGCCCAAGAGTACAAAAATAAAACCTTATTCTTTGCGTTTTTCAACTTGAACATTAAAGAAAAGTTGTAGTTTTTAAAAAGTTTTGCAACTTTTCACTTGAGCTTTAGAATAGTGGGAAGTTTTATTTTACAGTAAAATCCCTGTAGTTTCTGTAATTGCAGATAGGACCCTAGGATTCCCCCCTTTCTTCCTCCTCTGTTTTCTCTGCCGCCGCTGGCCGCCGTTGCCATGCCGCCCGAGGCCAGCTCTTGCTCCAGTGCCGCTCCACGCGTCGCCAGGGAGCTCGGCCACCACCTCAGTGCCTCCCCGTTATCCTCTCCCGCACACGCCACGCCGCTCCGCCGCTACCCGAGCCGCCAGCAGCTGCTTGCCGTCGACCGCCATGCCGTGCCATGCCCCTGCCGTCGATCGTTGTCTATTTAACACCTAAATCAAGTTGCTGCGGCCCCTCTCTCGCCCGCTCACTCGCTCCCTTCTTCCTTTTCTGGACCGAGCACTGCCGCCGCCGTCGAGCTCCATTACCGCCGCTTCGGGCCATCGTGGACAGCTCGCCCCGCCTCCTCTCGATCCACACCAACACCTCTAGCAGCTTCGCCTGAGTCCCGTGAAGCTTGCCAGCCCCTCCATCACCGCCTTTGAGCCCCGCATCCACCTCGCCGTCGATCTCCCTCTCGCCGCCGTCCCGGGTCGCCGTGGGGACCCGCCCTTCCGGCCGTCCTAGCCCCCGCCAAGTAGCTCTGGTGAACCGCCTCGACCCCCTGAAGCTCCTCCCCCACCCCCAATCCACCGCCGGTGAGCCACCTTGCCAGAACGCCGCTATTCCCCTCCGTGCCCCCGGCTCTACTCCGGCCAAGGACCTAATTGCTGTGATTTCAATCTTATTAGGGTCCTTTCTGTGAAAAACCAGTGGTATCTCGACAATGAACATTTATGCTAGATCCTGTCCATGAAAAATTATAAAAATATTTTTGAATGATGTTGCTGAGTTACTTGACATGTCCATAAAGTTTCAGCACTTGAAATTATATGGAACTCTAGATATAAATAGATCTTGAAATAATAATGCTGATTTTGTTTATTTTTGTAGCACTATTCCTGTGGATATAAAATTCTAATAAATTTACAGGGGCTTTATTCATTCTTCAACAGTACTCAATTAAATTTATAGCTCCATTACTGCAGCGGTTTGCTCTGTAGAAATAAAACATGTCCTAGGTGCTAATTAATTGAAATATTTCTTCTAATTTATTTACTGCATAAAATATTCTGAAAATTTTAGAATAAGATTATTTCAATTAGGTCCGTTTATACTAAGTATTTTAGTATTGGTAATCACTGCTGACTTAGGGTTTGATTATTTGATCAAAAACAAGAGTTTTTAATAATTAGTCTAGTCCTAAAATCCACTAATGGTGTTTAAGGGGAGTTAGTTTGGTAAATTAGGATCACCCCCCATGCTATCTAATGTAATTAGTTTGGTTGCTTAGAGTAACTAAACATGTCACTTAATACAATTATGTAGTTTAGTTTGTACTCGATAAATGATTGCCCAATAGGAAAGTAGATGATAGGTTTGCTAAATAGAATATTTATTTATTGGATTGCAACTTTACCGTGAAATGAAATGAAAGTGTATGCATTTTCTAAATTATAATATTTTCATATCATGTAGACTTGACGACTCTCGCTGATGGAGATTATCAGCTAATTCCGGAACTAGAAGAAGGAATTTTTGAAGACCCCGGGAACATCACCGGAGATTTAACTGAAGCCCCGAACCCCGGTTCAGAAAGTTTTAGTGTTGACATCTCTAATCCCAGCCCCGCCAGCGAAGGCAAACCCCGGACATAAACCCTATTTTCATACACTACAATTTAAATATTGATTTATTATACTGGTGTATCTAAGTTCTCAGGAGTTGTATGGAAACCCTAGTCGCACATTCCTAGGATCCTATGTATTATATATTAGAACTTGAGTCCGAGTAGCTGCTATGCTAATAAGACCGGTATAAGTCGAGTGATTGCCTGTCACTCGCGAGCTTTATAGGAGTTGCAATGTTTACATTCCTGCAATCACTATAAGGATAATGAACGGGGTTGTTATTATGATTCATGACCGTGGCAGAGACCCCGTCTGTGTTGATAAAAATTTGATAAGGTCGCAGTGTGTGGCAGCGGTGGTTAAGCGTTTGAAAGTACTAGCCACATGCCGTGAATTATAGGTAAGCGGTAAGCCTAGTAACCGATCGGCCCGAGGAGTGGACATACCCGCCCTCGTAATTTAGTTTTTCGCACACACACCAACGTGCGGGAGTATGTTCCGCACAGAGGATAGGGGTACGGTCATGTAGTCGCGCTACAGGCGTACGTCCTGCATATTGGATGTGCGTATGGTCCTACAGTCGCTTGTGGTGGCACTGATCCACGAGTCGGAATGATAGGCAAACGGTTGCTTCGGAACAATTTTTGGAGGTTCCAAGCATGTGAGTTAGGTTTACCCTTGCAAGGTTTGAAAATTCGATTCTGAATCGTCCGTTTCTCGCGGAGATCGAGACTACTTGATCCCTTTGCCACGTAGAGTAATAAGAGCAACCTTATGATTATCAAAGATGATGTTTGTTTAAAAGTTTCTACCATGCTTGAGTAATTATAATTGCTTACCTAGAATGCATAATCAATTAGAATCTGAAAGCTAAAACTTGAAAATTTAGGACCTACTCTTTGGTACTTTTCAGCAAAAGACAAACCCAGAACTTTTACGAAGCCTTCATAGTCTAGCTACATGGGTACGTATACCATGAAATGGGTAAGCCTTGCTAAGTATTACAATACTCAGTCTTGCAAATTTAACTATATTTCAGGTAATCCTCCTGAGGACCCTGCTCTGCCTATACCCTGGCCCTATGCTCTTCCCGATGGTTGGTCCGTGGAATGGGATCCGTCCCCGGCCAATACAGGTTCCTCCGAGTGATGTTGGGCTTGGGCTTAGCTTGATATCCGTTCCGCGACGTCTGATAGTGTCGTATTTTACTTTTCGCTGCAGATACTCACCCTTTAAACGGTTTTGTATAAATTCTTACTAGTTAGATCTTACTACTATATATATCCGAAACTAATGTAATATTATGCATGTGATGTAAAACTTTCGGTGCTTGTATCTCTGGACTCGCTTTCGTGCGAGGTACCTTATTTGATCCTGAGTTAGGTGGTTTTATCGGGACTTTACCCGACAGACCACCACGGGATTACACTGTTTGAAGTGCGGTTGAGTCCTTGCTGCCTTCCGAGAAAGGATGAGCTAGTGTAATTTATGTTGATTCTGCCGCAGCGGGGCTCGGCACGGCTCCTGCCCACCCGGCCCCCTTTTTCAATCTCGCCGTCCTTTTGGAACGTCCATACAAAGGCGAAAGCAAAGGCCGCCTCTTTTGCCAAAAGCCACAGCCCGGGTCCCCCCTCACCCTGCGTCCCTGCCTGGTCCTGGGCTCCTGGCTGCTGAAACGCAACGAACCATATCGCCGCCAACCCAACCCAACTAAACCCAACCCAATCCCAACCCCCCCTCGCTTTTCGCCTCCGCACCGGCTTTGCGTCACCACCCGCGGAGCGCGCTGGAGACGCAGGAAGAGATAACGAGCGCGTCCCCGTCCGTCCGTCCGCACCTCGCTGTCGCCGCGCGCTCTGCCCGCCGCCCGCCCGTTCCGTCCAATCCAACTGTTCCGCCGCGGCAGAGGACAAGCCCCGGCCGCGAGGGAGGGAGGGAGGGAAGGTGCGATCACGTCGTGCCGGCCTGCCTGCCCCTGCCGGCCGGCCGCGCCGGAGCACGGTGGGCGCGCCGCGTTACACGGAGGTAGTAGCAGTAGTGTGGGCGTGGTCCTGGTAGCCGGCCGGCCGGCCAGCCGGGGGCGCCCACGCCTTGCGGTCCGGTCCGTCCGCGCCGCTGTGTCTACGTGTGCGCCGCGCCCCTGCCTGCCCTTCAGTCCACCACCGTGCGTGGGCCTGCCCGGCCGGGAGATCGGCGCGTATCTGTGGGTGTGGACGGCGTGCCTCCATGCCCTCGGTCTCGCTCGGGACGGAGCCAGGGACCCCCCGGAGTATGGCGCATGGACCCCTGGCCTTGAAAGTGCCCCCTTCCCTCCCCCTCTCGCTGTGCTGTGCTGACTGCTGACGAATGACGATGAGTCGATGACACCCCTCTCGCTCCTCCTCAGTCCTCGGTCCAATCGACGGGCACTTCACGAGGCCGTGTCCTGGAGTGAGCTGCCGGTTCAAGTTCTCCACCACGTAGCTAGCGCGCGATCACCAAGCGCTGTTAGGAAATAGGAGCACATAAGAAGGGAAACGGACTCGAACTCGGACAAGAATGCCGCAGGAGAAAACTTTGCAAATTGTGCTCTTACACCGAACATGGCTTCGAGCTGTCATCTGCAAGTACGGTAGGTAGACCATTCGCAACTTTGCATCCGTGCGGACACTGCAGTTGATGTGGACCTTGTACTAACTACAAAACCACACTAACCAGCCTAGATCCAGTACTTAATAAAGGGCTACCACTACCGGAGACACATCAGGCCCCGGAATTCAGCGTGCCCCGACCCACTCGAGGCCTCCTCTTCCTCTTCAACCTGCAGCACACTGCTGAGAGCAACCGGACAGGGCCGGATCCGATGCGAGCTGCTGGGCGCCGGGAGCGAGAAAGCGGCGAGTCATACTGTACTAGGGAGCAGTAGCAAGCAAGCAAAAGTACACTAGCTTGGAAAGAATGGACCGTCGCTGCTGCTATAAACTCCTTGGATTAGCAGAAAGGCGTCCAGGGTGGCAGCCGGCCGGCCGGGCGCTGTGCGTGCGTGCATGCAACGGGGTGGTACGGTAGGGGGTAGGGAGGGAGGGAGCGATCAGGGGGGTACTTTTTACATTTTAATCTTTTTTAAAAAATTCACGTTTGAACTTTTATAGGGAAAGTATTCTCGATTTTAAACCATGAGGGTCGGTGTCATGACTCACGGCGCCGAGGTAACATGTTTCGGCACCGTGAGTTAGGGCGTCGAGGTTGCAGCATCCGGCAAATGTGGCTGCAGCGGTAGCACTGACGTGGCAGGGAGCTCAGCACCAAGATCCGTGGCGTTGAGCTCCCTGCCACGTAGGGTCTCCGGTTTCTCCTTCTCTGTGCGCTCTCTCTCTCTCACTCTCTTTTGCCGTCTCTCTCAGTTCTCTCTTCCCTCCGCCCTCTCTCTCGGATCTCCGACGCTGTCGCCACAGCTTTCCCTCACCAGCGCCCGCCTCCTCACCATCGTTGTCGCCGCCTACGCCTCCGAGCGGGCCTCGGGGCCGGAGCTTGGCTCCCGCGCCCCCGCTCCGTTCATCGCGGGGCTCGTGGCCGCCCTCGGCAGGGAGGCCGCGCCCACGCCACCACCGCCGGCGTCCGGTAGAAGAAAGGGGAGATTTTTGAAAGTAAGCTCGGCGCCGAGATCTATGGCGGTGAGCTCGGCGCCATGGCCTATAGCACCTGGCTCCCTACCACGTCGGCACCACGTTTACCGGGGGCTGCAATCTTGGCGGCATGACTCACGGGCCTAGACGTGTTACCTCGGCGCCGTTAGTCACGATGCTGACCTCCAGGGTCCAAAACCGAGAATACTTCCCGTAGAGGTCGAAACATGAATTTTTTTTAAAAGCCAAAATGTAAAAACCGGGGGGGCGGGGGGTGTCGCGGGGGGTCACGGCGGCATAAACAAATGCCGTAGCCTGTCGTCGTCGCCCTCCCGGGATTAAGAAAATGAGAGCTGTCAGCTTCATGATCAAGGGGCACGTTCTCGTGTAGGAGCAAAGCCGCTCCGGATCCTCTGAACCGTGGCTTCTTTACGACCCACATTGCTAATGAAACTGTCAAACGTAAGTAGTATGCACTCGTCAGACTCGTTTTGGACCATTTTTCCCTGTTTCCGAATGATTTTCTGATGAAAAATGTAAAACTCGATGTGTTAAATTTGTTTTTAAATGTTTCTCTGTATGTAAATGAAAAATTCATGTGTTCCGACCGACCTCTAAATTGACCCGTTCAAGCAAACCGTGAACTTTCTCTCGTGCAAAGGATCCTGCCAGGGAGGAGAAGAAAAATGTGAGCTGACCATGTACTTCTCCCCCCGCTGTCACGCCTGCTTAACATGTAGTAGTTTCCAAGCTTTTCAAATCCTAGATTTGTTCGAGGAAAACCATCTTCTCAACTGGCACACTCAGTACAGCTGAGAAGGGTTTTTTTTTTTATACGGGGCGATCATGAAGGCAAGAATGTGAAACAGGGGGAGGAGCCAGGAGGGGACACAGCCATGTGAGCCATGAGCAGGAGATGAAACTGGCCATGAAAATAATCGTGCCGGTTTTCTTGTCCGGGCCTTTCGGATTTTTCTTTTGGTATTTCTAATCAACCAGTAGCAGGTAAAATAAAATAGTTGTCAAGTATTTTCTAATCAGAGGTAGGACATATCACATGATGGCTGCGGTACAGAGTTGTTTATACCTTGCAGGCAGTAGATGAGAATAAAAAAGAACACAGATGTCTCCAGGAGTCCCAGAAGCCAAAGATGACACGTTGGTGTGCCCGGCCAGTGAACGCTAAGGCATGCCCTAACTGGTACTACTTATTTGTGATTTGGTTCAGGAGCAGCCATTACATTCCACAACCAAATGGTGGCACCAAACCTTCCTTGCAAAGAAGAAACGCCAAGAGCCACGAACAAGGGCAACCAGCAAGCTGAGCTAAGCACATCACTGGGAAAAACCTTCTTGTGCTGCTCATTATGCAAGGTGACTAGTGAAATCTGACCCTTGGCTCATGAACAAGCGTCTGTGGTCTTGTCTTTTGTGCTTGCCGTGTCCTGCTGGCATCAAGTCCATTGCGGAAATATAACAGAAGGGTTTGTGAAGTGTGAATTGCTTGGGTCGTTGCTTGCTGTCTACGTTTGGCACCTTAGCAGAACAAGTAGCAATTTACATTCTTCCAGATGTCATTTGTTTTCTTTGCGTTTCATGTAGAAGTGACGCCTTGAATACAATATTTCCATTCCTGATTAGCTTTCTCAAAACATGTCGTGTGACAGTTCACACGAAACCTAGCTAGAACATGACATTCCTTCCAACTATAGACAACTAAATTTCAAGATAACTTCAACATGGGGTCCATAGCCGATGTCCAAATAATCCCTCTAAATCCTGTATTAGGACTTGACAAACTGCATGATTGTGATGTACAACTCAAATGGAAATGCACAGTGTGAATCAGCAAATGGACATTTAAAACAATCTCTAATTCTCTTCTTGAAACATAACTTAATATAAGTATTCTGATATCTGGTTAACACTCTAAGCAAAACCAGCACGCTAACCGCTAACCTTTTGAAATAATTATCCATAAGAGTATTTTTAATGCTTCAGTCTGATGACAGCCAGACCCATAGTTTGGTATTGTAACGATGGATGGCATGAGCAATGTGAAAGTGAATTGCAGATAATTTATAACAGGATCCATTAAAGTTTGGTCCATAACAATTGAACTGCACAATGAAAATACCATAAGAATAGGCACAGATATAAAGAAATAGGAACACATATTAATACTGTACCACAGAAACATTTGATAGGTTAATTATACCCTCTCCTCACAAGCAGTGTATCAAATGACATGAGAATGTCTGAGTGAGCAGAGAGCAAGCATGGTAGAAACCTAGAACAACATCATTACACTAGAGACACTGGCACCAGCATTGCTAAACCCACTAGTTCTAGCTAATAAGCTGCAAAGAGAATCAACATGAAGTGTTCAACACCAAGATATTAGTTTTCTTTGCAATATTTAATTGCAGGACAAAATACACATTACTGGAGTTGAAGATGCCAGCGAATGGTGGTGAAACATTGATAGACACAGGTGCGGTTTGCGGATTGCTGATCAGCACCGCCATGCTGATACGGTGACAAGCTCGCCGCGCTGCCAATAGAGTGTGAGCCCAACCCCACATTTCTCCACATGGAAGCCGCGGACCTGCACCCGCTTCAGGAGGCAGTCGGCCTGTGCCTCCGCCAGGTTGCTGGGTGGAACAGGTGCAAACCCAGCAGCTGTAAATGCACTCCTCCATGCCATTGGCTTCTCCGCCTTGCCCCGCCCAAGCACCGCATCCTCAATTCTTGGCTGAATTAGAAACTTCTCAATCTTGCAGGCAGAATCAGCATCAATGCCAGCGGCATCGAGTGAATCAAGGAGGAACACACAAGACTGAAAGCAATTCAAGAAGTGCTGCGAGAACGGAAGGTCAGCACGATCACCGCCATGGTCTATGGCAACCACAATCTTAGGGCCAAGCTGTTTCACCAACTGAAGGATTGCCGGCAGCGGTGGTGCACGAGCAGAGCAACCAACAGGGAGGACAACAGCTACAACTTCATCGCCAGTGGTAGAAATGAGCTCCGCAGGATTGATCGTATCCGCACTGACAGCATTGAACTCAAAAGGAATTCCAAGGTCTGCAGCAAACTGTGCAATGTTATCCCGGGTAAGACGCAGCTCCAGTGGATGGTGGGAAGCAGCTGATACAAAGGCAGTGAGCTTAACGAACGGCAGAGCTGCACCACCTGCGCCGCGGCGGTGTGCGAGCTCCTGCAAGAAGGATGCCCACTGGCCTCCAACACCGAGATCAAAATCAATGACATGGATGCAGGAAGCTGTGCTGCCTGCAATTTCGTCAAGAAGCGCCTGTGTTGCCGTGAAGTTGGTGAACTGGAGCACGGGCGAGAGGTCAGAGAAAGACTTGTACGCTGCGAGCTTGAGGGCAACGTCCAGTGGTGATGTGAGGCGGCAGGCGCCGTGGTAACCTTCGGCGAGCGCGAGGAGGAGGGCCTCCTTGAGGTAGGAGGCGGAGCGGAGGAACGGCTTCCCGAGCGGGGGAAGCTGGTGATTGAGCCGCGCCAATATCTCTCGCGCGCCAATGGAATTGCCGGCTTCGGCGGCCTTTGCCGCCGCAGCCAGCTCGTCCAGCAACTGCTGCTGCGCCGCCTCCGCAGCTGTCGTCTTCATCGCCCCGTGGGGCGGCGGCGGCGAAGGCTGGAGCTGGAATGGAGCAGGGCCATGCAGTGGTGGAAATGGGAGACCCTGCGCCGCCGCCGCCGCAGCCCGGTTTCTGGCGAGATAGAGGTCATCTCTCATGGATTGATGGCGTTTAGGCGGAGGCTGGAGGAGTGCGGACTGCTGGTTGTGATCGGGGAAAGATGGGAGTGGCATGAAGAAGGTTGTGGCGGGCGGCGGCTGGTGCTGAAACTGGTGGAGGAGCGGGCCGGGCGGCTGCGCACCGAGAAGAGGGGGCTTTATGTCGATACCTTCGTGGAACAGCACCGGAGGCGGCGGCGTCTGGAGGGAGGCGGACTCCGTCGAGAAGAGGCCGAAGGCTGAGGACGCCTTGCTGCCCCCGCCGCTGTTGGTAGTGTGCGAGACAGGGCCCGGGGACGACATGTCAGAGGCGACGCCGCCGAGGTGGGGATCGAGCGAGAAGCCCAGGGGGTCCGCGGCCGGAAACCCGAAGCCCGCATTGTCCAGGAGCTGCTGCTGGTGCACGGGAAGCGGCGGCCCCTGCTGATCCAGGTCGCCGGCGGCCCCAATGATCCAGTTGAGGAAGGTCTGGTCCTGCCCGGCGGCGGCGGCGTTGCCGAGCACGGCGTCCCAGCTGTCGCCGCCGACGAGCCCCATGTCGAGGCCGGCGGGGATCGGCGGCAGCTCACATCCGCCGGCCCAGTCCTCCTTCCCGCCGCCGCCGTGCTCGCCAGGGGCTCCCCATTTGGTGGCTTCGGCGGCGGCGGCGGCGCTGCTGTCCGAGACGGCCGCCACGCCGGTCGAGTCCGCGGCGCCGCCGCCCAGGGACGACGACAGCGTCGATGTGGAGTTGTTGGGGCTGGGGCTCCGCGTGCAGTCCAGCACGGACCTCGGCTCCACCAGCGCCTTCGCCTTCCCCTCCGGCCAAAACAGCGCCTTCCCGCCGCCGACGAGGTCTGCTGCCCCGTTCCGCTCGACACCGAACAGCGCCGCCCTCATCTACCTAATCCCACATAATCTCGCGGCGAGATCTGGGGGGCAGGCAGCTCAGCGCAACCCGGGGATGGCTTGTGGCTAGGGGGGAGTTCTTGGCGCGGCGCGTCTGATGGGGTGGGGGACGGGGGGCGTGCGAGAGTATAGAACAGGGAGGAGGTGGGGGCAAGCAGGAGCACCGCGTGCCCTTGCCTGCCTTGTGCCTCTGCTCTGTTCTCTCTCTCCTCCCCTGCTGCTGCTGCTGCAAGCTGCTATGCTATGGTCTCCTCTCTCTCTCCTTCCTCGCTCTGTGGCCTCTTCTCTCTCTACTGCAATCGTCCCTGGATGCGTGCAACATAAAAAAGGTTTAAAAAAGCTCCCTCTCTCTCTCTCCATCGTTTTCAATCTGCCCCTCGCTTTTTCTCCCTACCTACGTTTTACTAGTATATCTGCCGTAACTCTAAGTAGAGTACCTGTATTTTTACCTTTTACAAGCCACGGATTTATTTTTTTACTTTTAACCGTATCTATTTATGCGGAGTGTGGAGAGCAACATTATCTTTCTTGAAGCAAAGCAAAATTATTGAACTGACGCTAGCCAGTCAATGCAGTACTGCACGAAATCTTTGGGGCGGAGCTTTGACGGCTGTTTTGTTCGGTTAACAGTACGTGCGAGACTCCAATCATGTGACGTCTTCGCCGTGGACTAGCATGACATGGGTACTGTATGGCTAAAACTGAAAACGTCTTGACCACATGTTACTGCTCACCCTCCATGTCCTGAAGCCTTTGTCCTCACGTCTGGCGAGCAAAGTAGCTGTCGCGATGGCTGTAAAAAACAAATGAGACTTCGGAGCATGGGCTTTGCTCTTTTCTTTTTTCATCACCAACCCCTCGGGGTTTCTCTGAGTTTCATGCAAAGCTAATGCATTTTAAACTGACGATTTGTATGTACTACTAGATTTTGCCGCCAAAAAGTGGGGTAAATTCAGTTTAAAAAAGTGTGGTGAGTGACAATGAACCGAAAACTAAGTAAACATGAATCTTTCAAAAAAAAAAGTAAACATGGCAAACTTAGTGCACAAGTGCCAAGAAACTCGACATAATGTCATCTTCATTAGGGCATTTGGTATATAAAAAAACTAACGGTGTTTAAAGATGTTATTATTCTGTCTTGAGCTTAGGAACCTTGGTATCATTTTTTTCCTCTTTACGTATCATTTGCTATAACCATGAAACCCTTACTTATTTCATCACACTGTCACCTCTCCTTCCACAATCAATGGTTAGTGGCCCCGTCTTCTTACTCCACTGTTAACACCCTTCCTTTAATCAAGCCCACCACCGACCATTATCATTAGATTTAGGGGGCGAGTGTCCCCCTACTCCATCTAGCTTGGTGATATTTAGTCGTCTTCTTCGACGGCCTGCTTTTGGGAGAGGTTAGTTGCTCACGCTAATAGTTATGGATAATAGATATTCGCATTATCTTAATTATATACATGTGCTTCACTATGTATTGTGCAGCTAGCAGCTAGCATGTCTACCCACGAAAGAAACAAGGGGGAAAATTATTTGGATTTTATTACACCACATATTATGAAAAAAAAGATATTGTGATAAAATGGTACAACATTATATGTCAAATGTTACGACACTAGATTGAGGAAAAAATTCCCTGTACGGCACTGGAAGATAGCTCAATTGCCTCCTTGGTTCTAAAACATTCCGATGCCTCATATGATCCTGTATTTTAGTTTTGTTCCTCCAATGACCCTATCCATTTCATCTCAGATTTCCGTGAGTCCCCTCAGAAACCATATTAGAAAATGGACGTACGACAAAATTATCTATGCCCTCCATCTTCGTTTCTCTTCCGCTCCCATCTCTCTCTCTCATTCCTATTCTCTCTCTGACTCGTACCTCCCGAAATTGGGCGCAAACCGATAGAATGCGCCATGGCCGGCGGCATGGAGGCCACAGGAACCAGGGACATCGGCGTCTGAGGCTGCAAGAGCCCAGACCGGCGGCGTGGGTGGGCGGCGCAGAGGCCTCGGGGCCAAACGGCGCAGGCGCCGGGGTGGAGGCGGCTCGACCGGCGGCGTGGAGGCTACTAGGGTGGCCGCTGGCATCCACACGGGCGGGGCTAAGGCGGGCGGTGCGGAGGCAGCTCGGGGGGCCGCCGGCGCCCACGCTGGCCGGGCGGAGGCGGCACGACCCGCGGCGTGGAGGCAGCTCAGGGGCCGCGAGCGACCACGCCGGCAAAGCAGAGGTTGCTCGGTCGGCGGCGCGTGCGGCCGCGGGTGCCCACGCAGGCGGGGCGAAGGCCGTGTGGCTGGCGGCGCAGAAGCGGCTTGGGGGGCCATGGGGGCTCACGCCGGCGGGGCGGAAGGCTCCTCAGCTGCGGCGCAGAGGCCGCGGGCTTTGGGCGCTCAGGCGGACACCGCGGAGGCCTCAGGGGTCAACTGCGCGGAAGGCCCTCGGTTTGGATCGGTGGCGGAGGCATGGCCGGCGGTGGCAGGGTGGCGGGCGGCCCTTCCGGCGCCATGGACAGAAGCCCTTCTAGCAACGCAGGGGGGCGTTGGGGGCGAGGGGCTAAGGGTGTTCGGCCCGCGGGCGCCGAGGGCAGGGGCGGCGCGGCTTGCTGCCCTTTTGACGACGCGGCAGGAGGCGGCCGCCGTGGCCACGACTGGCAGTGGCGCAGCGGCCAGGGGCATTGGGCCGGCGGGCGCCGAGGCTAGGGGTGCTGAGGCCAGCGGCCCTGCGGGCGCCGAGGGCAGGACGCCATGGGTGCGAGGGTTGTGGTGAACAGTGGGCTTCATGATGCTGATCAGTTGGCTTCAGTTTGATTCCAGGGAAAAATTGATATTTTCACGGTCCACTTCACGGCGTTTAGGCTACAAATTGACGGCAGGGTCATTGAAGGAACAAAACTAAAATTCATGGTCATACAAGGCAGCGGAATTTTTCCAGGGCCAAGGAGGAAATTAAGCTATCTTTTGGTATCATATAGGGAATTTTCTCTAGATTAAGCCAAGTGTATGAAATAATCAAATAAGATGCGCGAAGGAATTAAAAAACAAAATTCCAGAGTTTGGATACCGGAAACTATATCCGGAGGAGTTTTTGAGATGAAAACGGAAAACCCTGAATACCTCGAAATTCCCATTTAAGAACATCGACGCAAAGCATAGCCAAAGTTTGTAAAATCCGGCACCTTTTACTGCCAAAAAGGAAACATTTTACACATGGCGTCGTCCCATCCTATCGGGCAGAGAGGCCCGTCGCGCTGGACCGGAACATTTTGAAACACAGCACGCCCTGCCCTGCCCTGGCACCGTTTGAGCTGCAGGGGCAGAGAATCCTGTGCCATTTTTCTAGCTCGCCCCGGCCAGTCGCCTCGCTCACTTTTTACAGTCTTTTGAACAGTGACCGGACTGACTGTGACCAGAGGGGGGGGGGGTGGAGGGTCCAAAAGGAAATAATAATAACCAGAGACCCCGAAAGAAAGAAAGGGAGTGGGGGAGGAAAGAATTTCTTAAAGCCATTTGGTCCCAAACAAATACTGGCGCTATCATAATTGCTGCTACCCCCTCTGACCAAAATGCCCCTGAAGGAAGGGGTTAGTGAGGGTGACCGTCCTCCCTCTCGTCGGATTGGTGTGAATCGTCGGGGTGATTTTACTGTTTACTGAGGCGCCTTCGTTCTTTCTTTGTTTGACAACGGACGTACAGAAAAAACTGCAACAAGCCATGTCGCTTCCACGTGTCACGGTTCCGAGCGGGGCCCACCCCAATTTCCGCAGCATCGATGCCACTGAAATTTCTTTTCCCCGACCGAAAATGCCCCCCATCCATACGCCAAAATGTCCCAATCAAAATTCCAGGGGAAAAAAAAGGGTCCCCATCGACGCGGATAAAGATCTCCTCCTCCTCCGCTCTTGGGAGGGACACTGATGTCCAGTCCTGGCGAGTTTTTTGTTTGTGGCCACAAAGTTTTCAAGGAGGCGATCATTGGGCTGTTTCTTTCCCATTTATAGAGGAGGGACAGGCTCCTAAGCCTTTTGGCATTAATGATGGAGTTTGCCAAGGTTGCTTCCCTTTCCTTTTGCTTGCCCGGTGGTCCCAACAGTGGAGCGCTGCCTTCCCTTCCCCTGCAGCCCTGTTGTTCAGCTGTCCAGTCCCGGTCCCTGCGCAAGCATGACTGCATGGGGTGAAAATGGTCTCTGCATTGTTTCGTTTCGAAAAGGAACAGGGTGGTGGTGTATTTTGCTTGGTCAGGGAAAATCCCAAACGAATTTCTGGCATGAGAAAAAGGGTAGTACTGTCATTTTAAATAAATCCAGTGCCCCGCGCAGTTGTTTATGGACACGAACAGCGTGCGGCATTTGTTGCCGCCTGCCTGGCATTTAAGCCTGTCAGCAAGTCAGCACGCGCGAGATCGCTGGGCTGGACGGTCGCACATGGCAGAGCCGAGGAGGTGCTGCACGGAGCAGGAGCACGGTTCATGTGGGTCTCGCACAGTGCGTTGTAGGTGTACTAGATGATGATCACGATGATGAACGCCCCTCGATAGTCCCCTGCTCTCTACTGCTGTACTGGCAGTGGCACCTCTCTTTCTCAGTGACGATGTACAGTGCTCAGTGCTGACCGCTGAGTGAGAGCTTCTGGTACGGTTACAAAGGCCACCAGGCCCGAAATGTAGGTAGAGTTGGTCCGGGCCGGCCTGCAAGGTATTTCCCACCCTTTGGTGGGTTGTCACGCCCGGCCCAACTATCCAATCGTCGTTTGGATGATGATCCCCGCAGGTGCTGAAGCCGCCGGCTAGTCAAAATACTCCCAACATCATCGCTGCCTGGCGTATCCTACCAACAGATCAGATCCGCTGCTATTTCAGCGGCA
This sequence comes from Panicum hallii, assembly GCF_002211085.1. Taxonomy (NCBI): domain Eukaryota; kingdom Viridiplantae; phylum Streptophyta; class Magnoliopsida; order Poales; family Poaceae; genus Panicum; species Panicum hallii. The sequence continues at coordinate 51,633,185 of NC_038042.1, read as the reverse complement.
CTATACTAGGACTGGCCCGGCGCTTTACCACGCGGCCCACGCCCAACCCGCAGCAGCGCCGGCGGCTTAACCACGAGCGCAGGTTCAGTTGGCACGAGCGCGGCGTGATCTGCTGCCGGGAGTGCTCCGGAACGGACGCGACTACCGACAGGGGGCGTGGTGGTGGTGGTGGTGGTGGTGGTGCGTGCGCCGGACGACAACGGGGAGCGGCCACCGCGGGTGGGTGGGACGGCTGGCGAGGCGTGCGGGCGCGCGGCCGACACGGCGGCGGGGCAGGCGCGCGCTAGCTCTCGCGCGACAGCCCCAGCCCAGCCATCCTCCTTCCTTTTCCCCGGCACTTTCGCCAACGCCGCCAGCCAGCCAACCAGCCAGCCAGCCAGCGCCATTTTTGCCTCGCCAAGCAAACCCGGCCGGCCCCACCGCACGCGCGCGCGCACGGCGATCGGCGCTGCACCCTGCGCGCTCTCGAGAGCGTGGCACTAGCCGCATCCGTTTGTTCGCAGTGTTCAGACCAATTGTGCATTGCAGATTTGCAGGGGGAAAAAAGGCTGAAGTTCATCATATCCATGTTGACGGATCGATGGACCGAAGCTACCAGCTCTGCAACAGAAGGAATAGAACGAGTAAAATAGAACGGCCGGCGAGCTGAACTGAAGTAGAGTCGAGCTTAAGAATGCCAACTTGGTCACATCGAGGCGATCGAAACCCCGGTAGATTAATCGGCTCGATGCTACGGACCTGTTCCAAGCCTTGCAGAAACAGTGGATCGCACTGCGTGTCATAATGGCGACGCGCAGCCGGGCGCGCCGGCCACAAAATCTACGCGCGGCTGCCGCGCGCGGTGCCTCAAGGACGGGGACGGACGGATCGAGACATTCATGTGGGGTTGAGTAGATGGCTCCGTGCCCCCTGCCTCGATGCCCGCGCCCCGCGCCCCGGCGCTCGTCCATCGGCGACAGATCTTATAGGGCAACGAGGCTCTGGAAGTGTTAAGTGTTTGGTTGAAGTGACTAAAAATTAATTTCCGTCATATCGAATATTGATGTTGATAGAGTATTAAATATAGATTAATTATAAAATCGAGGTTAATTCACGAGACGAATCTATTAAACCTTATTAAGCCTAATTAGTTCATAATTTGACAATGTTGTGCTACAAATATGTGCTAATGATGGATTAATTAGACTTAATAGATCCGTCTCGTGAATTAGTCTCCATTTATGCAATTAATTTTATAGTTAGATCATATTTAGTTCCCTTAATTGGTATCCAAACATCCGATACGATACGGAACACGCCGAGTTTTTCCTCCCTGAACTAGGAATTAGAAAAGGACGGTGGTCCTTCGCGAGAATCCTCTCCTTGCTTTTGGTGCGTTGATCCCAACCCCATTTGCTTAATCACAGCCTTTAGTTAAAGAGTATGGACCGTCCTTAACTTGGGATGGCATGCCATTAAAGAGCATACCTATAGTGTCAAAATGCGTATCCGTCCTTTATAAACTTGACTTTTAAATATCATCAAGGTCCAAATAGAATTTGATCGACTTGTCGTATTCTTTTTTTGAAACACAATACATAGATATATACGCTCATGTATTAAACGCAGTCCTACTCTTATAAGCACATTAAAAAAACTAGTCCAGCAGATTTCAAAATTGATGAAGTCACCGTAAACACCTTGATATGGATGAGCACGTCAGCAACCATTGAAATAAAATGCTTGTTAAATTTGTGAATAAATTTAGCAACATACGAGCACCCCATCTGCAGAATAAACGTATGGCTAGGTGCATATCTTAACCACTTGAAATGAAGAATCCTTTGGAGTACACATCGGAACCTTCATCCCAATATATTCTGTACTTGTATATATTTTGACTTACTGGAAACATCGTGAAACCAATTTATAATTGAGAAAAGTCCATTTGACCCCTAACTTGTCACCGAGTTTTAGAAAAAACTCCTAACTCCAAAAACGGATATTATACACCCTCATCTCCTTAAAACCATTTAAATAACCCTTCTCGCAACAGTTATGAGCAATTTTGAGGACGATTTTTGCTGATGTGGCTTCACCCTCCCCTCACTTACATGTGATCCCCACCTGTTATCATCTACCTTTTCTCTCTTCCTCTCCTTCTCCACCATGGCCGAGCCGAGCCCCTCACCTCACGTTCCGGCCATCCACGCCACGCCGCGCGGCCTTCGCGGCGCTGCTCACGCTCCTCCTCCTGGCGGCCCTCTCCTTCCTCCTCTCCTCCACGCCAGCCACCTCGCCCCCCCCTCTCTGAGTCCCAATCGGGCCGGCGCTGCCGTCAACCAACACTACCCATCCCCGGCCAAGATGAGCTCGCCTCGAGCATCCCCAGACCTCCCTCATCCTCGGCCGCCTCTTTTCCCCTCCTGCTCTAAGGCCCGGCCAGCCTAGCGCCGAGCCCATGAAAGTGCATTTGGCCCCCTAAGTTGGTTTTGGTGTTGATGACATACAAAATTAAGGAGCTAATGAGTTTATCGAGTTATGGACAGGTTAAAATTCAATAAAATAAAAAAGAGCACGAAAAGACACCAAATCTGCTTAACGGACGGTGTTGGGCTTAAAAGAAGATCATTTAACACTTTCTGTTTTGAATTTGAGTATATGAAACACAAGATTATTAAGAGGGATGCAAATAGATAGCCTGAAGGTGTCAAATTGTTTATTTGTGATGCTAACCATCAAGAAGACACACAGAATCACACCTTGTGTACCTAGTTTTCTGATTGTTTCAGTGTGTGTACGAACGTTCCGACACCTATCGGAAGTTCCCAGTAACTTCCGACACGGGGTTCTCGGCCAGTTGATTTTAACTAGGTCGGAAGTTCCGACCCCATGTCGGAAGTTCTGACGCCTATAGAAAGCTCCCTGTAGCTTCCGACAAGGGGTTCTCGGCCAACTGATTTTAGCTAGGTCGGAAATTCTGACCTTGTGTTAGAAGTTCCGACGATCACTTATTCTGCACACTAACGGTTAGGTTTTGGAGCTCGGATATTTATACCCCCTCAGCCCCTTCTTCATTTGCTGCCGACCTAACCCGAGATAAACACTCCAAGAGCATTTACTAATCCTCCCTAATCCCTCCTTAAGCTAATCCTTTAGTTGATTTGAGATAGGGCTTGGTTGAGAGCAAGATTGAGGTGTGAGACTTAACCATTTAAGTGAGAGGACAGCCAAGTTCATCTCAAGAGCACTTGAAGCATCCTCATCCTTTGATTCATGTTTGTTACTCTTGAAGCTTGCTTTTAGACAGTTTGGTATCGCCCAGTTGAGCGTCCTCTCGTGTGTGTGCACCCCGGGAAGTTTGCATTACCTATCCTCTGTGGATATTTCATAGCAAGTGACTCAATCATCTTTTGTGGTTGACTGAACGAGGTAAAGGGTTAGTGGAAGACCCGGCTCTTTGTGGGCTCCTCAATGGAGACGTAGCTTCTTTAGTGGGAGTGAACTTCGGGAACAGATCTCTTGTGTCTTGTGCTTATTGCTTTCATTTAGTTCTTGTTGACCTAGAGTTTGTTTTGTGCTGGTCTAAGTACTTGAGTTGTTGTGCTTGCAAAGATCACCGGCAGAAGTCTCCTAGTATCTTTGCACAATTTTTGATTCAGCCAGGTTCTACAGTATCAAGTTTAATTTTGAATTTCGTATAAGAAGTTGCCTTTTGTCGGAAGTTCCGATTCAGTGTTGGAAGTTCCGACCCATCGGAACTTCCTACACAGTATCGGAAGATTCGATAGATTTAATTGCTGCAAAGAATTTTATAGGTTTTACAGTTATACTTATTCACCCCCCTCTAGGCATCACCAAGATTCTTTCAGCGCAGCCAGCCGCCGCCACGGAAGATCGCCGCCGGCCGCCTCCGGTTCGTCCCCGACCTGGGTGACGCCACCTACCCACAGTATCCTCACACCAACAGGATGCTCTCACGCCTTTCAAAACCCGAGCAGAGGCCTCAACCGAGCCGCTCCCAAAACCTCACCGCGGCCACCTCCACTCCGGGCGGCCACTGCCTACTACCGGCACCTCGGCCGAGGGGGCTCAAGGCGGAGGCGGCGCACGGGGCACGGGCAAAGGCCAGCCATGGCGGGAGCTGCCACCGCTGGCGAGGGAGTGAGGCTACGAAGGGACGCTGAGGCGGTATTGCTCACGGCTCCCGCATGCGCGCGGCGGTGGAGCTCGTGGCCCTTCGCCCGCGAGGCCGCGGTGGAGCTCGGCGGCCCCGCCGAGTGGCGGAGGAGCTCGTGGCTCTTGCCTGCACATGGCGGCGGAGCTCGTCGCCCTTGCCCGCGCGGTCACGGTAGAGCTCGCGGCCCCCGTATGCGCGGCGGTGGCTCTCGCCTGCACACAGCGGTGGAGCTCATCGCTGTCCATGCGGTCGCGGCGGAGCTCACAGCCCCCACACGCGCAGCGGTGGCGGAGCTTGTGGCCTCTGCACGCATGTGGCAGCTTTGCTCGTGGCTCCCACATGCGTGGTGGCGGCGGAGCTCGTGGCCATGGTGGAGAAGGAGAGGAAGAGAGAAGAGGTAGGTGACGACATGTGGGGACCACATGTAAGGGAGAGAGGGGGAAGCTACATCAGTGAAAACCGCCCTCAAAACTGCTCTGCACTGTTGCAGGGGGTTATTTAAATGGTTTTGAGGAGATGGGGTGTATAATATCCGGTTTTGGAGTTGGGTTTTTTTTTTTTTAACTCGGTGACAAGCTCAGAGGGTTAAATGGACTTTTCTCTTTATAATTTGGTTATGAATCTTTCTCCTCGTTCTATCTCCCATTGGAATGATGATACTTTCTCCGTTTCAAAATATTTGTCATCGTTAACTTTTTCTTATAACTTTGACCATTCGTCTTATTCAAAAAATTATGTAAATACCATCTACTTTGTTTGTGATATGCTTTATTATTATAGGTATTTTAAGCATGACTTAACTTTTTGTACGTTTGCAATAAATTTTTGAATAAGATAAATGGTCAAAGTTGTAAAAAAAATTAACGGAGATAAATTTTTTGATACTGAAGGAGTACAGACCATATATATAGGTTGGACCGCAAAACACACAACCCTGTCTAATACTTCATCCTTCTCGTGCCTCGCTTCGTTCCCTCTTCTCTTATTACCTATCCATGTCTTCTAAGAGATCACTACAAGCAATCACACTACTCCTCCATGTTTAACCTGAGCTCTACCCAAGCTCTCAAGGAGCAGCTAAAGCCAAGCACCACCACTACCGTCCTCCTAGTTGTGTTCATCCTAACTCTGTATGTTACCTCTTGCGAAGGTCGCCATCTCCGTGTTCATGGCAAGGACTGCCCAAGCAAGCTTCTGCCTCCCTCACCACCCAAGGTAATAAGCTTATTCACATTCTAACTAAATTCATTCTATGGAATTTACCAGCTTCACCATTCGGTCAAGTTTTCTACTTCCTAAAAATATTTGTTCTTTTCATTTTTTTTCTCTGTTCCATAGGGTGTAATAGATGATGATGATGCTGCCAAAGGGAAGATGAGCTCCTCACCGGAGGTTCCAGTTGGAAGCAACATGCTGGATGCATCAATGAGAGATGACGAAGCAGTGACCGAGGCCAGGAAGGAAGTGGCATCATCAGGTGGAGTAGTTAGAAATGCTAGAAACGTCGTTAGGGTTTTGCAACAGCTTCAGCATCGTTGGCATGAAGACGATCAGGGAATCCATCTGGATTACGCTCAACCTAGAACCCATACTCCGCATCATAACCGATGAGAGAATGTCATATGTATCATGCTGTGACCCTAATTAATGTAGTTACCTTAAATATTTTCCTCGTCTTTCCCTTGCCCTTTAGGCCACATTCATCTGTGTGTTCATGGTCTGGTATATAGGACATTAGGACGTATGTACTGATCCTTGTGGAATTGGCCCTAGATAGCTTGTTGGCTGTAGCCATTTGGATCTAGTAATGCGTGCATAAACTTCTTGTAGCTAGCCGCCTTGATTGATGGATCATTCATAGAAAGCCGCCGTCTGATTTGCAGGTGATTCTTGTTGTGGTTCTTTGAGAAAAAGATCAGAAGGGATGAAGGTATGCGGTGCACATTTCCAACATGTGTAGCATCTATAGCGATTGGCACTGCAAGGCATTTGCGAGGAAATGATATAGGAAAACATTTTCTGTCTTGCTGTGTAGGTGAGGTCGAGCTTGCGAGAGCGGTCGGTGCTAGGAGCGGAGTCGAACAGCGAGCAAGTAGGATCGAACGCGACCACGGCTTACACCGCAGAAGCCCTAGTAGCCATGGACTACCTAGATGCGCACCCAGCACCGGCTGTTCATAACAGGTAGCAGCGACAAGGAAGCAGGCAAGCGACACAACAGGAGTTCATCACTCTGTCTGGCCTCTTTCCTAGTCAACGTTGATATACAGCGTGGTTACAAGTTCTGCAGTTGCTGCTTGATCTCAGCACATCTTGTGCTGTTGTATAGGAAGACCGAGAGTCGATTATTTGAATGGATCCCAGTTCACAACTAGTCAATTATTCATGCTCCATGATCATAAGTTTACAACCGTATCACTCTAATCTTTCGTCTCTCTAAGTGCACATAGTTGCAGCCGAAATCATTCAGTTGCTATTTGCTCTCATGTTGCGTGCACAACAGATATGATCTTCGTTTATGCTTAATATGATGAAATAAAAGCAAAATTAGTGTCAGTACAGCTTTCTGATAAATTACCATGACTAAACCATGTAACCACACGGGTGCCCAATGTGAATTTTTGGCACAAACTGCAAAGAGTATTATTTTATGCCTAGTTGTGGCCAATATCTCAATCTTCCCAAGAATGTCCCCTCCACTACATCAATCTTACCAGCATTCAGGTGTAAACAATGTGAGGCGAGCAATTGGAAGGGGATAGCCTGCTCCAAAAAAGACAGACATCCCAACCCCAGATCCAAGCAAAATCTATTGTGGTGTGCCGTGTGCCTGCATGTGATGAGTCGATGAACGCTCCCTAGAACCAAATGGAGCAGAAGCTTCTCTTCCGTTGTGGATCATCATCAGCTGCATTTCACAACGAATGGGGTGAAGGCACTTAGGAATTGTGAGGTTCGCATCCCGAGCTTGAGGTCAACTTCTCCACCACCCAGCCAGAAGAAATCCTCATCCAACTTGGTGATAGCTTCATCTATGATAACCTGAGGAGGAACCTTTTGCATCAAACAACTTGCTAATTTTGTATGTTCACTTACAAGACGTACATTTTGAGCAAGTCTACATAAAAATCTGCCAAAAGCATCAACTTGACAAAATGTTATCCAAAGTGTGAAAGCTAATTTTATTTCCCTGGTATTATTGATTGGCTAGATTCCCTGTAACTTTCTTTTTATTCGGTATTGTAGATGTTCTTATATTTTTCTATAATCTTGGTCAAAATTAGAAAAGCTGACTTAGGACAAAACTAAAACAACCTACAGTTTTGGAACGGTGGGAGTATTAATCAGCAAAGGCCTGGCCCCTCCTGTTCTTTCCAAAAAAAAAAAGACAAAATGTTGTCTCCATACTCACAGCAGAGAGTTCTAACCATCTACCTATTGGCTATTGCTACCATGCATTTACTCATATGTAACTGGAGTAGGACCATCTATCTATTGGCTTACTGCTACCATTCATTCCCTCTTACGTAACTGGAGTATAAATAAGATGTTTAGTACAGAATGCCATGCGACTACACATTATCGTTGCAATTCAATAGCTACACTGTAACTACAACTTCATATTACCGGTATGTTTGTTTCCATCCCAATGCATGTGACAGCGTTGTGCACAAACCCAGTGAGCTTGCGTGACTCCTCTTCTGGTGCCAACCTCACTGCATTAAACAAGTAAATAGCAAGGTCAGTTTCAGATGACAGTAATAGTAGGCTTGCCGCCATTTAATGCCTGGACTATGGTAAACATCAATCCTTATTAGTAGGCAATGGAACTGTCTAAAATACAGAAGAAGCAGAATTACAATGGAAGAATGAAGAAAACAGTTAGTGCCCAGGACATTTCTTTCAGCGCATTTATAAAGTATGGCATGCACCATTGTTTCAGAAATCAGTAGAACCCACTACTTCCTGTGGTCTGGAAGCAGGTTTAGGTCAGTTCCTCAAAGTACCAACAGCAATCAAGTAAAGGGCAGAAGAATAGCCAGCAAACAGGCCAGGAATACAGACAAACTTTGCCCACAGTGAAAGTTATTAAGGCCAAAAAAACCTCACCGAAATGTATTAGTTGCGCATCTAACATCTTTTCATTATCAAGGCAAAGGCTCTCCATTCCTAAGCAATACCACTGCAATAAGCTCGTTGCAACCTGTACATGATTTAGTATATTTCTACTGTTTAGAAGAACTCCCCGTAATGAACAGAGGAGCTCTATGTGGAGACAATCAAACACATAGGATAGGAAATAGTCCCTGCCCTAGCTGCTCTATAGCATCATGAAATGAGATACACCCATGTGAGTGCACTCTATTTACTTTGTACATCATAAGAGAGGAGTCTAGGGTACAGATTTCTGGTAAAAGCCAAAGGGAGCACAATACGCATATCAGCCTACAAATGAATAAAAAAAGTACTTCAGTTAGATTGTGAAGAACTAAAGAATCTTACTGTTAAATCTCTTTTTGGGTATTTGCTTCTCATTTAGTTCGTACAGGAAGTTCTTGATGTTTTCAGCATTAAGCCGTGCCATATACTGCAAGGATATACATTTTCTCAAGATAAATATAAGGTTATAAATTCAGAATGGTACTCTGGTATCCTAAGGCTTACCTGAACAACAACGACATAGTATTTTGAATTCTTTGGATTGCTGCAGTCAACAACATCTGCAGCGGCTTGGGTGTTCACCTAATAAACAAAGGACAAATTCATCACAACTAATGTTCAAGAAAAATTATTGTCGAATTTTGAGACATGACCATAAACTGTAGTTCTATACTTCTATGCCTAGGAAGTAAATCATTGTGTATAGCTCCCAAGATAAAATAGCACTCATTCCTTCAAGCATTCCTATACTACTTGAAGCAGATAGGCAGTGAACTAACCACTATTGATCAGATTGCATCTCTGATTCTCAAATAGTGTAGAATTCAAATAAGGCCAATGCAATTTAAAAGATCAATTATATGTCTCACAAATATTTAAGTGGGATTAAATCTAAAATAAACCCGTAAAGGCACAGCCATATTGGCATATCCTTGTCTTTTTTGAAGCACAACCATGTTCGCTAAGAATGAGCCTCGTCTTCCAATGGTTGTATGACATAAATAAGAGATAGCTGCCATTATCTGCAAACACCTAAACTAGGTAAAAAAAAAGTTCCTCCTTTGAACGGTAAAGGATTAATAACCCAATTTACAAGCTCATTCTTTCTGTAAAACAAAGCCACACCATATTAATGAATCGTTTTATCAACAAATTAGCAAACAATGTCTTCCACCAAAAATCGAGCCTTGGCGGTGGTTACCTGCTAAGCTACGAAAATAGACTCAAGCAATTCAGTGACATAATTAGAAAATGCTAGTAAATAAACAAAAAATAATAACTTCTTCTGATAAACTTGGTGGTGGTTATCTGCTAAGGTAGGAATGTCATAACAAATTCCATTGCCAACTTGTCATAGTTCATGACATAGCACATATGTTCGCCAGCCTACACACCGTAAACTAAGCAGCATGTCAGCCTATGTGCAATGAAAGACAAACAGCTGCTATGTCCTTTATCTGAATCTTAAAGGAGAACCTACTTCCGCTACCACTCGTGCTTCACCCAAGCACTTGCCAAGTTATAATTACCATTCCAACAACTAGAACAACGCAGGATCTTTACTATGTCACCAACTAACTATTGTGCCGGCAATTGTTATGAACCGTAGTTCATTAGGGTAAACACCGCCCGGAAGACGGCCGGGTGGAGTCGGCTTGGGGGGAGACTAGACTATTGGGGGAATTGGGATTAATTCTTCTTCATTGCTTGATCTCAACTGATTAGTTAATCCAAACCAAAACAACTATTTGCATGTTGCAGCCCTCAAAGTGCAGTTACATTGTTCATTGCAACAACTCTATGGGCCTGTTTAGATCCCATGTAAACGCAAAAACGTGTAAACGCAAAATGGCGGCTGTAAACGCAAAAAAGCCGTAAACGCAAAATTTTCGAAGGAATCTTACCAATTTGAAGTACTAAATGAAGTCTATTTACAAAACTTTTTGCATGGATGGGCTGTAAATCGCGAGACGAATCTAATGAGCCTACTTAATCCATGTTTTGCAACAGTGATGCTACAGTAACCATCCACTAATTATTGCTTAATCATGGATTAATTAGCATCATTAGATTCGTCTCGCGATTTACAGCCCATCTGTGCAAAAAGTTTTGTAAATAGACTTCATTTAGTACTTCAAATTGGCAAGATTCCGTCGCAAAAAAATTTTGCGTTTACAGGGCCCAAATGCCAAAAAAATGCGCCGGTCCGTTTAGATGCGTAAAAACAAAAACGCTGTAAACGTAAAAAAATTTTGCCTTTATGCGCCGATCTAAACAGGCCCTATATCATTGGTAAATTATCCTAACCTATGTACCGGTACTAGAATTGCAGGATTTCTAAAACTCAAAACTAGAGCAGTTCATCCTGAAACAAGTCAGCTACAACAGCACTCATCCAAAATAAAGGTACAATCATAGAATGGCCAATGCTAGAGAACATTACAAACACACAACAGAAGATAGCAATAGTCTTATTGACCATAATCTAGTATTATTTGTCTAAAAGATCCGAACATTACTAGCGTTTTTGTAACCTACAAATCTTATCACATTTAACGATCCAGAAGCAATTAGTCTAAACATCATTTCCTTCATATTCCACATGCCAGTAACAACTAATGCAGCTCTAAATCGACCAATTGCATGATCACACCAATCGCTCGACGAAATGACACATCAACGTAACTGTAGCAAACCTAACGCAGTTAGACAGGCCAAGTGCTCGACGAAATGCCCTCAAGGAAATGGAAACTGGAAAGGGAACGGACCGTACCATGACGATGCTCTTGCAGAGCTGAGTGACCGAGTCGGCGCGAAGGAGGCCGCGGCGCTCCTCGAGGGGACGGTCGTAGTAGTCCGCGGGCACGCGACGGAAGGCGAAGTCCCGCACGCCGCGCGCGGCCAGGAGGGCCGAGAGCCGCGCTTTGGTGGTCCCCGCGCCCGCCTCGCCGTCCTCCGAGGGCGCGGCGGAGATGGAGAGCGCCCCGAGGCGGCGCTGCTGCGCAGCCAGCTCGAGGTCCGCGATCCGGGCGAGGATGCGGAGCTGACGCGCCTCGAGGTCGGCCGCAGCGGCGCCCATTGTCGCCGGACCTGGCGAGTCTGTGGTTGCCCCGGCGCTTCAACCTTCAACTGCGGGCTACGGACTTGCCTGCAGGGTTTTTTTTTTTAATTTTATTGAGAGGAACTTCCCTGCAGCTAGTGGGCTAATAATGGCTGTTTGAACTGAAAGGCCGTGCAATCAGCAGCTGCCTGGGCCAGATTGAAGCCTTTTTGCGAAAAGGGCCCAATCTCAAATGAAGCCCGATGGAACCCGGTCTCTGGATAGGAGGACTGCGCCTTTCAATTTGATTAGTCCAGGAATTGATTAACGGTTGGATTTAATCATTTTGTTATTGTTTCTGTTGGCTTAACTCATGTTATAGATTGTACTATTCTAACCTTAGTCTAAATTTTACTGACAAAAGCTTGAGCAAGTAATTTTTTTTCCTGATGTCCTCTTCGGAGCCCTGCGCATCGGCACTAACCTTGCGCGAACCATGCCCATGGCGCGCACGACAGCACGACGCCGGTCGCAGGCACCGCCGGCGAGATAACCAAACTCTAGCGAGCAAAATATCCGTCTCGGGCCAATCTGATCCCGGGCAACCGGCGGACGAGGTACGCGCGGCGGGACCGGACCAGGCCAGTCACGGGCGCAAGAGAGCACAGCGCCGACGAGAGCTCGCAGATCCGATCACCCAATCACGTCGACATGCGTGCAGGTGCAGTGCCTGGTGGCTGCCTGCCCAGCGGCCCGCCGCGGCGTCCGGACTGGGACCCTGTGGCTGCTGAGCGAGCGCAGCGCGGAAGTGGAACGGGGACCACGCAACGCAATGCAACCGCGCGCGGCTGCGCCGGCCCCCGGTCGGTCTCGCTATGAGGCTCTGAGCGCTGGCGCGCGGTCCACGCACGGCGGACGGCGGCCACCGGCCACGGCGCGCGCGGGGGCGGGGCGGTAGGCACCCGACCGGCCGGACGACGGGTCCCATGACGCGGTCACGGGCTCCGGAATCGTCGTCGAGCCGGATCTGTGCTGTGCATCTGCAGAGGCGGCCTGCGGCTCAGGGACCGTGCGGACTGGCGCTGAAGGTTGCGGGGCGTTCGTGGCCAGCTCCTACCCCCTGACTGCGTGCCGGCGCTGATAGGGTCGATCGGGGACTCGTGGTTTGGCGGCCACGTCGTGTGGCGCCATGGCGACCTGTGCGGATGCGCGCGCCAGTTCCCCAATGGCCCAGTGTACACCTTGACTGGTCCCGCGCGCCTCCAGGACGAGCTAGGGGTTGGTGCGGCGCGTGTGGGCCGGCCGGTCACGCCAGGCTCGTCACATGTACGTTCTGATGTTCGTCGTCTTCCGAGGCATCTCGTGAACGCGTCCAGTGAGTTCTTCCTCGGCTCGGCATTCGCCGACGGTCGTGTTCATCGTATAGTTACTGACATGCAAATCGATCAACATGTCTCGTGTTGCAACTATCACCGGCATGCAAATCAGTCAGCCTAGCTGCTTCTGACGGTTGCAAGTATCACGCGAGCTTACTTTCCTCAAATAACTTGTGGTTTTGGATAAGCACACACAATCTTTTGTTATAAAATTGAACCAACTAATGTTTCTAGTTTACATTTCAGTTGGCCTAGGTGGTACAAAAGGCGTTTTTGCCATCGAAAAACAGACGTCCTAGTTTCTCGGTTCCGGGAGCATTTCTGGATCAACTAGTCCGTCATATCCGGCGGGCATGATGAAACCCCCACAGGTGGTTGTTTCCAAGAAATTTTCTCCGGTTTTTGAGATTTCCTCCACTTTTGTATGGAGTTTAGAATTGCCATGATGTTAAAATAAAATTTTCTGCATATGCCACTGTGAAATCCCATGCTTTTCTTATAGAGTATGCCATTCATCAATGTCTAAGTAATTTGTGAGCCTTAGACCTATATATGCATCATTAAGAAAATTTTAAGTAGAGTACGAAGAATATATAAAATTCTCACCATATATGCATCCCTCGTAGCTTAACTCGATGCACCCACAAGACAAGCGCACCCTCTTAGCTTCGCCAGTGATTTCACATCTACCCAAGATTTACCACTTAATAAATTTACTTTAGGTGTGGCAACATGAACCAAGTGTACATATGTTTCTTATGATGAAATTTATCCACCTGTGTCCAAGTGCGAGACTTAGCACAAATGCTCATCTCTTTTATTTGTTTTATTCCATGATACGATTTGTGCCCGTCAACAACGAGACGTTCATGGTGACTTTGTCAATCTTATTTGTCAACCAAACTCTTGAATGTGCATTCATAGGGGCGGATGTGTGAGTTTGTGTATTTCTATTTATGTCATGGACAAGAGCATGACATATTTGCTCTTTATGGAACTTCCACCTTTTCTTTCCTTGTTCCTTTTTTAGAATATAGCTAGAGATTTTTTTCAACACCAGCATAACTGAAATGAACCCTAGCTCATACAATTAAACTTGTGCTTGCAGTACATACAATCCATGGAATCCACTACAAGCAATTACAACAATGAGATAAACACCACATAAAACCCAAAATAGACAAAGAGTTCATTTCCTAGCCTGGACCTTGGAGAAGAAATCACCATAGCCATACGATTAGACATTAGAGAGAAGAATGAAAAAAGAGTAAAAGGTAAAACACAATCAAACACTCGACGCACACATCATTGTTGATCCGTCCGTGGTTCTACATTCAGAACCACCTGACAGACAAAGAAAGCACACAAAAGAAAAGTCGGAGAAAACAAATGCGATGCATGCAGCATGCACTCACGAATGAACAACTGGCTGTATTCATGCGTGCGCGTTGCATGCAAGCATGTAATCACGTAGTTATCAAGCGCATATGAAACCGCTGGGGAGGTTCTTGCCACAGTAGTTGACAATGAGGCTGAGCTTGACAGGGATGTCGAGGTTGATGCCGAGCACGTTGGCCTTGATGGCGGTGCAGAGGCAGGCGGCGGCCTCGAGGTCGGCGAGGCCGCCGAGGAGGCTGCAGCACGGCTCGGCGGGCGGCTGCCCGACCTTGGCGCTCACGAGGCCGGCCACGTTGGCGCACGCCGCGAGCTTGAGGGCGTTCTTGGGGCACTTGCCTTTGCTCGACGGTGTTGGCGTTGGTGGCGTCGGCGTTGGTGGCGTCGGCGTCGGGCAGCCGCCGCCGCAGGCGTTGGCCACCGCGAAGAGGAGCAGGTTGAGGGCAACGAGGAGGAAGGCCTTGGATGCCATGGCGACTGTGTGTGAAAAACCCAGAGAGTGCGCTTGCACACAGGGCTAGGAGAATGCTGGTGCACCTGGATGGGAATGAGCTCGGCGAGGAGGATACGTGGGTATTTATAGGGGAGAATTGAACCATACGTGGGGCTAGAGCACTACACCTAACAAAAGTACAACACCACAATGGCATATGTCTCCTAATGATTCAAAATTGTGCATATGCACGTCTAAGAAAAATGTGCACATGTAATATTACGCAAGTTCTTCGAGAAAAATTTGCTCCTCGAGGATAACTTTTTACTAATAAAACTATATATGACCCGCGTGAGTTATGGCTTGTGGATTGTTTATGGTAATTCTATAGAACTGAATTAGTTTGGATTTCGCATTAAGAAACATTGTTCTATCACCCTTCTAAAATATAAGAGATTGTGAGCGTGGTCTAAGTTAAACTGTTCTAATAAATAGTTAGTCAAGTTTATAAAAAGAGAGCATATCCACTTTGAAATATATTTTCATAATTTACTTCCATTACTCATATCTATAATAAACTTGATAAAATTTAAAATATTTTGACTTAGTAGAATCTTAAATCTCTTATATTTCGAGTAGGAGGTAGCAGTAGTGGGGTGGGACCGTTTGTGCAAGATGAATAAAACATGATTATCAAAAAATCAAGCACATAACTGATTATAATCGTCGCTTCATGGGAAAACAATGGTGATAACAGGTTTCCCACAGTTTTGTGCAATAAACCAACATGATAATCACATTATTACAGATGATTAGAAAAACTGACCACTTTGTGTTCAACAGATATGATTAAAATTCACAGTCCAGCCTGCCATACGAAACAGTAGATGTAAACACACATGAACATCTACAATGAATCGCATGCAGCACGTACAGTCACTTATCCATCAATCTCATATATATATATATATATATATATATATATATATATATGCAGTAACAAGTTAACAACAGACAAAACAGTCATTGCCGCAAGCATGTATATATCTTGAGCTGGCAAGCCAGAAAGGCAGTGGCAAGGCTCCAGTGGGACGGCTCGGCGGCTTGCGCAGCTAGCTCGTGGGCCGGCCGGGCTGTCAATGCTGCGCTGCGCCAAAACGCCAATGGGCCATCTCCCCCATGCAGGTCTACTGCCCTCTGCCTACCCCAGCAGAGAGGCAGGAGAGGTGTCAACGTCGCCACATCGCTGGCTCACTTTCTGAGAGATCTCACCTCTGCCGGCCGCTCTGCGTGCGTGATTCACAGGCTGCGCAAGCTCATGAGTCATGACACCGATGAGTCGGAGACTGTGTGGCGTGGCTCGGGGGCGGGCGGGAGAACGGGGGAGACCGGAGAGGAGGACGACGACTGGAGGACCAGCCGCGACGGCTGCCACGAATGTACTCCCTGCCACCATGGTTGGTCCCTTGCCAAATCTGAATTATATGATAGTTACTTATTCACAGCGCTTAATTTCTCGAAGGTATCCGTACATAAAGTTTCGTACGTGTATTTATAATAGTAAGTTTACGTGTATGTATGCTAACGTCTGCATCTATATATCTGTAAAAAAATATGACTAAACCGTCGTAAACGGAGGATAATTACTATCGGTGATGCCTAAAAGATACGTACACTTGGCCGAGCTCTTCTCCTGAACCATCCACCGAGAAACATTTGACCCAGTAGTGCACATGCGCCCTTCAGTTGTGTATCGTCGTCGTCTAGCTCGGGCCAGCTGATCATGTGGTGGTGGTCGTTCCTTCTGGAACCTTCCCAACGCGCATTGATATGAGACGGACGAGCACAGCATCGGTGTACTTTTATAGCTTTATCGCCGGTTGGGGCTAGTGGCCGATAACACCAACGGCCCGTGACACGGTGCATCATAATACCACACTGCGGGCCTAACGGAGACGCGGGAGAGAGAGAGAGAGAGAGAGAGAGAGAGAGAGAGAGAGAGAGAGAGAGAGGGCAGCGCGTCGTTTTGATTTGCTAACTGTTCAGCAGATATTTTCCAGCAATTCCGTCCATACGTGTAGTATGATGTGTGGCTAATATCGATTCTTTCTCACGGCGGCATGCAGCGGTAGGGCCGGCGCGAAAGGTTTACTGGCTTGTTTTGCGGGTTGTTGGGTACTATGGATGACCAGGTGGACTCATCGCTCCTGTTCTTGATTGTCTTGTTATACTGTCAAGCTGAATCCCGGACAGGGAAATACACCACTAGATAGCTAATCTGCATACCTGATGACCTCTCTTCCCCACCTTTGTACCCCATCTCGGCATGCATGCCACGCTTGTGCCCATCCTCGACCGCGATTGGCGGCCACTCTGAATGAATAAAATGTTCAGATAGGCGCGCTCCCTATGTTATTATGTTCATTCAAAATCAACGGAAGGTGCATGGAGACTGTACCAGCTGGGACTGGGAAAAGGAACGCTTCTCCCGCAATAGTCCTGGCTAGCTCAATTTTTCTTTTTAGATCCACGCCCACGTTTCCCAAAAAGCTTCAACATGATCCATCGATATTTTCACATTGTTTTGTCCAATGATCAAAGGTCGGCTTCCACATTTAGCCGTGATTTTGTTAAAAATGTGGCTTATTTTCTTTTGATAGGGCAACCTTTTTATCAGCAAAAATTACTCTATTAATTCATCATGTCTATGACATAAAAATTGGTGCCATTGGATAATTTAAAATATTTTACATATATTTATAGTTATAATTCCGCATCATATAAATAAAAATATTAGTGGAATAACAGCACATATCCTCACTTACGTAGTTACACTGATGATTGGTCGCCCACCTATATATACACACAGACATAAACCGTCTTGTATGGTATGAAGGTGGATGCGTGACTTCATCTGTCAGGGTTTAAATCATGGTGTCCACGATTTACATACATTAGTTCTTTCCGTGACTTATAAGTGAGCCCCGGCTCTTTATAAATTTAAGCTGCAAACCAAACTTTATTGAAATGCCGGCACACAAGTGAGCACCGGCCCAGCGGCCCTTTACACAACAAATGCATAGGACTAAGGGGCTCCCTTTACGCCGATGATGCTGTTAATTTTACAAATCTTTGACGTGAAAGGAATCGGTGCTCGTAGCGAGAGTGAGTGAATTGGACAATTTTAAAACCTTTACCTATAGCTCAAACTAGTTAGTATAAAATATAAGTTAAAACATATAATCTAGATGTGCAACTAAATCTTATCGTAAAGAGTTTTGCAACCTATAGCCAATCCTAGCAAGATACTACATTAAAAATATAAAGGCATACAAGATTACAATAAGAAATACGGAAGGTTAAAGGAAAGTAAGGGGATAAGGGGAAGAAAACTCTCGACATGAAAATTTATCCCGTGGTATCGGTAGACACAAGACCACCCGTAGTCTATGTTGTTAAAGCACCTCACTAAGAGTACTACTTCCCGGTTACCAAGTCTCTTCCGGAACTCTTCTTGACTCGCCACCAAGGCTCTCACCAAGTCCCCGGTCACCTCAATGCCGTCTCCACTAAGGAGCTTCTCCATGAAAGAGGGGGGTCCCCACGTCCCTCGCACAAAAGCCGTCGTCGCCGTTCTACACTAATCCGGAGGGTCGATGACTCGCCGGCGAGCCACCAAGACTCCAAGGGACCAATACACCGAGATACAACTTGTGGTTCACTCAAGAACTAGCACACAAGGCATCAACGCCTTGCTCTCTCACTCTCCCTAGAGCTAATTCTAGCACTAACACTCTCAAAACTTGTGCTAAATCTAAGAATGTGATCAATGAGCTCTTGGGTAGCTTGGAGAACTTCTTCGGAGTGTGGGTATCTTCTCACGAACTCCAGCAATCTCAAATGACCCGGGGTAAGACTTTATATTGGGTAGAGATCCACTCCTAACCGTTACATACTTTTTCCCTGAAAAGCATAAAGCGTCGGTTAAACCGGTCGCCACCGTCAGTTTAACCGGTCACACTCAGCCTGCCTACTAGCCGTTGAACTCCAATTGCCATCCTCCGTTGACGTCATTTTACTGACATAATGTACCGATGACTGTCGGTTTAACCGGTGTTGAAGACTTTGCTCAGAAACTCTTCTGAAACCAAAACATGCGTACTGAGTAACCACAACACGATTGCATCGACGTCTTCTTTTGCACCATCGGTTTAACTGGTGCTTCTGTCATTTCTCCACTTGATGGTCATGTCATCTCCTCATTGCACCGACGCCTCCATTCTTGTAGCGTCGGTTCAACCGGTGCAACTGGGTTCTTCTGTATTTGATCGTTGTTTCAACCACCAATGCACCAATCCATTTTATTCTAGGACCGATGGTTCAACCAGTCGATGATTTCGGCATAAGTCGCTGCGGTCAACCTCGTCACTTTCGAGCGAGGCAATAATACAATAATGCAGGCAGCCGAGGCAAAAGAACATCGTCACCATCGAGTGAGAATTTTCGGCCCGTTTGGAATGAGCACATGAACCAGGCTGTCTTAGCATCACCAAAGGAGCATGTAATATGTTTACTATTTCACATGTAAATGTATCTTTTGGAAAGAAAATATTAAAATTTCCTAAGTTTTTCATCCATATGGTCCATATAAATAGAATTGTAGCAATTACACAAAGTAAATAACTCATAAAATTATGATATATGTCATAAAATTACACAAGCCGGGGTGGCGCGGGGCGAGGGTGGGCGGGGCGGGGCGGGGGCCGCGGGGAGGGGGCGGAGGCCGGCGGGGTGGGGCGGGAGGCGGTCTGGGTGAAGGCGCGGGTGGGAGGCGGGTGGGAGTCGAACGGATGGGAGAATAGAAGCGAACTATTTTTTCATAACCAGTGGCAAGTGGGTAGTTTTTTTCTCAAAAACGACTAAAAGCCAAGCAAGAGATACTTTTGCATTTGTTCTGCAGTGAAGATTGGAAAGTCCAACCAAAGCTACCTAAGAATTGATGCGGTGGCGTGGCTGCGATCATCACAGGGATGTCGTTTCTTTTTGTATAGCCAGATTTTATAAGAGAAACGTTAGACTGGCATCCTATGATGATGACAGCCCACAACCCATCAGGTTACATGGATAGCCTACCGGCCTAGGATGCTGCTGCGTCAGCGTTCCATTAATAAATGGGCCAGGATAGTCTGCAGCCTCTGACGATGAACCTAGCTCGATCTACAATACGGCCCACAAGAGCGGGTGTGTGTTCTTCCATCATTTATCTTTCTGTTTTTTCTGTATTCGTACCTGTTTTTTTACCCTTGATTCTGTCTTCCCCCCTTTCACAACCATTCCACTTAAAGAATCCATGATTTATACTTTTGCAAACTTAATTTATCAGTTGTAAAAAGCTATTCAATTCATCCAACGTTTCTCACATTGCTTGACAATTTGTAAGGCATAATCAGAAAGATTTAAAAAAACATTATCGCCGTTTTGAGATACTGCTCTACCGCTCGGAACGACTTCTCTACGTAACCTTACGGGGGTACTATTTAGAGTTACTGAATACAAAAAAGAAACTTTAAGCTAAATGTAACCGCAAGCCAAACTTTATTTGTTACAGACATCTGCAAAGAGAATAATGCATAGAAGTACGTACAATCTCAACACATATACGAAGAGCACCACACCATCTATCGGTGCATCTATGCACACAAACTGGTATGCGTGTATACGTGTAGGAACTAGGAAGGAAGTACTCCGGCAAAAAGCAAACCATGCATCAAACTAGAACGACGATGATGGCCCACAGTACGTGGGCTTATCATCGAGGACAACGAATGGACCGACGAAAGAAGGAACGAAATGCGCTGGACTGGGAGGCCCAGGGAAGCCCAACTTTGATGGGTGAACAAAAACAGGTAGCGCCGTCGATCTATCAGCTCCTCCTTTTTTCCCCCCGATAAAAAGCCTGCTTGTCTCACGTCTCTCTTCAGGTTCTACTTAAAGACACTCCCATACTCATATATATACTCACACTTCTATAAATACAAGCACATAACTCGTGAGAGATTGGTTTGACGAATCTTAAGATTGGACGGACCAATCCTACTATTAAAAGAATAGTGCTTTTAATTTTTAAGTCTACAAAAGTATAAGTACTCGTGTCAAATCGATAACTCAAACCCCAATGAACACATTCCAACATAAAGGAGTTGACCAACTAAGCTACGCTTAATTGTAGGTAACATTAACAATTCGCTATCTCGTTTTCTTTTTCCTTCTCCGTCTGTAAAGTTCACTACTCGAGCATTGAAGTAGAGCACCCTGACTAGCTGATGTTTGCTCCTTTGCCGAATTGGTTGTCATGGAACAGGAAAGGAACGTGACAACATCTATATACTGATCTCAACGCACTTCGTGATCGAAGTCAAGCAAACATTCAAGCTGTTCCTGTAGTAAGAAATGTTTCCGGAACTTTGAACACAGCCTCTACCATTACGAGCACACACGTATATTTCAAAACTGAAGGTCTGTTATAATACGGACACTTCAAACCCCCCAAAGAACCTATCTGTATTGTGGACTAACTAATACAAATTCTGTATTGAAAGGAGCAAAGTGCAAAGGTGCCAAAAAGATAGAACCGTGCAGCAAAATCATGTGCTGCCGCGTGTCGTTAAGCTCTGCTTCCCAACATCAGGTATCCAAGAAGGAAAGATAACGAGAAGATCAGCAGCACAAACGTGGCCGAGAAGCCCCCGGGAGACGGCTTTGTTTTCCGGAGGAGTTCCTGAAAAACGAAGCAACTTTGACCGGTTAGTGATCGCATACCAATGCTGCAACAGCAAACAGACTTGGAAAGGGACTTCTGGTCATAGAAAGGTATGCTGCGAAACAGCCCAGAAAACAAGAGGCCATCAAATCGTGTTCTCATCCTGTGTTACTATCTTCTGTAGAAGTATCATATCACTCCCCAAACCTTAAGGCATCTTGCTGGCTGCTGCACTTAGGGATTTGTTTATTGTAGCATAATTTAACCAGCTTCGCACTATCACTATGTGTGTCTCATCTGTATACTCAAAGAATAATGTTCTCTTAAAGGATTAATAAAACTGTAAGGAGCTCAAACAATAATACCTAAACTAAATAACATGATAGGATCCCTTCCAAAAAAAATAATATGATAAGAGCTCATTAAACTAGCACGTAACAAATAAAAGGGTAACTTAGTTGTGCAGAAGTAATAATGTAAATATGAAACAAATAAAGTAACTAGTCTCCTCGAATTACAATTCAAAAAAAAACAGAGAGAGAAACTCATCATCAGAAGAAAAGGCATACCAGCTCTTTCTGAATCTTCTTGTTTTCCTCTGCATATCTACTTTCCTGGTCTCCTGACTTGGATACCAAAGAGACGTCCTACAGAGCCACAAAACATCAATGATGTCAGGCAAAAATTTAGGATAGTACAAATATTCTGAAATTGTAATCGCAACATCTTGAACTCATGGTGATGATAATCACAGTGGAAGTAATGTGAGTGTATGGTGAATAGGAATCAAGTTTCTCAATTTTCAAATGTCATTCTGACACACTACAACGGTACAGACTACAGATTCGTAAATCTTCAAAGCATACGGTTGTGCTAAACTAGAGCTTCCTTAGTTATCATAGGAGCAGGAAGTTTGCTCATGATAGGAACATTTCCCGCACAAATATTATGATATAACCTTGTTGATGAAAACGAAACTATTCGGTCAAGCAGTAGCATCACGGACAGAAAGAATTAATGAGGATAGAGTGTAGTATTTCCATGAGAGCACTTAAGTTGGATAAAATGTTTTAAGATGATGCTACAGAACAAACTGATCAGCACGAGATTAAGTGTTTATAGACATAGGATATGCATGTATTATCAATCTGAGATAAGATGAAAAGGCAGTCCTATTTAGGTGGAATTAAGATGAAAATGCAGTGCTATTTAGGTGGAAATAGAGTCACCTCGTTATGTGAAGTTTGGGATCTAGATGCATGTCCATGCCCTGATGTCTGAAAAGCAATGGAAACACCAATCACCATTAGTAACTCTAAATAGGAACGAACATGGTATCATATGATTAAAGTAGCAAGCAGTAAGGTCACTACTTACAGAATTGGACGTCGATGGTGGTTCCACTTCATGGTCCACGTCTGAATCAAGGGAATCCTCTTCCTCTGCTTCCTCCGGCACAGGCGATGGAGGATTGGCAGGGACGTAGATCACCCTCAACTTAAACTCCTCGACCAACTTACCTGGTGCTTTACTGAACTACAGGACGCACAGCGAATGTTACATGATACTCTTGTCTGTAAAAACAAACATCGCACAGTGCCATTCGGCTCCGTAAA
Source organism: Panicum hallii (assembly GCF_002211085.1). Taxonomy (NCBI): domain Eukaryota; kingdom Viridiplantae; phylum Streptophyta; class Magnoliopsida; order Poales; family Poaceae; genus Panicum; species Panicum hallii. Next base: position 51,610,245 of record NC_038042.1, on the reverse strand, counting down.
TGCGAGTTCTGCAAGAATTTACCATGTCAGGGACAATGTCCTTCGGCGCCGTCCCCTCCTCCACAACGATACTCTGAACGAGGAACTTGTCCTTGCAGTGGTAGTCCGGGGGAATCTCCTTGGGCGCTTGCATCACAACTACACCAATCTCACCGTAGCAGATGAGAACGATCGATCAAACAAACCAGAAAGAAATACAACGCATACGAGCGAAGCGGACGCACTTGAGATGCCGAACGATCCCCTGGGCGGCACGACACCGGAGGCAGGCCGCACGGCGTACTTCCTAGGGTTCGTCGTCTTCACCTGCAGACTCGACGGGACGAAGGAAAAATATCAATCTCTGTGAGGCTGACCCCGATGCACAGGATTTGCATCTTCCACCGAAACAAACTCGCCAAATTTTGTCACCTTGAAAGCCACGCACTGATCGGTCTTGTTGACGAGCTCCAGACATGCTGAGTTCTGCTTCTTGAGCTCGACTGCCCATGGCACCGGAACAGCAGCAACGATCCGATCAGTCTGGTAATCCGAAAGAACGCAGCAGGAAACACCGAGAACTAACAGGATAAGTAAGCGCTTACATGCCATCTTCAGGTCGGAAGGGCAGACTCGAAGCAGCGTGCTACTCATGGCGGCGATCGAGGAACAACGATCAGAAGGGGAAATTCAACGCCCTCCTCTTCTCCTCTCCTCTCCTCTCTCAAACCGAGAATCTGGAAGATCCAAGAACCTGAAAACTGAAATATCCAAGACGGGGGCCCCCGGGCGCGTGTTTCCTGCCCCCGGAAGCAAAGTATCGGGGCACGAGAGAGACAAAGCCAGGCTATTGACGAGCACGGTTGGCAGGGCTTGGATCCTTTTGACAGGGGAAGAAGAACCGAATCGTCGAATCGTAGGACGGGAGCAGACGGGCTCGGGCTCCGGGGGAGAGGTGGAGTTTGGGTTGGCATAAACTAAGCAAGGTTTAGCAGGCCGAGTAATGATTGGCAGCGGCGGTGGCGTCGTGCTAGTCCGGGTCTCCCCCGATGGCAATCTGCTCGCGCGTTGGCTGGCAGGGTGGTTGGGTTCGGGCGACGGCCGCTGGAACTGCGAGGCAACGCCGCCTGCCAGTTGGGATCGGCTGGTGACTGCGTTGCGCCGCCCACCCACGCTGGCGGGGAAAGGGTCGGCGGCGGACGTGTACCTTACCTTTACCGTTCTCTGGGTGCGGCCGTCGACGAAAATGGGTTTTGATCAGCAAACCTTTTGCCGTAAACTGCAGGAAGGTCAGCACTTTGCTGCTGGACGGGGACCTCTCGTCTTTTGCGAACCTGACGGCGTATGGCCTCTGGAGTCTCTGCGCCCGCCGTAGCCTGTCGCTTTGGCAGTCGTCATCTGTCCACCTCATCTGAGAACTGGTCGTTACTCGACTTGAAAGGATCCAAATTTGTGCTGACTGTGCCCGCAGATTATCCTCTGCTCGTGAGCTGCCGGGTGAGCAATCGTGAGGATAATGATTCAGGCGTCAGAAACGAGCTCCTTCAGTTTTCGCCGTTCCATCTCCAACTACATCCCACGATCTAACACTAGCAGGACTGAAGATATTAGCAGATTGACTGTTGCCGCATTATTGGAGGTCTTGCCGCCAATTATTCTGAATTTCCGTGAGTCCTCTTCTCATCCAGCTCTCTCGCCAGCGATGCAGTTCAATTCCAGTGCCCTACTCTGATACCCCATTTGAAATGAAACTCCTTGATCTAGACAGGCCGATTTGGTTGGCGTCTTCAAAAGGCAGCAAGCGCGTGGTATCAGACGCTGAAAATTATCCCAGTTTCGTGCTGATTACACAGTGACCCACTGTAACGTCAACAGTTCCAGGGCTGTCTGCACCTGGGAGCACTGGCAGTAATCAGTTTTCTTGGTGTATCTAAATGCAAATTATGCATAGCATCTAAGACATGGCACCTAACCAGTACACAGCATCTATCCAATGCAGAGCATGTTCATGAAAGACTAGAACAGCCGAGCCACGTTTGTAGCCACAGCTAATGGAACTGGAAGTAGAAACAAATTTATCACGGTAATTGCTCACAATAAGATTAATCACTGCTGGCTGTTAGTGTTAGTCCATGAGTAAAGAATACGCATATACCTTCCTACTGGAGTAGGTAACTGCCGTCATGCTGTCATTTGTATCAACCCAAGCCCTGTTTGTTTCAGCTTATTTTGGATTTTGAAGGCTCGATTTTAAAAAATCTAAAAATAGGCCTATTTTTAGATTTTTTAAAATCGAGCCTTCAAAATCCAAAATAATCACCATTGTTCCTACTGGAAAATCTAATAGTTAGTTCATTCCTCTTACTCGTGCTAAACCTCTCAAGAAACAGCATGCCTGCTCAGCAAACTTAGAATTGCTTACCAAAATTGCAACTTCGCAACAACAACAATGCCATCACAGTGTAATAATCGTACTAAAGGGCAAGGATTATTAGCAGTTTAGCACACCAGAAATGTGTTCTGGGCGCACATGAATCTCAAGAGCAAGTTGCTGAGCCAGGCCTCGAACACGCCGAGGAAAGCCCCCGCGACGACGTCGAGGACGTAGTGCCGGCCAAGGAGCACCCTGGACGCCGACGTCGCGGCGGCCCAGAGGAAGAGCGCCTCGCGGGGCTGGAAGCCGCCGCCGGCGAGGAAGGCCGCCACGAGGAAGGCGCGGGAGGAGTGTCCGCTGGGGAAGGACCAGTGGTCGGCGGCGACGGCGACGTACATGTCCTTGGCGTTGTACGCCGGGCGTGGGCGGCGGACGACGACCTTGACGAGGCCGACGAAGGCGAGGTCGATCACAAGGCCCACGACGAGGCCGGCCAGGAGCGGGGAGACCGCCCCGGACGCGTTGGCGGGGGAGGCCGAGAGGAGGAGCAGGGAGATGGGGACGGGGAGCCAGATGCGGCCGTCGCCGGCGACCTCGAGCGCCTTGAGGAGGAGGCGCGGCACCGGGAGGAAGAGCGCGTGGAGGCGGAGGGACACGGCCGCGTCCAGCCCCGCGAGGCCGCCCAGGAGGGCGGACTTCGCCGGCGCCGACGGCGGGGTGGTCGCGGGGGCCATGCGCGCCGGCAGGGGTGATTTGGGAAAGTCAGTGGGATCGGGGGAGGCCCGGCCAAGGGGCGTGCCACCCCGATCCGAATCTGATCTGGGTGCGATGCGTTTGGTCGATGGGCCTTCTGTTCACTCAGATATTGGACCTTTCTCAGTCATATTTGGGCCCAAAATGTTGGCGGTGTTCTAAAATTTCCATCGAGCAAACATTTCAAATTTAACTATAGATATAACAAAATTGAATATATTGACTGAGATCGATATGAGTTGAATATTCACCAAAAATTACTTCGATAAGGTATTTTTAAAAAGTTACCGGAGCAAGTTTCCCCTTAACAATTTTATATCTGTGATCGGAGGAGGTAAATCCTATTCTTTCCATGTTTGCAAGAAACTTGTTCGGCTCTTGTCTCAAAATCGTGTAGCCCGTAGCCTGCACGAGTTCAGAGGAGCAGCGGCCAAGTTGACCAGCGTTTCCTGTCATTTTACGTGTACAATATAAAGATCCGGGGCAAAATGGCGGCACAGGATAGCAGAGGATACTGTACTACGGCATCGCAAGAAACGGCGGCCAACCCTCCTGCAGCGTGCAGAACTGCAAACTGCAGCGCCAGGAGCCCAGGGCGAGGCCGCCACGGTCCGGACACGGGATATCGGCCGCCGGATCCAGAGGTCCAGCAAGTTTTGGCGCGCATGGGCAGGCCGCAGGCCGCCTCTTGTCTGAGCGGCACCGGCCTCGCGCATGGGCCTTTTGGCACGGCACGGCGGCAGGCGTGAGCAAGCAAAGGCCGGGCCGTGTGGTAACGATGCCTCGGAAGTCCCCACCGCTCCCTTTCAAATCCCGCTCGAGCTCGGTCTGGGCTGAGAGTTCCAAATTCCAACGACAAGCTGCTGCTGATCGCCTGTTGATTGTGTCGATTGACTTGGATTTCAAATTCAAACTCGCACGTACTACTGCAGCTGCAGTACTATCCGAAGCATTTAACTTGGGTTTGCTGAATGCTGTCCCATTGGCCCCCCTGCATTATATTCATTTAGTTTCAGCTCCCCAAGGCCCAAGCTAATAACCGAACCAATTCAAACTGTGGTGTAGTGTAGTGTAGTGTAGCGTCAGCGCCACTACTATTCTAACACCCCGGCCCGCCTCGTGGATCAAATCGACACGACAGAAAGCGCACGCATGATCCTGCGGCACACAGACTCGCGCGAACGCGTCGAAAGGCGCAGCGGCAGCAGTGAGACTATCCTCTGCGCGCGCGGACGGGAAAAGGCCACTTTTGGCACCATACCTTCGGGCCTTTAGTTCAAATCCGAATCTAAGCCAGGCCAGGTACCTGCCGTGTCGCGCGTACTTTCTTCAGTGAATGAGGGTGTTCCTTTGCTGACAAGCAGGCCAATTGTTCCATCCTCCCGCATCTTCAGAGGAGCATGGAGTACCAAGCGTCCATGCACTCCCTTTCCCGTGTTCAATGTTAGGCTTAATTATTGGCAGGTGATTTGCACTGGATAGCCGGGTACGTATTGCCTATTGGCTAAGTGTACGATTTGTGCAAGAAACAAGAGTTGTTGACGGCCCGAATTAAGGAGCTAGCGGTGGTCATGCACGCCACTAGGCAAGCATTTGGAAATTAGAAACAAAAAATTCCAGCCTAACCTGCCGACCTTGCGTGCCTAACCACACTAGTGCTCCGCGGAAAGCAGCAGCGCGCCTCCCCGCGGCCATCTATCGCCGGTGTCGTGTGCGTGGCCGATCGCCGGTGACGTGCACTACAGTTGCGGGACTGGACGCTCGCGCTTGGCACGCCGCTTCCGTGGCCGCCTTCTTGGCTCTCGCTTCTCAGCGGGGGTACATGCGTGCATGGCGTGAGGCGATCGCTCGCTCGAGGGTGCCAGGGAATGGAATCTTACGATTACGAGACGGGGGAGGGACTTCAAATTCTACGAGTAGCAGCAGCTGCTAGTATAGGCCGATCACGCATCATTCCGCGCCATGGCCAATAATGCTACTATGCTGTTTCATAAAAAAAATGCTACTGTGCTAGTTTGGTTTTGGTATATGAGGCTATAGCGTCAGTGCCGTGACATGTGGCTTTGGGGGTAGCTGGAAGCCGAAAACATGCAAAGGCATGTGAGCTAGAGTGGTGATAAAGGTAAGCTAACGCCGGCCATGAAGTGCGTGATTGTGTGGGTGACTTTGGGCGTAACTTCAATTGGCGTCTCATATGTTGGAAGACAGAAACGTACGTGCCGTTTCCATTTGCAAACCCCAAGGACGGTACAGGCTGAATACGAGCTTAACTTTCCACTGCTCTGTTCCCGCCTTCACACAGGACGCCCAGCTCTTGTTGCCAAGCATGCTTTGCATGCAACATTGCTGAAGAGATCCCCCTCTGATCTGCCAGTCGTTTTTAAACGTTCAACAGTCGATGCGGCAGTCGGAGAAGCCTGCGAACCCACCACGGTCCCTACAGTGGTATGTACTATGAAAAGGCACCGTATATCCTATGGTGCATTCTACTGGATGTAAATAGTAATTTTCCTCTGATCAAGTGCGCTGTCTGAGCAGCGCTGACACTGGTAGCTGCGCTACCTGCCCAGGATGAGCAGCAGACCACACCCCTATATTAGCTGATCACCCAAGGCAGCGTACAGGACTTGGCTGCACAGGCTGCCGAGCATGAGTATTAAGGCAGTGCTAGCGTAGTGACCGCTCTGCTTAACCATATATACCAACGTGTCCTAGCCTTCTACGGAGTACTAGCTAGTTGCTACATAGCCCAGCGCCGCCCAGCCGTCGCCCACAGCCACCGCTGCGTCTCCGGCCGCGCGCACCATGCCGGAGAAGCCTCCGCCGCCCCGCCGCCGCCCGACGGCGGCGGCGGCGGGGAGCTGGGTCCGGTCCCTCCACTGCAAGTCCATGGCGGCCGACGACGTGGCCGCCAGGGTCGCGGCGCCGGGGCCCAAGAGGCTTCACCCGCTACTCCCGCGCGCCGGGTGCGGGAGCTACGGGGACGCTCTCAGCCACGTCTCCTCGTCGAAGCACGCCGGTGCGGCGAGGCCGCAGCAGGGGTCGAAGCCGAGTCCCGAGCCGGGCCAGAAGACCAAGACGAAGCCGGCCTCTGTCGTGCCGCCGTCGCCTCCCCCGGGTCCTCTCGGCCCGGTCCCGGCGCTCACCGAGCTCCCCGCTGGGCACTCGTCGCGGCAGGTGGTGGAGATCATCTTCCTCTCCTCGTGGTCGTCGCCGCTTCCGGTTCCGGTTCCGCAGCCGCCGCCGAATCAGCCAGGAGCGCCCACCGCCACCAGCAGCAGCGGCGCGTTCCCGGGCGTGGTGGAGATGCTGTTCCGCGTGCACAACCCGGCGCGCGCCGTGGCGCGCTTCGAGGACTACCGCGCCGCGGTGCGCGCCCGGGCCGGCGGGGCCGCGCGCAGCGCCGCCGACGGGAACGAGATGATGCGCTTCTCCCCTGCGCCGCCGTACGGCTCGTCGCCCTTCGCCTCCACACCGAGCGGCGGCGAGGACGCCCCGCTCATCCGGACCTTCGACGGCAGCGGCGGCGCGCACGCCAGCGGGCGCGGGCCCGCGGCCGGGCGGCGGGCCATGTTCCTGTGCAGGGTCATCGCGGGCCGCGTGGCGGAGGCCGGGGCGGGTCCCAAGCTGAAGGAGCACCACGACTCCGTCCGGTTCGGCGGCAAGGGCGGCGAGCTGGTGGTGTTCGACCGCCACGCCGTGCTCCCGTGCTTCCTCATCATCTACAGGCTGTAAAAAAGACAAAAACCATCAATGTCCTTTAACCCTTCTGCTAATTTTCCCCCCTGTCACTCGTGGGTTAATCGATCAATCAACTGCATAGGTCTGGTAATCTCAGGTCTTTCCTTCCGTGCAATCACCGCCCTCGATCAATCGTTAATCTCCGCCATTACTCATCTCGCCGGCCACCGCAGGAGTGCCCGACTGCCCGTGTCCTCTCCCGCAGCGGCGCAATTGCAAACACTGTGCTGCCGCCTGCAGAGTGTAAGGCGCGCACAGTGACCGCGCATGTTCTGATGGCGTCCCTGTGCGGGCGCGTGCCGTGAGCTGCGGCCGGCGAGGGGCACTGTGGCTGCCTGCGCGAGCGTGGTGGCGCCGCTGGTAGTTTATTCCCTGGGGCTGTCGCGTTCGATGCGGGCGGGGGAGGCTTTTGAGGCCTCTCTGCCTCTCTCCCCCGCCGGAGCGAGCGAAAGACAAAAGGAATAGGAATAGATAGCCGCCTTTAAGGGCCATAAAGGTTTGGATTCGGCACTGCTCCATCGCCTTCATTTCAGGCGTCGCCTTCTGTTCCCACATGTGAGCTTCTGCTGCTCGCATGCATGGAGCCATGGAGTCTGCAGCAGCTTGCAGCGTCGCCGTTGCTCCACACCACCTTGGAGTTGGAGGTCAGCAGGATACGGATCAAATTCAGGTGGAGGATAGCTGCCTGCTAAACCTGCACACCTGGACGCGAGATTTTGACGATCTGTAGGCAGCGCCTCCGGAGCCGGGTAGTCTCAGAATATCGCCATGTGGGTGTGCTGCCGCCGCTGCTGCGGATCTTGCCCTCGCAGCGCTGTACCTGCACGCGTATTCGTACTGCCTGCCCATGGAAGTGTATTGAAATATAGGTACGACCTGTCAGGCGGCCTCGCGTATTGCCAGGTAGCTGTCTTTCCCTTTCAGAAACAGATGAGATCGTCTTTGCCGGGTTCAAAACGATTTTTTCCCTCTCTCCCACGGTTGCAGTGCAGAGCAGAGCCGATCGATCGAATTGAATAATGAGCAGTGTGCGCTCCGCATGCTTGTTGCCCAAACTTTAATTCGCCGCCTTTGCTTCAAAGGTAGACGTACCAGCTACTACTACACGAGCAGGAGTACTCCATGTCTCCATTAGCTTCTCGTTTTCCCATGGAACAAAAAGATACAGATATATTATTAGTTGCTTTGTAGACTTGTAGTTGTTGCTTCGTACTGAATACGTTCTGCAACGGAGCATCATCACCGGCGTAGCTTTCTGTGTGGGCTGGCGATGATGAGCCAGCGCTTTTTGCGTCCCCAAAAATGTTCTCTAGGTTGACTGGAGTACAAGGCTCGTGCACAGCCACAGCAGGGATGAGTTTAGGTAGCAGATCGCAGCCATCTTTATTTCTGTCCCCAAACTAATTAGTTCTAGCTGCTCATGAGCTGCAAGCGTTCAAGTTCAGTTTGCTCCATGCTTGCAGAGCGGGGAGTACGCATGATTAACTTCCCTAGAAACTGAACAATTCCCGCAAAATAACATCATTTTTACAGGCAAAGAAATCAAGCATTTCTTACATATTCAAAAGCTGTTTGATAAAATATGGAACTTCTTAGGAACTTAGGATATCACCAAGCATCCAGAACGTACGCACACTTTTCAGGCCAGTCCAAAGTTTGAATCCCTTCTTTCGAATCTCTGGCCAGTAGTCCTCAAACATTCTCTTTCAGATAGCTTGCTCTCTCTTAATTTCTAGTCCAACTGAATCTGCCCAAGTAAAGGGAATCCACGTATAAAGCGCGGCTGCACAAAAGCACTCGGAAAGCCCAAACTTCTGAAGGCCTCAAAAGGCAGGCAACCCGAATGAGTAGCAAACTCAAGGTGCCATGACTCGAGTTTGAACCAGTTCATCTCGTTCCCGGTTTTGACAGTGCTGGTCTGCTGGGAGCCGGCGCTTCCTTCCATGAGCTGGGGACCGTGGAATGTAGGAGCCATTTCAACTGTCTGTTCTTGTTTACACGTATACTGTATGCTAATGTGTATAGGTTATGTGCCTGTACATGCAGTGGCGGATCCACCAGACCAATAGTGGGGCCGAGGGGGCTCCAACCCCCTACCTCCACGAAGTCCATGGATCCTCTCTAAGCTCACTACAATTTTCAGCCATGGTTGTAAAGAAGGAGGAAGAAAGGGAGGAAAAAAAAAAGAAGAGAAAGTGAAGGAGGAGAAAGAAAAGAAAGGAAGATGAACCTCAAATATTCCGCTTCTGGATCCGTCCGTGTACATGCATCAGTAGCAGTAGGTGCACTTAGGATGGCAGTGGGCCATGCTACTTCCTATGGTCCCATTCATCACAGCTCCACAAGTGCTCTCGCAAATTGGTGCCGGTATGTGCATCTGCGATATTTTACTTGCAACAGATGGTCACGGTACCTTCTTGCTTGCATATATTAATCAGAGAAGACACAGAATCATAGGCAGATTAGACTGACAAGCATGGCAACATAATTCCAATGGAAGAAGCTGCGACTTGTTTAATCCTCAAGGACAAGGCATCAATAGTTGCGCACATGAATCATGAATGGCCTTCGAGTCCAACCAAATACAGCAACTGCCGGCACTGTTCTTCACCTGGCCGGCCGGCCTCTCCTAGCAACTAGCATCGCATTTCTGACCTAGGAAAACTACGCACATGAGCAGCCATTGAGTTCATCGGCTCGTCAAATGCTTGTAGTAACTCTCATTGAGTTCATCGGCTCGTCAAATGCTTGTAGTAACTCTCCTTGGGCACGTTTGTTAGCTCGGACTAAATTTTAGTCTCGTCACATCGGATATTTAATACTAATTAGAAATATTAAATATATTTTAATTATAAAATTAATTATATAAATGAAGGCTAATTCACGAGACGTATCCATTAAGCCTAATTAGTCCATAATTTGATCATGTTATCCTACAATAAATATATGCTAATGATGAATTAATTTGGTTTAATAAATTCATCTTGTGAATTAGCACCGGCTTATGCAATTAGTTTTATAGTTTTTTATATTTAATCTTTTTATTTAGCATCTCGATGTGATCCGAACTGAAAATAAATCCCTCGTCCAAACTTGTTTACCGTGCTGCATGGCAGGTTGAACTGATTACTTGTAGGGAGGGCCACTGACACGCAAATGATTTCGGGAATTGAATAGTCTCTCCCTGTCAAGCGAGCCCCCAGCAAACCTGCAGCGACCTCATTTATTGGCGGCTATAATTGTGATCTACTCGCTTGTCCACTGACAGGGGAAATGTTAAGGCCGGGACCGGTTGATGAGCAAACTGTAAACAAGTGCTAAGCCTGACTGCTGAGCTCTTTGCAAGCAGTGAACTGATGATTTCATTTCAGAGCTGTTCAGTTTGCCATCCAAATTGACGCAACAAAAGTGCTGTGAACCTGCGACAGGCCATGAGCTCTTGCTTGGCATCAGAGGAACAGAAAGAGATCAAGGCTTTTAAAGCAGGGCAAGACTGAAGAGCACTGCTTTGAGACCAGATCAAGCATGATTGCATGAGTTGGACGGCCAGACACTGCTCTCACTCCCAGTTTATGAAGGAATGTCCCAAAGCAGATAGCTAGCTCGTCCCCGGCCTCGGCCTGGATGAACTGGGTTTGGAGCACCATGATGGTGACCTGTTTCGGAGTACAGCCCAAACAGCGGTGCAGATGGTGTTCTGAGTTTTTATGGCTCAGCAACTGCATTGTACTCCCGGATTAATGGCATAGCTGTTTTTTTTTTGGAACAAATGGCACAGCTGCTTTGATGCTTTATTCTTTCACTCGCTTTAAAAATCATAGAGAACTACTCCCTCTGTTCCAAAATATATATATATTTAGATTTTTTTTCAAATCAAACCTATTAAACTTTGATTATAGACAATAGAAAAATTATAAGGATTTATAATATAACAATAATATTAGTTGATTCATACCGAAACCAACTATCATAATATATAATATTTTATATTTAAAATTAATTATTTTTAGGATATTATTGATTCATCTTTAACTTTGACAAAGTCTAAAGTTGTTATATTTTAGGATAGAGGTAGTGGTATAAATCAGTTTCGCCACTAGTAACATTCGGTACAACAGGTTACAGTTCAATGAGCATGGGTGTGGTTTCATGTAGCATAATCAAGAGAGAATTCAGACAAAAAAAATATCATCATAAGTTCCGGTCAGAGGTAAAGCTAAGCACATAAAGTTCAGATACGAAGCTCTTGAAAATAACGTGTTGCCAAAAAATCGGACGGTGAATCTTACGGAGCGCAACACCTAAGATCTGGGAGCTCTATTTATATCCAGTGCAGATCCTGCAAGTTAGATTTCGGGTGTGCCAGTCAATTTAACCTGTAATTGATAAGGGAAAAGAAATTTAATCAGTAAAACAACAGGGAACACATCGGCTGATATTACGAATAGTTTCGAGAAACGCATCGGCGGAAGTGTCCTATACATATATTCATACGTTGGCTACGAAGCCGATTCCACAATGAGGTAGGATTAAGAATAAAAACCTTATAGCTAAATCCACATGTTTAACTAAACTAAACTTATCATCACCATTAGTCGGATAGGACTCAACCGAGACAGCACCAATAGCAGGACGACAAATCGAATGTAATTAACTGATGCATCTAATTATATCTAATTATATTAGAATTTTATACTTATCATTAAGTCTAAAATCGGCCAAGAGAAGCCGATTGACACTATCAAGTTATCATGATCGTGTACCCATTGTTGGCAAACAAACCCAACCAGTGGGACTTGACCTAACGTTGAGAACTAGCTGATAACTTGGTAGTTTTAGCGAAAATCAATGAATAAATCGGCTATAAAATTGCTGCGTGAAAAGATTAGTTGAAGCTGATAGATCTATAATTATCACTAGATAAATTGTGAAATCTATTATGGACTAGCAAGAGATCAAACGATGCAACCTTACAAGGACTTGATAAAAATCGATAACTTGGTAGATTGAACTAGATGAAATTATATCATTACGCTGGTAATTAAAGTCTAGATAATCTGATAAAAATGAAACTACCAACAATCCGGAGATCGAAACGATGCGGTCCTACTTGCTGAAGAATTCGCCGAGAGAATTACTCTACTCCTACTCTTAGGATTTTTGGCGAAGTGCCGGAAAAAGTTGTATTGATTGAGGATTATCCTAACAAACCCTAAGATCTACTTATCTGTCGCCCGAAGCTAAAACTCCTAACTTACCACGACGTAACAAACTTATCCCAAAAGAAAATAACTAAATCTACTACATTTACAAAAACTTTCCAAAAAGACATCAGACTCTCATAAAATCTTCAGCTGACGTCATCTTCTAATCCGATCCGAACTACTCCCAGTTGCGTCTTGACGGAATCTGCGTCGCTTTTGATCACCGCCCCATCCCCTGACAGTTTTGACTCAGACAGCTCCTCTAGGGTCCCATCGGCTTCTCTCCTTTCCATAAATATTTCTGCAAAATTTTGGTATCAACACAATGCACACTTGAAAAGATTTTAGAAAAAATTGGAAATGACAAGAGAAAGAAGTTGCCATGCTTAGTAGCAAAATAAGAATTCTCTAGAATAAGATATTTTGTATAGTTGAATAAGGATAAGAGAAAATTTTAAAGTTAGATATTTAGTAAAGAAGAGTTAGATATTCATTGACATTTGAAGTTTGGCTGCACCCATATGAAGTTCATTAGTCCTATCAAGTCAAAATAAGTGGGATAATATCTGCAGACGTGGTTCCCAATCGGGATCCCTATTGTGTGCGGAAACGGAGGGCGTATCTATTCATCACAATGTGATTGGCAACGGTGCTGTCGCACAAGGTAGCGGCCCAACACGCAACAGCTACTATGCGGCGGTGGCGGCGGTCCTTTTTTCTTGTTGGAGAAAGTCTGGCCATGCTTTGAAGCCGCCTTAGCTTTCTTCCTTGCTGACTTTTCATAGTCTCGCTTGAGGGACTTGCAGTTGTGATCCACTTCCAACCTTAAAATTCCCTACAAATCTTGCAGATACCCACCTTAGTTCCATAGTCTTCCGACATCTACATGCAATGTGAACAAAGGACAAATTAGTAACAGTCCCGATAACAGCAACTGAACTCAGAAAAAACAACACTCACCATGGTCAAAAATATAAATTGTTTTGGAACAAATAAAAAATGTTTCATGAAAGAAATTGTTTAGAATAAAAATATAATTTTCCATCACAAAATAAAAATATATTATGAGAACAAAACAAACTTTCCATAAACAAGATCAAATGTTTTGGAAAAAGAAATTGTTCCGAACAAATAAAAATGTTTGAAAAATATTATTCAAACAAGTGTGATCTAGTTTTGAAGATTTTATCACAAGAAACACAATATTTTGACCGAAATTTGAATTCCATAATCACTTTATAAATTATGGGATTCTTTTTCCTTTTCTTTCTTGCACGAAATCCACATGATGTCGTGCCTTCTTTTATGGACGACATATCGCAGTGGGCTGGCGGCCAATGAGAAAGAAGAAAGAAAGAAACGACCATTGAATAAAAAAAGCTCGTGGTTTGTATATGTGGGCTTCGAAGGTAGAGATGCTCTCCTGCGACACCTTGCACTGTGCTAGCGCGTGACAAATAGGAATACCGGAAAAGAACAGACTCCCCAGGCAGCCCATTCGATCCCGTACTGCTTTGTTGCATGCCTGCTCGGCCTGGATGGACCAAAGGTTTGGAGCACCATGATGGGACCTGTTTCGGAGTACGTCCCACACAATAGTGCAGATGTTATCCTGAATTTTTATGGCTCAACAACTGCATTGTACTCCATAGTTAATGGCACAGTTGCTCTGATGCTTGCTTCTTTAATTTTCCTGGCTCTGGAAAACAAAAACAGAGTACTAGTATAATATTCCTTTGTCTAAAAAAATAATTTAGTCAATGTGACATGGTATAGCAGGTTATAGCCTAGTGAACATCGGTGTGGGTTCGTGCAGCATAATCAAGTTAATTCAGATGAAAATTCAACACCAGAACTTTCAGTCAGAGGTAATGCTAAGCACAAAACGTTCAGATATGGGGTTTTCCATTTTATAATAATAATGGATACGGAAGTCAGTAACATTCGGACCATGTGTCTGTATCTGTTACGAGAGAATGACATGAGGCACAGACTGTTCTTGATTTACATTTTTAAGGGCTTCTTGTTTCTTTTATTCTCTCTCGTTTGAAAGAGAAAGAAAAAAGAAAATAAATAAGGAAGACAGGTAGTCCACTTCTATCATGAGGCATCGGGTCGGGTCTTGGAAAGTTGAAGTGAATCGCCGTCCGTTCTGCGCCTGAAACTCAGCGGCGGAACTAGCGGCGCCTGCCCCAGCAGGCCGTGCGCCATTTTTCATGTTTTGTGGATAACAGTTGTGGGTCCACAACCAATCAAGGTGGTGAAAATGGATAATTGAACATCTCGTGCATGCACAGATAAAAGATGTGACAAAAGAAGCTGCACATACTGGATGAGGAGCAAATAAAACCTTCATGCTTAGAAATAGTTACCAAGTCTCCAGTTAATTGCAATGAAATTATACACTGAGACGTCCGGAACCGTGTACAGTCAGGACGTCATCAGCAGATGGTTGCAAGACGAGTGTACTTGACCCGATGCACTAGTAGCACTCCTCTGGGGACCCCCAGTCAGTGTATAAGGGGAGGCCCTGTGCATGAGGGGCTGGTGACTCTTATGCTAGGTTAGACCCTTGGAGAGTTAGCCTCAAGCAGGCTTGTATATGCTATTGCTGAGGTTTTCCGGACTCGGTGCAAGGAAGCAGACACACCCCATGCAGGACGTACGATATTACGTCACCATATGGTCTGAACCTACCTAAATTGACTGTCTACCTCGCTCTGCACGCAACGCTGCCAAGGGAGACCGTTTCCCCCGGGCGAACATGAAAAGGGAGCCCACCGCGGGTCCCTGCGACAGGCGAGAGATCGCCGTCATCCTTTGTTTCGGAATGAAACAAAAGTGCTTATTGGTAATGGCTCCATGATAGCATTTTGGTTAGATCTCTGTTGTGGTATACTTTATGTATGCTCATATACCCAATGTATATACTATCTAAGATAGTTTAGTGTGATCACATACTCCACAGTATGTATTCTTCGTTGGATCAAATACATTATATATCATGAGATGCAAAGGCCCTAATCTATTTTAAAACACCCACTATATGGCATGATAGAACATCCATATTCATTGACATTTGAAGTTTGGCTGAATCCATATGGAGTTCATTCGTTCTATCAAGTTGAAATAACTGGGATAATATTTGCGAGACTTCAAATCATAGAATGCACAACTCTTGAGCTCTCCGCCTTCATTGTATCCTCCTAGTTTTGATATCTAGATCTTGTTGCAACAAGTATCCCGTGGTGCTGACATCATGACTGCGTTCCAATGATCAACAAAAGTCACTTCATTGTCTAACCTCTCAACCTTGGTCCAGACCATCTGAGACATGTCGAGCTTGTACAGTTCCATTGCTCCTTTGTTGTGCGGTCTGAAGATAGCAATTAGTTTCTCTCTGAACTCCAGCAGATGGCAGTATTGATCACCTGGCAATGGATCACCATCAAGAAGAGGACCTGGTTGTCGAGAACTCTCCATGTCATGTTGTGTGGGTTGAAAACACCCAAATTCCCTCGAATCCCCAGGCAGTAGAACTCGTCATGGTAGAAAACCGGGTTGCTATATGTAGTGCGGAACTGAGTATAATCATCTATTTCCAACCTTGTCCAGTGCTCATCCCCAGCACGCCACAACATCACGTAAAGACAATTACTATAGTTTGGGTTACAGCTTTTCTCTATATATGGCGCACACTATGCAATCTGGAGATTTTGGAGTAGATGAGAATGATATGCCATCGAACTGGTGGCCAAGGCACGGTATCTCTGGAAGGTCAAGCATCTCTTCTGTGAATGGATTTGTGGCGTACATGTACTTTTCACCCCTTAGCACCAGAACCCATCCATTTTTTGCGAAGAGCAGCATTTCAAAGTAATCATTACATGGCACTAGGCTACGATCCTTCAGAGTGTATTCCTTGTCGATGATGGGATCAAACAGTCTGAACGTGCCTGCTGAGCTAGAGCAAATGCCCATTAGTACCGGGTATGCTGGGTATCTCTTTGCGTACTGAGCAGGCTTGCTGACTGAACTCCATCGCTTGCATACTTTCCGAAAATTCAAGTAATCAATGAAGAATAGCCTTGCCACAAGTTCCTCGACCATATCAACAGGGAGACTAGACCATGGTGCTGCTACCTGTTCCACGTCTTCATCAAAGGCGAGCTTGTTGGTCTTAATATCTAACTGCACCATCGGAAAAACACATTGTTTTGTATATGCTCTTTCCGCATTATAATGATCATGTATACGAAACAAGATAGCAACATGCAGGGAATCGTGGAGTGACCTCACTTGAGACGATGGCCAAATGTTCCTCGTTTTTGTTCTTGAAGCTGCATGCGTAACATAATGGACCCAGCAAATTAGGTATATATGACGATTCTTGTGGCAATCAAAAAAGGGGGAAAAGATAAAACTTGCTTACCTCGATGGAACCACCCAGCACATGTCATCACAAGAGCCAGGCAGCAGGGTGCAGCTCATCGTTCGATCATCCATCCGGATCGTGTACAGCCGAACACCATCGCGGCAATGTTGTCTGTGTAGTAGATGGATATAGCCAGGCTGAATCCCAGCTCTACTTGCAGATGGCAGCACAAACATAATTCTCTCCGGCAAATATCGTCCTATCCCCGATGCTTTCGACCTTGTTCCAAACATAGGCCGAGGCGTGTCCAAGATGTGAATGTCTATGTCGACGATCTCCGAGTTGTGGATTCCATGGATGTAAAACTGCAGGAGGAAGATATCACCATCGGACTCCTCGCACCGCCAGCGCATTATGCTCGGGTGAGGTATGCCCCTCTACATCCTACCTCGAGATCTCACAATGTCACCCAAGACGAACCTGTACGTACCATCAGTTTCGACAGGCAATTCCCGCCACTCCTCGTCGCCAGGCCGGCAGTACACCAGATAGTTGCGATAGGACGTGGAGAACACGATGGTGCAGTCCGGGGGAGTCGGAGAGGAGAGGGCGCACCGGCCGAGTGCCTCTACCGGCTTCAGCAACGGAGGCAGCGGGATCCTGCGAAGAGAGACCAGGCTGAACAGGAAGCACTCGCCGGTGGCCTCGCCGAGCATGAGGAGCCACTCTCCTTCAAGATCGGCTAGACACCGCTTGCCTCGTAACATGTCGAACTCCAGGCTTGCCTCTCGGAGGCCCGTGTCGAAGGGGTCCATGATCGCGAGCGATTCCTCCTCGCCGCCGCTGAATTTGACGAGGAGCGGTTTGGATCCAATCGCCAGTTCAGGAGGAACATCAGGCGAGTTCTTGGCCGCCGGCGCCGCCATCCTCCGATCAGGTCGAATTCTCTACGGAGCAAGCAATATCGATCGGAAAGTAGTGGAGTTTACAGAAGGATCACGGGGCGATATATAGGCGGGGGTTTTTGTAAGCGGACGTGGTTCCCGATAGGATCGGGGTTAGGCAAAAATTTCTCGCCGAGAAAAAAAATAAGAAAACCGATAATTGTGTTTATCGATGGTGACCGGTTTGTTGAAAGTTTTTGGTAATTTTAAATTTATGCCCACCCCTTCCTCCTAGTACATATGTTTCCTCATTTCTATACATTCTGATGTCTTATCTTTCATGTTAGATTTTTGGGAGATAATCTAGACTGTTTTATGTACAGTTTGATTTATCGGCAATGTCCGATTTTTTCTCTTACCGGTAAAAGGACCAGACTCATGGGGCCTCGAGCTCGGGCGGCCGATTCGATACCGTATTGCTTTGTTGCGTGCGTGCTCGGCATTTCGCAGCATGCAGCGCAGCATAGAGAGAGAGAGAGAGAGAGAGAGAGAGAGAGAGAGAGAGAGAGAGAGAGAGAGAGAGAGAGAGAGAGAGAGAGAGAGAGAGAGAGAGAGAGACGGTTCCGAACCCCGGGCTTTTCGGTCTTTGAATCCATCCTATGTGGCTGAAGCCGCCCTAGCTACATGCTCCACACTAATCCAACCGATCGGCGATCGAACCACGC
This sequence comes from Panicum hallii, assembly GCF_002211085.1. Classification (NCBI taxonomy): domain Eukaryota; kingdom Viridiplantae; phylum Streptophyta; class Magnoliopsida; order Poales; family Poaceae; genus Panicum; species Panicum hallii. The sequence continues at coordinate 51,592,210 of NC_038042.1, read as the reverse complement.
GAGCAGAAGGCAGGGTCACAATCCCGTCCCCTCCCTCGTCGTCGTCCCCACCCCGGCCGCGCCGGCGCGCCGATCGGCCACAGGGCACAGGCCAGAGGGCCATGCAGCCGGCGGCCGTTCGCGGCGCTCCGCAGTGGCTGCGCGGCCTGCTGTCGGAGGAGTTCTTCGACGCGTGCGCCGCGCACCCGGGCGAGCGCAAGAACGACAAGAACCACTTCTGCGTCGACTGCGCCGCCGCGCTCTGCCGCCACTGCCTCCCCCACGAGCCCGCCCACGACGTCCTCCAGGTACGCGATCGCACGCGTCGCTATTCTAGGCTTAAGTTTCTTTTGTTAAGGCCTCACGATCGATCTCAACTCCTTCACGTTGAACGGGGGAATGGAACGGAACTGGTGAAGATCTGGAAGTACGCGTCCTGCTTCGTCGTGCGCGTCGACGACCTCAGGCTGTTCGACTGCGCCGGCATCCAGGTACGCTAGCTGCTCGACCGCGTGGGCGCGCGGGCAATCCCGGCGACCGTCGCGAGCCGGCACGCGCTCCGTCTTTTTTTTCCCCTGGTCTTGATCGATCCCCGGCGGCGTGCATGCAGTCGCACACGGTGAGCGACCACGAGGTGGTGTTCCTGAACGAGCGCACGGCGAGGAAGCGCTCGGCGAGCGCGGAGAACCCCTGCGCTGCGTGCGCGCGGCCGTTGACGTCCGGCCACGACTATTGCTCCCTCTTCTGCAAGGTACGTGTCCGGTGTACGTGCCACACGCTGCCTACGAGTACCGCCTGACACGACGCCGGCTCGCGTGGATTGGTTGCGCGCAGGTGAAGCACCTGGGGGAGAGCGAGCACGGGCTGCGGCGCGCGCTGCGCGCTCGCCGGCAGGAGGAGGCTGCCGCGCCGGAGCTGCAGGGCGGGAAGCGGAGGCCGTCGCCGGCGTCGGACGCGGGGCCGAGCTGCGCCGGGTCGTTGCGGAAGCGGAGCCGGAAGCAGCCCGAGCCGGAGCGGGCGCCGTTCTGCTGACACGGTCCCGCCGTCCCGGCCGTGGGCTGTGGCCGCGTTTTGTGGTCAGGCTGTTGCATGCTTGCCTTCCTTGCATGCATGGGTCCGTTTGGTTACCGCGATTTGCGTTCTGGGATCTTCTGAGGGGGGTGGCTGTGTACCTGTCTGTGGTGACGACTATAATTGATTTTTTTTTCGACTAGCGTACGTGAAGATTAGAACTAGAATAGCAGCCTAGCAGGAGATGGTTTAGTTATTCATTCTTTATACAAGATCTGTTGTCTTAAATTTATAATAGAGGGAGAGCACGGGTGAATTAAGAACAGTTGGCACTAGAGTTTAATTCCTGTGATTGGAATTGTAAGTCTATCTAGCTAGATTTATCCTAAGACGAATTTTAAAATCCTGACTAATAATATCTAAAATTTCATATATGCTATCAATAGATCCATTATAGGAAAAATATTTTATACTCCTTATATATTAAGTGCTTATAACTCTTTTGACTTAATATTATATATATTCTTAGTATGTTATTATTAGATTCAAAGTGTCATATTAGATACTGTGTCGATCTACACTGATGGCTAGTGTTTGTCGTGATTTCGTTAATCTCAAGATGTACAGTCCAACTGTCTGAAGTGCTTCTAGTATGGTGAAACAAAAGAACAATCCATCTGCCCACGAAGGTAAGCATTTAAAAGCCTGAATGCTAGGGCAAGAGAACTTTGTACGAGTTTGCTGAAACTCTTTTGATGTAAACTGGCGACCCCAATATATTATTATGCTTTCCAGTAAAGCTGGGCAGATGGTCTCTGATCTAAAAAAATGAAGGTAAGCATTTTTTTGATTTTGTTTTGAAATATTGTGTGTGAATAGAAATGACAGCGGCGTCCCTCAATATGCAATTAACGTTTGCCTTTTCACGTAACCAATCAATCGTCAAGATTAAACTAATGATGATTTTGGGGACGGTGGATTGTGCCACAAATACTAAATGCTTACATTGTGGCTAAATTTTCAATGCTAGAAGTGCTAATATATTTGCAAATAGAGGAAGTTATGTTTGATCGTGAGGAAAAAAGAGTAAGATAAACGCTATCAGTTAAACTAGCTCATGGTACCCATCGCACGAGACCGTGGGTGATTCTGGAGAACAAGCCGAGCGAGAGGCAGCAACGTAGCAGAAAACGAGATCGTCAAACAGCCAGCGAGCTACAGCTCTGCACGCCGCAAAACTGGATCCATATTCCATAGAGGCATAGAACAAATATACATCAGGCATCATTTTTTTTTTGATACCTCATTCTGTTGTGTACGACGAGGAAAGAAGACGCAAGAACCGCGAAAGACGGGACCGGCCCAAGAATTTCTTTGGACACGTCTCGAATTGCTCGCGGTCCACGTCCACGTCCACGTCCGCTCCCTGCGTCGTTGTGCGTTTTCCTTCCCTCCGACTCCAACGCCGCCGACTCCAAGCTCCGGCCGAACCAACAACCGCCGCAATCGGGCCACACCAAAATCCCCGCCGCAATCGCAGGCATGCCGCGGCCCCCGCCGCCGGGCCGCGGGGCCCCGGCCGCCAGGCGGCCGATGCGGGACTTCTTCGCCGCCTGGCTGGCCACCCTCCGCTCGCCGCTCCTCCCGCTGCTCCGCCGCGCGCTCTCCTCCTCGTCCGGCTCCTGGGACGACCCGCTCTCCTCCGCCGCCGCGGCCGTCGAGGACCACTTCCAGGCGCACTGGTCCGCGCTCGACGCCGCCGCGCGCCAGGACCCGGCGCAGGTCGTCGCCGCGGGGGACTGGCGCTCCCCGCTCGAGCTCCCCTTCCTGTGGCTCGGCGACGTCCACCCCTCCCTCCTCACCTCGCTCCTCCGCACGCTCTCGCCCTCGCCGCGGCTCCTCGCTGCCGCGGACCGCGTCGACCGCCGGATCCGCGTCGCCGTCCCCGCCGTCTCCGACCGCCTCCGCCGGGCCCAGGAGGCCTTCGTCGCTGCAGAGGTGTCCGGCGCCGCCGACGTGGAGGCGTTCCTGGAGGAGCTCAAGGGCGTCGCGCTCGAGGCCAATCGCCTCCGTCGGGGCGTTCTTTCGGAGCTCGTCGCCGCCGCCGGGGGTTACCAGGCGGCGCTCTACCTCGAGGCGCTATCGCGCTTTGTGCTATCCATGCACGACCCCGAGGTGCTCCGCCGCTTTGACCAGTGCCGTCCCTCGCCCGGTAGCTAGTCCCCCTTCTTGCTCCCCAGGTTCGTGGCGTTTCCTTTTCTGTTTCGTCACTTCTTTCGGTCGTGCAAAATCTTGGTTTCCGCATTGGCGGGATAGCAGGTCTATGTAAAAACTTATGAAGATAGTGTTTACGAGCACAATGTAGGTCCATGTAAGATATTTGAAGAAAATGCTGCAAAATATTGCGCAATGGTATCAATGAAGTTGTTATCTGTATAGTGTAATGCCAGTTTATCTACGACCTTATCATTTCCTGAAACCATCAATGAACTGTACAAGGGAATGGCATCGAGGTCCTTTGAATTTGGAGCAGAATTATGAGATAGGAAGTTTTTTTCTTTCTTTGAGGGATGACTTATGAATGTATTAGTTGTGTTGCTTACTTCGATGCCTACTTGGATATGCTTTAGCATTTGTTTCTCTGCGATTTTCATACTATTTTATATTGTGAGTACTTTAGGATCTTTGTTTGTGTAAGTGTACGGGTTATTTAAAGTTTGCTTGCGTGAATCTTTGTTTTGTGACGTTTAAAATTGACTTAAGCAGATAGTGAGTGACTTATACTTGGTGAAATTGCAGTGTGACCTCACAAGTAGCATCTTTTATGTCTAAAATTGAAATTTCATGCGCACTGGTTGCTTTATAGCGTCAATATTATTTTCTGTTTGTCCTTTGTCAATTAGTTTTAATTGCCCCTTCTGCACCTTTTACCTGGTTATGTTGAGCTGGAGTAAGTAATCTGGACATGCTTGCCACCTGCTAGATGAATAGATGGCGACTCACCATATCTTGGACAAATGTATCATGTGTAATCCAAACATAAAAGTGACAAACCACGAGATAATTTCACCAACAAACGATTAAAAAAGTGACGGCAGTGTTTCAATGTTGTCCTAGTTATTAGGTGTTGTTGTTTAAGTGCTTCTTTGTCCAGATCTATCAATTTGAATCTAAATATTATTACCTGTTTGATATATTGTTTCAATGCTCTAACATGTTAATGGTATTGTGAAACAATCATTTATGCTTCTGATGGCAGATGACTTAAGTGTGATTTATAGTATTTGATATTAATGCATGAATTGAAAATAGCCAGTTATCAGATTATCATAGGATCTAGAGGCTAGATTAGCCCCCTACTTCAGGATGCAGAGACTGGGGTTGGAACCCTGGCTGGTCCACCCACAACTCTAGCGAGGGTGGAACCACGTTTCCAGTTATCAGATTATCATCAATTGCATTTTGGCAGCTAGAACCTGTACTTGGTGAAGTTGTTGGTTTAGGGAATAACGGTTGCTTCTATGGTTCTACCCTAGTCATGTTTTGTAATTAAGCACATAATTCTACATTATCAATTGCGAAATTGTGGGGGCAAAAACTTTTCAGAATGAGCAATTTTATTAGAATCACGCCATTATCAGCTGAGCTGCACATTGTCTGTCCTACTCCATCAGCACACTATTGCCTGGGTTGCAACAGATCTGAAATGTAACATGCATCCTTAGATCTAGACTTTACATGCAAGACTTCCAATGGACCATCAAGCCACAGGGATTAATATATGATGAACCACATGTATAGATCTGCGCACAGGATGGTCTATACTTCATAGAGGATCCTCAGTAGAGCATGCATATGCACATGCAAATTAATCTAGAGAAAATTCTCCAAAGTTAAGGCAGTACAACCTTACCACCGCCACTTATATCTTTTGAAGTAGGAAGGATATTTGTCTGCTGTTTTTCATTGATACACAAGGCTTTATTGAGCCCAATCCTCATACATCTCCTTTTTAGGGAAAACACTCATAGGTTTTGCTTTGCTTTTGCATCATGAGCAATCGTAATTGTCAATTTTACTGTGCGGGTGATGATTGTTTTCAAGTCCTGCCTCCTGGTTAGGTTAACACAATTTGTAAGGTTGAGGACCTCAGCTAGTAATAATCTGGCATTCTGGTATAGATCTCGAACATAGATCGTTAAGAAATTAAGTTCTTTGACTTAAACTCTGCACTATGTCAAGTTAAAACAGTTAGATCACCAACTAAAGTGCCACGAAGAAAGACGTTCCTGATTCGTATGCCATGTTCATAGTATATTTTCTGCTTAGGAAGGTATTCACCTAGGACAGCACACATCACAAATAGCATTATTAGTGTACTTGTCGCTTCAATCAGGCGCACAGTAAAGTTGACAACCATGAAACATCTGACTGGACACAAGTAAATCTATAAAAAATTTGAAATATGCCCCTTGTCTTTGTCTTAAGAGAGGGGAGTATGGAAACCTTTAGGGAGGTACTCAAGCAACCTGTGAGCACCTAGTTTCAATTCCGGGTAGGAGGCCTCTCAACTAGAGGCTGTACCGAGTCATTGTTCGGTTCTCAAACTTTTCGATAAACCTAACCTAGCTCCATGGGATGAATACTTCCGCAGACAATTACCTTATCTTTAGAATCAACTGGAAAAGTTTTAGAATCAACTAGAAAATTAATCATCGGTGCTGATTCAATATTATAATACTGATTTCTTCAGATCTGGGTCAAACGAAAGCCATAGATATGTGCTTGTAAAAATCAACAGATAGTGGTAGTTTTAAGATGTAATGATGTATGCTTCCTTTCTATTCTTGCCGCTGGGCTAATTTTATCTGCATTAACCTGTAAGAACTATTTCTAAAGAATCTGGACCAGTTGTAGCATGCAGAACTTGGTTCACAAAGACTAGTAAGCACAGAACTCTATGCTTATGTGGTCCAAAGCAGCAAGGTTTCATAGCAGTGGAAGGAACATCGAAAGAATATGTACGCTGGTGGTCCAATGTAAGCTCAACGTGTGATGTACAGTAGTCTTATACTAAGTAAATAATGGAAGTCTGTGTTGGTTAGCATCAGGAACTTGTCATGGTCATAAAGAACAGTATCTTTACAGTTCTTCCATGTGACATGTGAACAGATCACTGCTAGGTTAGGTGATGGTCTCCAAAAGTGCACCCAAAGGTCCCGCTGTTTACATAGTAGATCCATTGGTAAAATGGAATAAAGCCCTCTGGGGTTCATGTAGTTCCAGTAATCCAGTCTGGCAGTTGCACATACAGGTGATTGTAACTTGTAAGTTTACAACAGATCTCGCTGAAGTAGTGTTCATGAGTTTGTGCTGTCCTCAAGGACAGAAATTTGCTCTCTTGGTTCAGACAAATTTATATGACTGTTCTTGGTGTTCCTTTCATTCATAAGTAACCAAGTTGGAGTGCATTCCTTTCAGATCAGTTTTCTTGAATCGACATTTCTGCCTGTAGACTGTGAAACTTCATGTCATAAACATTCTAACTAGTTGGTTTTTGTATTTTCCTCTGCATTTTTCCTCATAGCTGCACACTGTTAATGGTGTCTTCACAAGTTAGCCTGACAATCTGCATGTTTTCTTGAATCATGCACCAAAGATGCTTAGTTTTAACACCATGTTAAAGATTTTGGGTTCTTATCATTTCACATTATATAAGCGCATCAAAAAGGAAAATCCTCGGTATGCACATCTTGGTGTCAGGGCAAAGGAGGGATAAGCTGCACATTTGGGTTCTTTTCTGATCTGCCATGCTGCACCATTTGTCGTACAACCTAGCCTTGACTTTCAGTTCGAGCCATGAGCTTCCCTGGTAGTAAATCTCGCACCCGCATGCTGGTATAGTGCGATTCTGTTGCTTGTCGCTTGGGTTTGTTTGCAACCTGACAAGAGGAAACACCTGAACTCTGCATCGCATCTGTCTGTTTATTACAGGACATGTGGGGTTCGTAATTGTGATAAGGTACTCTAAGACAATACGGCCAAGAATCTTTGCTGGTTTTACTTGTTTAATCATCTATGCTCCGTACTTATCCGAATTACTACAGAACAAACAGATTTTCAAATGTACTTGTAAACTAATGAACTTGGCAATTACTGGTAGTATTTCCTGGCTAATCATATTCTCATTTGACTTGCTGGAGCATTGTCCTTTCAAGTTCTGGATGGTCATATTACTGTAGTAGTGCATATGGTGTTCCTATTTGATTCTGATATTCTTGTTGGTGGTCAGATTAATCTATGCTACAAGTAACTAGAGAAACAGTCAGTCAGTACATGTGGAGTGATGCGTGAATCTGATTTTAGAGTCCTATTGGCCACTTACTGACTGCTTGTGCCTGTTGATCATGCAGGCATCTTTGGGAAGCACGAGATGGGGTAGCAAGTGCTGGGCAGCGGCCAGCGAGGATCAAACCAAGAAGGCAAAGTATAATATTGTATGATACTCTTGCCAACAGTTAGATACAATCGGGTACAGATACAATGGCTGCTTCCCAACATGCAATTTTTCATATCTGATGCTCATGAGAGCTCATGTTCTTCTTCGCTTGTGTTTTGGCAGTGGCCAGTTGGGTGTTAGGTGGTGGTGAGCAACTCGAAAACGTTAGCAGCATCGTGCTGTGGGCAGCTGCGCCCTCGTGGATCAGACCTGGACTCCAATTTCCCCCAAGGAACCATGTCGCCAGCAGTGACGCTTCAGTACTATCAACCCTTATACGAAATTGACTTGATACCAAATCTTTCAGTGGACAACGAAAAACAAAAAAGGTGACTTATGAACGATGTTGCATGTTTGTTTACAAGGACATGCGTCAACATCTGCATGAAATTGGCTAGCCACCGACCAATTTACGTTGCAGTATTCCATTGAATTTTGTGCATATTTTTTATGGAGCAGAAGTTTCTTGGCACTGTTAACAGAGATACCTTATCTGATCTCTTGCATGGTCCCAGCGAAAGACTGTGTACATCAGTGACCTTCGAGAATTTGCAGTACACTTGACTTCCTCCTTATTGGCTCCATTTCGCCCGGACGATACCCGTGCTGGAGATGCATAAAAGTATTGTGGCAAGGCAGCATCATGTGCCCATCGGTTATGCTGTTCAATGCCTTGTTTATCTGCACAAGATTGCCATCAGCATTTGTTTATCTCATCTCCGTTCATCTGTTTTCCGGCAAGAACCGGCTGCTTTGGTGTCCGTGAGGCGCACTTGGCATCTCTTCCGTCAGTTTTCTCCACCCGGAATTAAAATTTCTCGCCGCGGCCTTCTCGCCGCCGAAGAGCCAAAGGCCCAAATCTGGCATCGCCCTGACGCACACAAGTTACAAGGAAGATACGCCTCCCCCGTTTCCCATCGAGCTCGCCGGCGAGTCGCGAGCCGTCGAACTCGGCCGGACAGTAGCATCCGCGACATCAGCCGCCGCAAGTTGGGAGCCATGGCGCTCCGAAAGACAGGCTACCGCAAGTTGCCGTCGTGCTCGAGGGCGACCACGTGCCTCGGACAGCTACCGGCGAGGGCCCTGTCGTGTATTCTTATGCCGATGTGCCGCGTTTCGCGGCGGTCGCGTCGGCGACGGCGACGGGGCGCCCGGCCTCCAGCGCTCGACGGGGAAGCCGTCGCGATACGGGGAGTAAAGCGCTAAAGCGAACGCGCCCAGACTGGTGAGCGTGACCGGGCCCGACGCGAGCGCCGGCCGCCGGCCACGGATGGCCGCCCGAAACGTGCGCGCGTACGGCGCGGAGCGACCGCGTCGCTGTCGCGCGGGGGGAGAGGAGGGGTCACCGGGGGTCAGGTCAGGAACCGTGGACGGGCGGGCCGGGTCGGCGGACCGCGAGGTGGTGGTGGTTTCCTCGCGCCCGCCCCCGCGGCCATGGCGGCGGGCCACGCCATGCCGAAGTGGCCGCGGGCGGGTGGTGAGGCCTCCACCGCGGCGGGGCCCGGCGGGGCGACGCTGATGCGACGCCAGCTCCACGCTGAGGAGGACGCGGCTGCGGTTGAGGGTGACGTGGGTTGCGTGGTCCTATTGTCAGAGGATGGGCGAGCCCGGGGGGCGCTTTTCTGGTGGGCCCCGCCTGGAGGCGGGCTACGCGTCGGTCCGGTGGGTGGTGCTGTGTGGTTGCTGGCAACTAGTTCCGCGAAAATGCTGGGCGCACGCCACGATCTTCCCTAGTGTGCGCCAACTGCTCTGATTAGTATCATTCGATCTGAAGAATTTGTATTGGGGTAACAGCTGCCATTTATTCACCACATTAATGGCACAAGGTACGATTTTCAAGTATTATGTGTTTTCCAGTTGCAATGAGTTATTATGTTTTAGTCATTTTTACAAAAATCTTGCATGTATTTTCATGATAGATGTAACTAAAGATTGAGAATGTAGAAGAATGTTCAAGTCCTTGTTTTATTTATTTGATAAATGTTGGTGTAGCTTATAGATCTAAAAAATAGTTTGAACGCTTAACCCCACATAGAAAACATGACATGCAGTTTGGCGTTACATGGAAATTGTATGATTTTTTCTAGTTACAAAACTGTATGACCCACACCTTTATGATACAATTATATAACTGCAAACAAGGACACATCATAATTGCATGTGCAAACTGCAAACTACTAATTTGGTGTAAGGAGGGCACACTCAAACAACATGTATATCGATATCTTTTTTTCATGTATTCATATTCAATGCAATATAAAAAAATATACTGTACAATGATAGTGTGGATATACTTTAGAGTTAGCATCTAGTAACTGAGACGTTACATAAAACCATCCCGTGCAAAAGAGGAGTTTTGCACCAGGGGCGGCACGCAGAATCGTGTGGACTCCAACCGAGGGTTCCTAACAAATATCCCGTAACAAAATATGCAGGCGTCATTGAATTCTTCAGAGATTTCTTCTCCCCGCTCTTCTATATATAGCCCTGGCATCGACGCCATTCTCCTCTCCTCCATCCTCCTCTTCCTCCTCTCTCGGGTCTCGGCGAATTGGATCGCGCATCTCGTGTTCATTTCAACTTTCAAGCCCTCCATTACATTAAGGTGTGCCTCTTTCGGCTATCTTCCTTTCCTTTGGTTGTGCGATATTTTTGCTCTGAACTTGATTGGAGTTCATTCATGTGTTTGCTTCTGCAAAATTTGTGCACAAAAGTGTAACGACTGAACTTCTGTGGCCCCTTCCTGGGAAACCAGAGATGCTTTCATTTCAGTTTGTGAGTCTACTTTGGCTCAATTGATTGATGGTTCTCAAGTAGGCCCGCAGGAAACATGTGAAATGCCGCAAAAATGTCCCAAATCTGAAAAATGCGTAAAAATATCTCTTGGTTAGAACTTGTAAGAGGCCCAGAAACAGTTCTTGGATCAAAGCAAGGACCCGTTTCTCGCTGAATCTGTCATTCCCCTCGTGGGGGCTGCTACTGGTCTGCTTCTGAATGACTGCATTCAGAGCATGTACTGGGTCATTCCCTTCTCTTGACCTGTTCCTTCCTTTACATTCCCCCTTCAAGTCTACTGGTCTAGTGGAGTATTCTTCTTGACCTCTTAAATTTGTCATGATATGAAATGCTGCACATGTCGTAGCATGGATGTATGTAGTATGATTTTTCATCGCGTATAAAAGACCTCTGCCCTTCTCAAACGAGCTGTTGTTTTCATTCTTCCGTGCACCTGTTCTCTGTCAAAAGAAATCAATGTCAACGTTCTTACCTAATATTCTGCAAGCAATTCGTGAAACATTTTCTCTCTCTAAAGATTTCCAAGATGACATTTTCTCAAAAAAAGATCCGTAGCATGACGTTCCTGTGCTTACATCACATCTTATTAGAACATACGGTTGACGTTCTTACAGTATATGCTTTCTATCACAACTTAATCATAGCGATGCAACTGCTCTTTCAAGGTTGGTAGCATCGGTTAAATTGCATAGTGAACACAGTGTTAGGTTTACCTACCATGCCTCTAGGTCAGAACACTCATCAAGACATTAATATAGCTATGGGCCCAAGCACACATGGCCTCAGTGATTAGGCGAACATGTCATTATGCTAACTCCTCTCTTTTGTCCTAAACTGTGTGTTTAGACACCCTTTTGAAATTTCAACCACTCATACACGTAAATGAAGTCTCATAAAACACTTTAGTATATTTCCCCTCAACAACACGTTTCCTATATCATTATACATTTAAGTTTTATTGTTGAGTCAAAAATGTGTATTTATAGGCGGTGCCAATGTCTCAAACAATAAATAAACAAATTTTTTTCTTGATCCGTGCAGTGGTTCTTTCTGAATATCAAATCGCAACAGAGCTGGGTTTTTATGGCCATCCCTATGAAGCAATCCGGATTCCTGGTATAGATGTTTCCTTGTTCTGAACATGAGAAGGTGCACAACATATCCTAAGCCACCTGTTCTTTCTCATATAAGGGATGCATTTTCTCTGACAATATCTTTTCTTCTCTGATTAGTTCTCAGGTATTCTGCTGTTGATGAACTGCCTCCACACCTGCAGTGACAAGAAAACGCTGAAGAAGTGGTTTTTCATCGACAAGACAGTAGGCTGAATTCAATAGAGAGAAAGAAACAACACTCGACACAGTTTTTTTCCTTGATTCATCCCCAATGGATATGAGCACCAGCTCACCTGTCATCACCGATCCGGTATCGATAAGCCCCCCACTGTTAGGAAGCTTGACGTCAAACCTGATGCCGTTTTCAGTCATGTCCGGAGGCTGCTCCAGTCCCGGCATGAACGTGAGCGCCAGTAGGCGTACGATCGAAGAGGTCCTTGTCAATGGCCTGTTGGATGCAATGAAATCCTCATCGCCGCGCAAGAAGCACAATCTTGCCTTCAGCCCGGGCGACTCACCTGACGAAGATCCTGCTTATACTGCATGGATGGTCAGTTACATTATACAGTTTGAGTGGCCTACTTCCTTCAGGCATGGATGCAATCATGCAAAATGTACTAATGGCTGACTTATTTTGCAGTCAAAATGCCCTTCTGCTCTGACGTTCTTCAAGCAGATAGTAGCCAATGCACAGGGCAGGAAGATTGCTGTGTTTTTGGATTACGACGGTACCTTATCACCTATAGTGGACGATCCCGACAAAGCATTTATGTCCCCCGCGGTAAATCAGAACAACCTGTTCCAAGTACTTAATTAGCATAACTTGATCATTGAACAACTGCTAATATTGTCCAAAAACCTACTCCTCAGATGAGAGCTGCTGTGAGAAATGTTGCAAAGTACTTCCCTACAGCAATTGTCAGCGGAAGATCCCGCAAGAAGGTACCAACGATATGTTTGCATATATTACTGTGCTAGTATCAAATTCCTAGTCATATGCAACTTATATATGACATCTGCTTTTGTTCCTCAATTACGTGCAGGTGTCTGAATTTGTAAAACTGAAGGAACTATACTATGCCGGAAGTCATGGGATGGACATAGTGACATCTGCAGCAGAACACAATACTGAAAAGGTGAGGCCTTCTTGCTCATAGCATAAATTCTACCTTTTGCCTATTCTGTTACTTCTACCCATAATACTTAGTTTTCTTACAATTCCTTGAATTCTACTTAGTTTTCTTACAATTCCTTGAATTCTACTTGCAGGGCAAAGAAGCCAATCTCTTCCAACCTGCTTTCGAGTTCCTTCCTATGATTGATGAGGTGTGTTTCTTTTATAACTACTGCAGCTAACAAACTGCGTTGGTATTGCTTACTTCAAATGGACAGTAGAAACTTAGCCATAAAAATGATCGCACTATTTGATTTGCGTGGAATTCTGTAACCGTTCCTGATGGGCACTCTATCAAATATTTGTACTATTACTGAGCCACATTTCTGCAACAGGTTTCCAAATCCCTCTTGGAGGCCACAAGTGGAATTGAAGGTGCGAATGTTGAGAACAACAAGTTCTGTGTATCTGTACATTACCGCAACGTAGCAGAGAAGGTGAAATTTTGCACCTCCAACTTTCTGAGCTCTTGCCTCTTTTCTTGTTAGCAAATTTACCTGACAGTTTTATGCGGTTGTTTTCAGGACTGGGAAGTGGTTGCACGACTCGTAAACGAAGTCTTGGAGGCCTTTCCTCGTCTCAAAGTGACCAATGGGCGAATGGTAGGAGGCTAGACTATTCTACTAGGGACTGTCACAAATCTCGATAATTCTTCCAAGATCTGATGTAAACCTTCCTATATTCTTCAGGTTTTAGAGGTTCGTCCAGTGATCGACTGGGACAAGGGAAAGGCCGTCGAGTTCCTGCTTCAATCGCTCGGCCTAAACGATTCTGAAAATGTGATCCCCATCTACATCGGAGACGATCGAACAGACGAAGACGCATTCAAGGTTGCTACATCTTCTGAATGAGCCTCTGCAGTTGTGCATCTCTCTCATGCTAGAGGCGTCTAAACTCTGAACCTTCTGTCTTGCTCTTGCCTCAGGTACTTCGAGAGCGGAACTGTGGATATGGAATACTAGTTTCGCAGGTGCCCAAGGACACCGAAGCCCTCTACTCGCTGAGAGACCCATCTGAAGTAATTTCCTCATCATCTCCTCAGTTTTTTCTTTGGTTTCATCCAACCTAGTCTGGTGATTCTAATCCGCGTTTGCTTGCCACACAGGTGATGGGGTTCCTCAATGCCTTGGTGAGATGGAAGAAGCACTCACTGTGACAAAACCGAACAATACGATTGATTGATCCGGAAGTCGTGAAAGTAACTGTAGTTCGTGCGGCGGCAATTTTGTAGAGTTGGACACAACGGGTGGCTCATTCTTTCATGTCTGTCATTGTTTTCTTTTGTTTGGTTCGTGTTCCTTGCCGCTGAGAAATGATCAGTGGTTGCCTCACCCTCCTGCAACTGTAATTTGTAAGCAAGAGGGGCCCCTTTTCCTGTTCAGTCTGGTGAATAAAACTGAGACGCTTAACTTTTTTACCTTGCCTTCTCCCTGCATTTGCCTCTGTCAGTGGCGTCCATTTGTTTACCAAGGTCACGTGACGTCGTCGTGCGTGCGTGTCTGAACTCAGAAGCATCGCGCATTTGATTTGAGCGTCGGGTGCTGATGCTCGCTGCTGTCCCAAGTTAAACTGAAACTGTAGTTGTTCCATGGGCCATGGCAAGCACCCTGCTGGTTAAATGGTAATCCACAGGCGATGAAAGATGAAAAAAAAACTGAATAGAGTACTTTGTTGTGAAATGATTCAGAGTTTTTTTTACATATTTTTTGAATCGAAATTGATTCGGAGTTGGACGCGCTCAGGACAAGCGTTTGCCGAATTTGATTCACCTTTGCCCCTACAGTTTGGCCCGTATTAATTATCCATAGCCGCCGTTGGATCAGTTGCTATCTACTCCAAGGATCACGATCCGACGGCGAGCGTTCCCTGTCGTTGCCTGCCGACCAGAGAAGGAATCGATCGAGCCGCGGCTGCCGGCCGTGTTCTCTTCCCTTCTCTCTTTCTCTTTCTCCCCCACCGCGCGTGTATTCACGCACGCCCAAACCTCATCATCCCAACCCAATTCCCACACGCCTGCTGCCGCCGACCCAAATCTAGTAGCACGGCCATCGCGGCTTCTGAGGCGGCAGCAGCGCTTCCGGCGATGGCCTCCTCCAACTCCAGCTCCGCCGCCGCAGCCACGGCCGCTGATGGGGGCGACGACCTCGATCAGCTCCTCGACAGCGCGCTCGACGACTTCACCAGCCTCGATCTCTCCGCCTCCGCCGCTCCGAAAAGGTACGGCCTCTGGTCCTTCCCCACGGAGTCGATAGCTGCTTCCGCTAGGTGCTCGAGCGAATCACTGATCCGGAGTATGTCTTACCGTGCAGCAGCGGCAGCGAGGCCTCCGCGTCGGCGTCGGGGTCAGGTGCCAAGGGGCCGGTGCTTGGGCTGGGGCTGGGGCTGCCTGACCCCAAGGCCCCGAAGCGGCGCGGGGCACAGCCGCCGCCCCAGCCGAGGGGCGTGTGCGCGTCTGAGGCGCTCGAGAAGCTCACGCGCGAGACGCGGGAAGCGGTGCGCGGGCTCGAGACGGCCACCGGGGGTGTCCCGTCGTTGGACGACGAGGCCATGATGGAGGAGTTCGTCAAGCAGTTCGAGGAGTTCGCAGGGGCGCAGGTACCAGTACCACCGTCGCCTTAGTCTCCCTGTTGAATTGAAAGTTGTTAGGTACCTACTGCTCAATTGCAGGCACAATTGTTGAATAGTTGTTTCGTTCAGGATAAAAAATATCATGTAGTTTGTTACTTAATACAAAAAGTGCATTGATACTACTGAACCATTGGATATTACATTGGAAGGTATTTTTAGACTACTTTTGATGTAAAAGTTTTGCTATGTTGAATTGAAGTTTTGGTATGCATGGAAGTTAGGGTGGGCATTACTGCTGACTGGTATGCAGAGATGTCTTTAGGTTTCTTATAAGACTCTTTACTTTAAACCCATGAAGGCAATGAAGGTTTTGTTTCTGAGCAGCACAAGCTGTAGGTTTCTTGTAAGACTCTTTACTTAGTCAGGTATTTGATAAATTGGGGAGTGTGATGGGCAAATGAATTTGTTAGCTGCACATCGGCAATTTGGTATCCATTAACTGATAAGTAGTTAGCCTTGATCCTATATGTAATGTATTCAATCGATTGTTGTATTTAACATGCATGAGTGTTGCTGAGACGTTTTAAGACAGCACAATTTAGAAAAGTATGTAACTTTATATGTGTGATGTTTTTTTTTCCTGCTGAATGTGCTGTTTACATGGAATCTAAAATGTTCTCGTGATATAGTTATTTCCTAGCAGTCAGCATAAGTGATATAGTAATTTCCTAGCAGTCAGCATAAGTGATTCAGAAAAGAAAAACTCCAGTTTCTGTTACTTATTGTACTACAGGATCTGCGGTCTGCCTTTGATTTGATTGAATTATTAGACATTTCACTTATTTTTATCTAGTACTACTGTTTGAGGTTAAAGCATAATTAATTTGCAGAACAATAATTTCACAAGACCATACTACTATATTTTATGGTCATGGTTCCTGAAAACCACTATTTCCTTGATTAGTTGGCCATTGTGATTGATCCCAGATTTTATGGTCATAATGTTTCATAGAACCCCACCCCAATTTAGTCCCTTTAGTTAAAGCTCATTGGCCACCCCAATTGCTTGTCAATCCATTCTGTTGACCAGGAGGTGACTTTATGAAATTCTTTGACCATAATACACTGGGATTAAGTTCCACTAGCTAAAAGACTCGAGTTTTTCTTCAACTACAAGTATGAAACCTGTGGTTTACTGATTTACTCCATTTTTCACTTTGCGCCTGTACACTTAAACTAATAATTTTCTTTTATCATCAACAGGATATGGACTCTATTGTTGAAACAATGATGCAGCAACTTTTGTCCAAGGAAATTCTTCATGAGCCTATGAAAGATATTGTGGAAAAATATCCAAAATGGCTGGAGGATAACAAAGATAAAATAAGCAAAGAAGAATATGAGCGTTACAACAATCAGCTCGAACTCATGGTGAAGCTTATTGAGGTCTATGAAAATGATCCTGAGAACATGACTAAGATTTTTGACATCATGCAAAACATGCAAGAATGTGGTCAGCCCCCCAGTGATCTTGTTCAAGATATTGTACCTGATCTGGACCTGAGCAAGTTGGGACAGCTGTGAGTTTATTTTTATCTTTCCAGTAAACCATTCTGCCTTTAATTTCATATGCATGTTCATGCCAATCGAAGTCTATATAAAAAAAGGCTTCTAGGATAATTTTTTCTGTTTTAAAACATGGCCGAGCATGCATTTTCTGGATAAATCTTGAATTTTGTGTCCAATAATTTTTGGCAACATGCTGGTTTGTCCAAGCAAAAATATTATCCCTGACTTTTCTCTAGATATATTCATGCCTCTACAGTTTAGTTTTTTTTTGCTGTTATTACTGAAGAAGTGGAGGAGACCGTGGGAAAAAAACAAATAGTTTGAAATATTATTAAGACCTGTGGTTAAAAAGAAGTTTATGAAGAACTCAATGTTGCTCTGATAATTCACTGTGATATAATTTGACTTGCTTTTTATCCTTTATCCTCAGTAGGTGGTAATTCTTAGTCATCTGCCTTTGCAAATATGAAATATCATTTTATTAGCCAATATTAACTGTATAACTATTAGCATTGCCCTGTATTGACAATTGGGCCATATGAGCAAATTCTGTAGCTCCTAGAAAGCTGGGTGATGCAAACAAAATGGCATGTCTGGATTATTGTAGTTGAACATAGATTTCACTTTAATGTGTTTGAAAAGAGAAAGAAACTGCCTTCTCCAGTTTACTGTTTGAAACTGAGAATAGCTGCCTTATAGATTATGTTACCATTTTTCCATCAGTTGGTGGTTATATATTTTTGGCCATTGCTTTTAAATATGAAATATTCTTTTGCTATTTCGTGATTGTACTAATGCCCAATTAGTGGTGGTGGTGACTTGCAATATGAACAAGTCATGTAGCACATGGCAAGTTGAATATTGGTGGTTCAGACGATTATAGTTGAGCATCAATTATACTTTAATGTTTGGAAGAGCAGTAAACTATTTTGTCATTTCCATAGCAACATTTGAAAAGAAGAGCAGCTGTCTTGCAGGTTAGGTGGCCATTCACAAAGTAAGATTTTAGTATTTTTAGATAACTTTTAGCTTAACTTGAATTTCGTCTGTGTTGTATTGTAACTATAATTTGCGTGCTGTTGCACTACATTCATAGAGTAGATGGTTTGCCTTGTGGTATCATATTCATTCTTTTTTTTTTAATCTGATCCAATTCATTCCTGCATAAGATATATGGTATGCATCGGATTTGCATCACATGTCTGACTATTTAGGGTTTCCACTGTATTACAGGTCTCCTGAGATGCTTGAATCAGCGCCAAATTGTTGTGTAATGTGATGAATGAAGAATTCTATTTTGGATGCAAATTCCATGGAGGTTTTTTTTTTTTTACATCTACGAGCCCCCCTTTGGCTTCTGTAGCTTGAAGATAATTTTCATCTGGATAATGTGTAAAGCCTCACAGTTGTATAATGATTTAAGTGTTATTTATATGATTCTTAAGTGGAAGCTATATTCTTTCCCGTCGATGTACTGTAATACCCCCTCCGCGCCTACCAAGTTGAAATTTGTTGATAAGACCTGTTTTGAATTTTACTTATATGCCCCTCTGATTTAAGGGTGTTCGGAACAGCAGCAGCTGCTACAGCGGCTGCAGCCATTCAGTAGCTAGAATATAAGATGGTTTGTTTTGCAAAGTATCTCTGCAACGTTCTATTTTATTTCAGAAAGGACGGCTTGAGCTAGTTGTTTTTAGTTGGTTGTATGAGTACTTTTCACCCCCTCATAGTTCTTTACAGCATACTAACTCTGATATGTTTGAATCTAAAAAAAACTCTGATATGTTTGCAACTACTGCCTCCGATCCCAAATGTAAGCCAATTTAGATTTGTCTAAAGCAAATCATTTGTAAATTCGGTCATCCATGGCTACAAATTCATATAAGTTGACGCTACAAGCTTACTGATGCTAGTAGACTCTTCATGGAACATATCTACACAGGTATCGTCAGACAACGTGCCATATTCAAGACCGGGTCCATGACTCCATGTCCGTGCATAATGTACTTAAACTTCCGAGGGGTAATCGCTACTAATGTAGACAACACTAACGTTTACATATGTGTTTTCATTTTTTTTAAAAAAAATCTTGTTACGATACGTCTGCTAGTGCTCAGGTTTGCTGTGCGCGTGCTTCGCATGGGAGCAAAACGCCAGCAATAGCATACGCGCCGTGCTGTCTGCTGTGCATAAAAGCAAGCACAGCACAGGGCATGGCATCCCTAGCCATCCCCGCAAAATGGAGCTCGGCGTGCGGCTTCGTAGCTGCCAGCCGCCTCCGAACACCAGCCAACCGCCGCCTACAGCGATCAGCTTCGGAACCTGGCCGCGCTCCAGCCACCTCGCCGTTCTCCGTGGCCGGCCGTGTCCGCGTCCCCGCCGCGCCAGGGCTCCGCGGGTCGCTGCCCCGGACTCCCGCCCCCTCGAGACCATCCGCGCCGACAGCGTCGGTCAGGGCACGAAGCTGAGGTTCGCCCGTGTCCCCTGTCGTGCACTCGTGCGTGCGTTCGTCCGTGTTGCTTTCTTGGGATGGAAGGGCATTAATGCGACGCGTGCAGGGGGGACAAGTTCTTCCCTGTGGAGATGACGGTGCGCGACTGCGAGCTTGACCACTACGGGGTCGTCAACAACGCTGTCTACGCCGACTACATCGAAAAAGGTAAACCGTGAACGGTAGGGTCGATGACGATAGATGGTATTGGACTGTGTACTGCAGTACTGGTATGGGTTTTGCATGCTCTTTTTTACGAGCTCGATGGTACTGGCCGGTCAGCTCGGGAAGAGGTGGCTTCCAGCCTTGGCATCAGCAGGTGCTCGATCGCGAGCACGGGCAACGCCATGGCAGTCTCCGACCTGAAGCTCAACTACCTCGCGCCTCTCAAGGTACGCGTCGACGACGACGACCCGGGCAGAAGGATGCCGATCTACTTGCCGTTGTTAGTGTGTCTATCTCATCAGGTTATGTACCACACGCTTAATTTGTTAATATTCTCCAGCGCGGCGCCAGGTTCGTCGTTATGGTGAGGGTCGAGATCAAGGGCGCGCGGATGCTCGTCGAGCACTTCATCGAGACGCTGCCGGAACGCAAGGTATCTGTATATATGCACGCGTACACCCTGTGACGATTCCTCTATTCCAAATTTGGTCGTTTTGTATATATACTTACGAATGCAAGTTATATTTATTTTAGATCATTGAATCCTAAAAATTTGATAAAATATATATGTAATTAATTTAGAAGGATAAATGAACTAGGATGGTATATATTATTATAATTACTTAGTTGAGCCATAAAATACTATTGGGTGTGCAGCTGGTCCTGGAGGCGACGGCCACCGTGGTGTGCCTGAACAAGCACTACCGCCCGACGCGCGTGTTCCCGGAGGTGGCGTCGAAGGTGCTGCGCTTCTTCTCGTCCTAGCTACGATACATACCAAGGACTGATGCCAACCGATCGACGCCGTAGTAGATATGCGTGATCTCGTACTTTCTGTACGTACTACGTGCTCTCGACGAGCGATCCCCGCCCAGTGTATAGTAGAAGCCTGGAAGGCTCTGTTTAATCGATGTGGAGTCATAAGAGATCACCAGCAAAAGAACCGTCACTGCCTGTGTGTCTCCGTCAGCAGCGGCGGGTTTCCTTAATAAGCAGTGGCTGTCGTCTACCGATGTGCGATGGTCGATGGGCGACGCGACATTCAATTAAACGCGATGCAACCCAAAGGCTGAAATGCGTGGCCGATGCGCGATCCATTTAGCAGCGAACTCATTGCAGGGAGGCACCGATTTCCTTGCAGGCTGCTACAAGGTGGGGGACAGGGCGAAACGCCTCCATCAGGCGACTCGTTTGCCAAGACAAGACGGAGCGCCTCAACCGTGCACAGCCCCATCAGCAGCGGTGGATTTCTCATGGGCGGAAAACGTACGCGAGATGCCATGCCAGCGTGCGGCGTGCCCAGCTGCGCACGCGCGACCTTAATTCGTTGGTGTCAGCTCAGCTGCGTCCAAACGCCAATCAACCGCCACCACCTTCGGGGACCGGTGCCGGAGCTTGGGCTCCGCTCCAGCCACTCCCCCGGCCGCGGTTCTCCGATCCTTGGCCGGGCGCGGGGGGCATCCAGCAGACATCGCCTCCGAAACGCAGCTCTCGTCTGTCCTCCTCAGCTGGCTCCTGCGCGCTCCCACCTCACCGTTAGTTGTTCCCTCCGAGGAGAGGAATTAGAAAGCAACGGCAGCATTCCTATCCCCCCGGATGGGCTCTGCCTCATTATTTTTACGGCCCAAGAAGCTGTTGGTGCAATCCAATGGCCTGCCGCAACTTCGCACAGATGGGCCGTGATCCCAGTACGGCCCGTCAGTCACCCGGCCCATCTGAGCCTGGGAGTTCCATCCCGATAATATATGGCCCGCATGAAATGGGCTACCCTCGGGCTCGGGCGGAGCCGCCGGATAGAGAGAGTTGGCAAACACGATCGGTTCGCCGCGTTGCAAGGCTGTGCTACCAAAAAAATCCGGGCTGCGAGTCCTGGCCCCTCTCAGCACGTTTCCTTTTTTATAGAGAAAAAAAGATTCCCCAAAAAATGAAAGAAATTGTTGGTCCTTCCGAAGCTCGATTGACGACCTGCTACAAGAAAACACCGGCCTAATCGAAGCCGTCGCCGGAAAGGCCTGTGTTATTCTACTCCGATCTTCACAGCTAGCTGGAGTGTGAATGTCTGATCGATGATCCTGCCCAGCAGAAAAGACGAACAGCCTCATCCTTACATATATCCGAGTCTCGTAACTGACGATTGGCTGCCACGGCTGAAAGAGAGTGCGCATGCATGTATGCATGTTTCCCTGTGCTCTTGCTGCCTTCGATGGATTCCGAGCGTGCCAATCCCAGATGCAAATAGCATCGCCTGGCCTGTACTTTTTTTAAAAAAAATTCAAATTGAACACGCTGTCCGATCGGCGCGCCTCGGCCTCGTGCAGAATCTATGCAGCTCCTGCTCCCACTAGGTGCAGCCATGGAAGTATCTGCTAGATCTGACGCGACATCTTCGCTTGCAAGTTGCCACGGATGCAGTAGCTCTTGTGCGCCACGGTCTATATATATAAGAGGGAGGCGACGATCGAGTCGACGGGATCGGAGCTGGCTGAGGATCGGAAGACAGGCATCGGGCGCGGCGCGATGGAGTTCTGCGCGCAGCAGCGTTTCAATCCGCCGCCTCCGAACACCGAACAACCGCCGGCGAGCGCGGCTTGGCCTGCTCGCTCCGGCCGCCCCGCCACCGCTGGTCGCTTCGGCCGGTCTTCACGCCCAAGCCAGGCGCTGCAGGTCGCCGCCACCACGAACGCTCGTCCCTCTGAAGTCGTCTGCACCAAGAACACCATCATCCAGGACACGAAATTACCAAGGTTATATCGTCGCATTCTCCTGCAGGTCACCCAACTGGGAATTCAACAGGTGTACATGTACGGATCTTACTTTGATCTCTTTGGTGCCAACTATAGGGAAGGTAAATTTTTCGAGTTGGAGATGACGGTCCGCGACTGCGAGCTCGACGAGTACGGGGTTGTCAACAATGCCGTGTATGCTGCTTACATCGAAACAGGTCTGCTTCCATCGACCGACAGCTGAATTACGAGCTTGATGGATGGGTCATATTTTTTTGGTCGTTATTCATTTCCTGCCTTGATCCATGCTGGTATAACTAACCAGCTCGGCAGGAGATGATTGCAAGTCTCGGCGTGTGCACGGGCTCGATCGCGCGCGCAGGCCGCGCCATGGCGCTCTCCGAGCTCAACGTCAAGTACTTCGCGCCTCTAAAGGTACACGACGCATTGCAAGCGAATGGTACTAGCTATCTTTTTTTTTGTCAATGAATTTACCACGCTTTGCGTGCTGCATGCGTTCTTGAAACGGGGTGTATTCTTCAGCGCGGCGCCAAGTTCGTGGTCATGGTGAGGGTTGTCGGGATCAGGGGTGTGCGGATGCTCATGGAGCACCTGATCGCGACGCTGCCGGAGCGTAAGGTACGTACGTCGCTAGCCGTGCCACCGGTGATAGTAGTCACACGATGCAAACATCTCCTCAAGCACACGATCGAGAACGCTTATATATATGGCCGCATGCAGCAGCTCGTGCTAGAAGCGATGGCCACCGTCGTCTGCCTCAACGAAGACTACCGTCCGACTCGCATGTTCCCGGAGATGGCGAATCTGCTGCACTTCTTCTCTCATCCTAACTAGGATCGATCATGCACTGACGTACGGCAAAGCTGCTTGATCTGCTGTTAATAAAGGAGTGCAAACTGGTTCCCGGCTCTCTTTTAACCCTTCAATAAATACATAAAACCATATTCTGAGCACAAGAAAAGCATTATGAGAAAAAAAATATAGCATCTTCCGCAAAATTTTAGCTTATTAACTTCAGGTGTTTGAGATTAGTGCTATAGTAGATTGATGTCTGAGATGAAAGGAGGAACAAACTATAACCAACCATGTGGATACCATGTTGTACTATTTGATTGGAGGGGATGCCCGGAAGATT
This sequence comes from Panicum hallii, assembly GCF_002211085.1. Classification (NCBI taxonomy): domain Eukaryota; kingdom Viridiplantae; phylum Streptophyta; class Magnoliopsida; order Poales; family Poaceae; genus Panicum; species Panicum hallii. The sequence goes on along the minus strand of NC_038042.1, from coordinate 51,568,964 downwards.
AATTATTTTAGGTCTACTTGAAATGAATTTTTGTACATACAATTGTGTTCAGGGACAAAAAAAAGTGATGGAATAAGTTTTCAGTTTTCATGTATTCAGGTTCTTCAACTATGTTACGTGTTTATAAGAAGATACCTCTTGATGTCTATTGAAAGCTATCCATTCCTATTTTTTCGTTAAGTTCTTTTATTTGGGAGCATGGTTATTATAAATTGCTCACTGAAAGGGTTTGCAGTGTAGTGGTTACAATGCTTTAGTAGCAACTTCAAGTCCTAGTTTTGACTTCTTGTAGAAGCAAATTTGCTGGTCAAAAACTCTCTCTCACTGGCATAGCTGGGTTCAGGAGGTTTTTCGACTGGGAACGGAAAACATCTTTTTTCTAAAGAAAGTTGTGGAACCGGTCTTACCCACCAATCAGGATTTTTTTATTAATTTATCGGAAAATGATCTAGACTATGGGAGTGGATCGATCGCCCCATGCAAAAGGCATGACCTGCTATACTTTTTAGAGAATAAAAAAGTTCACGAGAAAATGAGTACGTGGAATCCAATTGGCCCTTGCTCCCGTACGAGAAAATGCTGTACAATCGAACCTCAACCTATCGCTAGCTACCAAGCACTGCCAAGAGGACGGGACGCAACTAAATGGACACTTCTCTACTCCTACCGCAGTCTACAGCCGTGTAATACGCGCATGCGTGCTTGGCGTGGCAACGTAATTGTACCTCGAACACGCGATCCATACAAGAGCAAGGGACGAGCCGAGCCAGGACCACACAACACATAAATGATACGCACAGCACAAATACACAATGGTGTTCAGCATGCAGCAACCATTCAATAATCTGCTTCCTCCGACCACCAAACAACCACCATCACCGGCGGCGAGCGCCGGAGCAGCCAAAGGTTACAGGCCTCGCTCCGGACACCTTGCCGCTGATCTCCTTGGCCGGCCATGCCCGCGCCGTCGTGCGACGAGGGCAGTGCGGGCCGCTGTCCCGACGAACTCTAATAGCTCTGAATTCATCTGCGTCAAGAACAACACCATCCAGGACACAAAATTACCAAGGTGCAGCTAGCGTTGTCCCTTCAGCTAAGTAGAACTCTAGGTATTCGATCGGTGCAGTGTCTGATGATTTTGATCTTTGTTGCGAAATCTAGAGAGGGCAAGTTCTTCGAAGTGGAGATGGCTGTCCGTGACTGTGAGCTCGACAAGTACGGGGTTGTCAGCAGTGCCGTGCTTGCTGCCTTCATGGAAACAGGTCAGCTACTACCATAGAGCAACAGTTGCATACGGAATGGACGATTACGTTGTGTCGCGTGAGCTGCTGAGTTTGAGCCAGTTCCTGTCTTGGTCCATGCATGTCAACCAACTAGCTCGTCAAGAGATGCTCACAAGCCTAGGCGTCCCCACGGGGTCGATCGCCCGCGCAGGCCGTGCCCTGGCGGTCTCCAAGTTGACCGTCAAGTACATGGCGCCACTAAAGGTAAACGCTTGCACGCAGGCATGCATGTGATCATCTGAGACCGGCCAGATAATTTTGCTTACTTTTCATCATCAACTTAAAATGATGTCGATCCTCCAGTCCGGCGCCAAGTTCGTTGTCATGGTGAGGGTCGTCCAGATCAAGGGCGTCCGGATGCTCACGGAGCACTTGATCGCGACGCTGCCCGACCATGAGGTACGGCTCACATGTATACTTGATGATCATTGGGTAGTAGTTAGTACACCAACTGACACCTCATAACTTCTATGCGTATTGCAAATTAACAATGTTTTTTATACCATGTATGTCAGAAAAAAAGGATGAATGAGCTAGCACCTCTTTGTAATGCAAATAGAAATCTGCTTGGTAGAGCATCTCTAGCAAATTTCCATTTTCCAATCCAACTATCATATCAAAAGCGTTCGTACAAATAGTACATATTCTCTTTCTTTCTTTTTTTTCCAATAATTATTGGGACAAACTAATAATTCGCCCGCAGGACCCGAACTCTCCCCAAATAAAGAAGTAGTTGGTACTCTCCCAATACACAGTAGATGGATTGAAATGGGATTTTGGAAAAATGCAGAAGCAACTCCCTCGTAACCATGAAAAAATATTATGACACCCCAATTAGTTGGTTATCAGAAATTTATTAAGGGACTGTGGGTACGTTGAGATTTGTTAAGCAGCACGTTATCCTGGCCTAGCACATTGGTTCTGTTCAGAATCTTTGCTAAAAACTACAATTCTTTGCAATTCATTTATGTTTTGTACATCTGAATAACTGAAGCAATGCAACTTAATTTGCAGTGATCATCCCCACTATTGTATATTCAGTAGTCTTTTTAATCACTTGCAGCTTGTTTCAGAAGCTATGGCCACCATCGTCTGCCTCAACAAAGACTACCGGCCGACTCGCATGTTCCCGGAAATGGCGAAGCTACTGCACGTCTTCTCTCCTAACTAGGATCAATCATGGCATATGCTGCTGTAGGCTTCATATATGGACCTCTGTGTCTGGTTATAAATATGCCGTGTTGGTTTCTGGAACAAAAAAATAAAACAGCTCTTAATTTGGATGACTCGATCCATCCAAATTGGTAAGGAAGTGCAGAATGGTGCCTGACGACTCTCGTTGGTTCAATTAAGGGCACTTGTTTTCTAAAATGTTGAACTAAGAGGGACGATAGAGACACTTGGACGCATCAATTTGCACCCCCTAACTATTAATTTGGACTTCTTAATTGTGAGGCCCTTTGTGCATCAACAATCGAACCAAAAGGTACTAAGATAGTACTGCCTCCGTTTTAAATTTTTTTTAGAATTTCAGGGGCTCAACCCCCAGCATTAAGCACGCCAAAAGGCCAGAAACGTTTTACAGCATCTGAATGGGGACACCATTCTACAGTTTTGTGTAGCACCAAGAAGGATAAAAGTACCAGAAACAGAACAGAAATCAACGGCCGCTAAACAGCACTAACAAAACCAGCGACTTTCTTCAGCGATGACGGCGCGCCTCAGTTGGTCCTGGCAGGGTCAGCCCCAGGCCAACCCCAGCTTAGCAGCGTCCCAAGCTTCTGTTCTGATGGTATTATCCTTCTCTTCAACGGCTTTCACCACTCAGTCACCAGGCTCTGTCATCCAGGCAACCTGGGTGGCCTTGTCGCCATCTTCCTGACCTCCTCCGCGCAGCTTGAGAGGCGCTCCTTCCCTTTCTCTGGGCACAGAATTAGCCAATTCTGCAGCAGCCCATAAAATCTTCAGGAGTAGAAACTCTATGTTTTTCCATGCACCATTCTGAAAGCACAGATCATTTCGTAGTTTCCAAATACTCCATAAGTAGCAGAGGAAACAATATTAGTCACTAAACGTCTCTTATTGCTCAGCCAGCAAGTCCCTATTGATTCAAAACTGTCACCTAAATCAACTCCTACTACCTCAGAGATTAAACACCAAGTTTGCTTAGCAACTACACAATCAAAGAATAGATGGTGAACGGATTCTGCCTCATTACAAAAGAGGCAAGAAGTGTCATCTAGTTTCTTTCTTTTTTCAAGGTTGTCTCTTGTCAAAACTCGATTCTTAGATAAGAGCCAAAGAAAGAAATGGACTCGAGGTGGTATTTTTAAGCTCCAGACTGCAGGGACATGAACTGGGCTTACCCCCTGAAATTGATCACTTTGTAAAGAGATTGAGAAGAGTACACCCCATTAGAGGTCAAGCTCCAGATCATCCAGTTCTCTTCCCCACTAAAGCTAATTGTGGAGGCTAGTTGGACTACCTCATGACAATCATCCATCAAATTTTGACTAACAGTTCTTCTAAAGGTACATTTCAAACATTCCCCACCCCATAGATCTGCAATAGTTTCATGTTTTCTCATTCACAATTTCATAAAGGTTCCAGTATTGTATTGCTAAGCTAGAGGAACCCAGCCAGTTATCTTCCCAAAACTTGATTTTCTTCCCGTCCCCCACCTTCCATCTGAACCCATCTTGGCAGCTTGAGCTGCCCACATTAACCCTTTAAAGAAGGTTGAGGCACCTACAGATCTAGAGCTGAGGATGTTAGGCCTTTCAGTGCTATACTTATGGTCTATTACCATCTTCCACAGCTTATCTCCCCCTTCCTGGTGAGGATGTTAGGCCTCCGTTTGATCGTGAGGCCAATCCGTCCGTAGAAGGAATCATCTTCAAATTAAAGTTCGTTTCGTTATTGGTGTTGGGCCCGGTTACCATCGCTCCGCGCACATATAAGCACGCCCGCCCGGCCCAGAGCCAACCCACAGCCCCCAACTCCCACGAGACCACGACTCACGAACCTGCAATTGGTAGAAGCGCCGCCGCCGCCGCCGCCCGCCATCGTGATGTGGATGGTAGGGTCGCTGTTGCGCCGCCTTGCCGCTGGTGGTGGCCCCGGCCACAAGCCGAAGCCGATCCGGCGGTGGGAGGAGGAGCGTGAGGTGATGCGCGCCACAGCCAAGGGCTTGAACGAGACGGCTTTCTCTCACGTCTACGCCAAAAACTGTACGTCGCTTGTTGTCATGCATCTTAATCGATGATGGGTTTCTAACGAATTTATCTGTCAGCTATGCCGTCAACATAACTCACCCATAATTAAATCATGATGCAGGGAGAGAAGCCGCACTGGCGTTCGGCGAGCAGGCTGCATATGACCTCAAGGTTTGCTCAAACCCATCCATGAACAGTTGAACACCAACACTCGACATTACTTATCATTACCGATTCTATTCGTCGTTGCGACGGCTTGCAGTTAGGTGATGAGCAGAGTGCGGCATCTGCGCTTCTCCTTTCCGCTAAATGCTACGCTTGGATCCATGACGAAGGTACGTACAGACTACAGATCAGAGAACACCTTTTCTTTCAACTCTACTACTAGTGCTGCTGGTTTGTGTGTGCTGACACGCCCTCGCCCCTCGGTCGATACCCGCGCAGACGAGGGGGCAATCGCTGCCACGAAACTCGCATTGGACAAGGCCCTCGCGTTGTTCCTCAAGAGAAACGATCTGCAAATGGCTGCCGCCAGTTGTGTGCAGCTGGCGGAGTTATATGTGGAGCAGCGGGAGCTACAGACCGCCTCGGACTTCTTCGAAAAGGCTGCGGGTTATTACGGTAGCAATCGCCGCAGCCGGAGATGCAGGTTCGAAGCAGGTCGGCTCAGGTTTCTCTTGGCCAACAAGGAGACCTATCGTCAGTCACCTGATCCTGATGTGCGTTCACAATTGTACGAGGTGTTTGCTACTGGTATAATGTAACTCTCCTTGGTTGTAAAACTACTGGTACAGCCAATTCCACGAGAACTCGGCCTGCTATGTCCTACAGTATTTACTCACGAATTTCGTTTCCCACAACCTCTGAGCTCATGTTATCACGCTGATGCCCGCTGTCCAAGGCTCGGTCACGCCGACCTTCCGACCAATACCAGCCGCATCAATGTGGTGGCTGGTCAGGCTAATTTTTTTTGGAAAAGAAACTGGTCAGGCTAATGGCATGTGGTGCAACGAGTAGAAAACCACACGCGAATTGTTTGACATGACTAAAAGAGTAGTCTATTTTAGAAAAAATTCAAATGTTTACCATTTTGACTTCTCCAGAATCCGATTTGGTTTGTTATTACCCCCATTTAGATCAATCCCTCAATAAGCAGATAATTTAGCTCATCCAAAAATTTTCAATACAAAAGTAATAACTCTAGTAAATATGAAACAATTTGAAGTCGTGAATCGTAATAGTCCGCCACGAGCCGCAAATGGATATCAAGATGCATTGGAGTCATTCGTCAGTACGATGGAATCCTCCGGCGCTGTCCGATGAATGAACATCCCCTCACGCTCCACACTCCACAACCGCGTCCAGCGCCTCTTGCGGGGATACGGCGGGCATGGTGACTGTTACAGTATATGATCAGTTGATCATTAGGAGTAGTGTAGGAGAAAATCACAGACGTTGATTACGGCGGTTGCCTAATCAATGGTTACGATCTTCTTTTAACAGACATCTCCTCCACCCCTCCACCCCTTCATACATGTATAAATAACAGTGATCAATGAATAAAGATGACTTCTTGCCTCACAATTACTACTGTAATTTTAGTTTTAAACACGTCATCAGCACTTGTTCTCCACGGAGCCACAGGAAAAGAAGAGAGTTTCATCTGTAAGTCATGATGCACAGAGAACTCTCCCTTGTTCTTCTCACATTCATCCTTCGCTTCATGAACGACGACCATCCTCGCCGGCGTGGTGCTGCAAACCCCGGCCGTTGCATGCCACGCACTCGCCCTGCCCGTCGTCGCCGCCTTGCCCACGGACTCCGAAGGGATGCTCGGGTCACCCTTGATCCCGAGCGCATCAGGCAGACCGGCGGTGACCCGGGCGCGGGCCCTAGCAGTGGTGCTCCGGCGTCTTCTCCACAGGCGGTGGCGGACCTGGGCCCTACATCACCTGCGCCGGCGCCACAGCACCGGCCTCCGCTGACTCGTGGGGATGGGTGGCTTTGCCCGCCTTCACCGTCGCCTGAGCGGGTGGCCGAGCGGTTGCGGGCTTCGGAGACGCTGCAACCGCTCCGCCCACTCCGCTTCTATCCCCTCCATGGATGGGGACCGTGCCCGGCCCGGACCGCGGCGGAACGCCGCCACCCGCTACTGGATCGGGCGCCCCCACCGCCGGCGAAGTGGCACTGCAGCCAAACCCGACGCGCCCCTCTGACGAAGCCGGGCCCTCGGGCACATCTTCACCGCCGCCTTTGCTCAGCCCGAGCGGCAACCGGGTGATCCGCCATTTGGCGCATCACCTCTCGCCCCGCCCGCGGCCGCCGGGATCTTGGGCTTTGACGGCACACATGCCCGAGGGAGAAGGTGACCGCGAGCGCTCGCGTTCACCCCCTCGTCGCCGCCTCTGAGACACTCGGGCGGCGCGGATCCAGGTGGCGCGGCGGCGCAGCGCACGGCCCCCGGGCGGTGCTGCTCCCGGGCGGCGCGTGCCCCACAGGAGCGGCGGCTGGTGGTGGGCGGGCTGGGCGGTTAGGGTTCCAAACCCTAACCGCTCCCGCATGGGCCGTCACCTCCGCCCGCGCTGGGCCGCCCGTACGCTGGGCCGCGCTGGCCGCGCTGGGCCGCCGCCTCCGCCCTCGTTGGGCCGCCCGTACGTTGGGCCGCCCGCACACTGGGCTGCTGTCCGCGCATTCCTGGGCCCTCACCCGCGCGCTGGGCTGCTCCGAAGAATTTAACTACCATTTGTCGTTTAATTTTTCTAATTTCCAGTAATTAGAGTTGATGATGTTTAGGGATTTAAATTTAGTTTTAATCCTCAGCTTATGATTTTCCATGTAGCATCCTGTGTTAGGAATTTTCCAAGGTTTTTATAACTTGAAAAATATGTCAATGAATATTTTCTTCAAATATTCCATATATTGACATATATTTTATTTGCATTCCTTCCAATGCATATTGAAAAAAAAAATTAATTCATCTTAATTAAATCCAAGTGATTTAATACGAGCAAGAATATAAATTTATTTAGTCCTTACACAATTGATGCCTCATTATTCATAAAATTAAGTTACCATGTGTTCTTAATTTTTTTGAATAATTATATAAGCTGCATCATTAACATTGCCATGACGATTGTTGACCTCTTGCATTATTTGCAATCAAGATCTTAAATTATCGTTATTTCATGCAAGATGGCATATTATTCATCTCAATTGGGTTATTTCTTACAACTCAATACGAGCAAGCATATACAATATGTTGTGCTACTACATATACTACAACACACCCATGATGATTTTCTAAATAGAAAATCTCTGGTTGCTTGTGTAGGATCAATGGCTAAAGAGTTCGAAGAACTCGCTCTTGATGGACATAACTATCCTACTTGGGCGCTGGATATCAAGATCAGCCTTGCCTCAAAGAACATTCTGAGTGCATTGCTACCTCCTGCAGAGAGGACTGAGCCACTGCATGATGCCTACAAGTACAACGCATTGTACATTCTCAGGCATCACCTCCATCCTGATCTGAAAGCAGAATACGTGATGGAAGAAGAGCCAAATGTACTATGGTTATCCCTTAAAAACAGGTACGAGCAACAGAAGGCTGTAATCTTACCTGAGGCGAATCATGACTGGACTCATATTTGTCTCCAGGACTACAAGTCCATAGGTGATTACAACCATGCTATTCATAAAATCTGTGCTCGTTTGCGTTTTTGTGGCAAGGAACCTTGAGATGCGGATAAGATTGAAAAGACACTCCAAACTATGCTCCCATCTGATAGGGTCTTGCAACATCAATACCGTGCTCGCAATTATCAGACTTACTCTGAACTCATACATGATCTGCTTCAGGCAGAAAAGCACGATGAGCTTACGATGAAAAATCATAAGCAACGTCGTGTTGGGGCTGCCCCTATGCCTGAAATACATCATGCTATCAAAGATGAGAAGAAAGGGAATGGCTTCAAAAATCATTCCAAGTTTTCTGATAATTCAAAGAAGCGCAGACGCAACAAGCGTAAGGGTAAGAAAAACACAAAGGCTCCGAGGAAAGACACTACTACTTCCAAGGATGAGAAGTGTAAGAAGTGTGGATGCTACAACCATCCCACTAACAAGTGTCGTACTCCTCGCCACTTAGTGGCTCTGTACCAGCAAGCTCTCAAAGGCAAGGCCGCAGAAGGACAGGAATACGAAGCTCACTTCGCCACTCCATCCAACTTGAAGGCTGATATTGGAAGTCCAAGCATGAGTCAAAAGGAACCATGCACTTCCAACCTCCCACTCCTGACCTACACTGAGCCTATGGACATAGACAACGTCATCGTCGACTATAGTCTGGATGACGTCTTTGGAGATATCAATTAGGATCCATAAGAAATCAGCTCTCTATTGTCCCTGTGTGTGTATGGGACATATGTATTGTAATAAGTCTCGAGACATCGACTATAAGTGTGTGTACACTTCATACTCTATCGTATTCTTATGTATGTAATTCTATGTATAATTAATTGAGTTCTTATAATTCTTTAATTATCTAGATTTGCAGGAGTCAATCCGATGGAGGAAGAATTGTGCCTAGTAGATAGTTGTACCACTAACTCTATTCTTAGGGAAACAAAATATTTCCAAACTCTCACTAAGAGAACAGGAAATGTTTTGACAATCGCTGGACGCGATGCAACAATAGTTGGTTCTGGACGAGCCACTATTACGCTCCCTATGGGTACACAAGTTACAATTGAGGATGCTTTATTGTATCCCGATTCAACTCGTACCTTATTGAGTTTCCGAGATATTCGGAAATGTGGTTTACATATTTCTACACATACAGAAAATAATGAGGAATTTCTTCTCATTACCAAACCTTCTGAATATGGCTCTAACATTCTGGAAAGAATACTTTCGTTTCCGTCTGGATTGTACTACACATACATAAAACCTGTACCTCATGTTACGTACAAGGTGATTTTTTCAGAATGTTGACGCATTCAAGACTTGGCATGCATGCCTTGGCCATCCTGGAATAGGAATGTTACGGAAAATCACAGGTAATTGCATTGGTTATGATTTAAAGTCTGCTAAATTTCCTAAACCTTCTGATTTTATATGTACATTTTGTGCAACGGGAAAGCTAATCTTAAAACCATCTCCGCTTAAGATTCACGCTGAGCCACTTAAATTCCTTGAACGCATTCAAGGAGACATTTGTGGCCCCATACAACCATTGTCTGGACCGTTCAGATATTTCATGGTTTTGATTGACACATCTACACGATGGTCACACGTGTGTCTCTTATCCACACGCAACCATGCCTTCGCTAAAATCATGACGCAAGTCATTCGATTGAAAGCATCTTATCCTGAACATCAAATCTAGAAGATCCGCCTGGATAATGCGGCTGAATTTGCTTCTCGAGCATTCAATGATTATTGTATGGCCCAAGGAATACACGTTGAACATTCAGTACCTTATGTACATACTCAAAATGGTTTAGCTGAATCTCTTATTAAGAGAATTAAACTCATTGCAAGACCTTTACTTCATGAATGCAATTTACCTACTTCTTGTTGGGGTCACGCAGTTTTACATGCTGCTGATCTCATTCAACTTCGCCCAACTGCATATCATAGCACTTCACCGTTGCACCTAGTGCGAGGCAACCCCCCAAGTATTTCCCATCTTCGGAAATTTGGATGTGCGGTGTATACCCCTGTTTCACCGCCTCAACGAACAGCTATGGGACCTCATAGGAAATTGGGTATCTATGTGGGATACCAATCCCCATCGATAATCAAATACCTAGAACCCCTAACCGGTGATTTATTCACAGCCCGGTTCGCTGATTGCATCTTTAATGAAGACCATTTCCCGGCATTAGGGGGAGAATTTAAGTATCCTAACGAATGCCAGGAAATCAATTGGGATGACAAATCCATCCTATACTCAGACCCTCGTACTCAGGAAACTGAACTTCAAGTTCAGAAAATTATAGAATTGCAACACTTTGCTAACAATCTACCTGATGCGTTTACTGACTATAATGGTGTCACAAAATCCTTGAATCCTGCTGTCAATACGCCCAGCCGAGTGGAGGTACCTCGAAAAACCATTCAACCCCCTTAGGGGGAGGGCTGCTAAGCGGGATAATGCTTCTAATAAGCGACAAAGGAAAGGGAGGAACACACGATTCTCTAAATCAGTAAACGAAAGTCAACTTCCGGTTGATGGACACCGAGTGGATACAGTACATCCACAAACCAGCACTATAGTGCACGATTCAGATGTTGCTGGCACATCGGAACACCCTGAACCCATTCTTCCTATGAATCAAGAAGAATTACATGGGGTACAAGAAATTTCCATTAATTATACTAGTTCTGGAGAACTGTATGATCGTAAGAATACGGTCGTCAACGCATGTTTCTCATCAATCATAGCCAATAACCTTCTATCTGATCCAGATCCTAAATCAATGGTAGAGTGTCAACAACGCTCGGACTGGAACAAATGGAAGGAAGCAATTAACTCCGAATTATCCTCACTAGCGAAAAGATAGGTATTCACCTCAGTGATACCTATACCTCATAAAGTTCATCCTGTCGGATTCAAATGGGTTTTCACTCGGAAACGAAATGAAAATAACGAGGTTGTGAGGTATAAAGCGAGATTAGTTGCGCAAGGGTTTACTCAAAGACCCGGCATTGATTACAATAAGACATACTCTCCTGTTATGAATGGAATAACTTTCCGATATTTAATATCATTGGCAGTACAAAAGCGTCTATTTTTGCAATTGATGGACGTCGTGACCGCATATCTTTATGGGTCACTAGATTCGGACATCTACATGAAAGTTTCTGATGGAATATCTGTACCGAATAATGGCAAAAACCGTAACTTGTTTTGTGTTAAACTTAACAAATCTCTCTACGGCTTAAAACAGTCTCGGAGAATGTGGTACGATCGACTTAAAGAATTCCTTATGGATAAGGGTTATTCTAACAGTGATGATTGCCCATGTGTATTCATTAGGAAATCTTCTATAGGCTTCTGTATTATATCAGTTTATGTAGATGATTTAAATATCATTGGTCATAAACGTGATATTGATGAAGCATGTAATCTTCTAAAAACAGAATTTGAAATGAAGGATTTGGGTAAAACCAAATTTTGCTTGGGTTTGCAACTTGAGCACCTTCAAACGGGAATTCTTGTTCACCAATCTGCATATGTCCAGAAAGTATTGAGTAAATTCAATATGGTCAATGCATATCCGTCCAAAACTCCAATGATCGTTCGGTCTCTTGAGAAGGATAAAGATCCTTTCCGACCACGTGAAGATGGAGAAGAGGTTTTAGGTCCTGAATACCCATACCTCAGTGCAATTGGAGCACTTATGTATCTAGCAAACAATACCAGACCCGATATTGCATTTGCAGTAAATCTACTTGCTAGACACAGTGCCGCTCCTACTAAACGCTATTGGAATGGGATTAAGAATATTCTCCGATATCTCCAAGGCACGGCAGATCTTGGTCTATTTTATGAAAGAAATCAAGATCCTAGCCTCGTCGGATATACAGATGCAGGTTATCTTTCAGATCCTCATAATGCAAGATCACAAACAGGATATGTTTTTCTGCATGGTGGAACTGCTATGTCCTGAAAGTCCTCTAAACAGACTCTGGTAGCAACGTCCACAAATCACTCAGAGATCATTGCACTATATGAAGCCTCACGTGAATGCGTATGGCTAAGAAGGGTGATTAATCATATTCAATCATCTTGTGGAATTCAACCCATTGAGTTACCCACCATTATCTACGAAGATAATGCAGCTTGTGTTGCACAGATGCAACAAGGTTATATCAAGAGTGATGCTACGAAGCATATCTCTCCTAAACCATTTTACCCTCACCAACTCCAACAAAGTGGTGAGATAAATGTCATGCAAGCTAAGTCTTGTGATAACCTCGCAGACTTATTCACTAAGTCACTACCTTATTCTACATTTAACAAATGTGTTAAGGGCATTGGTATGCGCCGACTTAGAGATTTGCTTGCATCAGGGGGAGAATCTCTTTGATTTAACTATTCTTACACATCACATTGTACTCTTTTCCTATATGAGTTTTGCTACATAAGTTTTCTCATATTAGGTTTTTAATGGGGCAATGTCAACGCAAGTAAATGTCTATCTCTCGTTTTCCCTCCGGGATTTTCGATAGAGATACCAAGGATATATACTGTTCATTTTCTCCAAATTTTCCCACTGGGTTTTTCTGGAGTTTTACGCAGTATATATATATTGCAAGCCTTTATTTCACAGGATCTCTAAAGATTATACATGATGGACAACTGCTCAAGGGGGAGTGTTACAGTATATGATCAGTTGATCATTAGGAGTAGTATAGGAGAAAATCACAGATGTTGATTACGGCGGTTGCCTAATCAATGGTCACGATCTTCTTTTAACAGACATCTCCTCCACCCCTCCACCCCTTCATACATGTATAAATAACAGTGATCAATGAATAAAGATGACTTCTTGCCTCACAATTACTACTGTAATTTTAGTTTTAAACAGTGACGAAGACCCTCGCGGCTGGAGAGGTCGAGCTCGGCTTGGTCGATGTTCGGTCGCCGCGATCGAGCACGCAGAGGGTTGTGAGCGGACCGGCGTTTGAGGCTGGGAGCTGGGATCGTGGAGGGCGTCGAAATAGCAGGGCGCTCAGCCGCGCGTGAAGGCCTGCCACCGCGTCGACGGCGTATTGTGTGGCGAGTGGCGACCCGCCCGCCACCACCGTGGCGGACTGCGGTGCAGGGGCGGGATGCGCAACGCTCTTGTGTCGTCTGCGGCGGGGGAACCTTCTTGTTATGCTCGCGTGTGCGCGGCGTTGGCTGGGCCGCCTCAGCATTGAGGCGAACGTGTCACGCTCCGCCGTACGTGCCAACGGGCGCCGCGGCTGCTGGCGATCGTAGGTCGTGTGCCCCACGACCCGGAAATCGGCATCGCAGGCAACGAGCGCCTTGGCGGCACTGGGCCTTCTTGTGTCCCGGGGCCAAGCAGTTGGTTCATATCCACGTGGTGGATTCGAGATGCAACCACAAAAAACTCCCTGTTAGTCTGCAATCTCATGTCAGTACTATCCAGCAGCAGCAGAATATCAGAGCGTTGCTGATTAGCAAAATCCTTTCACCGGGAATCAACCTCATGTCAATCACCAGCAGCAGCAACCTTGAAATGTTTCTGATCAGCAAACTCCTGTTGCTAACTGTAGAAACAGATGACACTGGTCATCCTGACCGTTCTCCACTGTAACGCCCTGGAGCTATTCTCCCGGCCTCTGTATGCACGTTAGCTAGAATCTAGGAGCTTAGTTAGCAGCTCATGGCTCAAGCACATGTATATGTAACAGTCTGTTCAGACGAATCAATCGTTGAGCATTCCATTCCAACTCTCTTCACAGTATCAGTCTAAATCCTATTTTCCCGGCTGCTCTCTGCTGCGCTCTCCCATGGCGTCGTGTTCGTCATCCTCCGACGGCTCCTCGGTGCACAGCTCCAACCCCTTCTTCCAGGCGCAGCCGGTGCCAATTCTTGCTGCCTCCGTCAACCTCCTCAACATCAAGACCCACGTTCTGATGACGCTGGACTTCGACGAGGGAAACTACGCCCAATGGATCGCCTTCCTCGACAACACCTTCCTGAAGTTCGGCATCCTCGACCATGTTGACGGCACGGTCAACGCCCAGAACCGCCTCCACGATCCAGAGTGGACCCAGATCGATCATTGCATCGTTTCTTGGCTCTACTCCACGGTGACCAAGGGCATCATGGACACTGTCTTCCAGCCCCGGCGCACGGTGTTCTCCCTGTGGACAGCGATCTGCAACCTCTTCCTCGACAACGCCATGCACCGTGCGGTCTACGCCCTTCAAGAATTCCACAGCCTGTTCCAGGGCGACATGACCATCAACGACTACTGCAGCCGCCTCAAGAAACTCTCCGACGTCCTGCGCGACGTCGGCTACCAGGTGTCTGACGCCGCGCTCGTGGTGAACACTCTCCGCAGGCTCAACCCCAAGTTCACCAACGCGATCTCCGTACTCGGCTCCAGGACCGGCGTTGTCCAGGTCTGGTCCATGCCTCAGTGGCGCGCGCGGGGCAGCGGTTTTCTTGGCCCTCGCCCAAACGCAGCAGCATCAGAAACTCTCTTTCAGTGCAGGATCTATCAAAGACCATTGTGAGCCCTCAGGGTGCAAGTGGTCCTAACAATATGGGAACTGCAGATAGTAATTTGACAGATAAGGCTGGGCCATGCAACAGCAAGAAGGTACTCCGTATTAACAGCAGCATGCAATGAAGAAAATGGTGCGAGAAGAAGAACTGAATCACCACCAGCAGTGCGTACAAAGGTTCACGAGAAGGCAAGCAAAAAAGGGAAATAAAATCTTGGAATGTTGCTGATCAGGAAGCTGCTGTTGCTAAACAGCAGCAACAGTTTGCGGAACCCTGTTTCTAGTGCCAGATCAATGTACGTTGTGAGTTCCCAAGGTGCAGGTGA
This sequence comes from Panicum hallii, assembly GCF_002211085.1. Taxonomy (NCBI): domain Eukaryota; kingdom Viridiplantae; phylum Streptophyta; class Magnoliopsida; order Poales; family Poaceae; genus Panicum; species Panicum hallii. Next base: position 51,553,889 of record NC_038042.1, on the reverse strand, counting down.
TCCTAACATTAAGGGAAGTGCAGGCAGTAATGCCACAACTAGTGTCGGACGTGCAGTGACACGAAGGCATCAAGAGCAGCACTCAACGAAGAAAATGGTGGAGGTAGAATTGAATCACGAATTGCGAGTTCTGAAAGAATTTCAGTGGCAATGACGCAAAACATGGGAGGGGAGGTAGTAGGCAGAATCCTCAGAGATGAAGCCAGCATGAAAACAATGTTGTCGGTGAAGATATTCTGAATAGAAAAGGCAATGGCAACCTTCCTGATTCTCCTGTGGTGAAATCTTCCTGGACTGCTGTAGCAGCGGAGGAACAACAAATAAAGGTGCAAATGTTTATAGCCAACAATGATGTAGTACTCCTGAACAGAGAAGGCATCAATGGAAGTGGAGAGGCGGCTAATGGCTTCATGGCTTAGATCATGGCAATGCGTGATTGTGCTACCAGGTATGCTGACAATAGTATTCCGATGCCTTCAAAGGTGCGTTATCATTTTCAGATCCAGAAGTAATTGACTTTGAGGGAAATAGTAATGCAGATCGGTTCAGGGCTGATCACATATAGGCAACTTTATGGTGACCGCAATTGCATGCCTGCCAAGGCATTATGCTGAAATTAAGCATACTCTCCGAACTTCGTGTTACAGTTCACTTGCTGTAGCTTGATCCTTTGAATGATGCTGAAAAGGGCATGGTCTTCTAAGGAGTCGCCTGTTGCTTGCGGTACTCCTAGAATTGAGAAAACAAACTCAAGTCAGGTCGTCTGGGAACATTGGAACGGAGAAGTTTTGCAGCGGTGCTGTAGGAGACAAAAGAAGCAGCATCCCAAGAGCAACATTTCAAGCATGAGGATAGGGAAGCAAATTTTGAAGCGAATGAGTTAGCAAAACAGGCATTTGTGTGTTTTTTTAAAAAAAACTTTCCAATTTCGTTAAATCAATAGAATGTCACTCTCGTCCCCAATCTGTTCCTCTCGATGCCGTGACCATCACGGACCCACGGCCCAAACCCATGCCAACATTTCATCCATCAAATTAGAGAGGAAAACATCACTGTAGGCTGTAGCCGACGGACCTAAACGTTCCATATATGGCAGCCTATATAACTAACAGAATGCGCCGGCATTTCTATCCAGCATCCACGCTGGTCCTTCCCGGTAACCCCCTCTTTCGAAAACCAACCTCCAACACCACAGCCATGGCGACCCGCCTGGTGTTCGTCGACGGTCTAGGGAGGCCGAGGCTGATCGCCGAGGCCTTCCTCCACGAGGGGGGAGACATTCATCTCTGTCTCCGCGTCCTGGACCGCCAGGCCATCCCCCGCCTCGTCGCCACTCTCCTGCTCCACCGCGTCGAGGCCCTCCGCCCGGCAACGAGCGTACGCAACTGCGGCCGCGGCCCATCGACACCGAGCGCCGCGGCGGGTACGATCAGAGCGCGGCGCTGGAGAAGAGGGTGAGGTCGGCCGATGTCGATTCCGTAGACGGAGAGGACGAATCTCCATTCCTCCGCCAATCCGTACGCCACGTTGGGCTCGTCGGCGTTGGGGAGCGCGGCCGCGGGGAAGGCTGATATTCTGGTTGTCACGTGGAGGAGATAACGCGCTCCGGTCTGGTGATCGCGGTATCCGATGAATACATCCACGTTGCAGTCGTCGCGGAGGAAACAAGCCGACACCACTCGCGTCGCGCTGTGGCGATCGAGCACGGCGACGACGACCTCGCCCGTCCCGTCGCGGTGGAGCAGGAGAGTGTCGACGAGGCGGGGGATGGCCTGGCGGTCCAGGACGCGGAGACAGAGATGAATGTCTCCCCCCTCGTGGAGGAAGGCCTCGGCGATCAGCCTCGGCCTCCCCCGCCTCGTCGACACTCTCCTGCTCCACCGCGACGGGACGGGCGAGGTCGTCGTCGCCGTGCTCGATCGCCACAGCGCGACGCGAGTGGTGTCGGCTTGTTTCCTCCGCGACGACTGCAACGTGGATGTATTCATCGGATACCGCGATCACCAGACCGGAGCGCGTTATCTCCTCCACGTGACAACCAGAATATCAGCCTTCCCCGCGGCCGCGCTCCCCAACGCCGACGAGCCCAACGTGGCGTACGAATTGGCGGAGGAATGGAGATTCGTCCTCTCCGTCTACGGAATCGACATCGGCCGACCTCACCCTCTTCTCCAGCGCCGCGCTCTGATCGTACCCGCCGCGGCGCTCGGTGTCGACGGGCCACGGCCGCAGTTGCGTACGCTCGTTGCCGCGGCGGAGGGCCTCGACGCGGTGGAGCAGGAGAGTGGCGACGAGGCGGGGGATGGCCTGGCGGTCCAGGACGCGGAGACAGAGATGAATGTCTCCCCCCTCGTGGAGGAAGGCCTCGGCGATCAGCCTCGGCCTCCCTAGACCGTCGACGAACACCAAGCGGGTCGCCATGGCTGTGGTGTTGGAGGTTGGTTTTCGAAAGAGGGGGTTACCGGGAAGGACCAGCGTGGATGCTGGATAGAAATGCCGGCGCATTCTGTTAGTTATATAGGCTGCCATATATGGAACGTTTAGGTCCGTCTGCTACAGCCTACAGTGATGTTTTCCTCTCTAATTTGATGGATGAAATGTTGGCATGGGTTTGGGCCGTGGGTCCGTGATGGTCACGGCATCGAGAGGAATAGATTGGGGACGAGAGTGACATTCTATTGATTTAACGAAATTGGAAAGTTTTTTTAAAAAAAAACACACAAATGCCTGTTTTGCTAACTCATTCGCTTCAAAATTTGCTTCCCTATCCTCATGCTTGAAATGTTGCTCTTGGGATGCTGCTTCTTTTGTCTCCTGCAGCACCGCTGCAAAACTTCTCCGTTCCAATGTTCCCAGACGACCTGACTTGAGTTTGTTTTCTCAATTCTAGGAGTACCGCAAGCAACAGGCGACTCCTTAGAAGACCATGCCCTTTTCAGCATCATTCAAAGGATCAAGCTACAGCAAGTGAACTGTAACACGAAGTTCGAAGAGTATGCTTAATTTCAGCATAATGCCTTGGCAGGCATGCAATTGCGGTCACCATAAAGTTGCCTATATGTGATCAGCCCTGAACCGATCTGCATTACTATTTCCCTCAAAGTCAATTACTTCTGGATCTGAAAATGATAACGCACCTTTGAAGGCATCGGAATACTATTGTCAGCATACCTGGTAGCACAAACCTGCTCTATCAACTACATATGTCTTGGACGACCCACCAGCTGCACTGCATACCTCGTCACTATCTGGTATGGCCTTCTCTTTGCCCTTGCCACTGCCACGGCAATCCATTCTCTGCAGTATGTCCTTAGCATTAATTTCAATTAATATAAAAGAAAATAAAATCTGTGTATAACCTGTTCGTTAAAGAACAATCAGACAATATATTTTTACTAGTATGTGATCCAGCAAGTCGAAACCAATAAAATAAATCATCACTCAAGCAGCTAAAATGAAAAATGAACTTTCATTACTCAACAATTCAACATTAATCTACTACATTCATGCACTCCAAAATTTCAATCACTTCTTACAAATTTTACACTACACATCATCACAAATAATGTTGCTTCACAGACAACCAATTGGTATTTAACACACAGATGCAGATCATATGGCTCAAAATAGGAATAAAGATGCTAGCTACAAATCAATTACTTTAGTTGAAAGGAGGAACCTTAATCGCTAGAGAAAATCAGGAGGCACTCACAGGGAAGCTTTGCTTCAAGTCCGGCCGCTTGACGTTCTTCTCCAAGAGCTCCTAACACTGACAGGGAGCCGAGGCCACGATTAGTAATCGTTAAGCAGGAACACATACACATCATACTAGAAATTCAAATCAATGTGACCCCATGGCACTCAAATCAGCAAACTGTAAAAGCTTGAGCATGCATCCTGAATATAGATGAAGAAATAAAGACATCATATATATCTGAGATAGAGCAGAGAAGGTTATCTTTCTCTACGTCCTGCAAATTAAATTCACTAGCACTTGTAGGAGGAGGCGCAAGCGCGCAGCCCTCGGCGGCCTGGAGGCCGGACCGCCGGAGGGGCGGAGCCGAACACCTCGGCCGTCCAATCCTCCCGCACCGCCGACTGCACCCACAGTGGGAGGTCCACGGCTCATGGCCTACGGCCAGGTAGCGCTGTCCGCGCGGGGGCCCGGGGCCGCGCTCAATTTCCCCGTCGAGCGCGTGCAGGAGTCGCTCCGCGTGCTCGCGCTGGGCGGCGGCTACGGAGCTCGTGCCTTGCCTGCGCGGCGGCGGAGCTCGACGGCAAGAACGGGCTCCCTCTCCCCTGAGCTCTACGCAACCTCGACCTTCTTCCCCTGCTCTAAGGCACGGCGCCGTCGCCGCCCTCCAGGGACGCGTGGTGCGCGGGGGACTTGCACGTCAGCAGCTCCAGGAACAGCACCCCGAGAGAGTACACGTCGGACCTGAACATCGGGCGGCGCGCGTCCACGAGCTCCGGCGCGCGGTAGGCGGTACCCGCCGCCGCTCCCGCCAGGGCGCGCGGGGGCCGGGGGGAAGATCTGGTGGAGGCAGTAGTCGGAGTCTCGGAGAGCGCAGCCGCGTCGGGGACCGGGCGCAGCAGGAGGTTGCAGGTGCGCCGTGCGCGGCGGCGGCGGAGGGTGGGGATTTGGAGGAAGAAGAAGAACAAGCGCCGCCGACGGCCCGACGCTGCGAGCCTGTGCCTGGAAAGGTAAATGGATTTTTAGGGTTTCGATGGGCTGGAAACGTAAATGGGCCGGTGTGGGTAAATTTTGGACCACGGTGGCGCGCGCGGGAAAGGTCGAAATTTTTGGCCGGTATGGGAAAATATCGGACCCCACCGATAACCGAGAAATATCGGATATATCTGGAAAAATCGGCCGATAAAAAAAACTCTGGCACGGCTGCCTCGCGCGGCGCTCGGAGACGACGGGCCGCGGCCGCAGTTGTGTACGCTCGTTGCCGCGGCGGAGGGCCTCGACGGGCAGCGGCTGCCTCGGCCCCCCCGCGCGGCGCTCGGAGACGACGGGCCGCGGCCGCAGTTGCGTACGCTCGTTGCCGCGGCGGAGGGCCTCGACGGGCAGCGGCTGCCTCGGCCCCCCCGCGCGGCGCTCGGAGACGACGGGCCGCGGCCGCAGTTGCGTACGCTCGTTGCCGCGGCGGAGGGCCTCGACGGGCAGCGGCTGCCTCGGCCCCCCCGCGCGGCGCTCGGAGACGACGGGCCGCGGCCGCAGTTGCGTACGCTCGTTGCCGCGGCGGAGGGCCTCGACGGGCAGCCGCTGCCTCGGCCCCCCCCGCGCGGCGCTCGGAGACGACGGGCCGCCGCCGCAATTGCGTACGCTCGTTGCCGCGGCGGAGGGCCTCGACAGGCTGCGGCTGCCTCGGCCCCCCGCGCGGCTCTGGATGATCAGTCGCTCCAGCGGCTAGAGGAGGGTCAGTTCGGGACTAGTGAAGAGGATGAGGATCAGGAGCGGCCGGCTGATCTCGCACTGCCAAGGTATTTACCTAAGCTAATTTTTGCCTTAATTTTACTGTGTCCAATGCTCTGTATTTGTGTTCATGGTGTTTCAAAGACCAGGATGCATGATCTAGACTTATGGTTAATGGTTTTTGTATGTCTGCCTCAAATGTAGTAGAAACTGGCTCGATGCAGTAACTGTCAAGGTCGGTTGATGTTTTTTGTTTTTTTTGAAAAGGATAATGGATTTTGTATGTCTGCCTCAAATGGTAGTAGAAACTGGCTCAATGTAGTAACTGGCAAGGTCGCAAGTGGAAACTATTTGTGTGAAATGTTATGGCCATGTCAATTCATTGACAGACACTACAGATGTCGTAACTGTGATTCTTACAAAAGGTAGAATCAGATTGCGTATAAAAAATAATTAGCTGCACATAAGTCTAAGCTACACAGTTATATGAAAAAAAAGGTATAGTTCATCTATGTTGTATATACTGATTTGTTCTAATGTTGTGCAGTGTTCCCTCGAACCGGTTGTTGCGTAGCATATTTCAACTCCTGGAAGAAATCGAAAGGAGTCAGTACAACATTCAAGACAATACAGTTATTGAAGCAGCAAATACTTTGATTAATCAAATGCTAAGTCACTTGTCGGACCAAGCGCGCAGAGAAATCATATCCAATCTATCTGTGTCATCAACCGAACCAGGACGAGACCCATTGGCCCATCCTCCTCATCGAAACATGCACAGGTTTGGAATGTGGAAAAGCTTTCTAACCACAGTTGGCCTCTCTATTGCATCAAACATCTGTCTGTATTTTTTATCTGTCGGAATGAGGTTGCTAGAGCAAAGTGAGCAAAGTGAGGTAAGATCAGAGTCTCTGAGCGCACCGACGGAACAGGATGAATGGAACAGGTGGGTGCTCAAGTTCCTTAGGTGGATGGCCGAGCGAGTAGCAGCTCCTGTTATACGAACTTGGTTCTTGGTTTGGATAAGAGCATCAGTGGTTGACAATGAGAAGTACATGATGGAGTTTGACAACAATGAAACTGTGAATGTTGTGGTCAACGGCATGTCAAGAGCGTTTTTCCTTGGCATAAGAGATTTCCCGGGCCTCACTGATCCTAATCTCTGGGCACGCTTAGCAGCGGTTGTTATTGATATGATAGGAGCTGCTTTCCTCTGGTGGATGGGAGGACACTGGGATCCTGATATTGCTGACGGTTAAAGCCTCGATTGGAAGTTGGATTTTGGAATTCTGGATGGATCTTGCAGTGGTCTGCTCAGGGATGGAGCCTCTACTATTGCCTGCGTATTTCAACACTTCCATTGCCTTGACCGCTTAGTCGCTTTCAGGTCCCCATGGTCTGGTTCTGCTGCGGTTGACTTGTTACCTCGATCAATGCGGATGCTTTGCCGCCGATCGTCTATTCTTGCGATGTTGACAGATGTTTTGCCGTCATTGCCTCGATCTGTTGGTGGATGCTTTACTACAGTTTCATCTCGTCGTCCGATGAATGCTTTGCCACCGTTACCATTGTGATGATGTATCTTTTTGCAGTTCCGGTTGTTTGCTGGGTGGTTAGGGTATTTTTGGTTTAGTGTGGCTGGGTGTATTCTCTCTCCCTCTGTCGTTCTTGCTTTCTTGATTTGTATCAGATCGCTTGCCACTAGCTTTGTCGTGTTTTGTACTTTGGCACTACAAGTGTTCTCTCGTAGTTGCGTCGTTGTAACTCCCTTCTTCTTAATGAAAAATATGCTCGGTCACGGTCGCTAAAAAGATTCTGGATTTGCAAAATCTGAATTTTGAATAAAATCTAAATAGTGCTGTTTGGATTCTTAGATTTTGCTAGTTGATTTTATGGATTTTGGGTTAGATATCCCTTCTATGCCTTTAGTATTTTTTTTTCCTTTTGCCGCCAAATGTACTACTTCCCACCAATGAACATGAACATGAACTTGAACCTAACCATACTACTTCTCAACATTACTCAGGAAGACACCCAAAAATCCATGCGTTCAGAATTCATACGAAAGCAATATATGTCCGTACAGCCGTCGCAGCCATGGCATTGTCCACCACACGATGTCAGTTGTCAAGCATAGGTTGTTTCCGTCAGGCACCAGGCTAATAAGCTGAACTGCAACTGCTGAAGCGCTGGTCGGAGACCAGGCATGTCACAGAGAATCACCCAAAGTGAGCAAAGTAATTTACACATTACGAATTTGTATTGATTGATTACAACAATAATAAATTATATTAAAATAAATACAATAAAATGAGCCTTCTGAACTACTTGCCAAAGACAATTTTGCACTGTTACATTACAAAGACTATGATCCTAAGCTGCTGTATCAAATTATAACCAACTGGCCACCAAATCGATGATAAGCTCCTCCACTTCCCTTCGAGGACATCAAGCACCTAGCTGCAGCCTCCAGAGAAGTCCAAAATCAATTAGGAAGTAGCTTTGTAATCTCTAATCTCAAACAAATTTGACATAATATATAACATAAGCTCCATCAACTCTTGTAACTGTTGCCATTATCTATTTTTGTTGTCCACAAGTCCACACAACTGTCGATGTGTGCAGAGCTTAAGAATGCCATTGTCAAGGGCGTCGAGGGACACGGCAGGAGGACCTCGGCTACGTAGTTCGTAGCCACAATCCGTGGTTAGGGGCGAGGTTTGTCAAGGGCGTCGAGGGACAGGGCAGGAGGACCCCGGCTACGTAGTTCGTAGCCGTGATCCGTGGTTAGGGACGAGGTTTTACCCCTCAGCGCCCGATTGATTTAGCCAAAGGAAGATTAGGGAATAGGATAATTGTTCTTGCTTGCCTTTCATCATCCTGATTACAAACATATACAGGCTACTTGGCCCTAACAGCTTGGAGCCAATTGCTCCTAAATCTAAGGCCATGATCAGCTCTGCTTCCTTCTAGGCACTTGCCAATTCAGCGCGCTCTGCAAGCGTGGTGACCGCGCCTACAGCTCAGCTGGCGCGCCGTCTGCGGCCCTGCGGACATCCCGGGAGCGCCTTTTTTTAGTATAGGTGCGGCCCCACATGATAGTCATACCAATCATCCAGTAATTCGAGTAAAATAAACAGCTTTGTACTTATATAATACCAATGGTTGGACAGATTCACAAGTCTGAAGACTTTTTGGGCTTTATAAGTTTATAAAATTCTTGTGGTAGTTAGCAAAATTGGTTATCCTCTTCCAATGCATATATTCAGTTATATCACCGTGCAGATGAATAAACTAGAACTGTGCGAATGCCTAAACAGGCCTGTGAAGGCATAAATGAATTGTCCATTTCAGCAGTACCTACAGGTTGTTAAAATTAATGAAGAGTAACACATTCAGTTACATCGCTACATCAAATTCTAGGGCAAATAGAATATCGCGTGCTCCTTTGTCACAATCCTATTAGTCATCTGTTTGATCCTTCAGTATTTCAAACACATGTAGTAGTATTGTTCTAAAACAAACTGAAATCATAATGCATAAGCAAAGTTCACTTAATCAACAGCCTAACGAGACATCTAATTGGGTCAGTGTACAAAAGCTGAGAGCTGATTTGAACCAACTTCAGAAAAGTGAGCACCTAAACAAAATCAAGCTTTAAAAGTAGAACTAATAACCTAGACAACCTACCACGGAGTACCTAATCTACACCACAGCATGGAGAACCGAGGTACTCCTTCCACCAGTTGCAAGATTAACTAACGGAGGCAAGGGCGACCGTGCTAGTGGGGGCATCAGAACCCGAGGACCGTATCTGCAGTCACCACTCGCAACTCATGAGCAGCTCCTCTCTCCATTCCCAACCTTCATTTTAGTAAAATTTTAAGATTGGTTCCTCAAGTCAAAGATTGCAATCTACCCTCAGGCCCGAGGGGAAGAAATTACCAGCAGATGTAGGCGAGCCCACCGATGAGAGGGAGCAGCGACGACTCGACGTGGACGGCCGCTTGGCCGCGGACAGGCGGCGGATCGGCGGGGTCGTAGATGCTGCCGTTGCCAACGCCGGGGCGTGCGCGGCCGCGGCCGGGGACGGGGACGGGCCATGTCGCCACGCCCGCATGATCGGCCCGCCGGTCGAGCAGCCGGGGACGGGGATGGGCTGCGCTGGGCGTGCGGCGACGGCCATCGACAGGGACTCCTGGGGAGGCTCACGGCAGGGATGGAGACCGGCACGTCGGCAAGTCGACGCCCGCCCGGGTGCGGATGAGCGGCGGCACGGCGGCGGCAGCCGCCGCCTGGGCGGGATTCGCGGGATTGGACGACGGAACCGACGGCGCCCGCGGGCGCAGACAGATGGGGAAGGACGACGACGTCGATCTGTCGCGGGATGGAGGAGGGGGCGGCGGCGAATGGTGCAGGGGCCGGCGGCGGATGGGCATGGAGCAGGGGGAGACGGGGGGATCGAGGACGACTCGAGATGACATATTCGCGTAAATTTGTTTGGAATGGTGAAACGCAAAACCGTAATTTTAGGAGCAAGTAGATGTTGGAAGCAACTTGGCTTCAGATTCCGGGATTTCCAAAATCCCAAAACCTTGCTCCTAGAATCTTGACCAAAATCAACCCGTTTGGAAGCTGGAGCTTCTAGCTTCTGAATTTGCAAAATCTGGCAGCTTCCAAACGGGGCCTTAGGTTAAAATCTACATTGTCCCGTTTGGGTATTTGGATTTCAGTACCAGAATCTAATAGCCTGGGCCGGTCGGACGCTCAGGGTAGGACGGAGTGTGCGCAGCGTTAGCCTCGTTCGTTTAGGCCTAGAACGGCCTTCGTTTCGGCCGGAACGAAGTGGCTCGGTTTGCAACCAGATCTGGCCGGAAGCGTCGTTCCTTTTGGGCGGCCCGGATTGGAAACGGACCCGGTTCGGCCTGCTTCCTCCCCCTGTCAGATCCGGGCACATGGGACTGTCCACGTGGCACACTTCTCGTAGGATACGGGATGAGATATGGCCCACGATCTACTTCTGTTGTAACTACTCGTAATGCAGTAGGATTACTTCTACTGTAGTGAAACTAGTCGAACACGGTAGGAACTACCCGAGAAGTACTCGGGTAGGACTCCTGAGTTTGTACCCGACTAGGACTTCCATGTAAACATGTCCCCCCAGACTATATAAGGGCAGACACATATCTCCTGAGGGACAATCACCATCAAAGGCAATACAAACCACACAGGACGTAGAGTATTACGCACTCAGCGGCTCAAACCAATCTAAAACCTTGTGTTCATTTGCACCTTCGAGTTTTTGATCTCGGTGACACCCTACCTACAAACTCATCACCTCGGGGGTATCCCTCGGTGGGCGTGGCGGTAAAATAGTGACAGCTGGCGCGCCAAGTGAGGGTGTTCATCGAGTATCCACCGGAGAATTTGATGGCATCTTTCAACTTCACCAGTGCTGTACTTGACGAGGTCACAACCTTCATCTTCGGCTCATAGATCTGCGTCGCCAAAGGTTTGGGTGGCTTCAACAGCCACCTAGCCAACTCTAAGGAGCCGAAGGCCTCTTCATCAACTCGAAGCAGCGATCTCGACGAGTTCATCGACAATCTCGATGATATGCTGCTTCCCGATCTGGCCCAGCAGATCGGAAAGATGTCCGTTTTCAACGTGATTTCCACTCATGACGCACCATATCTAGTTGGGTTGGATTCAAACCGATCTGAAAAGACCTCACGATTTAAATCCCTCTCCGACTTGGAGGAGGATTTGGATCTGTTACTCAAGATCAAGGACGTGGACGCCACCGCTTGTTGGGGGCCCCCGTTTTCAACACCTACTCGGACTCCAACGAAGAGTACTTCCGCGCAGTACCACACCTTCAAGCCGGTTCCAAAAAGAACTCGGAGACGAGGGAGCCACCGCTCGTCGGGTGGTCCCTGCCCTTGAAAACCACTCGCAACCCGACGGCCACACCGATTCTTTTTTGGGCAGCCTTCCAGGTTTAACCATCACATCAACGCTGCAAGGACGCTTCGTGTATTGGAAGGGCTTCGAGCCCTCTGAACTACTCGATTACGAGTTCCGCCTTGTGGTCATCACGCAGGAACTACCCTTCCAGGAGGGTAGACCTCTCTCTCCCATCACGGAAGAAGGAGAAAGTAGCACAGAGCTACTTGACCATAGCTGTACGGTTAACCACTCACCGGATCGTCAAGTTTGTATGGCCTCCCTTCACAACGCGGAGGACGACAAGCTGGACCCCAATACGACAATGAGCAACTCGCGAACGTCTCAGCCGACGAGCCCACAGCTGATGCTCCCCAGGATGAAGACGAGGAACATCGAAGGATCCGGCGGGTAAAGAATGCCAAGCGCGCGCAACGCAGGCGCAATGCGCAGACTCGCGCCTGCGAATCAAGGGATCTCAACAACGCTTTTACAGCAGTCGCGGATCGTGAGTACCGTACGCCGATTGGCGCCATCACAGAAGCAGCACTCCTTGTCAGTGTTTTACCGGCTGCCCACCGAGGGATATACCCGAGGTGGTAAGTTTAGGTGAGGAGACGCCAAGATCAGGACTCGAAGGTGCAAGGAACACAAGATTTAGACAGATTCGAGCCGCGAGGTGCATAATATCCTACATCCTGTATGGTGGTTTGTATTCCCTTGGGTGTTGAAGTTGTGTTTTGAATGGGTCCCTGCCCCCCTTACATATCCGGGAGGTCAGGGTTACATGGATCTAATCAATACTAGCCAAGGAATCGTACCCGGGTATAACTCGGGTAGTTTCCTCCTGTATGGTGGTTTGTATTCCCTTGGGTGTTGAAGTTGTGTTTTGAATGGGTCCCTGCCCCCCCTTACATATCCGGGAGGTCAGGGTTACATGGATCTAATCAATACTAGCCAAGGAATCGTACCCGGGTATAACTCGGGTAGTTTCCTCCTGTACCGACTAGCTTTATCTCCTACTCAAGCGAGTAGAAAATAAGATAAATAAAAGATAAGACGGGCTTTATCTCTTAACGCTGTTTAAACTATGTTACGTACACAGCCCTGTAGCCCTGGGTCTGACAAGCCCCCGAGCTCTTCGTAGCTGAGTACTGCAAGCATCTCGAGTACTTTCGAAGTAGTCTTCGGCTTCTTTTTAAGCTCCATCCTGAAGTTCTTATTTGAGTACTTTCTTGGCTGCATCGAAGCTATGAGGTGCTCATGCCCCGAATTACTTCTTTTATATGGTTGCGATTGAAAAATTGCACTCCATATGGAGTAGCCCCCGAGCCTTAGGTTGAATCGGAGAATCAGGCTGAAGGTCACATTAGTCTTGAATCTTCCTTGCTTACTCTTTGAATATATTCGAAAAATAAGTAGTCGATGACACGTATCCTGCAGCCCCCGAGCCTTAAATCCAAAACTCTTAGGTTTGGAAAAAGGATCCAAGAATCGTGGCACTGGTGTTCCTCTAAAATTCGGAGAAAAACTTTTCGCCTTCTGCACAGTAAAATTGAGCCTCCCGCTAGTTTATTTAACCGCGCGGTGACTTAGGGTTTCTTCTGCACTCTCAGAGTTCATACGAGTCATCTTCGAGTAGTTTTGGGCGTCCAGCCCTCGAGCTTACGAGCCAGGAGAGCTGAAGGAGCCATGTCGAGTAGTGTGCATCGTCCAGCCCCCGAGCCTGGGAACTAGCGAAACTGTGATAGCACACCGTGCTGCCTGTAGGGTTGTTGCCGAAGCTTGATCTGAAAAAAGACAATGCATACATTATGTAGCATAATACGAAGATACCAAATAGTATTCAGTAATAATGTGAAGATATCAAAATTTATTCGGTGTAAAAATTGCTGTGTCGAGCTCTTTTTTGGCCATTTAAATCTCCGAAGTAGTATGTCTGTTACGTTTAAGCACCTGATCCCGTTTTAGCCATTGCTCATAGCGTGTATGAGATCTTTGTCTTCGTGTACGCGTAAAGGCATTAGGCGTGATAGAAGAGCCGAGGTTTCACGGATTAAAGCATGTGCTACCTGAGTAGATTAGCGACCGTTAAGAGGAGACAGAAAGTAGTCGTCATGCGACAAAGAGGATGCGCAGTGCACAAAAGTAGTCGATGAAGTGTAGCTCTGGAGGGTTTCATGCCCATCGAGAGATGTACACGGATAAGTAGTCAGCGAAGTGTAGCTCTGGAGGGTTTCAATGCCCGTCGAGAGACGTACACAGATAGGTAGCCGATCATGGAGTAGCCCCTGAGTGTTTCATGCCTGTCGAAGTTGATCTTGTGAATAACAAGTCGAAAAAGATATAAGTCACTTAGCTTGACGCGTGGACGAATGTTGACGAAGCCGTGGAGCTTGTTGCTTGTTGATGGAGCTGCGACAGTTTGTTAATAAAGCTCGACTAGTCGGAGTCGATTCCGACTGGTGAACTGGAAAGATGCCATCGAGTTCGCCGGTGGATCTTCGATGCGCTCCCCTACCTGGCGCGTCAGCTGTCGGTGTTTTACCGGCTGCGCACCGAGGAATATACCTGATGTGGTAAGTTTAGGTGAGGAGATGCCGAGATCAGGAACTCAAAGGTGCAAGGAACATAAGATTTAGACAGGTTCGGGCCGCGAGGTGCGTACTACCCTACGTCCTATATGGTGGTTTGTATTCTCTTGGGTGTTGATGTTGTGTTTTGAATGGGTCCCTGCCCCCCCTATATATCCGGGAGGTCAGGGTTACATGGATCTAATCAATACTAGCTAAGGAATCGTACCCGGGTATAACTCGGGTAGTTTCCTTCTGTACCAACTAGCTTTATCTCCTACTCAAGCGAGTAGAAAATAAGATAAATAAGAGATAAGATGGGCTTTATCTCTTAACCCTGTTTAAACTACATTACGTACACGGCCCCGTAGCCCCGGGTCTAACACTCCTAACTCAACAACGCCCACCTAATTCTCAGATACAAAGGTTGCAGTATCTGACTCCCAACAGCAACATCAAAGAAACGGCATGTGTAGGATCGTAGGAGCTTGTTACGTTCCTGTTTTCATTGAGTAAGATCGTGACGAGTACCTGCACGAGCGATCGCCCCCTGGAAGTTGTCGATGAAGACCTTTTTGAGCCGCTCGCAGGAGTCGATCGAGTTGTTGCTGAGGCTCTCCAACCACGTGAGTGGCGCGGGGTCCAAAGTCATCGGGAAGTAGACGACCTTAGTGATGTTGGAGCCCACTGCTACTTCAATGGCAGTGGAGTAACAGCGTAGCCATTGCTGAGGAGCTTGCTTACCATCATACTTGGTGATGCCGATCGGTTTGAAGCCCTCAAGATACTTGTAGCTGCTAAATCATACGGAGAAAGCTGGGAAACGGTCGCTGCAATCAGTACCTTCCGTCTCGACTTCTTCGCGTACTTTGCGCCTGGAAACAATCACAGACCGCGCATCGCAGCCTTCATTGATGTGTTGGCGTAGGTCTTCTGGAGGAGGCCGATGATTGGCTTGTCGCAGATACCTCCTGGAGGTGGCTGCTGCCTCCCACCAGGAGCTTGACTCCCGCGAGCATTGTTGTTGCTGCTGCGCTGAGGTCGAGGATGGCCGCCTGCCGTTCGGCTGTGGACCAGGCTTCGGCTTTCACCGACGCGCTCCTCCCTGAGGGTAGACGCCGGATTCTGCTGATCAAGCTGAATTTAGGCCCTCTGCGCGCATAACGAAGTGCTTGACGCATGTTCGGATCGTTACTGCGCTCAAGTATGGCCGTAACCCTAGCGATGTTGGCCACCGGAGTCCTGAAACCCCGCTCGCTTACGACTGCGAATTCAGCGTCAAGCTCGCGGTGCATGGATTGCATGCGCTCATTGACCCTCCTTCGGCGAGCTGCGCGAGCTCTGTTCCGGGTCCTCCGCGCCTCACGATCGGCATCATTCTTCTCGCCGGTGTTGGCTTTGACTTCATCTTCGGAGACCTCATCAAGCTCGTCGATGGGCAAATCGCCCTCATCCTCGCCTTCTTCAGTGATCAGCACCTGGCGGGAGATGAGCTCCTCAGAGCCTTCGTCGACTAGTTCAGTCGACTCCTCCACCACGGTGGCTAACGGCCTGCCCTCCTGAAAAGACAAAGGTTCGAGGTGGGCAACAAGTCGATCCTTAGCCTCGAGTAGATCAGAAGGTTTCATACCCTTCCAATGCACAAAATGCCCCACCGGGGTGGAAGTGATCATCATATCACTAGCACCGATACAACCCGAAGCCCCCCGACGTGCGGTGTCTTCAGGCCCTCCAAGTTGGAGCACAGAGTCCAAGTCCTTCTCTAATGCGGAGAGGGACTCGGAGATGTCGGCCTTCTGGAGATCAGTGGCCAAATTGTGTGGACCGAGTCGTGATCGGTTACGCGAGTCCTTAGATTGGAACAAGTCCAACCCAAGGAAGGTTGCCGCAGCGCCGGATGAAGTCATGCCGGAAGCAGACTCCACCTCGGTCTTCGTGGCGGATGCGTGGTTTGACAGGTCGTCAAGATCATCAACGAACTTGTCAAGGTTGCTGCTGGGACCTGCCGCGGAAGTCTTTGGCTTCATGTCGATGAGGAATCGACTGAAACTGCCTGCACCATCTGCGATGCAAACCCACGAGCCAAAAACAAATGTCGTGGCCTAAGAGGAAATTGACCTGGTGAACTGGAAAGATGCCATCGAGTTCGCCGGTGGATCTTCGATGCACTCCCCTACCTGGCGCGCCAGCTGTCGGTGTTTTACCGGCTGCCCACTGAGGGGTATACCCAAGGTGGTAAGTTTAGGTGAGGAGACACCAAGATCAGGAACTCGAATGTGCAAGGAACACAAAACTTAGACAGGTTCGGGCCGCGAGGTGCGTAATACCCTACGTCTTGTGGTGGTTTGTATTGCCTTACGTGTAGAATAATCTTGGGATGATCTATTTTGAGAGGGTCCCTGTCCTCCCTTATATATCCGGGTTACATGAATCCAAACCGATACTAGCCAAGCAATCATATCAGAACGTATCTCAAGTAGATTCCTCCTGTAACAACTAGTTTATCTCCTACTCATACGGGATAAATAAGAGATAAATAAGACAAATAAGAGATAAGACAGGCTTTATCTATTAAACCTGTTTAAACTACGTTATGTACACAGTCCCGTGGCCCCGGGTCTGACACTGACCCAGCGCGCTCATGCAATTCGATGGGCAACATCCAGTGTCTTACACTCGGAATCAGCCCACAAGGTCTAAGCGCCATGGTGATACCGCGCTGGTCAGTCGCACCTCTGGAGGAGCCCCCGGGAGCCGGAGGAACGACAACCGCCAGTGCAACAAGGGCCACCCATCCGCGCGTGGCAACAATGAACAAAAAGTACAACAACCCACTCGCAACCAGCATGGTGCAAGGCATCACGACCAAGATCCACTCGAGGACAACCTTCACGACGCCCCCACGATCGACCTCTAGCAGAAGATCAATGAAGGCCGTGAAGCGCGGCTTCTCATTGAAGCGAGGAGCAGGGACCGTACCGGCAGGCGCCACAACAACGACAACAGTGATCGCTTCCCCGCCTTCACCACTAGCATCACCGACAAGTCCTATCCAAAGGACTTCAAACCGGTCGGAATCCCCAAGTACGACGATAAGCAGGACCCGCGCCAGTGGATTCGATGCTACTACCTTGCTATCGAAGTTTCAGGGGGATCCAACTCCACCAAAGTTCTCTACTTCCAGGTGGTTCTGCAGTCTACACCCCTCACGTGGCTTGAAATCCTCAAGCCAAACTCCATCGACTTGTCGGAGGACCTCAGGCGGGCCTTCATCGACAACTTCCAGGGATCCATGATCAGGTTAGGCACTCGCCACGACCTGTTGCAGGTGAAGCAAGAGATGAACAAGACCCTGAGGTCCTACACACGGCGTTTCTTCATGACGCGCGCCACCATCGCCAACATCACCGATGAGGACATTATTCATTGCTTCCAAAATGGACGCTTCTCGAAGAACACGTACCACGACTTCAGGCGCAACCGCCCGACTACTGCCGTGGAGCTGCGTCACATGATGACATGGTGGGCTGACCAGGAGGACGAGCAAAACGACCGCTTCCCCAAGCGCAACCACGACAAGCATGGCAATGGCACCGTCCATTTCGACAAAAGCCAGCGGAACCACTCGGGGAATACCCGAAAGCGCAAGCCAGACCATGAAGTCACCGCTGTCGAGCGCAACCCACGTAGCAAGAAGTCGGGGAACAATGACTCGGAATATGAGAAAGTCATGCACAAACCGTGCCCGATACACCCGAAGTCGCGGCACATGTTCTTCGAGTGCATCACTATCCGCAAATCACTCAATGCACCACCCCTCCCTCAAGCAAGAAAGCGAAAAGACAACAAGGATGACGAAGGAGGTGACAAGTCGGGGGCTCAAGACTTCTAGGATCCGAAGAACGTCGTTAACGTTATCTTTGGCGGAGACGGCGGATTCCCCTCTAAGCACGCGCAGAAGCTAACCCTGCGCGAAATACTCTATGTGGAGCTGGCGACGACAAAGCCTCTGAGATACAGCGAGGTCCCTATCTTCTTTTCCAGGGACAATCAATGGACCAGCTTCTCCGAGCCCGACCCTATCGTGGCAGGCTCACAGCTCACCCGAGTACTCATCGACGGCGGGAGCAGCCTCAACCTGCTTTTCGCGAGTACACTAAATAAGATGGCATTGGACATCTCCAAGATGCTCACTCCTAGCAAAGCTCCTTTCTACAGCATCGTCCCGAGTATCGCGGCTACACCACTCGGGTTAGTGGTCCTGCCAGTCACCTTTGAGACGAAAGATAACTAACGCACCGAGTACATCAAGTTCGTGGTGGTGGATTTCGACTCGTCATACCATGCCATCTTTGGCAGACCGGCACTAGTCAAATTCATGGCCGTACCACACTATGTCTACCTGCTACTTAAAATACCAGATAAGACAGTTGTACTCACTCTCCGTGATGACCTGAAGAAGTCATACGACTGCGACTAGGACTGCAGAAGTACTCGCGGCCGCGCTGAAGCTGACCAACTCAAAGATGGAGATCTCCAACCAGCAGCCTAACCAGTCGAGGGTTAAACCCAACCCCAGTGATGTCAGCATACAGACCATCCAACTGCAAGAAGGCAACTCATCCAAGACTGCTTTGATCGGTGGCGGCTTAGGCAATAAATAGGAAGGTGTGCTCGTCAGCTTGCTTAGGGTCAACCACGACATATTCGCATGGAAACCAGTGGATATGCCAGGGGTGCCTAAGGAGTTGATTGAGCACTGTCTAAAAGTCGACCCTAAAGCCACTCTGAAGAAGCAACGACTACGACGCTTCGCCCCCGACAAGAGGGAGGCCATTAAGAAAGAGCTAGAAAAACTACTCGCGGCGGGTTTTATTAAAAAAGTGTACCATCCCGAGTCATTAGCTAACCCTGTACTTGTATTGAAAAAGAATAACAATGAATGGAGTATGTGTGTCGATTATACTGATCTCAATAAATACTGCCCGAAGGACCCCTTCGCGCTCCCACGCATCGACCAAGTCATCGAGTCTACTGCTGGTTGCGTCTTGCTTTCCTTCCTCGACTGCTACTCGAGCTACCATCAGATAACTCTCAAGGAGGAAGACCATATCAAAATGGCATTCATCACCCCCTTTGGAGCATACGCTTACACTACAATATCATTCGGGTTGAAGAACGCAGGAGCCACCTACCAATGGGCCATCCAACTATGCCTTGCGAACCAGCTACACCACAACGTTGAAGCTTACGTGGATGATGTGGTCATCAATACCAGATTCCACGACAAGTTCAT
This sequence comes from Panicum hallii, assembly GCF_002211085.1. Lineage (NCBI taxonomy): Eukaryota > Viridiplantae > Streptophyta > Magnoliopsida > Poales > Poaceae > Panicum > Panicum hallii. Next base: position 51,534,652 of record NC_038042.1, on the reverse strand, counting down.
CACTGATCTCGAGGAGACATTCAACAGTTTGCGACGGTTTCGATGGAAGCTTAACCCAACGAAGTGCGTCTTTGGCATGCCACAAGGAAAACTACTCGGGTTCGTTGTTAGTCACCGAGGAATTGAAACAAACCTGGAAAAGATCAATGCCATCATAGCCATGGACGCTCCAAGAATGATCAAGGACGTTCAGAAGCTCACAGGTTGCTTGGCAGCGTTGAACCGATTCATCTCCTGACTTGGAGAAAGAGGACTACCCTTCTTCAAATTGCTCAAGCTCCACGACAAGTTCAAGAGGACCGAGGAGGCAAACCAGGCACTACAAGATTTCAAGCACCATTTGCAATCACCACCCATCCTGATGGCTCCCAAACCAGGCAAGAACCTACTACTCTACATCGCCGCGACTACTCACATCGTCAGTATGGCAATTGTGGTGGAACGACAGGAAGAAGGCCACGCCTTCGGGGTACAGTGACCAGTTTACTTCATCAGTGAAGTCCGCTCTGAATCTAAGGTTCATTACCCAACGATTCAGAAAATACTTTACGGTATACTCATCAATTCTAGGAAGATTCGCCACTACTTTGAGGCATACAATATCCTGGTGGTCTCCGACTTCCCATTGACAGATATCCTCCACAATATGGACTCTACCGGGCACATCTCCAAGTGGGCCATGGAGCTGGGAGCCCTCACACTCGACTTCAAGCCTCGGATAGCCATCAAGTCGCAGGCACTAGTCGATTTCATGGTGTAGTGGCGAGAAAACCAAGTGTAAGCCCCAACCAACCAGCCAGAGCATTGGGTCATGTACTTTGACGGCTCACTCAAGCTCGGTGGTGGCAGTGCAGGAGTACTTTTCATCAGTCCGAGAGGAGAACAGCTCAAGTACGTATTTCAAATTCTATTCGAGGTCTCTAACAACGAGACCGAGTACGAGGCATTATGGCACGGGCTACTCCTGGCAATCTCTCTGGGCATTAAGCGACTACTCGTCTACGGTGACTCCTTACTGGTGGTCCAACAAGTCAACAAGGAGTGGGACATCAACAAGGATACTATTGACGTCTACGTTACTGAAATACGTAAGCTCAAGAACAAGTTCTCGGGGTTGGAAGTTAACCATGTGATCCGCGACAATGATGCGGGCGCGGATGTGCTCTCCAAACTAGGTTCTGATCGAGCTAATATCCCACCGGGAGTTTTCGTTCACGAGTTGCATCACCGTTCCATCAGAGCACCAGACTCAATTTCCATCGCTTAAGGTCCTAAGGAACCCGACCGAGAGGTCTTCATGACCGAGGTCGACTGGAGGGTGGCCTTCATCAACTACATCCAGGAGCACAAACTACCCCCCGGTGTTGACCCAAAAGGCGCTGAAGCTACTCACATCCTACGGCGCAGTAAAGGGTATGTTCTAATCGGAGACAATTTGAACAAATATAGATCAGCATCGCGCATGCTCATGAAGTGCGTCAGCACGGAGGAGAGCAAAGAAATACTCCAAGAGATTTACAAAGGCATGTGCAGGAACCATGCTGCTTCTCGCACACTAGTCGGCAAGACGTTTCGATCTGGTTTCTAATGGCCGACTGGTTTGGCATATGCCGAAGCACTCGTTCGCCAGTGTACTAACTGCCAATTTTTTGGCAAACAGCCCCATGTTCCGGCCTCATAACCTCATCGCCATACCACCCTCATAGCCATTTGCATGCTGGGGTCTGGACATGATAGGGCCCTTAACAACTGCGCCAGGAGGTTTCACACACGTGTTGGTGGCCATCGACAAGTTTACCAAATGGATCGAGTACAAGGCAATCGCAACACTCACTACAGATTGAGTGGTTACTTTCATCTGCGACATCTTACACCACTTTGGCTTTCCCAACACCATCATTACAGATTTGGGATCTAATTTCCACTCGCATCAGTTTTGCGATTTTTGTAAACAAAGTTCCATTGAAGTCAAATATGTTTAAGTGGCTCATCCGCGGGCCAATGGCCAGGTTGAGCGCGCCAACGGCTTAATTCTTGATGGATTGAAGAAACGACTCTATGACGAGAACAGCACAAAGGGTGGCAAGTAGATCAATGAGATTTCATCAGTAGTTTGAGGGCTTTGCACACAACCAAGCAAAGCCACAAGCCAGTCACCTTTCTTTCTTGTATACCGTTCTAAAGCTATATTACCAGCTGACATGATGTGGAAGTCTCCATGACTGGAAATGTTTGAAAAAGGCGAGGCTGACAATGCTATATATATTGAGCTTGACTCAGCTGAGAAAATCCGATGCAATGCACTACTCCAGTCGGCTCGCTACTTATAAGGAGTTCGTCGTTACCACGACAATAACATTCAACGACGCTCTTTAAATATTGGAGATATGGTTCTTCGATGAATCCAGGATGATACCGGGCTACATAAGCTTAATTCATGATGGGAAGGACCTTTCATTATGCACAAGGTTACAGGCTCTGGATCTTATCGCTTACAGTATCCGGATGGACAGAAAGTACCCAATTCTTGGAATATTGAGCATCTACGTCGTTTTCATCCATGATCAACTGGGGACATCTTTTATTGGTGTTGGAGAATGATACTTCCAATACAACTCTATTTTACCGGCTTACGAAAGTTACTATACGTAACTTTGCTGAAGGAGCCTCGCTCCCATACTTCCAGTACCTAATTACTAGTCTCTGACTAGTGTCTTGGGTTACTGAAGGGGCCCTGCGCTTATACTTCCAATATAATGTTGTTCTACTGGTTTCCGACTGGTACTACACGCACGTTTGCAGAAGGGGTGTCGCTCCCTTATTTTCCAGTAACATATTACTTGTTTTTGACTTGTACACTATGTTATTGAAGGAACCTCGCTCCCATGACAAGAAGTTTACTAGTTTACGACTAGTTCTGCACATGTACGACTACTTCGACTACTCATCTTGACTATAATCCTAGTCAGGATCTACTCCGGCTAGATGGTTTCATCGACTATTCAAGACTCAGTGGCTATTTGCCCAATGTCTGGACTCGAGGGTTGGTGCAACCGCTCTGCTACGACTACTTTATGCTTATCATCTGGCTCCTGGCTTGGGGGCTTGATGGGACCAGGCACTCAGCGTGCTTCAAGGGATAGCTCTCATGCTTACATGTTCGATGTTGTACAATTACTCGACAATACCCGATCTAAGAGGCTTTTTAAGATTTATCTTGGGTAGATGTTTGTTAACTATTATTTCAGAAATTTTATTCCAAAATAAGAGGTTTGTTCAAATTATTACCCAAGGGACTTATTTAGTCATTGGCTCAGGGCATAAAAGTTGATTTGAGAGATAATTTTGGGTATTTTTTAGGATATTATTTGTTAACTATTTTTTCATGGAATCCATCCCGAAAAAAGAGATTTTCAAATTTACTACACCAATTTGCCCATATTCACCATCAAATCTTTACCGTCATATATTGCATGCCATGATTTCTTTGGATTCTTAATTCCAAAACATGAGGATTTGGATTCAAAGCTCGGGGGCTGCGGGAGACGTGTTACCAGCGATTTATTTTTCAAATCTGCTAGAAGATAAGGACAGAAGGCTCAAGATTAAATTGACCCTCAGCTTGATTCTGCGAGTCAACCTAAGGCTCGGGGCTACTCCATATGGAGTGCGAGTTTAATCGCACCCCATACAAAGAAGACTGGACAACTACTCGGGGCCTGAGCACCTCACAGTCTCGACACTGCTAAGGGAGTACTCGGAGGACACCAAGATGAAGTTTGGGAGAATTCGAAGACACCCTCAGAAGTACTCGGACGCGTGCAGTACTCGGCTACGAAGAGCTCAGGGGCTTATCAGACCCAGGCACAAGGGACTGTCCACGTGACACACTTCTCCTAGGATACGGGATGGGACATGGCCCACGCCCAAGATCTGTTATAACTACTCATAATGTAGTAGGATTACTCGTACAGTAGTGAAACTAGTCGGACATGGTAGGAAACTACACGAGAAGTACTCGGGTAGGACTCCTGAGCTTGTACCAGACTAGAACTTCCATGTAAACCTATCCTCCCAAACTATATAAGGGCGGACAGGGACCCTCTCGGGGACAATTACCATCAAAGGCAATACAAACCACACAGAACGTAGGGTATTACGCACTCAGCAGCCTGAACCTGTCTAAAATCTTGCACTCCTTTGCACCTTCGAGTTCCTGATCTCTGCGATACCCTACCTACAAACTCACCACCTCGGGGGTATCACTCGGTGGGCATGGCGGTAAAACACCGACATCAGCCACAACTCTTCCTATCAGGTTCTCCAGATCAAATTTCACCACAGTAATGATACATTTCACCGCCACATAAACCATTTCTTGAAGAATGTTCTCCCTGGTCTTCCTCGCGAATTCCTCAAACCTCCCAACCCTAATCAAGTCCATCCAAAAATTGCCACAAATCCAAGATACTATCCATTCTTCACGAACTGCCTCGGTGCCATTGATGGGACCCACATTCCTATTTCAACTGCCTCTTAAAAAGCTGCCCCTTTTAGAAATAGGAAGACAACACTGAGTATCAATGTTATGATTGCTTGTGATTTTGACCTTAAAATCACGTTTGTTTCTAGTGGATGGGAGGGATCTGCTACGGATTCTAGAGTGTTGAGGTCTGCTATGAGCAAAGGATTTGAGGTGCCTCCAGGCAATTTTTATCTTGTCGATGGCGGGTACGCAAACACCTCTTATTTTCTAGCACCGTATCCGGGAGTCAGATACCAATTGAAAGAGTTTGGGCTTGCACACAGAAGACCACAAAATTCAAAAGAGTTGTTCAATCATCGCCACGCGTTACTAAGGAACCATGTGGAAAGAACTTTAGGAGCGCTTTCCTATTCTTAAAGTCACAACCTTCCACAAGTTGAAGAATCAAGTAAAGTTACCCATTGCAGTTGATATATTTCACAATCTAATCAGGAAAATGGAAGGAGATGAGGAGTGGCTGGATGATCAGCCAGATAATATCAACCCTGCAGACTTTGTTGATTTGCCAAGTGGTGATCAGGGCAATGCAGCTAGAAGTGCACAAGGCAGCGCATTGAGAGACTCAATTGCTCAATAGATGTGGGTCCAATATCAGCAACATGAACATGGAGATTAGTCGACATTAGTTTTTTTTCCCCCATGAGTTGTAATAATTGATGAAGATTATGTCAATCAAATATTAATCATGAGTTATCATGTGATAATTGAATAAAATTATGTATAATATGGCAGTTATAGTTGGAAAAGCTTCACCAAAAGTTAGTATGATTTCAAGGGGATCGCCTAAGTTTGGTAGGATGCTAACTACGACAAGTAGTAGCATGAAGAAAGTTTCTCCTCAGAGCAGACTTGCTAAGACAGCAGGATCTCCAAAAGGTATGATATTTATTGTTTATTCATAATTTCTCAATACTCATCACAATGTACATTTATTATGTATGTGAATGACTGACCATGGTTTTTATAGGCAAACAAAGAGCAGTTTGGAACACGTAGTTGGAGAAGTCACTCGTTGAAATCCTTCACGAGTACAAACAGTGGTTGCAAAGGAGATAAGGGCTGGAACTTAGAAGATTGGAATAGAATGGTGAAGGAATTCCACGCACGGAACAAATTCGTATCATTCACCAAAAGTCAAGTTCAAGAGTAGGAAGGTCAACTAAAGAGAGATTACAAGATGCTGAAAGCGGCCAGACAACAAAGTGGGTCGTCTTGGAATGATAAGAGATGTATGGTCGAGGGATCTTCAGCTATGTGGGAGAACTTGCAAATAGTAAGTTGTTTTATGATCAATATCTTCCTTTGCATGTGATTTGTGATTTGTTTGATGCCTTACAATAATCTGTGATTATTCTTTGCATGCGTAGACATTCCCAAAGATCAAAAAGTTTCAAAATAACAAGGCCAGCTTTCCATTGTATGATGCACTTGGTGAGCTATATGACGGTAAGTTTTGATCTTGCTGTCCAAATTTATGAGTCCTGATCTTCTTTGTTGTGTGTTATTTTTCAAATTGTGTATTGTTTCTTTATTCTAAAGTAGGCCATCTTGCTGAGGGAAAATACAACTACACCACCCTTGATTAAATGGAAGATGGGGAACCCCTGCGGCTGCTAAAAGAATTGGAAGATGATACTCAACAACAAGATGATGATGTTGTGCTGCTTGAAGACCAAAGAAACTCAAGAGAGGAAGAAACTGAAGATGCAGATGTAAGTGAGGTGCAAAGAAACTTGACGGAGCAAGAAACTCAAGCTGACAAAGCTGTGACTGAAAAGTAAATAGGATTGGCTGCAGTAGCAAAAAGGAGACAGGAAAAACAAGATAGTAAGAGTAGTAAGAGTTCAAGAGTTGAGTGCATGATGGAGAGGTACATCGAGATGAAGAGTAAACAATCTGAGGATGAAACCGCACAGTTGGCTAGAGAGAAGGAATGTTCACAAGCTACAGATTACTCCATCAAGAAGTGTGTGTCTATGTTGAGCACAATGGATGTTACCAAACAAGAGAAGGTAAAGGCTTATTCAATTTTTAAGATCCTAGAAAATAGAGAAATCTTTCTGTGTGCATGCGAAGATGACTTGAAGTCTGCATTATGTTGGCTGAGAAGTGAAATAGCCCAGCATCACCAAAGGTTAGTTCTCATCCTTGTCAAACTTCTTCTGCTTGTAGCATTCTGCAAGCCTTAACATACTTTGTTAATTTATCTGTGCTATCAGATTAGCAATACCTGTTCTAATTTAATTTTGTCACAATATATACAATATATAACATGAATCAACTTGAGAGGTGGGCTTGGTAGTAGTTCCGCAATATATACAATATACACAAATTATATGAATCAATTTGAATTCCATGCCGTGGAACAAAGGCTGAGATTTTCTACGGTTGTAGAACCAACTGCAGGTTACTGTTCAATGCTGCCTAGAAGTGTATATATTGCAGATTTCTTGATTTGGTTGACCTAGGATCTCTTGAACTGTGTGGACCTAGTTTGGTTCAGTTCTTTGTGGACCTAGTTTAAATGATGATACATTTCTAGAAGCCATAGGTTTGCAACATTGTTTGCCTGTAAGAGACTTTAATTTGTGTGCAGTTTATCTTTGTTAGATGTTGGTACTAATCTTGAGCATCAGTGGTTGTAGCTTGTAGTGATTTGTTGCTTGCATGTCTGACGAGGGTTATTAGGGGTACCAGCCGAAGGACATTGCTGATTGCTCCCATTCACAGTTCCAAAGTGTTTTTAGTAATATGTCTTGGACTTCAGGTTCTTTGCTTTCCATAAGAAAGGGGTGCTATTCTATGGCTGTTTATATGTTGTATCTTCTGATCGTGACATTTCCTGGCAGTTGAGGATTCCAGTAATGGTGTATCAGCATCATCAGCAAACTTTCAGAGTTTAAGCCTACATTGATGATGCATGTTAGTTGCAAAAAAGGTCGCCGAAGGACCTGTGCTGTGAAAACAAGAGTGGGTCATTACATTGATGTACTCTTATTTATCACCATTTGATGATGTTGCACTTAAGAATGTGCCATTACATTGATGTACTCTTATTTATGTCAAACAAGAACATATGCTGTGCAATACTCTGATTTATGCCTGTGTTGTGTACGCCCTGGTTTTGTTCTTGCCAAACAGGCTTGCATGCAGCTGCTGTTTTTAATCCTGGCCTGGATTGGCAGGATTAAATCCTGGCCGGATTGAGTGACACAGGTGGAATCACTAAAACCGGGGCTGGAAGTAACGCTGCCCGGAATCCAAACCGGCAGAAACGAACGAGCCCTTAGGCAGCGCCTGGTGCCGGATAGCTGGCGCTGGTGGGGATGGGCGATCGGCGCATGCCTCCCGCCAGCCGTGGGCGGGGAAAAAAGGTAGCGCCGGACCCGCCGCGGGCAAGGAGCAGCGAACTGCAGGCCGGTCGCGCGGCTGGGAACGGCGGCGTCGGGCCGGCCGCGCTTGCCTCCTGCCCAGCGGCTGCCGGGAGCGGCATGCTTCCTGCTCGGCTGCGGGTGGAGAGCGGCGGCGCCGGGCTAGCTGTGGTCACATGACATACTTATTCTAAAATAAAAAAATATGATATGCCTCGTGCTCTACATCAGTTGTTACTGCTCGTATAGAGTAGAACTAGTCGGAAAATAAGGAAACTACCCGTGTAGTACTTGGGTAGGATTTCTGAGCCTATATTTGGCTAGAACTTCAATATAAATACGGGCAGGGATCCCCTCCAAACAACAACCACCAATTACATCATATAAGGCAATAAAAATCACCATACAGGACGTAGGGTATTACGCTCTCGGCGGTCTGAACCTGTCTAAATTTCGTGTTCATTGCACTTTCGAGTTCGTGATCTCGGAGACACCCCACCTACAATCTACCACCTCAGGGGTATCCCTCGGTGGATTTGAAGATTAAACACCGACAGGACCAGACCTATATCATGTTGTTGGGTGAGGTATGCTTCCGAAAGCTACCTTATTTGCCGATCACTTCGTCGGCACAGACCATTCAGCGTGCGAGTGACGACTCGACCGACCCCCAGGCTCGGGGGCAGGCACTGCCGACCATGTGGTGTCTCCTTTGACTCGGCCGGTACCTACGCTACTCGGCGTACTTTCGGTGGCTCGTCTAGCTCCCATGCTCGGAGGCTGGGCGCGACAAGGCACTCGGCGTACCTTCGGCGGCTCGTCTAGCTCCAGTGCTCGGGGGCTGGAAGCAACAGAGCACTCAGCATGTTTTTGGCGGCTCGTCTGGCTCCCATACTCGGGGCTGGACGCAGAAAACAACTCGGCGTATCACTATGCGGAAGCTGAAGAGATTTTCTCGGAATAAGATTTGTTTTGAGCGTAATTTACGATTCCTTTGGGAAAGTTATTTGTTTAACCATTTTTTGAGGGATCTTATTCCGAAAAAAGAGATTTTCGAATTTCTAAACCACTTTGCTTATTTGCTCATTTTAACCATTAAATCAAATTCTTATTTTTTTATACAATACATGCCACGACTGTTTGGATCTTTTTTCCAAATCTTGGGATTTGGATTCAAGACTCGGGGGCTGCAGGACACGTGTCATCGATGGTTTATTTTTGAAATTTTTGGAAGATAAGAGCAGAAGATTTAAGACTAATTTAACCCTCAACTTGATTCTTCGATTCAACCTGGCTACTCCATATGGAATGTGAGTTTCATCGCACCCCATATAAAAGAAGACTTAATAAATGCTCGAGCATGAGCACCTTACAGCCTCGATGCAACCAAGTAAGTACTCTCTCTGTCCAAAAAATAAGTTATTGTAGGAATCAAAATTTGTCCCAAAAAAAGTCATGTTACCTTATTTAGAAAGTGCATGGGCATGCAAGAATCAATTAGTACCAAATATGGGTAATAAATAGGGGCAAACATGATCATTTTACCTTGTTAATTTGTTCTAGAATTCCTAGGATGATTTTTTTTGGATGGAGTGAGTACTCAGAAGACACCTTTAAGATGGAGTTCGGGAGAACTCTAACATGCCTTCAGAAGTACTCGAAAGCCTGCATACTCGACTACGAAGAGTTCGGTGATTTGTCAGATCAGGGCCATGGGACTGCGCACATGGCGTAGATATTCTAGGATAAGTGATGGGACATGGCCCACACCTTGCACCTGTTGTAACTACTCGTACATGAGTAGAACTAGTCGGAAAATAAGGAACTACCCGAGTAGTACTGGGGTAGGACTCCTGAGCTTGTATTTGGCTAGAACTTCCATATAATCCTATCCCCCAAACTATATAAGGGCTGGCAAGGATCCCCTCCAAACAACAACCACCAATTACACCATATAAGACAATACAAACCACCACATAGGACGTATGGTATTACGCTCTCGATGGCTCGAACCTGTCTAAAGTTTCATGTTCATTGCACCTTCGAGTTCGTGATCTCGGCGACACCCCACTTACAATCTACCACCTTAGGACATTTCTCGGTTGGCTTGAAGGTTAAACACTGATAATGCGCGCAGCCGTCGTGGGAGAGGAGATGCGGGTCAAGACTGGAGGAAGGTGAGGGCAATTTGCCGCAATTTCTCCGAAGGGATGATGGGCAAAATGGTAATTTTGACGTGCAATAGCTGCTGGAAGCTAGTCCGCTTCAGCTTCTCGGATTTTGAGAATCTAAGAATCCGGATTCTGAAATCTTGAGTAGAATCCGGTCCGTTTGGAAGCTGGTGAGATTCTAGATTTTGAATTCATGTAATCAGGGTGCATCCAAACAGGCCTTAAATATGCTTTGGAAGTCAAGAGTTATGATGAGAGAATGTTTCTGTAATTCCCTAACTGATATAGATGCCATACATTACAGTCTTCATGACTTGATGCTCATTTGATATTTCTACGACGACCTCATCATGCGGTTACCCTTCAATGAGATCATTCTCATCTCTATATATATTGCAACAAGAGTAACACCACAGTTGTGACACACTGGAGGCCTTTTCATCAGATAAATAGAGCTGTAATAGAGTAGTACTTCAACCAAGGGTCTGTTTAGTTCACTTTGCATTTTTGCAAAATTTTACCGTAGCAAAGGAATCTTGCTAATTTGAAGTACTAAATGAAGTCTATTTGCAAAACTTTTTGCATGGATGGGTTGTAAATCGCGAGACGAATCTAATGAGCCTACTTAATCCATGTTTTGCAACAGTGATGCTACAGTAACCATCCGCTAATTATTGCTTAATTATGGATTAATTAGCATCATTAGATTCGTCTCGTGATTTACAACCCATCCATGTAAAAAGTTTTGCAAATAGACTTCATTTAGTACTTCAAATTAGTAAGATTCCTTTGCTACAGTAAAATTTTGCAAAAATGCAAAGCGACCTAAATAGGCCCCAAGAGATAAAAAGTACAAAAGTAGTAAAAGCAACCTAATCATGTGACCCCTACATCCAGGGTTGTACTATACTGGTTGAATCGAAAAGCGAGCGCACTCGTGCACGCCAATCAGGATCTGATGACTTGATATATATACCGGACCTTCTCTTGTAGTCCTTAATGTGCACCAGTCCCTTGACACGAAGCATCTCTTGGTTGGCCAACGTAAATCTGAGCAGATTAGCTTTGAATCTGCAGTGCCGGTTGCGCCGTCGATTGGCACCATAATAATCTGCAGCTTGTTCGTAGGAATACAAAGCATTATGCAGCTGTTGATGTTCCGTGTAGAACTCTGCTAGATCCACGCAACTCGTGGCAGCCAAATGCAGATTGTTTTTCTTGACGAACAATGCGATGGCCTTCTCCAGCGCATGCTTAGTGGCAGCAATCTCGCCCGCCTCTGCGTAAGATCGAGGTCGTCAGGGCACAGATTAGCACCACAATTGCTGCAAGTATCTTCACTGCGTACCTTTTTCTTCAATCTGGTTGTAGCACTTGGCGCATCGTAGAAGCGCAGATGCCGCGCTCAGTTCACCTTCATCGCCAAACTGCAGGTCCCAAGTCGCAACCGATCAACAGATGGATTACAGGATTAGTAATTTTACAATGAGTGGTTCGTCGACCATGACAAGACCAAGTCTGCCCGAAATCAATATATAGTAGCCATGCTGTGAAGCAAACCTGGAGGTCATAGCGGGCCTGCTCGCTGAAGGCCTGTGCTGCTTTTCTCCCTGCAATATCAAATTATTAGGAGCGATTGGTATAACATACTGAAAGAGGACCAAAAATATAACCTACACTTTTCAGCGAGGACGTAGGAGGTAGCCGCCTCCTCGAAAAGCCGTGAGATGTCCGGGCTCCACCCTCGCCGGTGCCGGCCAATCGACATGAATCGGTCGCCACGCGCCTCCAGAGCAGCTGGACCGAGCCTCTCCTCCTCGAAGAACATCACCTCGTACTCCTCCGTCGTCCCCCTGTCGCGCCGCGGGATCGGCTTAACAGCGGCATCACGTCGCGACAACGACGATGCTATGATACCCATCACGATTAGGGTGGCGGCGGAGAGTCCTATTTATCCTCTCTTTTTTGTTTGACACAAGACCTGTTTAGTTGGGGGTGGACGCGCCTTATATGGCCGTATGCTACTGTTGAATTGTGGTCCAAAGTCCAAACCAGCTTAGGAATCGGGGGCCTAAATTGCTTGTTTGGGCCTGAAGCCTTCACCGAAACGGTGGGGATACGGATCCAACTTTTGCACGATTGGTATAGTTTTGTCATTGCTGCCTCTGACTCTGAGCTATGATGCGTCTGCCTTCCGGGTTTGGCCTGTATACCGGTTTTGAAGGCAAAGCGTGGTATCTTCCCCACCTGCCTATCCGTCCATCCGTCCTACGCTTGCAGCCGGCCAGCCCTGAGCCCCTGACTCCCTGAGTTACTCCATCGTGCAATGCCTCATTGCCTCTGCTCGACGTTTCACATCGTAGGACGTGCGCCTGAAACTCGAATGCCACCAAGTTTACGAGCCTCCAGAGACGCAGTCATACGCGTCTACCCCCCAGGCCCGGAGCAGAGGACGGAGATGGATAGCTGAACATCCGAATATATTCGTATCCGCTAAAAACGCTAATATGGATAGCCTTATTAGTATTGGATTTCAATATAGATGCTATATGGATGTAATTTTTCTCTATCCGATTCCAAATCCATATCTGAAGTAAATATGGAATATTTACCGTATCCGTACCCGCAAAGAAAAAGTGACTAGTGAAACTATCTTAAACTTATCTCTGTAGCTAATTACTTAATGATATACACCATTTAAATTATTTAAAAGCTATCCATATGACTAATAATATTAATCCCAACATTATTAATGATATAAAAAAGTTAAGTTTAGTTATTTTAATTTATTTATTTAATGAAAAAATATTTTATATGTGTCAAATTACTTATTTATTTAATGGTTTCACCATTTTTATATACCTTAATTTTTCTATGTATTAGAATATTTATTACTTTATATTTAAAATTAATTTGATATATTTGACTATAAAAGTTATGCATAGATAGTATGTTATTTTTAATTAGCTATCTTTTGTACAAATGCTATATAGTATTTCTTTACTCTTTACTTTATAATGATTCTGATCTACTACAAAGTCGCTGGTAGAGCAAATTGATACTCACGATGACGTTATGTTTCAAATCGACAAGGTATCCGGATCCAGATCTAAATTTGAACTATTCGTTTTGTATTCATATCCGATAAGATCCGTATTTTTATTTGAACAGATTAAAATATGGTAAAAGATAACATCTGGATCCATTTTTATCCGTATCCGATCCCAATTCATCCCATGCACATGCTCTATCGTTGCACCAGGGGCGGGCCTAGTATGTATTTCCAAAATTTCTAGCAAAAATTTTTATATACATAGTATATAATATGTATATGTATCAAAAAATAGAAAATAAGAGTATGCCCAAAAGAATTCTTAAATCCTAGTCTCTAACTCTCTATATCCTTATGTAGAGAGTCATTCTAAATATTACTTCTCTCTGTATTCTTGTGTCCCCACGATATTTCCCTTATACCGGATATTCTATTTTTTGAACTTGGACATATTAGTAAACATGACCCACGAATTCGAAGGATGAAGGTCTAAGACTCGGTTCTAAAATGGCAAGTATTTTGGATGGGGTGTGCATTTTTGTTCTTAAATGTGAGAAGGGAGAGAGATGATTTAGAATGTTGCTACCTTAAGAGATTGGTTTTACAGAACTTTTGGAGGGAGGCTTTCCACTAAAAATTCTAAATTCGTAATTAGAATAGCTTTTAGGGTGTCTCTTGAAAGATGATCTAACTTCGCAAAACAGATTTCTCAATCTCATATTGCCTCTTGACCTCAAATAGCCCACTTCCCCCTCTTCTAGACCGAGACGCGACAATCCAGTCGCGACCCCCAACCAGTACCGACCCTAGGTTTCCAATCCCATCGATCCTCCACTTCCCCTTCCCACCCATGTGGCTGCGTCCTTTCCGCTTCCGGCCGTCGGCAGCGAACCCGAGCGGCGCGGCGGGCGATAGCTGCCTGCGACGAGACACGAGCGGGATGCGGCTCTGGAGACTGCCGCAGCGCACAACGGCGGTCAAAAAAAATCATCCTTTAAAACTACCCGGATGCCAAATTCTAGACCCCCCTGCTTTGCACTGAAACTGGCGGAACATAGAGCTCAGCTCTACCCTGCTCTGTAGCGCCCGAAGAGGACTAGAGGTGTGAGCAAGGCTGCCCAAGCATGCATTGCAAGTTACAGCAGGCCGTAGGTAGCACCGTAGCAGGCATATGCATGGCCTCGTGGCGTACGAGGCTCTGCGCCTCATGATTCCATCTACAGCTACGAGTACAACACTGCCACGACCTGAGCCGGGTAGCTAGCTTTATGAGAGTGTCCTGCCAGTGTGGTCACCACCCACCAGCGTCTCGATTCGTCAGACGAGAGCGGAAGCAGTCAAGCAGGTTCGACGCGTCCGGTCATTTCCTGCTGCGGCGAGCGGCTCTGTCCTCCAGTTCGAGACGGAATCATTCCGTTTCCTGCCGCTGCGTGCGCTCCTCCCAGGCCCATCCCCAGTTCCCAGCTCCGATCGGAGATGGCGATGAGATGCTCCCTGCCTCTGCCGTGCTTTGCCCGATTCGCGCAGCGCTCTGCCGCTAACCCCTGTCGCTGTCCCCGGTTTGACACTAGCTTTCTGTCTAGACGGATCGAGCAAACGTGCGTGCCATTTTCAGATTCTCTGCATCTCGCGATTTGGAGGCTGCTACCCATCTCTTGTTTTGCTATTACTTGCTGGCTCCAGAACAAACGGACGGTGGTTTGGTTCAGCTGGCAGTAGCATACAGATGAACGTGCGTGCATCCAGAGCCCTGTAGCATGGCAATTGAGGGGGTAAAATGCAGGTAGAGGAACAAACGCAAATGCATGTTTCTTACTGCCGCCCAGTACTCAAATCAGCGATTTCCTGCCAGATCGGACGTGTGAAAAATGGGCCAGGTACCCCCACGGTGTGTGCCTTTGGGAACGCACACACACCATCTGAATGACCTGATAGGACGGAGCAGCAGACCATGAGTGTACACTTGCGTCGTCGTCGTCATTAGCATGCCCTCATTTACTGCGGATCCATCCGCCGTTCACCTGCAAGAGCATGACTTGCAAGCTCTCTTCGTAGACAAGTCCAGCGGTTCACGGCCGCGTAAATGCAAGGGTACTAGACTCTACTAGTGTCTACTGGACTAGGACTCGTACACATTTTCTGTAAGCGATCGGCGGACGGACACGGACGGAACAGCAGATATGCTATGCCCAAGAAAGCATATCATCTACACGTACGGTCCAGATCGTCCTTCCGGATGTCTTTTCTGGGAACCTGTGCTGGCTGCAGCTAGCTGAGAGGCGCAGCACTAAAACCGCACGGTCGCCTTGCCTTGGCTAGTCCACTCTGTTAGAATTAAAATTATATTAGTAATCAACCAGTCCACATGAAAGATATTTCTTTGTAGATAGATATAATCTTATAAACCTGTCGCGAAGAGGCTTCAACTCCGAAGGAACCTATCCTTTGAACATACCCTTTCATCATCGTGTATAAATATGCAGTGATACTGATTTTACTTTCTAATTTTAACGTATTATCAGCACGCTCTCCACTGAGCGAGAGAAGAGAAGATGGCGAGAATTAGATTGTATCGTCTTCGTTGGAATCGGCAACCGAGGCGTTATCACCGTTTTCTGCCGCAACTCGTCGTCTCGCCGACATCATCCCAACAGCGGCGGCCGGCGACCCACCCACGACAACAACTCGATGGCATAACCGCACGCATCATCAGCCACGGCGAGGTCTCCGAGAACAGCCTGCGACGATGCCAGTCTCCCTCACGGCACTGCAACTGACGCAAGGCCATGGAAACAGGAGTACAGGAGAAAACGAAACGAAGAAGGAAGAAAAGATCGGCGACCAAACGGCGAACTTCATCGGCCACAACAACGTTGGCCTCGCGGAACAGCACTGGGACAACAACATAGCGAAGGAAGAAGAAGAGCAGTCTCACCGATGCGTCACGTCTTCTTCGACGACGAGGAGATGATGTCCAATTTCTTCCCGGCGGATGGAGTGCATCACTGTTGGAGTGTTGGTGTCTCCGGCGATTCCGTCGAACGCATCTCCCACGACAGCGACAACACCATTATCATATTCTGGATTGGATCGGTGAAGAAGCAACAGTTCTTGTCTTCCGCTGAGTTTGGCCAATCATGAAAGGCTGAAAGAAGAAACTCGCAGGCTTCTTCCTCTTCACCGCACCAGGCCGATTTCTCCATCATTATCCTCACCGGCGTCCAAGAACTCCAAGATGAGTGGCATAGCCTCAACTGCAGGAACAAGAACCAGAGGCTAATGCTCAGGCCAATAACAGAAGAATTTCTTCTCAACCTATCTCTTCAATTTTATTTCTTCTTTATCTTGCATTGCTAATCCATGGCATGCAGGAATATTTTAATGCTTCGGCCAATCGATACTTGTTCTTCACTGCCACTCATGGCTGCTAGACGGCCAAGCAATTAATTCAGACACAATAACGAGAAGATCGAGAACAGAAGAAAGGAAGGCCATAAGAACAGCGGCCACTGGCTACTTGCTAGCGACGACAATCGGAGAAGAATAGAGAAGAAACGACAAGACTGATAGCCTTCATCCTGTCAAATTATGGCGGCATCCAAATTAAACAAAGCTGTACAGAGGGAAATAGAAAAAGGTGCTGTAGAGCTCATCGATAAAAGAACCCCCTCTGTCCTCGATAAAAGAACGAGAAGCTAAGGGGTAGGCAACGCCAAACGGCCACGGTAAGAATAGATTCACGGCAATCTAAGACTAATGCACACAAAAAAAAAAGAGAACAGCGCCAAAAGTGCCTCAACGGTAGGAAACAGAGTTTCCATTCCGTGGTAAAGGCTTGAAAATGCCTAACAAACTTAATTAAAGAACTTAACTTAATTAAGTATCAATTGTCATGCAGTAATGCGCTTAACTCAAGTGAAATTATATGCAAAAGATAAGTATCACCTCATCACCTTGTACACTATAAAATTCCAAAATCTTATATATTGGTCATGCAAGGTAGTACCTTATTACTACTGCGGGATATATATACCGACTATCCTCAACATGTGTATCCAATATTAAAGTTTAGGATGATTAATGGTTACATCTTCCTTTGTAGTGATTACCTTAATTCATATATCATATTAGCCATACACAAGGTAGTATCATGATACCATTGCAGAATCTACACTATCATACAGTGACTATCCTCAAAGTGCGTACCTAATTTTGAATATGAATTAAATAAGATCTACACCAACATGGTAACCACCCACTACTAGTATATTAGTATAACACATATGAATGGAGTCCAAGGCATCTATTGTAATGACGCCAAACTATACCTAATAGCAATGAGTTTCTCGTCCACTAATATCAGATCTATACCATTTAGGTAACTAACTTTGATGTGTTAAATTGCAAGTACGTAATAACAGAGTTAATATCTAGATGATGACTATCATTCATCTTTGATAATGCAGCGATTTTATCGCCTATTAACTATGAGGTCCACACACTATACGTAGGTCACGTAGCATCTTGGATCTACAAAATTTTGCATATATCAATTTAAGACCCATCTTGAATTCACACTTTAGGCATTCATCTTTGCTGAGTTAAATAGTAGAAAATAGTGCAACAAATTTTGGTGACTATCTTCAATTAAATATACAGAGCCTATGTTTTGAAGATGATCCTTGGATCATTTATTAATTGTGGAATAAAGTTCAAAATAATCATTTATCCTTGCATGCCCAAGAAAGCATATCATCTACACGTACGGTCCAGATCGTCCTTCCGGGTGTCTTTTCCGGGAACCTGTGCTGGCTGCAGCTAGCTGAGAGGCGCAGCACTAAAACCGCACGGTGGCCTTGCCTTGGCTAGTCCACTCTGTTAGAATGAAAATTACATTAGTAATCAATTAGTCTGCATCTTTTTATAGAAATATATCTCTTTGTAGATAGATATGATCTTCCACGAAAGGGTATGAACCTATCGCGAAGGAGCTACAACTCCGAAGGAATGTATCCGTTGGACACACCCTTTCATCATGTATAAATACGTAATAATAGCAGTGACTTTTTATCACTTTATCGATTATTGGATATTCCACTTATAATCAAGTATCACCTTGGTTAAAGAAATATGCACATCAATATTTTATTCTATATAATATACGATCCAAGTAAATTAATTATATACATGATCACCTCATGCAGGACATGACTAATGTTTTCGCAATGGATTTTTCTTTTTTCTAAACTCATATTGAATGGGGATTAATTCTCTAGTATAGGCACTAGATATCAATCATATTATTGGGATGCTCATGACACCATTGTCACCATAGCTCTACCCAGAAGAAGTGCCAATCCATTTCTAAAATAACCACACATGCAACATAGTGTGTTCCACTACTCAATTTTTTTTATAGAAAGATGAGTATTCAAAGGAATAGGGCCCATCAACTTTTACAATTTTCAATCGAAATTGCTAACAAAGAATGTAATATTGCCTAAACATAAGTAATTATTTACTTAGTTATCTATCATGATTTTAAGTTAAATGGTAATTTACAAAGCAACGGATCTCTAAAACACATATGATCATATGTCAGTAATGGCAAGCCTCACATTTGCCCAAAGGTGTGGTTGTATAGCTTACATGCATACCGAATTAAACATTTGGTTGAATCATTCCTCCAATCCATTGGAGGTAGTCGAGTTTAAGGGGATAAGTCTGAAGCTCACTTCAACAAATGAGATCCAAAAATTTTTCATATTATACTAGAATTAATATTAGTTAAATATCATACTACACGCGTAGTATATTGCCCATCATACATATCATGTAATTATACATGATATTCATATCTTGTATGAGTTAAAATTCATACTAAAGTTCATTTGGGATCCAACCAGATAGAAAAGGAAATTTGTTTAGTGGAGTATTGCACCGCTAACATGAACATGGAGATCATATTCTCGTTATGGATATTCAGTTATTAATCGTGGATGCACTCATGCATCACCGCTATATATTTTCACAACATTCATTTATATGATTTCATATTGAAATCTATTACTAAGATTGATGATGAAATATAGCACTCAACTTGGTACGATGGCTTGGTACAATGGATATAAAAACTAAATACACATAAAAAATCTTTTATAGCATTTGGAGTGTATTATGCATACATCAATCCAATACTACATGTTACGTGCAAAATAATTTTTCAATCTTAATAGAAGACTTGGCATGATAGTCTTGGTCATTCTGCATAAGGGATGATAAGAAAAATTATTATCAATTTTATTAGTCATAGCATACATTCTTGTAATCCTCAGATTCTATGTGCACCTCATGTGTCACAAGGAAATTGATTTTAAGATCACATTATCTTAAAATTTTAAAAAATAAGCCATTCAGTGGATTACGTAGTTACTCTAAAATGCTTGTTCACTTTACTCTTAAGGTACCACAATTTTACCAAATTTATTGCTTGTATTTTAATTAGAGCAAAATATCCCGGATAAAGGATCAAATCCAATCTTATGGAATTATTTGGTTTTGGGAACTATAACATTGAGTACTATATGTCCATATTAATTATTAGCTAATTGAATCTCTTATCAAGATAATTTAAAATGTATGACCAATGAAATAGAATTGCAATTTATCTTGATAAATGCGGATTTAGACACCATATTATTATAACAAATTCATTAGACTACAATCATAAGGCTCCTTCCGTTGCAGTTAGTACGTGGAGGATTGACCTCAGCCAAATATTTTCCTTCCGCGTGTCGGTTATATTTTACACATGATAATATCACCATCTCAATATATGTTCATGGCATTGAGGATCTATAAGAAGGTATTATTATCCATCATAAGTACCTTTGATCGCTCATAGAGGATTAATTTACAGCCTGTATACTGACTACACTGTTGAGGGTAATTCCTAGCATTAAGGGGAGATAAATACTATATATATAATGTTAGGAATCCAAAGTAAATGGTATACAAATTCAACCTTCATATCCGCGTACGCACTGAAGAATATCTTAAGCACAATTTACAATATCAGGCTTGAACAATTGGGGAAAATGAAAATCGGAGAGCAAAGCGTGCAGCTCATCTCCAAGCTAATGGAGATAGATTGGACTAGTAGTTAGTTAAGTAGGAGTTAAAAAGAGGGACCTGCGTGTGCTTGTCAGCTTGTGGGCCTACGGTCTACGGGCGGTAGTAGACTAGTAGTAGTGTGTGCGGTGCCTGCCGGCCGGGCGTCCCAACAGCGGCGAGAGGGAGACGGCAAAAGCGTGACGAGGTACTGGTCGCTGTCACCGATGCACAGTGGCTCCCCGGCCCACGAGACCTTCGAGCCTTCACGGCTGCCCTTGTTCGTGGCAGAGGCCACCAACCACGTGAGCGGGCAGGAGCAGCCAACAGCAGCAGCAACATGAGCTGTGCTCCTCCGATCCTCCTCCTCCTGCTCCGTCACAACGGAGAAGAAAACCCCATTAATGGCCACGTCCATGATCCATCATACCCAGCTAGTCACCTCATGGCTCATGAGAGATTGCCGTAGCCAATTCAGAATCGCTGTGCCAGTAGTACTGCGTGCTACAACTTTTGATTCTCTTTTCCTGCAGGGCACTGTAGTGCACCTGTACATCGACTCCATATACTAGCTAGCAGTGCACTCTGCAACTCATGTAAAAACCTTGCAGAGATGCTAGCACAGGAAGAACTAACCCATGCATCAGACTCCACTAGCGCCATGGCACATGATGCCACGCGACCTGTGTGACCAACTTTACAAAAACAAACCGGCCGAATCACGCGTGCGTGTATGGAACCTGCCCAGCACCTACACTGCTACATACACACTACAGATACATTTTCTGGACTAGTGAAAGAAAAGAACAGAGAGAGGTTGGTGATAGGTTGCTAGGTGTTAGCTCTACCAGGCCAAGCCGTGCGCTTCCAAAGTTCCAACTGATGCTGCTACTATACTAGTACTACCGGGGTAGGACACCCAGCAACCACACCACACCTTGCACGGTCTGAGCATTCGCTAGACACGGCCGGGCAGAAGTGAAACCGTCGATACTGGAGCACTGGTTCCTTCCCTTCCCTGTCACGGACCGTGACCCGTCCACACTGTCGTGTCCCGAGCACGGGTCGTCTCCGAGAACAACAAAATCGCCGGAAATTTGCCGGGATTCAACCTGAAATGAACAAATGCCACGACTCGTGCAGCAGTCTACTGTCTACGCTCGCATTGCTGCTGTCGAGAGCGTATGTAACCAGTGAGGAACCGGGCCGCGCCGGTGTGGGGAGAGCGCTGTCCGTGTCCACACGACCGGCGACTGGACGGACGGCGACCAGGCGACTCCCGACTCGACAGGCTGACAGGGACACGGCCCAAAAGCCCAGGGACTGGGGTCGCCATCGCCGGCCCCGTCCAATCACGATCTGACGGCCATGACCGTGCCGCCACGTCACGCGCGCCCCCACACCCCTCACGCTTTTTTCCGGCCCCACGCCCCCACCACGTCCCCCTCCTCGCCGAACCCCGCACTGGGGCCCTGGGGCCGGTGGTCGCTCTCCCTCGCCGCCCAGTTCGGCAGCGCCCACCCGGTGCGACCCGGGCCCGCGCGTCATCCGCCCATCGCCCCCCCACGGACGCGCCCAGCCGCGCGTGCACCAACCGCTCCGCGCGCGCGATCCGCCTCGGGCGGCGCGCCCCCTTCCAGCTTCCCCAGAATCCCCCCAGATACGGCAGGCAGGAAGGCAGGCGCGGGCCCACCCGCGGGCGTCAGGAACGCAAGCGAACCTGGCGCTAATCCCCCCGTGTTAACTGTTAAGGAATAATCCCGCAGGATAATGACCGTCCCCGGCCTGCCAAATCCAATCCCGCCCCCCGCGCTGGCTGGACGGAACGGATGGGGGCGCGCCACGTGGCCGCCGCCGGTGGGGCGGGGCTCCAACCGCCCGGCCTCCAAATGTGGAGGGCGAGTCCTACAAAACCGCGAGCCGTTTCACGGCGAAGGATGGCTGGGCTGGCTGCAGGCTGCTGATATCTCAGCGGATCATCATGGTCGCGTCGCCGTACGCGAATACTGCTCGTGGTATTATTATACCGGGGCACCGTATCCGTGTCTGGTCTACGTACGAAATCAATGCGGCCGTGATGCTAGGCGAGGAGGCGACCGTGAGGCGGGCCCACTGGCAGCGAGAGGGAGGGGGGGTGGCGACGGCCGGGGCGGAACGGGCACCGCTGCGACGGAAGGAGCCAAGCAGGCAGGGGGGGCAGGGCACGAGGCGCTGCTCATGCCGGCAGTGGAAGGAACGGCGCGTGCAGGTGGCGTGGCAGGGGCGCTGCGGCCGAGCCAGAAGGCAAAAAGGAGAGGAAAGGCAGCGGGCCAGGCAGCAGAACAAAACAAAGTTGCAGTGCAGCGGCAGTGGTACGAGCCATTGCCGGTGTGGCTTTCAGGAATCAACGCTGTGCACTGCACCAGTGGAAAA
Source organism: Panicum hallii (assembly GCF_002211085.1). Lineage (NCBI taxonomy): Eukaryota > Viridiplantae > Streptophyta > Magnoliopsida > Poales > Poaceae > Panicum > Panicum hallii. The sequence goes on along the minus strand of NC_038042.1, from coordinate 51,511,990 downwards.
GCGAGCTGCTTGCTCCTCTCCTCTGCGTAACCGCATTGCTCGAGTCCATGAAGCTTTTGCTCCTGGTGGAGCTAGCGTTCAATGCGAGTGCCTGGGATATTCGGCAGAGCATGTAGCACACGGAGGATGCAAACAGAAAGCTATGGCTTTCCCCATTGCTAGATATGGATCAACATGCCAAGAACCAGAGCGAGCTTTGCTGCTAGATGCTTATACTAATAGTCTATATATATATATATATATATATTTCATAATCCCAGTCGCCTCGAACGGAAAACGAAATTAACAGCAACGACAGAGCATTGTGAATAGGTACAAATCAATGAAACAGAAAAAGGGGTAGAAGCAAAGCTACCATTATAACCAACAGAAGATGCTTCTTTTTTCTCCACCTCTGTTTTTTCCCATTTTTTTTGTGACTTTTTAGTTTCCATGGATTTATCTCCCTGATGATGCTCACCTCGAATCGCCTCCGGCATTGGAGTTATCCAGAATGACGGCGCTAATCCGCCTGCTGCCTGATTGCTGGCTGCTTCAAGCGCCCGGATTGAAGCGGGGATCTGACACGGCAGAGAGCTCCACCTCCTCGGACGGCGGCGCCACGTTCAGATCGATCATGCCGGGGCTGTTGATCGGGGACGGAGGGGCGGAGGCGGCTGCAGTGGCGGTGGCGGTGGAGGCCTGCGCGGCCACCGCGGCCGCGGCGCCGCACACATGGGACCGCTTGTGGCCGCCCAGCGCCTGCCCCGAGGCGAACACGCGGTAGCAGTGGGGGCACTCGCGCGGCTGCTGCCTCGCGTCCATGTCCTCGTCCCCGTCGTGGTTCTCCGGGAATGGCGACGCCGGCGGCTGGGGCTGCGGGAGAGGAGGGGGAGCCACGGGGGGCGCGCAGCACCCGCCCCGGCCGCCGCGCACGTTGCTGGCGCGGTGCCCGCCCAGCGCCTGGTAGGAGCGGAACACCTTCTTGCACGCGACGCACGGGAACTGCGTCCGCTTCTCCGCCGGGGCCCGGGCACGGGCCGGCGCCGGCGGGAGGGGAGCAGGGGGCGCGTAGCCCTCGTCGCTCCCGTAGTCGTAGTAGTCGTCCTCGTCGACCGCGGCCGACGGCCAGGAGTCGCGGGAGAGCATCATCAGGGACAGCGCCACGTCCTCCTCCGGGGTGGCGACCTCCGAGAGCGAGCTCACCGGCTCCGCCTCGCCCCAGGCGGCGGCGGCGGCGTTCACGCGCTTGGCGTGCGGCGGGGTGGACTCGGCCTCGCTCTCGCGATCCGAGAAGGCGGCATCGGCGACGCGAAGGCTGCGCTTTGGGTTCTCCCGGAGCCCGTAGGTGGAAGCAGGCATCTTGAAGCCGGAGTCCTCGTCGGCGGCGGCGATGGAGGTCGCCGCGGAGGACGCCGAGGAGATCTGCTGCTTCACGGCCGCCGCCGCCGCCGCCGCCTGGGATGCAGCGATGGAGTGCGAGCGCATATGTCCGGCAAGGGCACGGGGGCTGGCGAAGCGGCGGGAGCAGAGCTTGCATGTGTTTTTCGCCATGGCGACGGAGCTTGGGGAGAGCTCGCGTGGAGCTCTCGGCAGGAGCAAAAATGGTGAGGAGAGAGAGCGTGAGCCAGCGAGAGAGCTGCGGGGAAGTTAGAATATAGCGGAACAGACAGCTTCTCTCCTAGTATTTATTTTTTTTTCTTTTCAGATTTTTCCTTTCCTTTCTGCAGATTTATTTTTCTTTTCCATGGTTGACACCTTCAATCGCGGTGAGTGGGAGCTTTGTTGGTGCTCGGCTCATGTAAATCGAAGCAGAGATATTTAGCAGCCTTGACTGCTTAAATAGCTTCCTGTTTTTTAGGGGCCATCTGCTCCGGTTGATATGGGATCATCAAAATTCACAACTAATGCCTTGTATTTGCGCCAAAGATGCCAGACCAAATAAGTTTTGATCCTCTACCAAACAATAATCAATGCCATTTGCGGTTTTGCTTGCGCCGGTTGATTTCATGTTAAATGGATGCCAAATGGTGAGTTCTCTCCCCTTTTTCGAATTAGATCTTTAGGACGTAAAATATTCAAATTAAGCTATATTCTTTTAGGTATGCTACTCACTTCTCACACTATCGAAGGGAGATTACTTTCATTGTTCGTGTGATATTTATGCCTTCGTCTAAAATCCACTGATATAAATTTTTACCATTGTTCATGTGACATTATGCCTTTGTCCAAAATCCACTGATACAAAATTTTATATAACCAATTCAGGTAGCTTTAAGTAATACTACAAGTGAAATCCAATAAAAAAAGTTCCGGTGTTCGAACTCCAAAACATCTTATAACAAAAGAAAATTTGATATTATCTTTTTTCCATGTGACTGTACTACAAGCTGATCCTTTTAGTACAAGCCAGAAAACGCACACCGAACGTGCACGCCACGCACGATACCAACGTGCCCATGCACCCCGGGCTCCTTGCACCCCATGCACACCCCTTGCAAGTCTACCGAGTAGTAACCGAGCCCATTGAAACGCGAAGAACGCGCCAAAATTCAGTGGAAAAACAGTGTCCAGTCTGGAACCAACCCTCTGGTGCCGGCCGCACCCAAGCATGCCTGCGCATCCAAAGCAGCAAAACCCCGCAGGCGCGCACACACTTGGGCGTACGTGGAACTTCGGCGAATAGCCATTGTCCGGGCTGTGACCAATCCTGCTGACTGCTGTCTGACGCGAACGCCCAATGCACCCCTCAGGCCCTCACTGATAAGCCACGCAGAGGATCAGCAGTCAGCAGACACACCGTTTCGTCAAGGATGACCAACGTACGTGTGATGTACAATCGATGGGCACCACGAACGAGTTTCGAACTGCAAACACAACTGAACTGGTGCCCAACCGCACATGGGAGCAGTCGAACACACGCCATCTTCTTATGATCAAAGGCGTAAACATGGTTACGCGGAATTGGTCCAATAAGTTTATCTTTACTGGATAATAGCCACTTACCCTTGAAAACATTAAAAAAAAAGAACCGAGCATAGCTTAATTGGTTAAAACACCAGGGTGGTGCTAGCTACTCGAGTTTGAACCTCGGCACACACTTCCTATGGAGTCCAAGTCAATTTGATCCAATCTAAAATAGAGTAAAATAAAATAAAAAGGAGGCAGAAAACTATCATCATGCATTCATGCATCGAACATACGACAAGCTATCTTAGGTCAACAATGCCTCGCGAATCTTCTTGTCCTCCTTATCTCTAGCAAATTGATTGTGTAAATAAATTCACCGACAAGTAACCATCTCTCTTTTTTCCCCACCATTAGTACATAGTTGCCAAGCCTTTATTTTTTTAAAAAAAAACAGACCAAAAACCTACTGCTAATCCGCCTGGAGACCAGAATGAGCGGCTACCGAGGCACCCCCTAAACGGCCTTAAGTTCAGAGTATGGAGAATGAGATGCATGCAGGGCCAGGAATGGAGCGCAGGGTGGTCGCAGGGAGGACCAGATCAAAGCATGGTGAATGATCAAGGTGGGGGCATACTCGGGTAAAGACTAAAGAAAATGCCAGTTCGTTTCAGCAGCCATTTTTGTGTAGTACTTGTCGTCTAGCTTGGTGCTCATGCACCCTCATTTCGCAATTGAACTACTGCTACTAGTACGGGACGTGGCGATTAGATCTCCTCGGGATTACTCTTTTGCGAGGGAAGCAGGTGCTACCAATTCTTTCGCCTCCAAGGGTCTGCAACGATCGCATGCAGTGCAGGGATGGTAGCTTAGCCGGGCCAGCAGCAACGATGCAGGGCGTTTTTTCACGCTAGAAAGCGGCGTATCTGGGGCGTACGGTGGCAACGCTTTTGGTGCGCTCGATCTGAAGCCCTTTTCCGCCGAGGCACATTTTTCCCCCCGCTGGTCGTGGGTCACGTACGAGCATGTGACCGATCACCGCGCCGATGAGCGGCCAAATCCACATGATTACCCCCACCAGGTACGAACCGGCTACCACCAGGCCACCACCACGGCACGGCACCACCAGGTGTAGGCGTAGGCGGGCTGCTGCCACCGCTGCGCCGGCGAGCCGCTCGTTCGAGTCGCCCTGCTGGCCGGTGGCTGCAGGCCGGCCGGAGATGCTTGGTGCATGCTGCGTAGGGACTCGTAGGGAGGGGCGCGGCCGGCGGCCGGGGATTAAATTCGATCGGCTGCCGCGCGCAGCACACTATCTAGTATGGTGTGGATGGTGGTACGGGTACCCGGAGCTCCATTTTGTCTCTCCTTGCTTAAAAAAGTCAAGCTTCAGCTTGGCTCCATTGGCTTCGCTTTAGCGAGCTAGGAGTACGTTCCAGCCCTTTTGGTCCAATCCAAGGGTTACGTTTCACTGTGCTGGTGCGCGAAAGAAAACCAAGGTCCTGTTTAGATTGCAAGCAACTTGCAACAGTGTTACTGTAGCATTTTCGTTTGTATTTGACAAATTTTATCTAATCATGGACTAACTAGATTTAAAAGATTCGTCTCGTGATGTACAATTAAACTGTGCAGATAGTTATTTTTTTACATACATTTACTGCTCTATGCATGTGTCCTAAAATTGATGTGATGGAGAGAGAGTGTAAAAAGTTGGAAGTTTGAGAGCATCTAAACAAGGCCCAAGAGGAGAATTTCGTTTCCTTCTCCGGTCGCCCCTTTTCTTCGCCCCCTCTTTGTCTTCAGCCCTTTTGCTCCTTCAATTCCTGGTGATCTGTTCCTAGCTGCAGGGTACTGCTGCTAATTGCGGTGCCCTTTTTGCGCCGTCCAGCGAGTACCAGCGCAGCCCTACAACTGCCATACTGGCCGTGCTCGTACTTCGTTTCGCAGAATGACAGGATGGCGGTGGTACACCGGCAATCGCCACGGCTCCTGGGTCCGTCCGGTGAAGCGAGGCAGGCCGGGTACAGTACAGACGGGGCCGGTGGCGGTGCTCCCCCTGCTCCGTCGTCGGCCGTGCAGGCAGGGGTGGTAACTGCCGTTCAGTGCGCAACGATCCAAACGGGACGCTGGCTGCTGACGCGCGCGGCGCCACGCCACTAGCTGGTGCCGGCCGCCGGGGGCCGTGCCTGCGCTGCGCGCGCGCCCGCCGTCTTCCGTTCCAGCCGAGCTGACGTCGCGCGCGTGGACCGGACTGCTGCGCGGCTGCCGGCTGGACGGCGGACTCGCTCGAGCCAATCCAGCCTGCTGAGCGAAACCCGCTAGCACCTAGATTTGGCTGGTTCTCTGCATTTTGGAAGGTAATTAATCGCTGTTAAGGTGCAGTGAAGAGCAGTTGTTCTGATATTTTTCAGCATGGTCATCTACAGCGTCTCCCATGCTAACAAGCAGCTAAAGATTCACTCCTAGTCATAGCTAGGCAGTGACAGCGAAGGCCCATAAACAAGGCCACAAGTACTTTCTTTATATATAAGTTGGATTACTGGAACCCCTAGAGGTGTTTGGTCCCTTATCACACAAGCTTCTGCGGCACATACTTGTGGTCATTGCGTACTCATTAGTGGCACCGAGATGCTGTGCTGGCTACCGTGACGCACGGAATGTGCGTGCGTTACGGTTCAATGGTCAAAGCAGAGGAGGAAGACTCCAGGCTAAACAAGCCACCACCAACGCCTACATCTACTCGGGATTCAGTGCCAGGCGACTGAAGACCGGACTGAACTCTGCTAGTGCTAGCACCAGCCTATCTTCGTTCAGAATTCAGAAAATATTCCGACTACTTTTGCTCACGTCGCCTTCCTGACCGATCGAGGGCCTTTACTACGGGCCGGGAGTAGTCAAAGGGGGAAGTAATGGCCTCCTTGGCATTAGCAACTGATGGATGGATGAGGAATAGGAGTGTGTGTGCATGCATGCACAAATGGATCGGTAAAAGATGCGAGTGTGGATGTGCGAGTATGATGAGTGCCGCGTGCTTTGGATCCGCGGCGTCCTAGTCAGACGGCACCCGATCGCGGTGGAGGCGCTCGCAAAGTTGCAAACTTGCAACCGTCCCCTGCGTGCTCTCCTCTCCAAGCTCGCTTCTCCAGTAAGGCAGCAACCGATGCTCTCGTGTCGAAACATGTCTGCCGTGCAGCTGCAAATTGCTACGGAAAATCGTGTGCTGATTGCTGGACAGCAGGAAGTTTAAGCGAACCTCGCTGACCCGTTGTACTTTTTGGTGATTCGCCAATAAAAAGAGGCTTACCTGTGGGCATTGCAACTTCCGTTGTAGTCTAGCTGGTTAGGATACTCGGCTCTCACCCGAGAGACCCGGGTTCGAGTCCCGGCAACGGAATTCTTTTTTTCGTTTCACTTCGTGAGCATGTCCTGCACGTGCGTCGACGGCCTTTCTTTATTTTTCCGGCAACGGAATTCTTTTTTTCGTTTTACTTCGTGAGCATGTCCTGCACGTGCGTCGACGGCCTTTCTTTATTTTTCCTGCAAACGGAGTGGCGTTTCCCGCCCTAGCACAGCAGGAGGCACCTGGGCACCTGCCCCCTACTCTCTGTGCTAGCTGAGCTGAGGATGCCAATTGCCAATGCCTATCATTGCAGGATGAACAAACATCGTGTTATCCGATCAGAAAACATGTACACAAATGTTGGTGGGAAAATTTTACAGGATCAGCATCTTCACAATCATAACGTGTACAAGTGTCCGTGGAAAACTTTCACAGGACGGAGCAGCATTTTCATAGGCAGAGGTAGATACGCCTTGTAGTATTTTACAAAACATGGTTGCATTTTTTCATGTGACCCTGGGCACCGGCCCGGGCTCCGGTGCAACAATTGTAAGAGGCTAGCCGTCGAATCTACAGTTACGTCAGTTCAATTGGAGATAAGAAGAAACAATTGTCTTCTGGTTCGCCCGGGCTCCATTCGAACCCTGCTGAGTCCGGCACTAGGTACAATATATATGTATGTATAGTGGAGTATAGTAGATAGATAAAATCTTTTAGAACACATATGTATGCATGATTTGTTCTCTCTTGTGCGAAGCACGTTTATTGCATCACGGTGTAGTCACCTAGTACTAATCAATTGGGCACGGCAAAACAGCATGATCTCACGCCATCCTCGTTTTACACCAAGGCCAATCCCGTGCAAACTACTCATTGATCATATACCAGTGCCTGCTATCTGCTGCTGTCACATCCTGCTCCCTTTTCTATGGCAATGACCTCTTCTCCCGCTCAGCAGAGAGTGGACACACTACACATTCTTCAGTAGTATTGTGGCATTCTGAAAGCAATTATCATGGAAATTTTCGCCAAGCATGGTCGAAGGCTTAACAATCGAATTTGTGCTACTTTAGTCTCCATATCCATCATGTGGGCAAACTGTTCTTTTTAGAGTTTTTCTATCGAACTATATGGTTGCGGAAAGTATCAGTGAAAGGATTTAGATACAATGGTATATTTTGTTCCATCATTAAAAATAAAGAGTGGACGTTAGGAAAGGAGGCATAATAGGTTGAGAAAATTATTTTGGGAAGACGATGCACCATGAGAAGATTTAGAAGGGCAGGAGCGTCCGGCGGGAGGCGGACCGGTTGTTGACTCATCTGTGAGGACATGATTTTGCATGTTTAATCAACAACATGTTGGAACTAGGGTAAGAGATGAACCGATTGTCATTGTCTAAGCTGGCATGTATCCATAAATACTCACTCTATCCATAAATATAACTGCCTAAAGTTTGAGCATCATCGTTTACATCCATTATGAAGTATGTTTACAACTTATTTATTTGATATGGTAGATGTTGATACTCTTTTCTATAAATTTAATCCGAATTAAAATAATTTGACTTAGAACAGACCCAAAACTCCTTATATTTACGAAAAGAGGGAGCATTTTTTTTTTTGCATATAGCATTGCCATGTACCACTACTTTTTTTTAGAAAGAACAATACAAAACGTGTTACTTAGGTGCATAAAATTATTTAGCTTCTAAATTTTTTATGCAATATTCTTTTTTTTTCGAAACACAGTGTAGGCGCAAATGCTTATATACACGTACGCAAATGCTTACAATTCTTTTTCTTTGTTCTTTGAGTACCACCAGAAATTTATGACCACCGAAAAAAGCAATTTGTTTGCTTAGCTTCTTTTATATTTGCTTCATCGTACAATACATAGATTAAGGAATAAAAACTGAAAACAATAGAGGAAATCAACTTACATACATTTTTACTTAGAGCTACTGGATATAAATCAAGATTAAAACCAATTAGCTAATAGCAAAACAGAGAATCCGAGGAAATCAAACCATTAATGATTCCAATGCTCTTCAAAGAATCGTACATTAAGGAAACCTTCTGGAAACAAGCTTTCAAGCCTATTTACAGGCCCCTAGCAATACGTCCCCCGAAGGTTGGATGTCAGGTTAATTAATCCCTTAACTACTAATTATCATATACATACATGTTGCTCATATATATATTCATATACGCGACTAGTATAGGTTAATAAGTGCTTTCGATATGTATACTCAACGAATCGAAAAAATGATTAATATGACCTCACGCCTGCGTAGCCTTCTCCTCGTTGATCTCGGACGGAAGGCCAATCCCGACCTGCAGCCACGGCGAGGTCTCCCCAGCCATGTTCATGTCCTTGAGGTCGCTGATCTTGGCTCGTTTGGCACTCGTGCTGTCCGCCTCGTCCTCCGTGGCCGCGGCTTCAGCCGCGTCGTCGTGGCCGCTCGTCGCCGTGTTGTTCATGTTGCTCGCGTTGCTGTGCCCCGCCCACGAGTGCATGTACAGCGACGCCGGCGCGTTGAGGCTCAGCACGCTGTCGTTCAGCTTTGCCGCTTGCCTCGTGGCGGCCGGCTCCTCCGCCGGGTTCGTTGGCACGTTGAGGTCGAGGAACGGGTCGGACGCGTCGAACATCGGGCGCCCCAGGGTAAGCTGCTGGCACATGGCGTGCATGACGTGGTCCTGGGTGACGAAGGGCTGGAGCTTGGCGACCGCGCCGGTCGGGTCGGTGGCGCCGGTCGTGAGCCAGTGGCACCGCTTGTGGCCGCCGAGGGCTTGCCCCGACATGAACACGCGATGGCAGATTGAGCACTCGTGCACCTTGCCCTTCTTCTTGAACGGTGCAGCGCCGGACGTCGCCGGCACCTCGTCGCCGGCCATTTCAGGAGGTGCGGTGGCCATGACAACTACGCCGGTCTCAGCATTGACCGAATTGCCTTCCACGCTGCCATCGACACCGGTAGTATTCTGTTCGGTACCGACGGTGGCTGGGATGGCATCGCCGACGACCTTGTCATTGGCGGAGGCGACGACGGGTTGTGGGGGATCGGTGCGGTTGCTCTCTAGCTTTGCGGCGAAGCACCCCTTGACTTTCTTGTGGGAGGCGCGGTGCCCGCCGAGAGCCTGATGGGAGGTGAAGACCTTCTTGCACGCTTTGCACTCGAACATGCCGCGAGGCACGGTGGAGACATGGTGTGGTAGTACCTGTGGTGGCGCCAGCAACTTCAAGTGTGGCACTGCAGGGGCTACCATGGCGATGGGCTGCGGCACGAGGAGCTGATTCCTCTGCTCGTTCTTTCTCGCGCACGGCTCCTGATCGACCTCAACGACGACATGGGGCCGCGCAGCGCTCGAAGCCGACGACGATAGCATGACGAGGAAGTTGGCGAGGTCCTCCTCTTCGCTCGACGGGGCCGGCAGCTGCTCCTCGGTGGTTATCGAACCGTTCCCGACGACCATGACCTTGGCGCGGCGCGTGCGTTTCCCTTTCGACCACCCCGCTGCCAGCGCCAGGTCCTCCCCCTCCTCGCCATCGTCGGCGGCGTCGCCGTCCAAGTCGCCCTCCTCCTCGTCGTAGTTGCACCTGCCGTGATCGAGCAGCGACTTCCACGACGTGAACTCCTTGCCGCAGTTCTCGCACACCCGGCAGTTCTTGAGCCGGCCCGGGTTGGTGCGGAGCGCGTACATGCGTTTCGCCGTCGCCGCCGCCGCCGACGCGCTCCCCGCCTCCGGAGAGTCGCCGCCGCCACACGGGCCCGCTGCGTCGTCGTCGAGCGCGTCGTCGGCGCTGAGCCCGTCGGCGGCGACGCCGTGCGCCCGCATGTGGCCGCCCAGCGCGCGCCCGCACATGAACCCCTTCTTGCACACCCTGCAGCGGTGCTTGTACGCTTGCGGCAGCACTGGCGGCGGCGGGGGCGGCGCCGGGACCAGCGGCATCCGCGCCAGCGGCTGCTGGTTCTCCATAACCACCGCCATGATCGATCGATCACGACTTGCTTCTGGACATCGCCATGATGCATGCAGTTGATGAGCTGAGGGGATGCATTAAACTGAAGAAGAGGAGGAGCGGGCGCTGCAGCACTTATATACCTAGGACAGCGCGCCAGTGCTAAAGATAGCGCCCGGTGAGCGGCTCCAATTGTGTCCGGTTTGGTCCTGTCGTCCCTGGACGAACGGGCCGGGAGACCTTCAAGTGTTGACATCAACTAGGAGCTGCGCGTCACAAGCGCGGCCCCATGGATCAACCAGGTCCGAGAGTTGCGGTGGCCCTGGCCGTTGTGCGGACTACTACTCTTGTGGGCAACATCAACATGTGTAATCTGGATATGGCAGGCCTACGGTTGGTACTAACGGCACAGCCTGGCAGGTTAGTACTCTGTGTGTAGAATTTTTCCCCGATCTAGCATTCGGGATCGAGGAGAACACAACAAAATGGGACAAAGTTGTAGTACAGAATATCCTTGGCATGCTTTGACCTACAAGGACCGGTTATTGTGTGGGTGGATGCGCGTTTCTTTATTGACCATTAGCTGCGTGAAGTGTTTTCTTCTTTTTATTATTTTCAATTGTTTTATTTTCCAATTTTACAAAGCTAGTAGCTGATTTCTAAAAATTTACAAAAATGGTTCTACATCAGCTGACAAATGGGCAAAACATTTTGCATACTATCCATGTCACATGTTAGATCATATTTTTGTTAGCTCTTTAAGCAACTTGTGACATGTTGACCCGATCATTTATCGGTTCTGGTCGGGTTAAAAAATCCAGTATTTTTTCTTCAACCCGACCTTACCACGGGTCGGATTTTATTCGCGTGAGCCCAACCTGACCACATGTACCACCAGGCACAAGTTGGGTTGGGTAAAACTCGAATATTCATGTACAATTTATAAGTGCGGTCGGATTTAGGGTAAAAAAATTTGACATGTACCTAGCCTAATTTTAATGACGGGTCTTAAATTTAGACCCGAGCCCAGCCCACGTATTGGTTGGGTCGGGGCGGTGTGGGAATTTTTTCAGGCAGGTTGGGTTGGGTTGTCTGGTCGGGCAGTACATGATTAGGTATAGTAACATGATTTTTGGTAGATTTTATAAAAAATACTTTTTAATACCAATTGATGGATGGATGATTTTACAAAAATTGTCTAATCGCCGTCCCACAGCTTACGCAATCTTCTTTTTCTTGAATTATGGAAAAATATTCTGGCTTCATCCTCTTCCGAGAGAAGTAATAAATCTTCAATTATCACATAGAAAGTAGCCAAAGGCTACCCAACCACAAACAAGCAAATCATTTTTAGGTTAGAAACCTTTTTTTTGTTGTTATCAAGAAAATATGATAAGGAATTGATTCCATTATGCCCTGGAATTGATTCCTTATGTGCAAGATTTGTTTTGACGCTGCAGTTCCTGGACACCTGTGAAGCTCCTGGAATTTGTCCATCTGCGGCGCGTCGTGCGGTGGCCATGTATTGTGGCATGTTCTCTAACGAAAATGGAGCCTGTATCAGCATCAGCAGTAGTTAAGCTCATCCTCGCCCAGCGAATTTTCCAATGAGTTTTGCTCTGCCTGTGCGCGCGCCTCCTTTCGGCTCGAACTCTCCCGAGCAGATGGAGGCAGATGCACCTCTGCGTATCCACCATATACACGGTGACCGCTCACGCCCAGCCCCATCCCCAGACCCCAGCCGTAGCTTCTGAACACACGATCGCACTCTCGTTCAGCTCAAACTGCAGTTTGAGACCTTTTTTTTTTTTGAAGGAGCAGTTCGAGACCTTAGAAAAAGGGCTACTGGATCTTTTTTAGCTGATTTACATAATCCTTAAGAGATCAAAACAGGGTGTCTTTGACCTTAGAAATTCTACTCAGAACCTCTTTTTGCTGCAAAACCGTACTCTTTTTGCATGTCTTTGACCTTTAAAACTATAATATATTTTTTTATACGGAAGTACCATGGTTTTTCAGTACTACAATATCAAAACAGGGCCTAATGCCATCCGAGTCCACCTGCCATTCGACGGCCCACGGCCCACGGCACGGGCCTGTGCGCAGCACGGTTCGGTTAGTTGCGAGGCAAACGGTTTCTCAAAAAAAAAGTTGCGAGGCAAACGGAGGCCCAAATCCCACGTTGGACGGACGTCGTATGCTTTCCGTTATTTAGGAGGCACCGATATTTTTTTTAGAAGAAAATGGACGGATTCGATTTCAGTTTGTTGAGCTGTGGGCCTGTGGCTCGTTGGGACCGTCTAGATTTCGCTAGAAGCGGTTCAATTGCACTACGACTAGAGCGAGGTTTCTATCAACGGCCAAGATTTCTGTCTCCAACGCAAGACGGCGCTGCGACTGTGATTTGTGTGTGTGTGTTTTTTTTTGAAGCAATATGCTGCTGAGTACGGATTTCAGCTGCCGCGCACGGACGAACGGCAGAAAATCGATGGGGATAGGGGGACTACAGGCTTCACGTCTCCCGGCGCCGGTGCCGGTATCGGCGGGGTGCCCCGAAAATTCCTCAATTCACGGCGCCGGTGTCAGGGGCGACCCTGAACTGAAACCGCCTGACGCCGGAGCATGCGGAGGTGCTTCGTCGGCGGCCGCGCGAGACAGTCCACGGTGCCGATCCGCACCATCCACGAAGCAACGTCAGTAAGCCCATGCAAAACTAGCCTGTTACACATTGAAGTTTAACTTTTGCCGTCCGTCTAAAAATTTGTGGTCATGCAAGATTCATGGGTGGATTAAGCATCAGTTCAGTTAGCTGAAAACTCGAACGGATCAGCCAAGATTCATGGGGAACTAGAGACAGATTATGAGATTAGGCTGCCTACTACACCGTGCTAGCATGCAGTACACGGGGTCAAAGAGAAGGAAAGCATTCCATGTGCGGCTTACCCTACATGGCTACATCCACGTGTCTTGGGTCGAGCACCAGCCGAGGTGAGGTCCCCAACGAGGCGCGGGATTCGCCTCCCCCGCGACTCGAGCCTACACGTGGGCCCCACCCCAACGGCCAACTAACTTCCGATTCGGTGTTCTGGTCTATACTGGCCGCCACCACTTTTGAGCGCACACCCGAGCTTGCTGCCTGCACAAAGGTCTCATGTTCCATCTTCTAGTACTAGTGGCAGTGGCAGATAAACAAAGGCAAGCTGAACTGCATGTCCTTCCTTCTTTTTAACCACTGGTCCTCCTTTCTAACCAAATGCCCCCATGTTGAACTGCATGCATGCTGATAAAGCAAAGGGTTACTGTTACTTCAGTCAGGTTCAGGGTAAGTATAATTCGAACCTTGCACACCAAGAAAAGCTAGCCCATGGACTCCAAATTCACCAGGTCTCAAACAGCGCACTTGGCCAAAGCACATACCAATACCAACGGCTGCACTCCCAATTCAGCTTCAGCCTTCAGCCATCGAATCTGATCCAAAGGCATAGACTTCGCCTGCATGTGGCTGCGGGGTCACTTCAACCACCAGGAATTCAAAAGCTAAGCACTGAAAAAATCGAATCAAAGAGCATTGGCTTATATTTTGTATTACATAGACATAGCATCGCGAGAGCTGCTGCCTGCTGCTGGGCGCTACCGACCACAGATCAAAAGCGGAATTCCGACGTGCAGCTCAGGGCTCGAGACACACACTAGTACACTACTTCCCTTAACTTTCTGAACCCGCGGCTCCACTGCAAAACGGGCCTGCATTCCGCCCTGAACACCGCAAAAGCTCTGCGTGATTTGTAAAGCGCATCGCATCGACCGACCGCTCACATGGCGCCGGACCAAAACTATTCGGCCGTCACCAGCAGCTTTCAAAGAAAAAAATGTGAAACGTGAGCATTCAGCGATGTGCAGCAGAGAGCAAAAGTTTTTTTCTTTTTTGAAAACTGCAGAGAGCAAAAGTTGCAGAGGCTGCAGGCCACGAACATTCTCCTTCGCTGGCGCAGAGGATGGTCGGCGCGCTTCAGGCTTCAGGCCTTCAGCCGACGCATCGACCGCTCGTGCTTGACAGGCAGGCTGTGGTCTCGATCCTCTGTATGATCGAGAGCCGGGACAGCGTTAGAGCTTAGAACTGAATGATTGAAGGCTCGCTCCTGAGAGAATGGTGACCTAGCCAACTCGTGCGTTTGAGAAAGGAGCGGATCGGATCAACGTGGCTCGGAAAATTCGTAAACAATCCTTGATATCCCAACTGCCTGGTGGCAGCTACCTCGTCTGTTTATCGAAATCCCGGGCGTTGGAGAGGACGCGATCGCCTCCATCATCCGAGGGTCGCCGGCCTTCTTCAACCTTGTGCTCAATTAGCAACAATTATGAGACCATCGATCCTTGTCAGACTCCACGCCCTCAAATCGCGTTGCGCTGTGCTTGGTAGTTCGTTGCTTTTATCTTGATTGAACACTCGACCTACTGTATAAATTCTATGTTTAGAGAGCGGGTAATAATTACACGGCTCCGTTTGTGAAACATGCCAGCGTGGCAGGATTAATCGGGGTATCTGTTGACTAGGAGCATTTCTATTTCTATTATGCAAATCGTCACCAAATCAAAGCTTTTCTGCACCTAGGCTAGGGCTAGAAGTTCCGGTCTTCTGATAAAAAAAAAGTTGCAAATATACTATTTCAATTCCCAAATACCAGTTCTACCATCTCTTGGGCTTTGCTCTATGTCACTCAAATTTTACTAGGAACTTCTTTGGGACTTGAGACTTGAGAGTACAAGTCTGCTACTTGCAACAGAGCTAATGCCACTCCCACTCACTTTTGGTACTACCACAAACGGTGTGCACTCACAAGTACATGTCCCAGATTAAATTTCTCAGCATGTGTATTCCTGAAATTAGCTCAGCACTCGTACTTCTTTCTTTCAAATAAAGCACAGTTGCTAGTTCTACTTCATAATCCATTTTTGCCTGAAAATAGCTCGTACTGTAGCATAGTTTGTAGGCCAGCGCTGCAGAAAATTAGTGCTGTGTTTAGCCTTTTTCCCGCGAACACCAACTGGTCACGTTCCCCCCACTAATTCGGCCGGCAGGATCCCCAAATTTTCTTGCCACGTACGTCTGCATCCCCAACAAAGCGCCTATAAATACCCCTCTGGTGGACACTCCCGCAACTCACCAAGCAAACACTCGAGCTAAGCTCAGCCTCACAGCTTCCCTCGAGCTACCGGTGCTAGCTTAGGAGGAGAAGGAAACCAAGCAGCAGCAGCAATGGCGAAGTCTTACACCTTGCTGTTCGGCGCACTGGTCGTGCTCGCGCTTCTGGTGAGCCCCATTGCTTGCTCCCGCAAGCTCGCCAAGCCCAGCAAGCACAGGCCGAGCCACAGGCCGGCTACCGGGGGCCGCGGCAACTACACCGCCACCCCCTCGGCCTCCGACGCTTACGGCTCCGGCGGCTGGCTGTCCGCCGGCGCGACGTACTACGGCGCCCCCAACGGCGACGGCAGTGACGGTTAGTGGCGGCGGTTGCTTTTATTGCTCTGTCTGTCGGTTTAGGCAGTTACTCTGCTTTGCACCGCGGGTTGACACGGAACACATATGCAGGCGGCGCATGCGGCTACCAGACCGCCGTCGGGCAGCGGCCCTTCTCGTCGATGATCGCCGCCGGGGGCCCGTCGCTGTTCAAGGGCGGCAAGGGATGCGGCGCCTGCTACGAGGTCAGTCAGCGCAACGGATTGCCTCAGAGTTCGTGTGGTCACACCGCACGGCCTAGCTCCTGTGTGTGGCAGTGTGTCTCCATTAATGGTGAAAACTGAAAAGTGGTCGGCGCTGGTGGTAACTGAATGCGTTCATGTGCCGCGCGTAATGCAGGTTAAATGCGACAGCAACCCGGCGTGCTCCGGGCAGCCGGCGACCGTGGTCATCACCGACGAGTGCCCCGCCGGGGTCTGCCTCGCCGAGGCCGCCCACTTCGACATGAGCGGCACCTCCATGGGCGCCATGGCGAAGCCCGGCATGGCCGACAGGCTTCGCGCAGCCGGTATCCTGAAGATCCAGTACAAGAGGTATGCCACCGCTACCTACTACAAAATTCCGAATTACATATACGCGCAAGCATTTGCACAGATATGCCTTAATTGATCTCGGTGTTAATTTTCGTTGCCCGTCGTCGCAGGGTGCCTTGCAAGTACAGCGGCGTGAACATCGCCTTCCGGGTGGACCAGGGCTCCAACCCGTTCTACTTCGAGGTGCTGGTCGAGTTCGAGGACGGCGACGGCGACCTCAGCGCCGTCGACCTGATGGAGGCCGGGTGCGGCACCTGGACCCCGATGGTGCAGAACTGGGGCGCGCTGTGGCGCTACAACTCCAACACCGGCAAGGCGCTGAGGGCGCCCTTCTCGCTCCGGCTCACCTCCGACTCCGGCAAGGTCCTCGTCGCCAACAACGTCATCCCCGCCGGCTGGACGGCCGGAGCCACGTACCGCTCCCTGGTGAACTACTCCTGAGTGAACTGCATCGCCGGTTTACTTTTCAGTTTTTCACCCCCGCTACGCTTGGCCGGATTATTAAGCGCTGCCAAGAATTGCTCGCAGGGTGTGGTGGTTAAGAACGAGTCTCGAGTTTGTTTCGTGTGAAATCTGTGTCCGGGGTGCCTGCGAGAGGCGGTGTCAGAAGAGGAGGAGGAGGAGGTTAGAGAGCCGTGTTCTCCACTCCCTCCACGGTCTCTGCAGTCCCCTAGTGATGTGTGCCAGTGTGAAGCCGTCGTGTCGAGTTCTCTATAGATTGTAGTTCCTTTTGCTGTGCTGCTGAAAGAAGCTTGAGCTGCGACTAAAAAGGTTGCAAGCCGGCCGTTGTATCAAGTTGTGTGTGTTTTTTGTACCACGCAATCATTTCAGGGTAATGAATTACTGCTATCTCATTTCCATCACGGTTATACTCTGCTGACCACGGAAACCTGCATCGTAAAAACTGGATAATAACTTCACTTGGGAGACATCAGTTTCTGAAGGACCTCTGAACTCCGAAGAGTGTTTAAGTGCTACTTGGAGTTCCCCAGACAATGCTGAACTTGAACTAGAAACTGTAAAATTTAGGAGCAACCATGTCCTCCAATCCTTCGGCAATCTGACGCACCAGGTGCAGCAGAGTGCACCACATAACGACACATTCCCAAAGGAAATCACCAAGGAACACGCAAGGTTCTGTAGTTTTCTGCACTCTGTTTTTCCTGGACTTATTTTTTTTAAAAAAAGAAAATTATGAAGCACCATTTTCCACAGTAGGTATTGCTACCTACAATTTGTAAGCCATGCTTCCATCCTTTAGTTGCAATCTTCACTTTCAATACACTGAATAGTTTTCCCTCTCGTCACTCCTGTCATAGTTGTCATCATGGTGCCTCCCTGCCGACGATGGCACATGCATTTTTCTCAAAGAAAACAGACAAAAGTGCAGCGGCCTGAATATTACAAAGACGTATCCTACTCAATCATTATAGGAACTGCTTTCTAAAGGAATTGTTAAATGCTAGAGCTTCGGCTCTGCATACAGGAGCTTCCGTTGTCGCCTTTATGAACTGATTATATTTCGCTCAATCAGTCTGGCATAGGAGTGAGACTGACGAGCAAGAAAGAGCTATCCACGTGCGGGCATATTAGGATATCTGTGGGATTAGATTTCTTTTGGGGAACTAGATATTGATTCTTTTTTAAAAAAATATACGCACCACACGAGCATGAAAATTAAAAAAATCTAAGTATATTTGTTTAATCCTGAATTCCGATTCCATGTGCTGGAAAAAGGAAAGCGGTTCCCCAAATTTACCGAGCAAGCATTTCCATGAAGTACTCCTTTGTTCCCTCTCTTTCTCTTCACCGTCAAGTAAAAAAAGGGGTGCCTTGTTCTTCCTGCCCGTTACAGATTCTTGCAAATGTAACCCAAAGCAAGCATGTCGCATATGCAGTTTTAATTTACCGGACCGCTGCATATAGAGCCTGATTGGTTGGCTACCAAAATTTGCCATGGCAAACACCCAAACGTGCTTCACGCTGCTGCTGCTATTTGTACCGTGGCAACCTTCTGTAAACGAACGGCGAGTCGTCGTCGTCGGTGATACGAAAGACGCTGCACCCGCATGGCGATTGACGCGGACCGAAGGACGCTGCCGAGTCACTGTCGCGATCTGGCTCCGCCATGTGCTTCGCACAGAGACGAACACGACCAGGACCCAATCTGCCAATCCCTCCAAAACGATACTACTATGATACCATGCTACACAAAACCGGAGCCGCCCCGGCCTCCCGAGTCATGGACGAGCACATCAGCACATGCACGTTGGTCGCCCTGCCGCTCTCACTTCCGGAAAAGAAAGCCCTATCTGCAGTTCACATGAATCCTTTGCAGGATTGCAGTTGCGGTGATTTTCGGAGGTGATTTCCAGAAGCTCGCAGCACAGACCGGCAGATCTACCGGCGCCCAACACACCGCCGGCCGGTCGCCGGTGGTAGCAGGAGAGCGGCTCTCCGGTTGGCGGTTGCTTCCAAGCGCCGGCGTGACACCTCCCGCCGTTGCGGCCCAAGCCCCGCCCCGGCCGCCACCTGTCCGCTGGTTTATTTACTCGCCTCACATGTGGGCACCGCAATGGCAGGGGCGGCCGGTGCGGGCCGGAGGACAAGGCCGACGAGGGGATCCCATGCATTCAAAAGGTCCAGTAGCTTCGACTGTTGTTACAGTTACGGATCCTCCGACCCCCCTTTCGGTCCCGGCCGGCTCGACTCGCCCACGCAGCTGCAACCGCCGGCGCTGGCCCACGGGCGCCGCGCCGGGATCCTCGCGTCATCGGCCGGATTCGGCGCGGTATCATCCCCCGGCCGCAAGTAAATTAATAGGTGTGGCCGTGCTCGCGCGCGCGCGCCGTCGACGACGTGCGCGTGCGGACACGCCGACGCCGACGCTCGCGGAGAGCCGGGCCAGTCGGGTGGGCACAGGTGTGGCTACGGATTGGATAGGATACTGCGTAGAAGAAAGGAAATCACACCGGCATGTGAGGCAGCGATTGCAATCTTTGTCAGGCTACAACGCGGGTTATTTAGGCGACGCAAATCTCTCCGACATGCTTGCCGCTGCCTCGAAGCACGTTCGGAGGATTAAAAACTCAGACGTGTGAAAGCTCAGGATGAATGTGCTGCTACTACTCTACTCGATTCCCGATAGGTAGGTAGATGGATCGACTGGAGAGATGCTGCCAAGTGACATGTCATGGGAGTTTTGACCGCTCGTGTAGTAGCAAACGGGGGCGGGGCATGGGAGCTGGTAGGGTGCGCGAGCGAGCATGTGCGGGTCGCTTTCGGGGCTCGCATCCGCCGGGATCTGCCGGCCGTCACATGCGCGGCGAGAACGGACGACGACTGGCACGGCGGCGCCGGGCCATGCAGCATGCGGCCGCCGCGAGCATGCACGCTCCCGGTCTCGGTTGGTGGGGTGGCCGCGCGGCTAGTGTGACATGTACACACACCAGCCGAACGACTCGGCTTTACGAGTCTCCTTGTCCTTGCGACTTGCGAGACGGAGGGGAGGGGAGGGGGGACAAAGCAAGGGACGGCCGGGGCGCAGGCGCCAGAGCATGCACGCGAACGGAACGAATAGCTCGTGCCCCGTTCCTGTCGCACATGGCGGATCTCGGGGTCCCGACGGCGACCAGGTAGCGTCCTTGGGTCGACGTCAGTCGCCATGCAGTGCAGGTGTAGCACCGCAGAGGCCTGGGCATTCGGGTAATTCGGGAAAATCAGGTCGGGTAATTCGGGTAATTAAAAATTCGGATACTGAGAATTGCTACCCGAAATTCACCCGAAAAAAGAAATACCAGGAAATTCGGGTTCGGATATATATTGCCGGTGGTCAGTGCGCATGGGCCGGACGAACTGGGGCGCTGCCGCCGTGCCGCGCCGGGCGTTGGATGCCGGCCGGCGGTGGAGCGGGGCGCTGGACGACGGCCGCCGAGGTGCGCGTGGCCTGCGGTTGGCACCCGGCGCCAGCGGCTGGGGCTGTGATCCGGGCGCGGCGGCCTGCGAGGGCGGTGCAGGCGAGAAGGATGGCCGGCGAGGGGCGCGGGGCCGGCCGGTGGTGCGGGCGGCTGGGGCATGCGGCGCAGCCGCGCAGGGGCGGCGGCCTGCGAGGGCAGAGCAGGCGAGGACGATGGCCGGGAGGGGCGCAGAGCGGCGGGTGGCACGAGCGGCTGGGGCCTGCGGCGTAGCTGCGCATGGTCCTTGGTGGCAGTGTGCGAGGGCGGGAGGCGGGGTGGTGTGGGCGCCTGCCGGCGGCCTGGTGGAGTGGCGGACTGCGGGTTGACGCCGTGACGGGATCTTGGGGAGTCGCGGTCGGGGAGATGCCGAGATTGGGACTGGGGAGTCGGGCGGACGAGGATGACGATGACTAAGGTGCGTGATTTTGGTCCAGACGTGAGCTGCGAAAAATCTGAGAGTTGTCTGGATGAAGAAAAAGCTGCTGTGAAGCTGTGAAAAAAAATTGAAAGTTGTTTGATCAACCTGCTGTAAAATTGTACATTTAATACTTAAGATCCTAATATACTATTTGTATGCATAATAAGAAGTCCGGGGAGAGAATAAAAAGAAAACAATCGGTATCCACATAATAGCAGTGCGGATAATTTTGTGCGGAATGCTGGAAAAAGCAGCCCTTTGGCAGCTGTGGCCGTAGAACGTGAAAGCAGCGCTGCATTCGAAAAAGCAAGTTGCGGACGCTATGGTCTTCGGTTGGATTCCGACTTTCTAGACGCGAACGCTGCTCGCCAACGCCGAACCAAAGGCACCCTCACGGAAGTTAGCGTTAGAAAGTTTGTGGACTGGCGGGATGGGCCTTGCTACTTCTATTCATTCTGGGCCTTTTTAGAATTTTGGATATTGTATGATATTTAGGTACGGGGCTGTATACCTGAATTTTTCGAACTAATTTCAGGTTTCACAATATCCTCCGAGATAGCAATAGGGAAATACGGGTTTGGATATTTCGGAAGCGGGTATTCAGGTTCGGGAAATTGTGCCCAGACAGCTGCGAACGAGCTGCCTGCACTTTGCACCCAAGGCCTAGGTATCCATTTATTTTCTCGTTTCATTTCCATTCCTTTACATTCCATAATAGCGAGTGCTTTTATTTTTTGGCATGGCTGTTTTTCTTTTCCAAATTTTCCTTTTATTACCTTCTATTATATCTGAAGTTTTCTTGACAACTTTATATGGAAATCATACTAAAAAAATCATACTGCGGATTGTACTTATAAGTTGTTTGATTAAACGTTGCGTGAGAAATCTTCCCGATAACATCTTCATACAATTTGTGCTAAAGAATTATCTTTTATAAGTTATTTGAAAAAAAGATGCATTAAATTTGTATGTATCGTAAAAGTTGTGCTAAAAACTTATTCTTCATGTTGTTACGAAAGAGTTATATGTAAAAGTTGTATGTGTACAATAAAAGTTATGATGAGAATTCACTTACAGAAGGTGTGTAAAAAGTTATGAGTAAAATTGTGTTTACGAGTTATCATTTTTCAAAAATAGAAAGCTGCAGAGAAAAAAAGCCTTTCTAGAAAAAGAAAACAGATGTTGGAGATCGTGCGCCAGCAGCGCTCCTGGCGAGCGCGCGCTGATTAGCAGGCCCGGTTGACCTGTAGTCTCCAGTTGAGCGGCGGTCGTCTTTTGAAAAATCTCGCGGACCATAAAGCGAACCAAACATTATTAATCCAGGTGTCATTAAAGGGCAATATTGTCTCTCGTAAGTTCAGAAATTAAAGGGCAATGTTTTGGTCGATCACCAGACCGATGTTGTTGCCGGCCATAGGACGTCGGAAAGCCTGGACCTCTTGGACCCTGAACAAAAGCTTCGAAGTGAACCTTTTGCTTAGGATATGCTATTCAGTACAATTTTACCCCTAATTATTTATAATAACCTTTTGCTCTTAACATTCTGTGGACGATAGTAGCTCCTAAATGAGCTACACTCCGTGAACAATTTCCCTAGGATTTGTGAACTTTGTAGCATCTTGTCCTGGCAACCTCATATAATGGCTACAAGAACAGGCTATTCTATGTCTACTCGTCCACTCGGCAGCATCGTTAGAATTCTGGAAGTAGGAAAGTATAAAATAATGTATTGCGAAAGCTAAATAAAAATAAAAAATTGGGAATGTAGCTCAATTGGTAGAGCTCTATGAGCGAGAGGCACGAGGTTCGATTCCTCGCATCTCCAAATAGTCTCCTTTTAGTCTCCTTTTAATTTTATCTTCATCGATGGGCAACAATGAACAGTACCCTTCAGCCTCAATCATCCGATAAAAATATGGTGTCACAGATAGATCAAGAGTTACAGTAACAGTAGTAGATAAGAGTGGCTAAACAATGACGGAGACCAGGGGTTTAATTTTCAGGTAGCATGAGCAAGTTCAAAGGAAAACATTCAACAGGCAAGGTGAACGTTCAAAGAAAAACAGGGCGTGTGCACCACCCAATTTTTTTCGAGTGATTTCCTTAAGAAAGTTGGATTTCATGTCAATTTTCATTGATATGATTGCAGCTTACAAGTATTTATTCCCTCGAGAGAAAAAGTTTCCAGGCCAGATCAGAGGCTACGGTGTGCTTGGTAACTTGAGTACAGGCAATCATCTACATGGCATGGAATTTGTGGAAGGAACGCAGTTGCAGAATGTTCGACAACAAGACTTTGAACCGTGGACAACTCTCAGTCATCATCCAGCGTGGCATCGCTGCCTTCAGACAGGCGCATGAAGCACCAGAGTCCAGAGTAGCCGGGCAACAGGCATGAGGGAGCTGTTGTCGGTCAGGGTACAGTACCCTTTGCCAATGACCCCTGAGAAACTTAAAGGGATTTTGCTGTATTTATTTATTCTGTTACCTTTTTCTCTATTTAGTATAAAAAAGTACGGAACTTGACACCATGAATTTTTTCCACCTCCAACCCCAACGGGCAGATAATCTGTTTGGTCTCATAGACGGTCTCAGGGATGGTGTTGCCTCGTGGAAGCATGTCCTTAAGTAGTGCTAACAACTCCTTGAAACTGTCATCACTCTATCCGTGGCTTGCTTTCAGCTGGAAAAGCTTCACCATTGCAAATTGCCTTGAGTAATTCAGTGCACAACCAGGATAGAAAGGTTTCTTAGAGTCTTCGATCATGCTCTTGTACGTTGCGAATTCGCCTCCTTTGTACTCGTCATCGCCGTGTCTCTCAACATTGCGAACCATCTCCTCTATGTTATCAACCTGTCAAGCCGGACATGAAAAGTCATATTACCACGATCTTATTATACTAATTGTAAGCTTTATTATGGGGCCAGGTTTGATTACTACCTGATCCATTAAGTCGTCATTGCTCAACCCTAGTATATCCGCCTCGTCCACATCGTCGTCCTCTTCTTCGACAACGGTAGGGATCTCCCGCTCCATATAGAAATCCCTACTCTCCGCTTCGTTAAGTCCTTCTTCACCGTGTTTATTCCAACATCGATAATCCTCCATGAATCCACGTTTGATCAAGTGTGATTTCAACACGTCCTCTTGAAGATATCTCTTCTCATTTTTGCAATTCTTGCATGGGCAATAAAGATACTGTCTACCATTGTCCACCATATCTTTCTTCGCGTTCTCAATGAAGGTATGAACACCATCCATATACTCCTTGCAAAGACGTGGACCATACATCCAACTCCGATACGACATCTATATAGAATATGAAATCAAAACGTTAGGATTCTCATACTACTACAAATCAAAACAACAAAACAATCAAATCTTGTGTTCGATAAGCTAAAGATATAATACAAATGCATGCTAACAAATTTAACCAACTACTATAAAAGAAAAAGCAAAATCCAAACAAAATTCATACCTCTGAAGTAGTATGCAAGGACATGACCATCTCAAGTACAGCAAGGCATAATAGTATGCTGGAAGATGATAGATGGAAATATTTAGATGCATACCTCTGAAGCTTCTTGGGGATGGAAATGATGCTTGGCAAGAGCTCCATGGACCTGGTTCTTGCCCCCCATGCGCTGGCGGTCATGGTCGAGTACCATCTGCTCCTCCTCCACTGGATCCTTCGGCGTCCGCACTGACAAATGCGTCTTGCATAGACAAATGCGAGACGCGCCTTTGAGTGGCGCGTCTCGCATTACTTTCCCCAGGCGGGGCGGAGGTGGCGACAAATGCGAGACGGGCCTTAGTAAGGCACATCTCGCATAGACAAATGCGAGACGCGCCTTTGAATGGTGTGTCTCGGATTACTTTCCCAAGTCGGAGCAGAGGTGGGAACTAATGCGAGACGCGCCACCCAAACACGCGTCTCTCATTTGTCTATGCGAGACGCGCCTTACTGCTATTTAAGGCACATCTCGCATTTGTCCCTTCCTGCTATTTAAGAAAAGAAATAGTCACGAGATGTACTGCTGAACGATGAGCACCGACAAAATCCCCCTCCCCACCAGCATCGCGGAGACCGCGGCGCTCGGCATCACCCTCCGCGACGCATCCTCCAAGACCGCCGCGCTTCCGAAGTGCACCGCCTTGAAAATCACGGCGGTCGCCACCGCCGGCAGATCTGCGGCACCTCCTTCGAGACCGCCACTAGCGGGCTTCTCCCGGAGCGCGCCGACACGGGGACCACAGCGCCTATCACCACCAACATCCCCCGCGCATCAGGATCGGGTACCCCCATTGTTACATGTATTTGTAGGAAACCAACAAAACCCACGGACGAAGTTTCTCTTTGTTTACTTTAGTGGTAAGATTCTATCGATTTTTTTTCTCACAAAATCCGAGCTGGTACAAGATGAAATATCCGAGCTGGTCGAAGCTGTTTAGCTGCTTTGACGGCTGCATCCCCTGCAGCAACTGCTCAACCAACGTAATCTGCTGTGGCACGATAACCAACAATATTTACGGGGGGCAGGAATCAGAAAGCCAAGCTAGCGCTAGTAAGCAAACTGCATTGCCTGATTTAATATCCATGTAATAATTAATATCGATGTAATAATAATTGCTGGATTTAGCTAGACCAATTGCATCAGTGAGATTATTTGTATTATGAGATATGAGATGTAATGTATTGTTACTCTTGGAGCCGGGAACTAATGTAATGTAATGTAATGTAGGGCAGGTATGATAAATGCGAGACGTGCGTCTCACATTACTTTTTGAAGCGTCCCCCCATCAGGGAAGACTTAAAAGTGTCGATTTATCAGTCCCAGGAGGCTGATAACACTTTTATTACAACAGGTGGTACATCACCGTACAACTCTTCGCGGTAATGGGCAGTGAAGCGCCACCATCGCGAGGATTACAACTAAAACCCACACCACTACACTAGTTACGAAAAGAGGATCATCAGAGTTTTGCGCCATGCGGAATCCAACGGTGGCCTCAACCACAGGCAAGACTGGGTGCAGGACGAAACCCTACTCGTTGTCTTCGGGGACGTAGTCTGGGTCTTCCACTGTAAGAGTAAGAATGGGGTGAGTACAAACGTACTCAGCAAGTCCAATCACACCCACGGAGGGGTATAACAGAAATTAATGCACAGGACAATCCAAGGATAAGGTTATGGTTCATTTGCGGAAAACTCTGTTGTATGCAGGGGTTTGTTTTAAAAGCATTTTTAAAACGAGTTTTCTTGTACCAAAGAGCACACGGTGTTGATCCACACAGGATCCAAGTTTTAAACTGCTACCGGACTTCCCGTCCGCCGTAGCGCACGGCACAACTGCCGGACACTTTCCAAACAACTCACACCAGCCCATCCATTCCCAGAGATAAACACTAGTTATGTGACCACACCGTAACTTGCCCAATGCCGTGGGCACGGCTATTCGAATAGATTCCCAACTCTGCAGAGGTGTGCAACTTTACCCACAGGTGGGGTACCACAGCACGAACACCTTAGTGCCGGTGCAGATCCCAACAAAGCCATTACCCACCTTAGCTAGACCTGACTAGCCATCACGGGATCCATCAAGGGGTCATTCGACCTACCTCCGAGGTTTAACCAGGGCATAAGTCACACAGAGCTTATCCCTTCTCCTTGATCACCCGTTGCTCTCAGCTCTCCTGATGACTATCAGGCTAACTAGTGGGATTTATGCTAAGCCGTTGCCCATACAACGGTCAAGTGGTTCGCACGACAAAAAGCTAGGTGAGATGTCACATCAACTCGGTCCTTAGGGGTGACAGGATGGATATCTCCCTTCCTTGCCCTACCACACAGGTACGAGCACACCGACGGCAATTCACACAGAAATGCCATCCATCCCGTCTAACTCGTCTTTCAAAACCACATTTTATCCCTTCCCACACACACACATTTTCTTTATAAAATCAGGTGGTCAAAGTATGGTTGTCTCAAGCAAGGGTGGCTATCCTACCGTGTTTTCAACACGCAAAACCATGCAATTTTATAAAACAGGCCACTAGGTTGTGTTTATAAAAACTAGGACAGAAACATGCATCAAAGGGCGGGATTGAACTTGCCATCGTCAAGTCCTTGCGGAAAGTCCTGGTCGAAGCACTGTCCCTCGGGTTCGGGGTCGCGGAACTGGTCCTCGTTCGCTTGGTCACAGTCGGGACCTTCCTCGTTCACTCCGTGTCCTACGACGCAAACAAACAAACACACAATCAAGCACAAAAACTAAAAGCTTTTATCGCTGAGCTTGAATCGGAAATAATTTAGTTACGGAGGTAGGGGTAATATTTTTGGGTGATTTCTTAATGGCACGGTTAAAACTATACTAGAAAGGGCGTGGTAAAGTTTCGGGTCGATTGGAGGTCGTTTCGCACATAAAATGACGCGCTAAAGAGGGCCTTAGGGTTTAAACGGGGGTCCAAGGGCCTATTCACAATTATCTAAAGAGGGTAGGGGCTTATTTGCGAATACTAGGGGTATTTAGGGCATGCTAACGGGTGCCGAGTGTAATTAAGTTTACGTGGTGGGGGGGCTTGGTTTGAAATATTAAAAAGAGCGGGGTTCCTTTTGTAAAAAGGAGTGAATAGGGGTGTTAGAGTGGGGGGGGGCTTCTTTGGAAAAACAGGAAGAGGGGAGGGGGCTTTGGGCAAAAGCCCCCCTTTCTTCCTCCTCTTGCCAGAGGAAAACAGAGGAGGGGGAGGAGGGAGCTCGGCGCCGGCCCCAATCCGGCGGCCTAGGGCCCAATAGCAGCCAGGGAATGGGGAAAGAGGGAGAGGGGAAGGAGGGGGGCCTATTCCCGGCCTCACCTCGGGCGGGGGCGGTGCGAGGTGGCCGGCCGACGGGAGGGGGCGGCGGTGGCTCGGGAGCACGGCGGGGGCGGCGTTAGGGCGGTGGATGCGAGGGGCCAGGTGGCGGGGCAGGTTGTGGGGGGTGCCGGGGTGCCAGGGGAGGGCTATTTATAGGCCGGGGGAAGGGCGGTGGAGGGGGTCTCGGCCGGTGGCTCCGCGGGCGCCATTAATGGCGATTTGTCCGTTCGCCCGTGTCGCGACGCGGTGTGCAGTGCGTGTCTAGGACGGCGGCGGTGTGCGGCAGCAGCGGGCGGCGCGTCAGGGCGGGCGTGGCAGCGGCGGGCGGCACGGCACGCGCAGGAACAGGGCGCGCTCGTGCGCGCGAGGCGCGGTGGGGAGCAGCGGCGGGCGGCACGGCTTGACGACGGGCGGCGCGGCCGCGTTCCGGGGGCGAGTACGCGCGTGCGCGAGCGGCGCGGTACGGCGCGGGCCAGGGCGAGGGCGCGGGCGACGGGCGGCGCGGCGCGGCGCACGGCCACGCGCCGTGCGTGCGCGCGCGACGTGACGCGGCCGGCGGGGGCTTGCGCGCGGCGCGGCAGGGGTGCGCGGCGCGGGCGGGGCTGGCGCACGGGCACGCGCGCAGGGGGAAGGGGCTGGCGCGTGCGTGCGCGAGGGGGAAGGGGAGGCGGCGAGGTTGGTGCGGCGAGGTGCAGCCAGGGCCGGCGGTGCTCGGGAGCAGGAGGTGGGGAGGAGAAGGAAAGGAGGAACAGGAAAAAGGGAAAAGCAAGGAAAGAAAGAAAGGGAAAAGAGATTGGGGAAAGGAAAAAAAAAAGAAGAAAAGAAAGGAAATGGGAGAGAGAAAAAGGAGAAAGAGAGAGAGGGGGGGCGTGTCGGCGCCGGTCGCGGCGACGTCCGTGGCCGGTCGGCCACGCGCGCGCGGGATTCGCGCGCTGCGCGAGAAAAGGATTGCGCCGGCGCTAATCGCGGCGGATGAACGCGCGCAGGCGGCAGGCCTCCGAGCGGCGCGGGGTAGGACGGCGATAGGGTTTTAGTGTCGGTTAGAAGGGGTTAGGGCTAGGATTTCGACAACGAGTGGTTTTTAATTGAAACACTCTAGCGCGTGGTTTACTTGGGTAAATTTTCAGGGCGTTACAAACCTACCCCACTTAAATGAATCTCGTCCTCGAGATTCGGCTGACTTCTAAACAAATGGGGAAATTCCTTCTTTAGAGCCTCCTCGCGTTCCCAGGTTGCTTCCTCTACTCCATGTCTGCTCCATTGAACCCTGCATATCCGTACTTCGGAGTTTCTTGTCCTTCTAGTGACAGTGTCTAGAATCTTGACCGGCACTTCTTGGTATCGCAAATCCGGCTGCAGATCTATTGTTTCCACTGGCACGTGTTCTCCCTCGGGTACTCTCAAACACCTTCGTAATTGCGAAACATGGAATACTGGGTGTATATCCGACATTTCTTCTGGTAACTCCAGTCGGTACGCCACGGCTCCGACTCTCTTCAGAACTCGATACGGTCCAATGTACCGAGGGGCCAATTTTCCCTGTACCTGAAATCTCCGCGTCCCTCGGATAGGCGAGACCTTGAGATAAACAAAATCCCCTGGATCAAATCTTATTTCTCGCCTTTTCTTGTCTGCGTAGCTCTTTTGTCGCGACTGGGCTGCTTTCAATTTCTCGCGGATTTCCGCTACTTTTTCTTCTGCTTCTTATGAGTGCGGGTCCTACTAAGGCACGTTCTCCAACTTCTGACCACATCAGGGGAGTTCTGCACTTCCTTCCATAGAGGGCTTCGAATGGCGACATGCCCAAGCTGGCTTGGTAACTATTGTTGTATGAGAATTCTGCATAAGGTAGACTCTGTTCCCAATCATTTCCGTAGGTCAGGACACATGCTCTCAGCATATCTTCCAGGACCTGGTTCACTCTTTCGGTTTGACCATCCGTCTGTGGGTGGTATGCGGAGCTGAAATCCAATTTAGTGCCCATGGCTTTATGTAGGCTTTTCCAAAACCTAGAGGTGAATTGAGTTCCTCTATCTGAGACAATTCTGCTAGGCACTCCATGTAACTTTACTATATTTTCCACATAAAGCTTTGCTAGCTTTTCCCCGCCGTAAGTGGTTCGTACGGGTATGAAATGAGCCGATTTAGTGAGTCGATCCACTATTACCCATATAGAATCGTGTCCCTTCTGTGTTCTGGGCAGTCCCACTACAAAGTCCATGCCTATCTCATCCCATTTCCAAACTGGAATGGGTAGGGGTTGCAATAACCCTGCTGGCTTTTGATGTTCGGCCTTGATCCTTTGACAAGTATCACAATGTGCCACAAATAGTGCAATATCTGCTTTCATCCCATTCCACCAATATTTTTGCTTAATGTCCATATACATCTTGGTGGATCCTGGGTGGATGGAGTAGGCCGAGTTGTGGGCTTCGTCCATGATTATCTGCCGGAAGTCTCCATCCTGGGGTACACAAATTCTATTCTCATACCATAACGTTCCTTTTTCATCTACTCTGAAGCCTGGTGCTTTGTTTTCTCCAGTTTGCTTGCAGATCTTTACTAACTCCTGATCCGAGCTTTGTGCCTCTCTAATTCTATCCTCTAGTGTTGATTGAACGCTCAGCACATGGCTGGAACCTCACGGGACAATGTGCACATTTAATCGTGCCATCTCCTCGCACAGATGATCATCTTTGGGCCCATAGGATTTCCGGCTTAAGGCGTCGGCTACCACATTCGCCTTCCCGGGGTGATAATGGATTTCCAAAATATAGTCCTTGACTAGCTCTAACCATCTCCTTTGTCTTAAGTTCAAATCTGGCTGGGTGAAGATATACTTCAGACTCTTATGGTCAGTGTAAATCTCACACTTATTCCCAATCAAGTAATGCCTCCAAATTTTGAGGGCATGCACTACGGCTGCTAATTCCAAGTCATGGGTCGGATAATTCTGCTCATGAGTCCTGAGTTGGCGGGAGGCATATGCAACGACTTTCCCGTCTTGCATTAGCACACACCCTAATCCTTGTCGGGATGCGTCACAGTAAATGATAAAATCCCGATGAATGTCCGGTAGGGTCAGCACTGGGGCGGTTGTCAGCCTTTGCTTCAATTCTTGAAAACTTCTTTCACAATTTTCCGTCCAGGCGAATTTCTTCTCCTTCTTAAGAAGTTCCGTCATGGGTCGGGCTATCTTAGAGAATCCCTCAATAAATCTCCGATAGTATCCGGCTAATCCAAGAAAACTTCTGATTTCACTAACATTAGTCGGTCGCTGCCAGTTGGAAACTGCTTCGACCTTCTCTGGGTCCACTGCCACGCCTTCCGCGGTTAGGATATGACCAAGGAAAGCTACTCTTTCCAGCCAGAATTCACACTTGCTAAACTTGGCATATAGCCTATGTGCCCTCAGCTTTTCCAATACTACCCGCAGGTGTTGCTCATGTTCCTGCATACTCTTGGAGTAGATAAGTATGTCGTCGATAAAGACTACGACAAACTTATCTAGCTCGTCCATAAATACCTTGTTCATGAGGTTCATAAAATAGGCAGGGGCATTGGTTAGTCCGAAGGACATTACGGTGAACTCAAACTGCCCGTAGCGGGTGACAAAAGCTGTCTTAGGGATGTCACTTTCCCTAATCTTGAGTTGAAAATATCCTGACCTTAGATCGATCTTAGAAAAGTACTTGGCTCCTTTTAGCTGATCGAAAAGGTCATCAATCCTGGGAAGGGGGTACTTGTTCTTAATGGTAACCTCATTCAGTGCTCGGTAATCTACACACAACCTCATACTCCCATCTTTCTTCTTGACAAATAGGACTGGGGCTCCCCAAGGCGACGAGCTTGGCCTGATGAAACCAATCCGTTGTAGTTCTTCTAGTTGTTTCTTTAATTCTGTTAACTCGGATGCCGCCATCCTATAGGGTCTTTTGGCTATAGGGGAGGTTCCGGGGATAAGGTCGATGACGAATTCTATATCCCTGTCTGGTGGCATGCCAGGAAGTTCCTCGGGAAAAACATCTGGGTAATCGTTCACTACCGGGACTCCTTCTAAGGGCTGTGCTTCCATGCTAAACACCATTGGGTCAAATTTACTATCCCGGGTATGGCAGATCACTTGTACTCCTTCAGGGTTTGTTAGGTGTACCACTTTGTCAGTGCAGCCTATGAGACCATTGTGTCGGCTTAACCAGTCCATTCCAAGAATTACGTCTATTCCCCCAGACTTAAGTACTACCAAGTCTGCTAGAAATTCTACCCCACTTAAATTGATTCTTACCCGTAGACAGCCTAATTGACAATTGATGTCGCCTCCAGGCGTCCGGGTTAATAGGGGTGTTTTTAGTAGTACTGTGGGTATTTTGTGTTTTTCCACAAAGCTTGAGGATATGAACGAGTGCGATGCTCCAGAATCAAATAGTACTGTTGCCAGAGCTGAGTTGACTAGATACTCACCGAGCACTACTCCCTGAGCTTCTTGAGCCTCCTGCGCGTCGATGTGATTGACGCGGGCTCGTCCAAATGATTGCTGGGGTTGCTTCGATTGCTGAGTGTTGTCATTGTTGCGGACGGGCACTCGGTTGGCACCGGTCAGGGCTGGTTTGGGTCCATTCACCGAGTTGGAGAAGGCTGACGTGGCCGGCTTATTCTTGGCGTAAGGGCAATTGGCAATATAATGCCCTATCTCGCGGCAGTTGAAGCAGGCCCTAACATTGTTGTTATCGGGGTGATCTGGCTTGCATTGCTTTGCGGGGCCCTCGTGGTATTCTGGCTCCTGGGCGGGGCCTGTGATCCTGTCACTTGAGACTGAGTCCTATACTGCATCGGGGCCTGGGATCTTGGTGCAGTGTAGTTGGAGTTCCTCGGCTTTTGGTAGCGGTCCTGCTGACGGGCCTTGCTCTCCAGGAATTTGCGTTTGTTCTCCTTCCTTTCTTCAGTTTTGGCCCTTTCCGTAAGGATAGCCTTGTTCATCAGGGTATTGAAGTCGGGGTAAATCTGAGGGGTGAGCAGGGTCCGGAGTTCTGGGCTCAGTCCTTTCTTAAACATATCCTGTTTCTTGTCGTCGTCATTCACTTCCTCCGGTGCATAACGGGCCAACTCAATGAACCGGTGGGTGTACTCTTCCACCGTCATGCTTCCTTGTTGCAGTGCGCGGAATTCATCCGCCTTGCGCTTCATGGTGGCCGAAGGAATGTGATAGCGGCGGAACTCCCTTACGAATTCCTCCCAAGTGATAGTAGAGGCATCTTCGGCCGCGGCACAATAATTTTCCCACCAGGATAATGCTGTTCCGGTGAGTTGGTGGGCTGCCAGAAGAACCTTGTCTCTGTCCTGGCATTCGAACGGCTCGAGCTTCCTCTGAATCACTCGTAGCCAGTCGTCTGCATCTAAAGGGTTGCATGATCCAGCAAAGGTGGGCGGCTTGGTCCTCAGAAAAGCTGTCAGTTTGTCATTCATGTTCTGCCCGCGTGGTTGCCGGTTAACAATGGCATTGGCCAGTGTTTCCAATATGAGGGTCTGGTTATGGATTATCTGTGCCAGGTCTCCGAGGGGTGGGGGTGGTGGCAGTTGCTCTCCTTCTTGGTTTTCCCCTCGGTTCTGGCTTACTTCTTGTTCTGCCTGAGGGGGATTTCGTCCAGCAGGCTGTGCTCCGGCACCAGCGGCTGCGGGGTTCCGGCCACGGGAGGCCCTCGTGACGCTCCGGGGAACCATCTGTCGATTGGGTAGAGTGGGGTTACTATTAGGTGATGTTTAAGTTGTTTAATACGTATATAAGGCGGAATCTACTTCCTGCCAGTAGTTATATAAACAAGCAGCACACAGCACACAACATCACGAACAAGAGGCACAAACAACTTTATTACTGCAAGGGGGGGTACAGCTTGGGGTAAGGCTAGGTCTCGTACTACTCGTCCAAGGTCAGGCACGATTAAACAAAAGCGGCTGGGGACACATCACTAGGGTGGCATCGATCATTCTACTCGCGGGGCAGGCCTTCTTCTGGGGCGGAGAGCGTGAGTGATCCTTGCTCGCCGTCCTCTGGGTTTCCATTGGTCGAGGGTTGCGCTGCAGCATCTTCTTCGGCGGCAGCAGCAGAACTTTCAGGGTTCTCGGGTGGGGCTTGTGCGTTTCTGAAGAGTGTCCCCCATCCTATGATGGGTGTCCCGAGTAAAACATGGTCTTCCCCAATTGCCGGGACTGGTGTTCCACTTCGGGTCCAATCTTGCATACGCCGGTCTCGGGCTTGCCTGAGGCTCTCTTGGGCTACTGCTTCGCTGCTAACCGTGGCTGCGGCTCTTGCCTCAGCATGAGCGGCTCGGATCTGCTGCAGTCTCACTGCGAGCTCTGCTTGCTCGGCTCGATGGGTCTGCTCCCTCAGAAGGTTGGCTTGCTCATCAAAGAGTTGGTCCAGGGCGGCTAGGTAAGTAGCCACTTGGTACAGGGGGCCCTCTTCGTGGCGGCGTCGTTCCAGGTTCCTCATGCGTGCTTCCCAAACTGGGGTTCTAATAGCCGGCGGGAAGAACTTTGCTGGTGTGGGGGCGAGGTGTCCTTCAAAAATCCGGCACAAATAACGGAGTGCCTTTCTGATGGCCAAGGGGTAGGTGTCCTGGTGCCTAAATCCTGTGGCGGTCACCCGCCAGGGCTGGATGTCGGTGTAGCGGTTGCTCCTGGCGATGACCAGGATCACCCTGCAGCGGAGGGTACCGTGGTGCTCGTACTCTCGGCTGTAGTACCTTGGGCGCTCTGTAACGCCAAGGCCTTCCAGGGTGTCGATCAAAAGGCTGGGGAAGCCAGGTGCAGCTTGGCAATCGCCCTGGGTCCATCCTTCCTCAGCCATCTGAAACAAGGACAAGGTAAACAATAGGTGCAAAAGGGAGTAGATGATATTTATTATTACAACAGGGATGGTACAGTTTTCGTGGTCATTAGGGTAGGGTTCTAGTTCGGGGTGCTAATCCTATCTAGGGATTCCTCCTCGGTCCTGATCTGGCGTTTCTTTATTGGGAGGAACCGATCCATCTCATCTTCGGTCTGAGTACCCTTATCCCAATGGGTTTCCATGGGTTCTTCTTCTTCTTCTTCTTCTATCCATCCACCTATTCCGTTGCGGCTCTCGTACTCTTGCATCTGGGCTTGGAGGGCAGCTAAGGAATACTCGGCGCTTGCGGCTCTAGTTCGTTGCTCCTCCAGCTCCTGGGTTATCTTTTCGATCCCATGGATTAGCTGCTTCAGTTGTGCCGCCTGTTCGCGGTACAGTGCATCCAAGCCAGTAAGGTAGATGGACAGGTGGGAGACCGTATCTTCTAGGTCTTCTTCTTCTCGTCCAAGTCCCTTCATTCGGGCAATCCAAGTGCGTCCTCTTCCCTCAGCGGGTGGGAAAAATCCCATAGGAGTCCGCTGAAGGTGGTGCCTGTAGAGCACACGCAGTTGTCGCAGGGCTTTACGGGCGGCCTTTCGGTAGGTGTCGGGGAAGCGGAAACCCTTTGTGGAGATGAACCAAGGGTCCACATTAGGGTAGCGGGTGCTTCTTTCTACAAAGACCATTATATCGCACCGAAGGGTGCCTCCGGCGATGTACTCACGGTAGGCATACTCCGGTGGTTCCATGACCCCAACGCGTTCCAGGCTGAGCAATAGTAACTTGGGGAGGCCGGGCTCTGCGTGGCAGATTCCGTTGACCCATCCATTGTCAGCCATCTGGAACAGGGTAAAAACCAGGGGTGAGTGCTTGTGCAGAAAAATATCTAAGTCAGAACAAGTCCTAGAGCTTGAAAAGGGGTTTCGCTCCTAGGGTCACGTCCTACGGCCAGTCTACGGCTCTAATACCACCTGAAGCGTCCCCCCCATCAGGGAAGACTTAAAAGTGTCGATTTATCAGTCCCAGGAGGCTGATAACACTTTTATTACAACAGGTGGTACATCACCGTACAACTCTTCGCGGTAATGGGCAGTGAAGCGCCACTATCGCGAGGATTACAACTAAAACCCACACCACTACACTAGTTACGAAAAGAGGATCATCAGAGTTTTGCGCCATGCGGAATCCAACGGTGGCCTCAACCACAGGCAAGACTGGGTGCAGGACGAAACCCTACTCGTTGTCTTCGGGGACGTAGTCTGGGTCTTCCACTGTAAGAGTAAGAATGGGGTGAGTACAAACGTACTCAGCAAGTCCAATCACACCCACGGAGGGGTATAACAGAAATTAATGCACAGGACAATCCAAGGATAAGGTTATGGTTCATTTGCGGAAAACTCTGTTGTATGCAGGGGTTTGTTTTAAAAGCATTTTTAAAACGAGTTTTCTTGTACCAAAGAGCACACGGTGTTGATCCACACAGGATCCAAGTTTTAAACTGCTACCGGACTTCCCGTCCGCCGTAGCGCACGGCACAACTGCCGGACACTTTCCAAACAACTCACACCAGCCCATCCATTCCCAGAGATAAACACTAGTTATGTGACCACACCGTAACTTGCCCAATGCCGTGGGCACGGCTATTCGAATAGATTCCCAACTCTGCAGAGGTGTGCAACTTTACCCACAGGTGGGGTACCACAGCACGAACACCTTAGTGCCGGTGCAGATCCCAACAAAGCCATTACCCACCTTAGCTAGACCTGACTAGCCATCACGGGATCCATCAAGGGGTCATTCGACCTACCTCCGAGGTTTAACCAGGGCATAAGTCACACAGAGCTTATCCCTTCTCCTTGATCACCCGTTGCTCTCAGCTCTCCTGATGACTATCAGGCTAACTAGTGGGATTTATGCTAAGCCGTTGCCCATACAACGGTCAAGTGGTTCGCACGACAAAAAGCTAGGTGAGATGTCACATCAACTCGGTCCTTAGGGGTGACAGGATGGATATCTCCCTTCCTTGCCCTACCACACAGGTACGAGCACACCGACGGCAATTCACACAGAAATGCCATCCATCCCGTCTAACTCGTCTTTCAAAACCACATTTTATCCCTTCCCACACACACACATTTTCTTTATAAAATCAGGTGGTCAAAGTATGGTTGTCTCAAGCAAGGGTGGCTATCCTACCGTGTTTTCAACACGCAAAACCATGCAATTTTATAAAACAGGCCACTAGGTTGTGTTTATAAAAACTAGGACAGAAACATGCATCAAAGGGCGGGATTGAACTTGCCATCGTCAAGTCCTTGCGGAAAGTCCTGGTCGAAGCACTGTCCCTCGGGTTCGGGGTCGCGGAACTGGTCCTCGTTCGCTTGGTCACAGTCGGGACCTTCCTCATTCACTCCGTGTCCTACGACGCAAACAAACAAACACACAATCAAGCACAAAAACTAAAAGCTTTTATCGCTGAGCTTGAATCGGAAATAATTTAGTTACGGAGGTAGGGGTAATATTTTTGGGTGATTTCTTAATGGCACGGTTAAAACTATACTAGAAAGGGCGTGGTAAAGTTTCGGGTCGATTGGAGGTCGTTTCGCACATAAAATGACGCGCTAAAGAGGGCCTTAGGGTTTAAACGGGGGTCCAAGGGCCTATTCACAATTATCTAAAGAGGGTAGGGGCTTATTTGCGAATACTAGGGGTATTTAGGGCATGCTAACGGGTGCCGAGTGTAATTAAGTTTACGTGGTGGGGGGGCTTGGTTTGAAATATTAAAAAGAGCGGGGTTCCTTTTGTAAAAAGGAGTGAATAGGGGTGTTAGAGTGGGGGGGGGGGCTTCTTTGAAAAAACAGGAAGAGGGGAGGGGGCTTTGGGCAAAAGCCCCCCTTTCTTCCTCCTCTTGCCAGAGGAAAACAGAGGGGGAGGAGGGAGCTCGGCGCCGGCCCCAATCCGGCGGCCTAGGGCCCAATAGCAGCCAGGGAATGGGGAAAGAGGGAGAGGGGAAGGTGGGGGGCCCATTCCCGGCCTCACCTCGGGCGGGGGCGGTGCGAGGTGGCCGGCCGACGGGAGGGGGCGGCGGTGGCTCGGGAGCACGGCGGGGGCGGCGTTAGGGCGGTGGAGGCGAGGGGCCAGGTGGCGGGGCAGGTTGTGGGGGGTGCCGGGGTGCCAGGGGAGGGCTATTTATAGGCCGGGGGAAGGGCGGTGGAGGGGGTCTCGGCCGGCGGCTCCGCGGGCGCCATTAATGGCGATTTGTCCGTTCGCCCGTGTCGCGACGCGGTGTGCAGTGCGTGTCTAGGACGGCGGCGGTGTGCGGCAGCAGCGGGCGGCACGTCGGGGCGGGCGTGGCAGCGGCGGGCGGCACGGCACGCGCAGGAACAGGGCGCGCTCGTGCGCGCGAGGCGCGGTGGGGAGCAGCGGCGGGCGGCACGGCTTGACGACGGGCGGCGCGGCCGCGTTCCGGGGGCGAGTACGCGCGTGCGCGAGCGGCGCGGTACGGCGCGGGCCAGGGCGAGGGCGCGGGCGACGGGCGGCGCGGCGCGGCGCACGGCCACGCGCCGTGCGTGCGCGCGCGACGTGACGCGGCCGGCGGGGGCTTGCGCGCGGCGCGGCAGGGGTGCGCGGCGCGGGCGGGGCTGGCGCACGGGCACGCGCGCAGGGGGAAGGGGCTGGCGCGTGCATGCGCGAGGGGGAAGGGGAGGTGGTGAGGTTGGTGCGGCGAGGTGCAGCCAGGGCCGGCGGTGCTCGGGAGCAGGAGGTGGGGAGGAGAAGGAAAGGAGGAACAGGAAAAAGGGAAAAGCAAGGAAAGAAAGAAAGGGAAAAGAGATTGGGGAAAGGAAAAAAAAAGAAGAAAAGAAAGGAAATGGGAGAGAGAAAAAGGAGAAAGAGAGAGGGGGGGGCGTGTCGGCGCCGGTCGCGGCGACGTCCGTGGCCGGTCGGCCACGCGCGCGCGGGATTCGCGCGCTGCGCGAGAAAAGGATTGCGCCGGCGCTAATCGCGACGGATGAACGCGCGCAGGCGGCAGGCCTCCGAGCGGCGCGGGGTAGGACGGCTATAGGGTTTTAGTGTCGGTTAGAAGGGGTTAGGGCTAGGATTTCGACAACGAGTGGTTCTTAATTGAAACACTCTAGCGCGTGGTTTACTTGGGTAAATTTTCAGGGCGTTACACTTTCCCTAGGCGGGGTTTGTCTCGGAGGTGGGAACTAATGCGAGACGCGCCACTCAAAAGCGCGTCTCAGATCTCAACTTAATCTGAGACGCGCCATCCAAAGGCGCGTCTGGTATTTGTCTCACCATGCAGGCGCGTCTCAGAACAGTAAAGTAAAGCGAGACGTGCGCTATAGGGGCGCGTCTCACTTTACCCTCCCCCACCCCTCGCAGCGCCGCGCCCGCATTTTTAGCGCGTCTCTCTTTCTGTAACATGAGACGAGCCCCCTAGAGGCTCGTCTCAGATTGCTTGCTCCTATTTACTGTTTTGGCGTAGTGAAAATATTAAAGTGCGCCAATATAAAGTTCTAAATTACTATTTCTATCATTATTAATATACTATTTATGTTATTGTTATATAAAATACTATGAATGATATGTCACCATGTATTCATGCATGATGGAGGAGATAAGAATACCAATTCACAAATAAATGATTCAATTAAATATATATCAAACACACGTGGAGGTATGATGCAAAATGAAATCTATTACAACCAGATAACGATAAATATATATTTTAGAGTATGTGTTAGAATATTTAATAGATTAAAAAAGGTATGAGATAGATAATTATAAATACTAGCTAGAAGCTTTATTTTTATATTAATTCTAATTAGCTACATCACTTTGGAAGTTTGAATGGAGCTCAACATCCAATGTTACAGTGTTCCTTCAGCCCATGTTGCTCTCGGTCTATCCTTTGGCCCAGTCAAATTATGGCGATAACATATAGATAGTATCTTCTTAGAACAATTCAAGAGAAAAACTGGCATAGAAATGATATCTAAATCAAAGATATCGAAAAGATATGAATAATGTGAGACAGATGGGTGTCATTCTTGCCTCCCATCTCTGCATCAAGCCATCAACAATAGTGGCGGCCCGCATTTTGCCCCGTTTGCTCATCCCCGTCTAGGTCATTCTTCCCGTTGGTGCAGGTGGAACCTGCTAGGTATGGAACTGCGTGCCAGTGGTTCCCGCTACATGTAACAACTTTTTATTTTTTTCTCGTTTATTCTCAAAACCTGATGTGGCTCTGTTACAAAGAAATCGTAATGTTTAGTTACTGTTCTTTTAGACCATAAGTTGCTCACTTGAATATTAAATCTTAATAGTAATAATATACTATTGTATGGTAATTGCTAGATCTATACCGGATTTTTCAAATACGGATTCAATCCGACTAAAAAAACTCAGCAAAATTGGTGGAATAGACACTCTCATGTTTGCGTCCCGTATCTGGAAATGTCTCGGAAAAAATTATAAAAACGGGACGGGTCAAATATGGAAAACGGGACGGCATTTAACCCATCCGTTCTGGACCCTGAACCCTAGCGCCCTCATTTTTCCTCTCCCCGGCTCCAGCAGCCGCCGCGCGCTGCTTCCTCCGGCCCTTTCCCCTCCATTGCCGCCGCCGAGCTCTACGGCGGCTGGTTGCTCCTTCACTGCCTGGCGCCGGCATCACCGCCGTGGCAATCCTCACTGCGCGGCGCGTGCCTGCTGGGAGTTCCGTTTCCCTTCTCTCTCAGTCTCTCCCCTCTCTTGGTCGTCCTACTTCCTTTCCTGGCGGCGACGACTGGGCGAGCGGCGGCGCAATTCGGTCTTCGCCGGGCCCTTTGCCGGGGACGAGCACACATCAGGTATGCCCTCCCCTTCTCTTCCCTTCCTGCTGTGCGAAGCGGAGGACCCCAAACCTAATATAAGCTATCTGTATTCGGATCTGACGCAGTTACAATATATTACCTACTAGCTTCGATTTTGTTTGCAACAATTATCGGATGTACATGTGTACACCCATGTCCTACGCTAGGTCCGCCCTGAGCGGACGTGTGGTTGCTAGGTTATTGTGCTAAGATATCCCCTTTCCGCGGAGTTTAACCACGCTGATGGGTTCTGGATACCGAAACCCTGTGACTTGTGTTCCCGATAGATATGCTGCTGAACAGTGACACCCCTAGGACTTGTGTTTCTTGCTGGAGTCACCTTGAATGGAGGGAGTACATGATAAGGTACTGCAACTTTATGAGAATCTGATGTAGGAAAGTGCATACCAAGTAAAGCTAACAACCTGAAGTGAAGCTGAATATGTTGTAGAAAAGGGAAGTAGAAGAGAGGTAGTTGCTTGGAGAATAGCTGGTGCCTGTTGGACTTGGGCCAGCCCTCCTCCCCTCTCCACCTCCGCCGCCGCGCTGAGCGCGCCGCCACCCAGATCCAGGGAGCCATCCTTCAGCCTCTTGTTGTCGTCTTCCTCCACCTCTCTCTGCGGGTGTCGCCTGAGCGGACTTTGACCGACTGCGTCAGCTGGTAAGGATGCCCTGGCTTGATTGATGTAGATGTTCCTTCTCTTCCATAATCTGTTCCCTGCAGCGAGCCTTCAAATTCAAACCCTCCATCCCTCAGAATTTGTTGCGGATTTTGTGTGCTGCGTTGCGGTGTGCTTATTATTCGATTTATTTTCCAGAAATTTCGACCAAGGTTTTTCTAGGGTTTATGTGATACTCGTCCATTCCTGCCCTTCCTGCAGGAATGCAATCTAACTGCTTGATCTGATCGCAGTTTACTGTGCAATTTCTAATCAAGGTATGGGCCTGAGGATGCAATCTTTGCTCCGGAATGTCTGCCAAGCTGGAAGCCATGGAGCTGCTGCGAGGCTCCTGGAATTTGCTGCTCCTGTAGCCACACAGAAGGTGGCTACCCAGTCATCCTCGGCCATCCAATACCTCAGGCCTTATGGATTCAGTCGTCCAATCGGGGTAGGATTCTGATTAGAGATACACGCTGTGGGGATTCCCCTCTGTCCCTGTTATTTTAATTTGTCTGCATCCTTTATATGGGTTCAATTTGTCTGTGTGCAGAGTCAGATCATTCCCTGTGGTGGTGTTCCTGCCACCTCTGGTTTCTGCGCGAGAGCTCTCCCAATGAGGGGTTTCTCGGCGGTGGGAAATGCTGAGGTTGCTTTAGACGATGAGGATTCCAGCTCTCCTGCTGTGGCGCACCCCCCAAGGATCAAGTTCAAGAGGCTCGACAAGACTGCCAGGCACATTATGAATGTAAGCTCCCATTATGACTGCAAGCTTAGTGTTACTTGCAGGAACTATATAATATCCTGTGACAGTAATGTTACCACAACAACATAAATCTATTTTATTAGTAATTGTTATTTTTTTGACTTTGCAGATCTTGAACAAAGAGGCAGTTGAAAAGGTCCGCTCTGAGAGGGAGATTCCTGATGTACAACCTGGATGTATCATTCAAATGAGATTGGTATAGCAATGTGCATTCCTGCTTTAGTGCTATTTAGGCATGTTTGTGGTACTGATCCTGTGCATTAAACAGCAAGTTCCTGAGAACAAACGGCGAGAGTCTACATTGAAAGGGATTGTGATAGGAAGGCGTAATGCTGGGGTCAATACAACTTTCAGACTGCGTAGATTAGTAGCTGGTATTGGAGTTGAGTCTGTCTTTCCACTGTAAGTGAAACCACGCACGCGATCCTCTACTCCATTTTAATTTTATGATGCTTCTCTCCGTTTTAGTTTTATGCTGCTTCGTTTTGAAACTTATCATGCTGAGGGCTGAGATTGATGTGCTTCCTGATTCTGTAATATCCTTGTGCTGCCAGAATTAACTACTTGTTCATTCAGATCTGACAATCATTCAACAAACACTAAATGCCATGTTTATAGTGGGCCGTTTCACCCTATCTGTTATGATGGTGGAAAGGGGACTTCTTATGCTTTGTTTGTGCTTAACTTTACAATTTTGTTACATACCCTGACAAATTAAGGCCAGTGAAACAAATGTGTGTAATTCCTTCACGCGAGAGATAGCGGGATGTTTGCAAAACTGGGAAAACTGTACTCGGGTAGTCAGGCAGGTGTCTTGCTGGTATTTGCTGACTTCACAATGTTCCTTCATAGTTTCTCATTCACTGATGAGAGTGAGAATAAAACGAACATAAAAGGAACTAGCTTAATTGTAGTCCTTCCATTTGTTTTGAATCCGTGAATACTATGTTCTGAACCATACTATGATACACACTTAGTTAATGTCTCGTAAGTGAATGATTGTCTAGCAAAGAGCAATAGGCACATACTTATTCCTTTGGCCAACTTGCAGAATGATGGATACAACTGCTTGTTCAATATTATGTTTTATCCTATTACTAATGGAGTCTGTAGTTTCATAAACAAGCCATCCAGTTGTGTTCAAATCTCAATTGTTCTGACTTCATAGCATCATCTTTCTTCGCTCTACAGTTACTGCAGAAATAAATAAATTGGAACAATGATATAAGTAGTACTTGCTGTAGGTCATCTGGGCCATTGATGAATAGTATTAAATGTATGCAAATATAGTAATAGATAAATACATTGAACTACTTTCGAAGACAAATGGAGCCATACTATTTTCAAAAGTTCATTTGAAATCATAGATTGACACAGAATGTTTAATCGTATGGACTGCGCATAACCCAAACTGACAGTTGTTTGTGACTAGAGGGAGTAGTTTCTATGCCTTTTCTTCGTTTATTCACAGGATCTTCAATTTGTAATATTCAGAATAAGCATAAGTTGAAGGTAAACGTGAAAGATTACATTCTCATGCAGCTTTGCCAGCATATGTTATAATTCTAGTTCCTCGTGTGCTTGTACTAAATTACATTTTCCATTGTTTGAAGGGCAGTCCGGCTTTATTACATTTCATAGTTTGAAGGGTAACCTGCCTTCGTTATGTATTGCTGTTTGAATGTCTACCTGCCTTTCTCCTAAATAGCTATGAACTATTTTGTTTAGACTATTTTCTTGATGCAACTTCTCTTTCTCCTTCAGCTACTCGCCAAACATCAAAGAAATCAAGATCTTGGACAGGAAGAAAGTCAGGAGAGCTAAGCTGTATTACCTGAGGGACAGGATGAATGCACTTAAGAAATGAGACAGATTTCAACTTCTTGTTTTCTAGGATTTTGTCCTGTGGATTTGCATGGTTTGAGAAGGTGCAAAAAGTTACAGTTTGTGAATCGCATTGTTATGGTTCCAATTTTGGAAGGCATGGTTTGTACTTCCCATGCTTGGTTTCAAGCAGCAAAAGTGCTAGTAGAGATGCCGCTTTGTGATTCAGAATTAACATATGTGGATCAGTCCTGTCTGAGTTGCAGGTGCTACTGTAGCCTCAGTGCAGAAATAATCTTGCTCAGATCTATAGCTTCACTTTATCTTCAACTGTGCCCTTTTGTTTTGCGAGGACATTCTTGTTACTACCTGTTTGTGGATGACACAGAAAAGTTGGAATGGTTCAGCTCACCTTCCTGATGTCACTATCAGCAGTTCTTTTCACCAATAATTTTCGAGTGCAATTGTCCTCGTCTACTACAAATTTTTACTGGTGATGAATTTCTTCAAACAGAGCCCATTTTCCCCCGTGGGTAGCTGATGTGCCATTGCGCCAATAGTCCATATGAGAAATTAAGAATCTAAGGTGTCTCGATAGTCTAGATGTGGTTAAATCGAAAGTCGAAACTGATAAATTCCTTTTCTTCCAATTGTGCTCACGCTGTATGGTTCTAGCACTCACTTAGCCCTGAAATTGATAGTACTAATACACAAGGTTCTTGCCCCCAACTTCTATCATTTTGCAACAGATCACCTCTGACAAGGGTTTGGATTTGTGCTACGCGGGACATTCGGCAAATCTTGAAATGATTTTAGTTTTGATAAAAAAGATTGTCCGAATCATTTCTCTTAAAAGGCGAGACACGAAGTCTAATGTGGAGTAAAGATGGCAACGGGTATGAAATATTCCGCGTACCTGCGGATACCAAACCCGGTGGGCGTGGATACGGGTCTGGATTTGTGCCCGCGGGTACGGGCGCGGGTACAACTCTAAACCCAACGGATATTTTCTAACGGATTTGAAAAATTCATACCCGGACCCGCAAACCAGCCAGACCCGGTGACACGTGGGCTCGAGTACCCTTATATATATACACACGATTTTAGGGTTTCCAGCCGCCAGCCCGCCATGGCCCATGGCGCCACCCCACCACCCGGCCACCTCACCCAGCGCCCCAAGCCGCAAGCGCCGTGCCGCCGTCGCCCATCCGCCGGCCATCCCCGCCGCCGCCGTCGCCCATCCCCGCCGCCGCCGCCATCGCCCATCGCCGCCGCCACCGGCCGTCCCCATCCGCCGTCCGTCGCCCATCCGCTGCCCATCCCCGCCGCCTCCGGCCGTC
Organism: Panicum hallii; assembly: GCF_002211085.1. Taxonomy (NCBI): domain Eukaryota; kingdom Viridiplantae; phylum Streptophyta; class Magnoliopsida; order Poales; family Poaceae; genus Panicum; species Panicum hallii. The sequence continues at coordinate 51,467,214 of NC_038042.1, read as the reverse complement.
CCCAACTTCGACACCGGTGAGCAGATCCCACCCTCCACCGCTCGCCCCTCTCCTCTGTCTCCACTGATCTCCTCGTACCCGAGGGCCGAGGTCTGAAATCGTCAGATTCAGGGATGATCTCTGCATGCATTGGCATCCGGCACCGGGAGCCTCGCCGTGGTTGGTTCAACTCTGTTTATATGCTCGTCAGATCTAGGTAATCAGCTGTGCAAGCAAAATCGCAAATTTCTCTCGCCATCGTTAGGTTGCCCAACACGAGTGCGCGACCGCCGAGGCTCATCGACGTGATCTGCAGACCTGCATCTTCTCTGAAGACCGCAGTCTATCTTGATTCCTTGCACGGCCAGCAGCAGTAGCTTGCTCTACTAGCAATGATTATACCGGCTCCAGATCCTTTGCGATGCCATTCGGTATATTTGGATCGGGGATATTTTTTTTGTTTAACTTTGTTGTGGACAGGTTGTCAGCGGATTCGGGATTCTAAGTTTTACAAAGTAAAACTATATTAAGATTGATCAAATTTATATAGAAGAACATTAACATCTGTAACATTAAAAAGCAAAATATGGAATATATTTCATAACAGATCAGGCTACATAGATGCCTCCTTCAAATCAGGCGTTTTGTTTATGTTAATGTGTGATGTATCATGTATTCATCATGTACGAGACTAGTTCATTTATTTGCTCAGATTTATTTATTTTCTTAAATAAATGATGTTTATTTGCTGTTGAAATGTAATGTGTGCTTGATTTTCTAAAGCTTGCGGGTACACGGGTGTGCCCGCGGGTATGCGGATATCCACGGATAGCGGTTACGGGCGTCATTTCGTGCCCGTGGCGGTTGCGGGCGCGGGTGCGGGCACGGATTTTAGCACGCGGGTACGGATTTATAAAGTTAGTATCCGCGCGGATTTTACCCGTTGCCATCTATAGACTTGGGTCTGGATCTCCAATTGTGAGTGCAACTATACAAGGGTAATTAAGAGGTGGAGCTGTTATTCCTTTATTTTTGGTGACTTGGCTCTATCTGAAGGTCTGTGACCTGAGATTTCAGATTAGATATGAATGGTTGGGCCTCTAATGAGCTGATCAATATGGGGAGGAGATCTGAGGGTTGGGCCTGTGATATGTTAACTTAGTCTTGGTTTGTTCACTTCAGACGATTTGAGATGTACACCAGGTGAGATGTCATGACTAGATGTTAGGACCCAGTGTGACTTGGTAAAGCCTGTGATGGTGTTGGTCTAGGAGATAGATGTTTCCATTGGGGCTGCACGGGGGTTTTTTATGCTGCAGAATTTGTTGAGGTCAGTTTCTTGTGCTTCTTTGCTGCTGGTCTATCATCACGAGACTACTGACTACCCTCTTGCATCCTGCTCTCTAAGTGAATAAGTAATAATGGTAGTTCTAATTCCTATCTCTAGGAACATTGTGATCTCATGAAGTTGTTACTTTCCACTTTTTGGTATGTATGTGTCATAGTGTGGCATGCGTGCTTAGAATTCAGGGTGCTTATTTTTGAATGCTGGATTTTTTTAGATGTTCTACTGCCATGAATTATGGATAATAAGTTTCTAGAAAATGTGCTAAGGCAATCTCTGAGTTATAGTTGGGATACTCTTGAATTCCGTTAGTTCTCCACTAACTCTTTTCCTTTTGCAAATGCAGTGTATGGACACAGGTCTTTCAGTCGTCATATGAAGTTATCCTTTTGATATACAGCTGAAGGATAATTAGTATCATGGATACCACTGCAAATTCAGGAAACCAGCAAAACCCACGGATGAAATTTCTCTTTGTTTGTTTTAATGGTAGGATTCTATCGATTTCTATTTTCTCACAAAACCCGAGCCGGTCCAAGATGAAATCTTCGAGCTGGTCGAAGCTGTTCAGCTGCTTCGGCGGCTGCCTCCCCTGCAGCAACTGCTCAACCAACATAAGCTGCTATGGGGCCATGATAAACAACTACGGGGGGCAGAAATCAGAAAGGCAAGTTACCAACGTACGCTGCTGCGGGGCACCGATAAACAACTACGGGTGGCAGTAATCAGAAAGGCAATCTACCCCTAATAATCCAGCTCCATTGCCTGATTTAATATCTATGTAATTATTGATGCTGATGTAATGTAATATTTGTGAACTTTGTGAATTTGTCTGTTGAACTCTTGTAAAACTATTTTGCATTGCTTGTTAACTTCGTCGTTAAACTCTTGTAAAACTTGTGGTCGATCAGCTTATTTGATGCATCTGTTTACAAATATTACCTCCATTTTGAAATTATAAGGTGTATTTCGTTTTGTGAGGACAAGGTTTTGACCAAGAGTTACTCTATTAATATTTTATTTATATGATGCAAAAGTATCTTTAAATATGAATCTAATGCATCAGCTTTATGTCATAAAAATTATGTACTACAATAGGCTAATTGCTGGTCAAGACTTGTCCTCAACGAATTATAAATTAAAATTTCAAAAGCAAGGAGTAGCTTGTTCCACAGAGGAATGCGAGATTCCGAAAGCTTTATTTTTTTATATGGGCAGGGGCAGATGATTTACTTCTGTGTTTGTGATCAACCAGGTCTAACGTAATGGCATTTTTGTTAAAATGAGGAATACATGAATTTGAGCTTATTTATTACAACAAAGTGTACATGACAAGAATTCATGAAGTGCGGGGCTTCAGTAAGATTCTCGGCGACGTTTACTTGATCTTCAGATATACCCTGCTCGGGTTCCGGGACCAATTCGTAAGTTCCGTCTTCAAGCGTCGTTGATTCTACATGATATGAAATGATTTGAATTAAGTGATTATTAAGTCAATATCTTTCCTTCACGATAAGGTTGCAATCCTACAATTCACATTCAAAACACTACAAAGCAAAGGATTTGAATTCTAAGAATTCAAATTTATTTACTATACATTAATCTAATTAAGTTAAATAGTGCTATAAAATTATGAAAAATTTACTATGAATTACTCTACATCAGAACAACACATGGTAAAAAAATCTAAGCATGATGGCATCAGTAACATGCTTGAATAAATTTACTTTATTTCAAGCTTACTTTGCACAAATTTAAATGAGTTCAAGTTAGAGTGCAATACTTGTTCGCAATTTTTCAAAAGTTCAAGGGTTCACTGTAAAGTAAGATTTTCTTTCAAACCATATCCCAAATAAAAATATGCCCAAAAGCAAAAGTGTAGAGTTTAAAAAGATCTACAACTTTGATTTAAGGGTCAGCTTCAAAAGAGTTAGGGTTTTGAAACTATTTCAAAATCCAACAAACTATCTAATTTCAAATAAAATCTATTTAAAATTCACATTGCAATTGAAACCTTAGGGTAAATCTACTTCATACAGCGGTCTAAAAGTAAATACTTTCTTTTCCAAAACTACCCTTCATACAATTTGAAATTACCTTTCATTCAAACACATTTAGCAAAAGAATCCTAAATTTGCCATAAATATAAAAACACCCTTTACCGAGTGCCCATATTTTGGCACTCGGCAAAGACCTCTTTGCCGAGCGCCCGTATTTTGGCACTCGGCAAAGACCTCTTTGCCGAGAGTCCGTGATCTGGCGCTCGGCAAAAGGTAAGTTATTCCTTACACAGCCTACGCATCACACTTGTGCACTTCCTTCACAGCCGTAACACTCGCGACTTTGCCGCCGCGCCCCTGCCCCCGCCGCGCCCCCGCCGCCCCCGGCCTTCGCGCCAGATCACCTTCAACCTGTACAAATTTAAAGTAAGTGTTTCTCAAAGGTCTCAGTAATCATCAAGAAATATCCTGATGAATTTTATAGACATATGGGCAATATAACCAACTACGATTTACCTGAACTAGCTGATAGACCATAGGATTAGAACAGCATTTCCGATTTATGCTATAGTTAATTCAGGGCCCCCGCCACCTCGGCCGCCGCCACCGCCCGACTGTATATGTTTAGAGTATGGAAGACCATGAGTTGATGTACAGTGGCCGCTTAGGTCAAGGTCAGATCACCGATGAATGGATCGACAAGACCGATGCTTTCTTGGAATGGGCGTTTGGCGAAGCTGCTAAAGGAGCAAGTAAATTAGTCTGTCCATGCAGCAATTGTGTAAACAGGAAGAGACAAACAAAGAAGGTCATGGGGGAACATCTTTGGAGGAATGGATTTACGGCAGGCTATACCCGGTGGGTCTACCACGGTGAAGACGGTCGTATGAGAGATGAGGTGGTGAGACCACGCAGGGAGGATTATGATGCCGATGCCGGGGTAGCGGACATGCTAAATGACTATCACGAGGCAGAGTTCGCTGAAGGACGTACGGAGGAGGAGCCAGAGGCAACCGCAAAGGCGTTCTATGACATGTTTGCCGTGGCACAGAAATCCCTTCACGGACAGACAAAGGTTTCTCAACTGGATGCCATTGGACGCATAATGGCATTAAAGTCGCAATATAGCTTGAGTCGAGATGCCTTCGATGGCATGTTGACAGTTATTGGCAGCCTGCTTCTGGAGGATCACATTCTGCCAAAGAGCATGTACGAGGTACAGAAACTCCTTCGTGCACTCAAGATGCCGTATGACCAGATACATGCTTGTCCGAAGGGGTGCGTCCTGTTTAGGAAAGAATACGCGGAATTAAAGGTCTGTCCAAAGTGTAAAGCCTCTAGGTTCATGGAGGTAGTCTCTGGTGATGGCCGCAAGAGGCAGCTTGACATCCCCATGAGAATCCTGCGTCACCTTCCGTTCATACCAAGGATCCAGCGGTTATACATGACTGAGAAATACGCGAAACAGATGACATGGCACAAAAATGGCAAACGATACAAACCTGACAAGATGGTTCATGCGTCCGATGGTGAAGCATAGCCCCACTTTGATAGCATTCATCATGAGAAAGCCAGAGAGGTTCGTAATGTATGCGTTGCGTTGGCAACAGATGGGTTCAATCCTTATGGAATGATGGCTGCCACGTACACATGTTGGCCCATATTTGTTATCCCTCTCAATCTCCCACCAGGCGTATGCTTTCAACGACAGAATATATTATTGTCGTTGATTATTCCAGGACATCCGGGAAATAATATGGGTGTGTTCATGGAGTCTCTAATTGATGAATTGGTCCGTGCTTGGGAGGAAGGGGTATGGACGTACGACCAGGCCATGAAAACAAACTTCAAAATGCATGTTTGGTACCAATACTCCCTGCATGACTTGCTGGCCTATGGGATATTCAGCGCCTGGTGTGTTCACGGGAGGTTCCATGCCCAGTATGCAAGGAAGGTCTTAGGTTCATTTGGTTGCAGAAGGGTGGCAAGTATTCGGCGTTCGACAAACATCGGCAATTCCTCCCTCATGACCATGCATTCAGACGAGACCAAAAGAACTTCACGAAAGATGTCGCGGTGATAGACCTTGCACCTCCAATGAAGACTAGTGCCGCGGTCCGTCAGCAGATAGAGGTCTCGTGGTCAATCCAGAAGGTGGCTTTGTGGGATATAGCCAGCACCATCTGTGGACTCATAAGTCAGGCTTGACTCGGCTCCCCTATTATGATGATCTTCTCCTTCCACACAACATTGATGTGATGCACACTAAAAAGAATATCGCTGAGGCACTTTGGGCAACAATCATGGACATTCCCGGTAAGACAAAGGACAACGCTAAGGCTAGAGTGGATATGGCAACGTTGTGTGATAGACCAAACCTACAGATGAAGCCTCCTGGTCACGGTAAGACATGGAGAAAGTCTAAGGCCGATTTCGTCTTGACCAAGCCCCAAAGGAGGGAAGTACTAGAATGGATCAAGACGTTGATGTTCCCTGATGGGTATGTAGCTAATCTGAGTAGGGGGGTCAACTTATCTACTATGCGAGTCTTAGGGATGAAGAGTCAAGACTACCACATATGGATTGAGCGGCTTCTTCCGGCGATGGTTCGAGGGTATGTCCATGAGAATGTGTGGCTAGTGCTTGCAAAGTTGAGCTATTTCTTCTGCCAGTTTTATGCCAAGGAGTTATCTAGAACCATGGTTGCAGACTTGGAAATATTTCTTCTGTAAGTTGGAGAAGATCTTTCCACCCGGCTTCTTCAATCCAACGGAGCATATGATTTTGCACCTTCCGTACGAAGCACGAATGGGGGGTCCCATGCAGGGTCGTTGGTGCTATCCAATCGAGAGATGTCTAAAGGTTGTTTGGAAGAAATGTGGAAATAAATGCAAAATTGAGGCTTCCATTGCAGAGGCATACATTCTGGAGGAGGTGTCGAACTTCACAACAACATACTATGGTGACAACCTCTCTAGCGTGTATAATCCACCCCCTCGTTACAATGCTAGCGAAAATAAATCGAACCTCAGCCTTTTTCGAGGGCAAATCGGAAGTGCAAGTGGTTCGACCACCAAGACATTGAGACATCAAGAGTGGTGCCAGATCATGCTATATGTGTTGACCAACCTTGACGAGGTGGTGCCGTACATGGAGCAATTTGTTCATGAATTCTGGTGTCAATCAAGGGATCCTACCCAGCAGGAATGTGATACCCTTCTTAGACAGGGTGCGGGAAATGATTGCCCGATTTCATTTATTGGTTCAAACAGCAGGGCCATAGGGTGAGTGCCCAGTTGAGATAGGTTGCCGATGGCTTTGCCTATAGGGTGAGGTCATATTCTGTTTATGACGTGAATGGATCGTTTTTCTACAACAAGCTATGAGGCAAGTCGACCCAATCGAAAGACCACAAATACTGGAGTTTTTACTCCTGGTCTTGATGGGGTCGAGTATTATGGAAGAATTGAAGAAATATACGAACTCAGTTTTCATGGTTCCAAACCTCTTAATCCTGTCATATTCAAATGTCATTGGTTTGATTCTGAAGTAATGAGATGGACATATTCTAATCTTGGGCTAGTCGAAATTCGACAGGATTCCGTCTTACCAGGAGACGATGTCTATATTGTGGCCCAACAGGCCATACAAGTTTATTATCTCCCATATACGTGCCAAACCAAAGAGCATCTTAAGGGTTAGTATGTTGTGCACAAGGTGTTACCGCACGGTAAAGTACCTGTCCCAAACGATGAAGATTATAACTTAGACCCCAACACATATGACGGAGAGTTCCTTCAAGAAGAGGGGTTAGAAGGACGATTTGAGATAGACGTAACCGAAGCGGATGGAATGGAAGTTGAAACGGTTGTTGATGAGGAGGAGGAGGATGAGGAGGATGAGGTGAAGAATGTGAAGGACTTACAAATGCTACAACGATTACATTTACGCAATTCCAATGACGACATTGATTCTTCAGATAGTGTTGATTATGACATGGTTGATAGTGATGATGAGACTTATGATCCAGCTGCTCCCGATTATGAAGATCATTCTTAATCAATGTAATACTAAATTATTATGTAATTATGTTTAATTTACGTTGCATCTCTTTCTAAGTATGTCTTGTTTATTTATACTTATTGCTTTACTCTTCTTAATTGCAGGTGATTGAACAAAGATGGTGGGCAGTGGAATGAGGAGCGTTAGGTCGCTTAACCAGAGGGTTAGGTCCGCTGAAGCTGGGTCGTCTGAGAGGAGGGGGAGGAGGAGGGGGACGATGCAGGTGCCCCTGCAGGAGACCACGGAGGAGGAGGCGCAGGTGGCCTCGCAGGACGACACGGAGGAGGAGGCGCTGGAGGTGCATGAGGCGCAGCAGACGGCCTCTGGTTCGTCTAGCGTCTACTCACGAGGTAAGTAACTTTATATATTTTTATGGCTTCTTCATGTTATATGTTCAAATTCGAAGTATAAACTAATAATTTTTCTTAATCACTTGTGCAGGTCCCGCGAGTCTGCCTAATCGACCGATACCTAGTGAGAAACGACCGTTGATTCGACCCGAGGGGGAAAAGTAAGTAATTTTTATGTAATCATTGCCTATGTTCAAATTCAAATTAGAAACTAAAAGTGATGGCTAATCATTTGTGCAGGTCCTGGAGGATTGTGGAGAGTGCAGGTGCTGCTCACAGACGCTCCGTCAATGGCATCCTCGGTCTTCTGTGCAAGGATCACTTTCCTGGCTTGGTTGAGTACGCTGGAGTTGTGGGACCAGCCTATACGTTCGACCAATACGCCGCCGCCCCCGATACTGAAGATCGGGATGGCAGGGTATTCAACAATAAGGCGGAGCGGGTGAAGCAGGAGCTATGGGTAAGTGCTACATACATCGCAATCATTGCAAATTCTTGAAATAATGAATGGTATACATCATGTTTGCATGCAGGATTTTTTTCAAATGCCAGGATGGGTTTGAGGCCAAGGTTGACATGGTGGCTACCAGATGCTGTAAGAAACTAGTCGTGGACATGCACTATGAGGCGCGTCTCCAGACCATTATAAGTTTCCACGCCACCGTCCTTGGAGAGAAGGTCACCAAAACAGACGCAAGAACCATGTCGTTGACTAAGGAGCAGTACTTGCAGGTAAATATAGAATATTAATGTTTATTCTTTTTACATTAAGTATTCATTCCTTTTTACATTACGTACGATTAATGTAATCTTCTAATATGTCATCTACTTATTGTCGTGTAGATGATTCCTTATTGGTGCGCTGCGCATGCCGAGTGCTGGCAACAGATGGTGCAAAAGTGATGCTCCAACGAGTGGGAGGAGTCGCACAACGCTTGCCGGGAGCGGCGTTTGATGATGCCTGGTGTACCACACCATCAAGGCAGCCGCAGCCTCAGCGGATATGCAGAAGCATGGGTACGCGAATTTATTTATTTAATCCAACACTCAATTATGCATGATTTCTAATTGTCTTGCTGGTTTTCTCGCATTCGTCGTCACATGGTGGCCAGCCTTGCTTCCTCTTCAAGGCATTTGCTATAGCCCACAAGGGAAAGGCGACGTTCGATGTCAACTACAACCCGGAGGACGGGCCAGAGGCATACAGCAACGTGACCGCCCACAGCCGCCTCAGTGAGTATACATCGATGGCAAGGGAGGTCCATGGTCCAGATTATGATCCGACCACCGAGGATCTTGACGGTGAAGTCGTCATGAGGGTCGGAGGAGGTAAGAAGTATGGGCGGTACTGGATTGCCGACGGCGCAATCGACGCGTCCTCTACTCCTACACTATCTCATATTAGAGCAAGGAGCACCAGCGCGAGCCCAGCCATACGACCTCGGCAGGACACTTCACAGTACTGGATACAGGAACTCCAGGTTATTATTTCTGTATATGTCGTTTATTGATTATTATAGATCTTTTCTTTGCATTATTGTAATATTGGGGTGAAAATTTTGTAGGACCAGCTAGAAGAAGAGAGGAGGCTACGTGTGGCCTTGGAGGCGAGGATGAGCGCCGAGCGTGAGGCCGAGCGGCTAAGGATGAGCGAGATTGTTGCTTACATGCAGAGCCTTGGCGCCGCAACGGGTGTTGCTCCGCCAGCTTCGTTGTTTTCTCCACCTCGACCACCACCTCCACCTCCTGATCCGTTTTCTACTCCTACGAGTATGGATAAATTTAGTCATATATGATCGTTATTTTTCTTATCTCACATGTAATCTCTTCTACTTTGTGCAGAATCAATCGGCGGCCTCAAATGACCCTCATGTATCTCCAAATCAAAGTAATTAGCCAACTTGGTGATGGTTTCCGAAATTAGTCAAATGATCTTTTGTTGTGAACTTGTTGAGAACTTGTAATCAGTGGTTTTGAGAATTGTTTGTGAACTTTGTGAATTTATCCGTTGAACTCTTGTAAATCTATTTTTCATTGCTTATTAATATCATCATTAATTTCGTCATTAAATTCTTGGAAAACTTGTGGTCGATCAGATTGTTTGATGCGTCTGTGTGGCTATTGCGAACTGTGTGAGGCTTCGGGGAGAAAGAAAACCGGCGTTTAAAAAAAACCTTTGCCGAGTGCCTCTGCTCCAGCACTCGGCAAAGAGCATAATATTCGCCGAGGATCTCTGCTCCAGCACTCGGCAAAGAGCGTTAGCTTTGCCGAGTGCTGGAACAGGACACTCGAATAATCTTTGCCGAGTGTCCCTACACAAGCACTCGGCAAAGAGCGTAATTTTTGCCGAGTGCTTTTTTCAGGCGCTCAGCAAATGTCCGTCACCGTTTTTTCCGCCGTCACGTCTATTTTTCTTGCTGAGTGCTGGATAAGGCGCTCGGCAAAGTCTTTGCCGAGTGCCCGATAAAAAACACTCGGCAAAGAGGCCTTTGCCGACCCTTTCTTTGCCGTTTCCTCTTTACCGAGTGTAACACTCGGCAAAGCGTTTGCCGAGCGCTTTTGTTGTTTTGCCGAGTGTCTCAGACACTCGGCAAAGTGGGCTTCTCCCGTAGTGGTTGCGACGAAATAGCAGTGATTCATTTCTCCGAAAGGATTGCGTGGCAAAAAAACACACACACAATTTCATAGCCGACACACCAGCATGCAACATTAGTCGCAGCTCAAGCTTGCTTCTCTCCTCGACATCACAACTGAGAGGAAGAAAAAAGAAAAAAAACACGTACAGAAAAATAGACACAACGACTAGTACACGGCAACGCGCATCACCGGGGGCCGCAGAGACCGTGGAGGGAGGGAAAGAATCGAACAGCAGGATTCTTTAACCTGCTTCTCTTCTGACAGACTGACACCGCCTCTCGCAAACACCCCGATACGCAGTCCCGTCCACACCACTTGATCTGGGAGCAGTCATTTAAGAGTAGTTCACCAAGGAGCGGTACGTGGCTCCGGCCTTCCAGCTGGCGGGGATGACGTTGTTGGCGACGAGGACCTTGCCGGAGTCGGAGGTAAGCCGGATCGAGAATGGCGCCCTCAGCGCCTTGCCGGTGTTGGAGTTGTAGCGCCACAGCGCGCCCCAGTTCTGCACCATCGGCGTCCAGGTGCTGCAGCCAGCCTCCATCAGGTGGACGGCGCTGAGGTCGCCGTCGCCGTCCTCGAACTCGACCAGCACCTCGAAGTAGAACGGGTTGGAGCCCTGGTCCACCTGGAAGGCGATGTTCACGCCGCTGTACTTGCACGGCACCCTTCCACGCACGAGAGCGGTAACTATATGTGAACTCCGTTCTGAGATGGAATTCTGAACTTCTAAATACTGTAGGTAGCAGCAGGCACGCACGTACCTCTTGTACTGGACCTTGAGGATTCCGGCGGCGCGGAGCCTGTCGGCCATGCCGGGCTTCGCCATGGCGCCCATGGAGGTGCCGCTCATGTCGAAGTGGGCCGCCTCAGCGAGGCAGACCCCGGCGGGGCACTCGTCGGTGATGACCACGGTCGCCGGCTGCCCGGAGCACGCCGGGTTGCTGTCGCATTTAACCTGCATTACGCGCGGCACATGAACGCATTCAGTTAGCACCAGCGCCGACCACTTTGCACCATGAATGTAGTTTAGATTTTAGACTGTGTGCAATGCTGACCTCGTAGCAGGCGCCGCATCCCTTGCCTCCCTTGAACAGAGACGGGCTCCCGGCGGCGATCATCGACGAGAACGGCCGCTGGCCGACGGCAGTCTGGTAGCCGCACGCGCCGCCTGCATATACAAATTCGCCCCGCTCCATGCCAAAAGCGACGTGTAATGCTAACCGACAGACAATAGAATAAGGAACCGCACTAACCGTCGCTGCCGTCGCCGTTGGGCGCGCCGTAGTACGTCGCGCCGGCGGACAGCCAGCCGCCGGAGCCGTAGGCGTAGGAGGCCGAGGGGGTAGCGGTGTGGTTGCTGCGGGCCCTCACTGCCGGCCTGTGCGCCGGCCGCCTGTGCCTGTTTGGCTTGGCGAGCTTGCGGGTGCAAGCAATGGGGCTCACTAGAAGCCCGAGCACGACCAGCGCGCCGAACAGTAAGGTGTAGGACTTCGCCATCGCTACTGCCGCAAGCTTCTTGCTTGCTGCTGCTTCTGGGCTAAGCACTGGTAGCTCGGAAGAGGCTGTGAGCTAGGAGATGAGCTCAGCTCGAGTGGTGTTTGCTTGGTGAGTTGCAGGAGCCGCCACGAGTGGGGTATTTATAGGCAATCTGCTGGGAATAGGGAAGTACTACGTGGCAAGAAAAATTGGGATCCTGCCGGCCGAATTATCGGGCAGAACGTGATGAGTTGGTGTTGAGCGGAGAAAAGATAGGCTAAACTAACCATTATACACAGTACAGTTCTTATTCTGCAGACTTCAGTGCCTACCAAATAATGCTGCGATAGAATAATGCAAAACGCACGTACAATTGGACGATGCCTATTAAAAATTTGTATGATTTGGAAGCACGTGCTGATAATTCTGAAGGCATGTACTTGTGAGCGAAACTTCTTCTAGTAGTACTACTGAACCGTAGATCCCCATTGTATGAGCTGCATACTTCAGCTACCATTGTGTCGTATTGCTGAGAAGGATTCAAATGCGAGCAGCGAATTTAGAGGCGAGGGGACGCATAAACTTTGAACTGGATAAATTTCGAGCTCATCCCAGTGCAAATTTTGCTCGTGTTATATATCATGGAAATGGCAGGTGAAGTGTTAAATCACAATAAAGCAACGAACTAGCCGCGGTTGGTGGTCACTGGTCAGAGCGTGATTTCAGGAGCAATTTGGCGAAAGGCGATCGCCTGGTTATTATAATGCTAGTTAACACCAAGCTGAAGGAACCCAGACCTTGAATGATGGAGATGGATTCACTTTCTCCAGCACCCAAGATCCGCACAAACAGATGAAATCTCTCCAGGCACTTATCACCCGTCAGTTAGTTAGTTAGTTGGGATCACAGTACTGAATTGCAGGCCATTGGTCCCAGTTTGATCCGTCCCTTTGATCCTTCGTCAAATGCACGGCTGGCTAGTTCATGATTCTGCCGTCCTTCAACCGGAATACTCGCTCTCTCTTTTTTAGGGAACTGGAATACTCTCTTTACCATCGAAGCTCTCCTGTCACGCACGAGCGATGATGCATCGGCCAAAACGAACCGACCATTCTTCTGCCAGCAAGAAGAGAATGTTTGTAGCTTGCTGCGTCTGCAAACTCCGCCGACTTTTTACAACTAATTTGTAGCTGAATAATCTGATCTTGCACCATGTGATCGTCGGCCATCGCGACGAACCCACCTTTACCAAGCATCCTTCGCAACTACACACACAGATCTTTTGCGGTGTTCAGGAGGAATGCAGGCCTGTGCTATGCCGTAGAGCTGTACAGTTCAGAAAGCAAAGTATCGGCCTCGGGCCCTGCACTGCACGACATCAAGCTTCTACTTTTGATCGGTGTCTGGTAGTGCTGAGCAAATCTCGCTGCGTCATATCTTCTATAATTTTAAGGAATCGCAAAGGTGTAATCAGAATATCAGATACACTAATGATCGAAATCTTTGAAATTCTTAGTAGTAGTTGAAGTGACCCCATAGGCACATGCGCGCAGGCCCTGCACCTGCCTTTGGATCAGATTCGGTGGGTGAAATGGGACTGCAGCAATCAGCGTGTATGCTTTGTAATGTTTCAGACCTGGAAGTCTGGTCTGGAGTCGAAAACAACTTTGGTTTAACTAGTTCATGTCAGCACAAAAATTTAGGTGATATCATGTTACTCCATTTGTAGCGCTCGTATGAAAAAAAAATACATTTTTTTTGAAAAAAAAAGGTGCCAAGATTTTGACAGTGTCCTGCAAAATTTTCTGCTTGCAGTTAGGGATTAATTGTAAAGCCGAGCAAATGAGTTAGCTTTTTCTAGTATCATAAAGCTTTTCTTGTAAGCAAGGTTCGAATTATGATCACGCGGGATCAAAACCGACGCCTTGTTTACAATGAAACACTAAGCATGAGGCCTTTGGTTGTATAAAGCTTTAAAAAGGAAGGAAGAACTGTGGTTTCCATGTTAGCTTCTGTGCTCGCCTATCCCCCGGCCGGCGTCCCCCTCGCGTTGACACCGGCGCCGTGAATCGAGGGACAGTGACTCCCGGCGAGTCCCTCTGCAGCACTGCAGAGGCGCTCGTCCCTCGGTACCGGCGCTGGGGCACGAAGCACAACGTGTAGCTTCCCAAATCCCACCGACAGCGTCAGAACCTGCTGCAAAATCGCACCCGCGTCCGCGCGCGGCAGCCGAAATCGGGGCCGAAAGTTCCGTCCTCGCGGCTCCGCGCCTTGCCGCCCTACCGACTAGCACATGTCCTGAAAAATTCTCGCAGCGTCATCTTGCCACGAGGTCGCAAGAGTTCCTGCCGGCGCTTCCGTTTGTCGAAATTCTGTCCTGAAATTACTGGCCGTTGCTGAAGCTGATACGCTTCTGAATCCCGGTGCCTGATTGCAAATAGTGTTTTACGTAAGAAAAATAAGAAGAAGTTATTTTTTGTACTTGTTTAGAGTATATTATGGAGATCGGAACTTTGGAGGCGAGATGGAAAGTGTGAAAGGCGTTGGTGTATGGAGGAATCAAATATATTATAGACACGGTTCTTCAAGCTTCATCTATTATAATCCAACAGGGAGTTTTGAGTTTCTTCGGGTACTAAAAAAACACGAATTCGGACCTGACAGCTACTAGCCACATGTCTTCGTAGTTCGATGGAGTATTTCAAACGCAGAAAGAGGCATAATCTTCACGTTCTCAATTTCTGAGTACTATAGCAAGTTTAATACTAATAAAAGTTAGCTGTAACTAAGATAATATAGCAAACATTCATGTCTCTTGTGTTGGAGGCCATAAAAACACTTGGATTTTTTTTTCCCTGCTTGGTGCAGCATGGTTTGAGTTCTCCTGTATCTGTAGGATTTGGTAGCTAGCAAGTCTGCTGCGCTCATGACTTATGGAAAGCTGACTTTCGATTAAAAAAAATATCAATCGTCAGGGGAATGAGGAATAGGTGGCACCGAGTCGCTGCACCTCGGCCCAGTTGCATCCCTGTCGGGGAGAGAGAAATTCGCATTGAGTGGATCCTGGAGCAACCCGCACGGGCCAGATCTGAGCCAATGAAATACAGGCCAGCGGGCTGGTTTCCAGGCCCATCTCCAACCCGGCGGTGGCCGGCCGTTGGCTGTGCTGCGTGTGCGTGGAGAAAGAAGCAGAGAGCCTCGTCGTCTCCGGTCACGGCGCACGCCGTGCCGGGAAACCTGCCAAGACCTATCAGACACCGAAACACGTGACCCGAACGACGCGTACAGGAACCCGTAGCCGATGGATCGTTACCAAATTCGGCCAAGAGACCAGAGAGGTAAGCCGCGTTCTCTAGGTGCCGGCCCGGCGCATGGACGACGATGGCCATGGCGACGCCGTGGGCTTCGGCCCTGGCACAAGTAGAAGCGGCCGGCACGCGGGACTTGGGGCACGCCCGTGGGGCCCGGCATGGGGGCCCGCGGTTGCCGCAGCGCCACGTACCGTCGCGGCCTTGCTCCGCTGGGCAGCGGCTCGTCGCGACCCGCGCGCATGCACGAGTGCGACGCGAACTGATGAGAGCTCTCCGCCTTCGCCGCTTCTGTTAAGAAGGGTGGCGTGGCCAACGCTTGGCATCCAACGGGCTCTGACGACGGGATGAGCTCTGACTCCCGTGGGCTCTTCCCTCAAAGACGCACGGCACGAAGGGGCGTGGCTTGCGCACGCCTGAAAGCGAAATGACGATCGAGATGAACACAAGCAACTTCACTTCTACTAACGTTTATTGATACCCAAACTTCACGAACACGAACACACCATCCCGGCGATACACGACGGCGCGGATTCGCACGCACGTCACGAACCAGGCAACACATTAATGGCGTTAAATTTTACGCCCACGCACGCACAGCTTGAATCATAAACCAAGCTCGCGCCACGCCGCCGTCGCAGCTCACGCCACCGGCGGCGGGCGGGCGCGTGCGCATCTACCCATCATTATTGTTCCCGTCGGATCAGTAGTTGAAGTTAACGACAGAGCGGTACGTGGCGCCGGGCGTCCAGCCGGCGGGGATCACGTCGCTGGCGACGAGCGTCCTGCCGGAGCCGGAGGTGACGCGGATGGAGAAGGGCGCCCGCAGGGCGGCGCCCGAGTCGTACCGCCACACCGCGCCCCAGGACTGCTGCATCTGCGCCCACGCCGCGCCGCCGCTCTGCATGAGCTCCACGGACCGCAGGTCGCCGTCCCCGGACTCGTACTCGACCAGCACCGCCAGGTAGTTCGGGTTCGAGCCGGCGTCCACCTTGAACGTGATCTCCGTCCCCTGCCAGTTGCACGGCACCCTGCATGCAAAAAAAAAAAAGGCACAACGCAGCGCGCGGTCATGGACGGCGCAAGAGTACAAGCGGGCGAGGAAGGGACGCTCTGGAATCTAGCCGGCCTGTCACGAAGTCCAGGCTACGCGAGAATGTCTGTACGTGCATGCGTGAAGCCACAACAAGAAGCTAGTGTTCCAACGGAATGCACCGAAAGCGATTACAGGCATTGTGTGCGACACGAACACAAGCAAGTACACACTAGCTAGTGATGCAGCCATGCAGGGTGTGTGCGCGCGCGCACGGGGTTACGTGCCTGCAGCTAGCGGAGCTGGTCTTACCGGGTGTACTGGATCGTGAGGCGGCCGGCGGCGCGGAGCTGGTCGGCCTGCCCGGGCTTCGCCATGGCGCCGAACGCCGTGCCGCTCAGGTCGAAGTGCACGGGCTCCTTCAGGCACGCGCCGCCGGGGCACACGTCGGTGAGGACCACCGTCACCGGGCTGCCGGAGCACGCCGCGTGCCGAGTGCACCTCACCTGCGGAAATATTTTGCCCCCCCCCCCCCCCCCAACGGCGGCGGCGGCGTCATTAAGTGAGCAGTACAGTAATACTGCAAGCGAGATTCTTTTTTTTCCTTTTTGAAACGGCAAGCGACTTGAAACTGAAAGACACGTCGTCATACGACGACCGTGCGTGGACGGACCTGGTAGCAGGAGCCGCAGCCCTTGCCGCTCTGGAAGATGGACGGGCTGCCGGCGGCGATCATGGACGCGAACGGCGGCAGGTCGACGGCGTTCTGGTACCCGCACGCGCCGCCTGCACAACGAAACAGATCGACACGCACGCATGAGGGGCAGGCATTACATTATCAGCAGGAACTACGAACTACATATTGTATTTGTGTGCGTCCATGTATCAACAGCATGCCCACGCACCGTCGCTCCCGGCGCCGTTGGGCGCGCCGTACCACGTCGCGCCGGCGTCGCCGGACCAGCCGGAGAGCTTGCGGTGGAGCTCGACGGGCGCGCCGGGACGGAGGAGGCAGGCGAGCGCCGCGAGGGCCGCGAACACGAAGCGAGACAGGGCCCAGGTCTTGGTGGAAGCCATGGCCGGCGCCCACGACGACAGGCGGAGCGGTGGAGTGCGGGGCAGTGGAGTGGAGTGGAGTGTGCTGCCCGCGTGTGGCGGTGGTGTGCGCTCCCGAGCTTGCTCATGGCGTCTACTTATACGCAGCGGAGAGGTTGGTGGCGGGTACACGGCAGAGATTGATCGCCCAGCCACTAAAATTACTCCGTTGATTGTCGGGTTGCGGTGTGGCACTGCCCGCGGCTTTGCTGGGTCAAATCCGTCCGAAATTCAAGGTGGGGGGAAATTTGCAAATCCCCATTTGGGATTCTAATTTCTACCCCGGCCCGCGGTGACTCATTACTCCTCTGCTGGGGTGTTCCATGCACGGCACGCACTTCACATCGCAACGGATCCTAGGAGAAATGAACGGTAGGAGTTGAAGATACTCCAGTAGAATTAGCATCAGGCCGGGCCGGTCCGTTGATTGTGTGGTACAGATCAGTTGTTTCCGCCGCAGTTCATTCCATCTGGATACCGCGTCATCCATGGCGGTCTTGGGGGTCGATTCGCCCGAGTCGAAGCCATTCGCCTCGAGTCAGATTTGGTGACTGGCGAGTGCTAAACAGTTGGGACGATCGATCAGCCGGTGCACCTCCGATCAAGCTGATAGCCGGCGACGAACAAGGGGAAAAAATGACGCAGGAAGGCAGAGCACCTCGTCAAGAGGACGGGACGGCAGTTTCCGTTATTTCGGTTGGAGAGACGACCCTACGAGGCTCTAGTCGTTGCCCATCCCGAGACGGCTCCACGCCCCGTCCACTTCATCCCCCAAAATCCCGGTCAGCCGAGCGCCGCGCCATCGGCGTCGCGAGATGAAAAATTTTCAACTCTCCCGGCGCCGTGAATCCCTGGGAAACGCACGGGCGCGCCCCGCGACGTCGTCAGAACTGCCGCCGCGGCAGGCACGCAAGCGGCACTCGAGCCGTGATTCTGGGCCGCTCTGTCCGTTGCGCCGCCTGGCGGGCGGATTCAGCGCTCGCGCGCAAGGTGCGGTGGGCTTTCGGATGACCGGCACGGCGGCCACGCAGCCGCGGGCACGCCGACTCGCACGAGTCTGGTACGGTGGTCCGGAGACCGAAGCACGGCGGAGGCGCAAGTGGTGGCGAGGGCAATGGCGTCGTTCTCGTGGCTCCTGGATTTACTCGGTTAGTTGAGGAAGCAGGCGTCGTCGTGGCAGCAGCGTCCGCTCGGCGAAATGAGTTGCGGCAACTCGGGGGCCAAATGGGCCTCGACTTTTGTGCTGAAGTGATCCGTTAACTGGGCCATGTCGCGGCACAAGTAAGAAAAAGCCAGCCTCGGCCGGCTTATACTTTGCACTGGGCTGATGAGCAGAGATGTTAGATGTCCAGCCCATCACCCTCCGCTCCGCTGCTGGACCTTGACCTTTTCTCACGGTACGGCGGCATAAGCGCTCCAAAGGAGGGGGAAAACGAGTGCATCAGCCGTATAGGGGACCTGCATGTTCATATGTACGAGTGAAACATTGTTCAAGATGGTGGGGACTGGGGATATTCAACGGACTCGAACAATGGCACATCTCACATCACCGACTCCAGTCCAACGGACTTGCAAAACCAAAATTGCTGGTGACCACGAATAAACAGCTGGAATAAGAAGGTACATACACGGAGTCATGCTGATTCGGCAATATCTTGCCTCCGTCGATCACAAATAATTGTATCTAATATACTACCTCTACGGTGAAACATAAGGCATCCTGACAATTCCTACCTCTTCAGGTAGAAATGGTGTAGGCATCTTGATCGATAAGAGCCTTAAGGATGGAGTTGTAGATGTTAGGAGGCAAGGCGACCGGATTATCCTAGTACGGTTGGTCATTGGAGATTTGGTTCTGAATGTGATCAGTTGTAAGTGCAATCAAGCTCTTTGTGGGTTTTGGTGTTGATGACCACCTAATTAGGGAACTAATGAGATTCATCGAGATGATATGCAGGAAATTTAAAAAGAGAATGATGTACAGGTTGGAGGATCCCCCAAATTGATATGATGGCTATCTTGACTCATGAAGGCTTAATTTATTTTATATTTTGAATATTGAGTTTAAGAAAAGCCGTACTATAAAGAGGGATCCAAGATCAACTGTCCAACTGTTGAATAAAATGCTCAAATCCTGAAAACCACATCCTCATACTCAACCAAAACAGCCAGCAAAATTTCACATTCAGCAGAGTTGTTTTGATGGGTGCGGCAGTGCCGCGCCTTGGTGCGGCAGTGCTGCACTTAATGTACCGCTGGGACCAGAGGGGTATAAATTCCCCAACGGTTACAGACCTCTACACAGTGCTTCCCAACGTTCATATTAGCAGAAGACAGAACCAGTGCTCCTCTCTCTCTCCTCCATTGCTCCCAACTCTCCCCTCAAGCGGATCTCCACATCCCACCACCAAATCTTGAGAGAAAAGACAGCAAACTTCGATTGGAGAGCGGATCTACTGATTCCCCCACTCAAAAGAGCATTTGGTTCACGTTTGGCCGGCGGATCTAGGGTTTATTACTCTTGGAGCTTGCTCCTAGCCGGCTGTCACACCCGGTTTTAAGAACAAAACCGAATGCATAACTATATGTATGCCAGGATCAAGTTCCATACATATAGTGACTTCATCAGTGAATAATCAGCAACAGTATCATGAAAAGAGAATTAAAAGACTATAAAGATTATCAGAGTTATACAGCTTATCCTGGAAACGTAGACTCCAAACTTCACAGGCAATCGACCGGGGGTTCCGCAGGCCTAGAACTCAGCATCATCTTCAAAAGACTTTAGATCACTTTCTCCTCTGAGCAGCAATTATAACAAGCGTGAGTACACTTATGGTTGGTACTCAGCAAGTGTTGGGAAATATATGACATGAAGGCCAAAATCAAGGAAAGGCTGACTGGCTTACTGCGATAAGCAATTTTAGTTGGTCAAGTTTTAATAGCACCTAATTACTAAGGTATAAGTTCATACCAAAACCCACATTAAAAGAGAGAGAAGGGATATAGCATAGGCATAACCACAACCATAAACATGGTCCACGATAACCATAACCATAGCCATGGTCCACGATTTAATTCATCTTCAAGTTCAATTATCATGTGAGGGTCCAAGCCGCTCTTAACCGTGAGCACGGCTGATATATCAGTTTTCACTCTGCAGAGGTTGTACACTTTACCCACAATTCGTGTCTCCCGATTTGCCCGAGGTAGCTAGCCTCTTAAACACTTCCGAGGTGAGTGGCAAGGGATTCACTACGAGGCCTTTACAAAGATTCCCTAACTTATGACAATCCGCTAAGGTTTCAAGTCAAAGCGGTCATAACTCTCCCTAGTGAGGAAATACCTTAGCCAAGGTCCACATAGCTATGTGCCTCAAAAGGACCGAGCTATACCCCGTCAATGCAACCCCTCTTGCCCTTTCGGTAAGATTATCATAAACTAGAGTCTCTAATTAATTAGCCAAGACCAGAGCCATATAGTATTGTGGTTGCACTGTTTTCCTGGGTGGTTCTCCATGTTCCAATTAAAATATATAATCTTGCGATTAACATCACCAAGAGCATGATCATGGATAAAACAAGTATAACATCATCATTGTTGCCATCATGGTTATATTATTCCCAAACCAGAACCAGTTGAAGCAACTAAGCAATAGCTACCCAACAATAACGATAAAACCCAGGTTGACAAGGAATGATCATAAAGACTAGGCATATCCTTAATTAGGATCCATCAAAATTAGGACACATGCATGCATATAAAGAAAAAGTTATATTTATTGTGATTATTAGGACAAAAGCATGATCAAGGAAACACTTGCCTTTCTTTTAGAGAATAGCTGCTCAGAGTCTTCAACTCTTGTTCTTGAAACTCTATATCTTCAAAGCTCTTGGGTCACGCTCCTTCTAACGTCACACAAGCAACGGGCCCAAAACATACAAGCAAGCAAACAAACAAGAACAACTAAGAACAAATACAACAAACAAAAGGAAAGCTTTAAAAGAGCAACCTAAAGGATAAGGCTCGCTGCTACGATCACGAGAAAGAAAGAAACACGGAAAACGGAGCTAGGGTTGAAAAGATACAGCTATCGGGAGATTTATATTATAAAAGAAATAAAGAACTATAGGCTTTCATTTATTTTAATTTAGAAAACCAATGTAAAAGATATTCAAAAGAGAATACCTCTAATTATAATTAACTCATATTATATTTGTATTTATAAAGACGAAGTAGAACTTAGTCAAATTTTATATACAATTCTCTATGTACAAATTACACTAATTAAATAATTAATTAGAAAAGAAAACTTGTGAGAACATCTAAACGTCGAACTTTATGATTCGAGTTGAACTAAACAAATAAAATTATAAACATATTTAAGTTGATATTAATCAAATTAACATTTATTATGAAAACCGGAGAAAAGACCTAATTGGATTTTATTTCGGAAAACTAGATGAGAGGATATTATTCAAATTAAATTAATATTTAATTTTAAAAACAGGAATTACGGCACAACAACACTACTAAACGATAGCTTAGGGTTTTAGAAGACTAACGCAAAAAGAACGGATCAAAACGGATCTAAAACGCGGAAACTACGCATCAAACAGCGCTGCAGGGACCTATACGCAATTAACTATAGACTTTAAGGGTTAGCTGAAAAGAAATACAAGACACAGAAAAATAGTGCTTGCAAAATAGGAAAAGATTAGGGTTAGATCTGAAAAATTCCATGGTGGGACTGGATTGAAAAGATGGAAAAGATATAGGGGGGTTTCCTACAATTTTTGCAAGACACAGGAATTTTCACGGTAATTACAGAATCTTCCAGGGACCTAATCTGAAAAAGCTCGAAACAGCCTCCCATCGTGGCGGCGGGTACTGTAGCTCAAATTGCCGGCGATTTAGGGCACGAGAGGTCGCGGGAAGTGGGGGAAAAGAAAGAGGACGACGAGGGGATTCCGTTCCATACCTAACTTACCCCGGGGACGCATCGTAGAGATCGAATTTCGCGGAGGAAGCGGCGCCGGCGGGTCTGTTCATCTGTTCTGGGCGGCTGTGCTGTTTCTGTGCGTGCGGTGGTGCTCCTGCTCGTTCTGTCCTGGGTGGCAGCAGCAGGAGGAAGGCAAGGGGAAGGGCAGGGCGCTCAGGTGACGCGCACGGCACAGAAGCACGCAGGAGAGGGAGGGGGCGGCGCTGGGCGGTTCTGGGCGCACGAGATGCAGAGCCTCAAGCGCGTAGGGGCGGCGGTCTGCTGGGCAGGCTTGGGTGCACGGGATGTAAGCAGCGCAGGGTCCTGGCGGCGGCCTGCTCTGGTGGTGACGGCGCCTGTGCGGGTCGCCTGTTCCTGGGCGGCGCAGGGAGGCGTGCAGGGCTGGGCAGGGGCGTGCACAGGGGGAATGCAGGCAGGTGAGGGTGCCGGGCGATGCAGGAACGTGAGGAGGAAAGTGCACTGCAGGGGTACGGCGGCGGCTGTGCAAAGACGAGCGGAGGGGGAGGATGCGTGGGGCAGCAGAGACTAGGGCAACGGCGCTGCACGGGAAAAAGATTGCGAGCCGGAGGAGGGAGAGCAGGGGGGCGAGGGAAATCTAGGGCCGGCTAAGTGCGGTGCAGGGATGCGATGCAGAGGGTAGGGTTATGCTAGAATTTATAGGGCACGCAGGAGCCGACGTAGGGGAGAAAAATTAGGGCCGGCTACTGGAGAAACAGGTGGTGCAAGACATGTATAAATAAGCCTGCAGATATCATGCTGGACTCCAACTCGAACGAGAGATAAGGACGCGACGGCGCATCGGGCTGGGACTCATTCTTGAGTTCGGATTGGCCATGGGAAATGAGATTGGGCTGACTAGCGGGTCCCACGATTTAACGAAAGAGAGGAAAGAAGAGGTAACAGAAAGAAGAAACGAGAAGGGCCAAGAGAGTTCGTTTATGAGCCGAAACATGATCGGGTGAGTGGTGGATACAAAAACGAGCTGACTGAGCTGATTGAACATGAACGAGTTATTCGAGAGCGCGGAAAAGAGAAGGAAAGGATCAGACCGAGTCGTTGGAGCTGACGGTGATCGAACATCATTGGAAAAACACTGAAGACGAGCCACGAGGCGTCGTTTTCGAGCATGACCTGATCGGGGAGAACTGTTAGAGGATCGGGAGCTCGATGGAACATCTTAATGATTCGGAGAGGATAAGGTTAAAAGGGATGTACAACAAAAATACGGCTCGGTCCGACTACGATGAGAATCAAAAATATAAATATTTTCCAGAACACATTTTCAAGGTTAAAATAAATCTAGAAAAGTCCAGATAAATATTTCAAACCACGAAAAAATATATCCGGAAGAATCCCAGAATTTTCCGAGAAAAATCTCGGGAGTTAATTTAGGTCACGAGAATTCCAAATAAAATATTTGGGACTCATGAAAAAGAATTTTTAGAGCTTTCCAAGAAAAAAAATGGATCTAGCTCTTGGATAAATAGAATAATTACCAGAAAAATCTTTAAAATTCTCGGAAAATCCTTTTGATAGATGAACACATTGTAAGAGATAGTCACATCCTAAAATTAAATATTTTAGGGTGTGACACCGGCTAGTGGTCGCCCTTGTGCTTGCCCCTCCGTGTAGCAGCCTTGGGAGGTCTGTAACTTTCCCTTGCAGCTAGTAAAATCACTCCTCATCTCAAGAGTTCACTCTCTTGACTTGAGAACGAGGACGGGCTGACCTTTGTGGTGAAGCCCAAGCCTTTTGTGGCAGCCTCAACAACGTGGACTTAGGCCAGCCTTTGTGGCGACGCCGAACCACGGGATAAATCCCTGTCTTGCGTGCTGTTTTACTTTATTGCTAAGTTACTCTCTTGTTCAAGGTTTGAGGCCGATCTATTTATCTACTGCGGTGTTCTCTGTTTTAGTTCCATATATATGTTGCTGACACCTGCAGGAAACCTAGAAATTAACTCGATCTATTTTTAGTTCGGCAGTTCTTGAGTTCTGTAATTTGTGTTCTGTTTGAGCACGGCAGTGCCACACTCGGCACGGCAGTGCCGCACTCACCTCTAACGAGAATTTGGAGTTGAGTTTTTGCAGGCCTATTCACCCCCCCCTCTAGGCCTCTTTACTGGTCCAGTGATCCTACAAGTGGTATCAGAGCCGCGTTGCTTCGTATACGCTTCACCGCGTGAAGTATGGAGACCGGTGGAGGTTCGAGGAAGATCGGTGGCAAGGGAAAAGAAGTTCACATGGAGGATGTTGGTAGTAGTAGTGAGTTGTCACTATCTACAGCCAGCAACACCACTCTCAAGGATGCTCCCGAAGGAAACACCACCGATGCTACGAGAAGAAAAGAAAGAAAAGAAAGAAGAGAAGCAAAGCTCAAGAAAAGAGAGGAGCGTGAGCAAGAAAAGAAGCTTCAGGAGAAGTTGAGCCGCAAGGAAGCTAGAAGAATTACAAGAGAAGAAAGAGCCAAGAGAAGAGAAGAAAGGGCCAAGAAGGTATATGAAGCATCATCAAGTGAACTATCATCTAGTTCGGATGATGGTGATGATGATATATCATATCATATCTCTAAGGACAGCAAGAAGGGTGAGAAAAAGAAGAAGGATGAGAGCAGTACCAACAAGAACAAATACTCCGCTGTATCCTTCAATTATTCTTCTTGTTTCACTAACCGCGATAAGAAGTCTTTCATTAATGTGCCCGCGGGCAAGTTGCCTCATTTCGATGGGACTAACTTTGCCAAGTGGAAGCACTTGATGAGAGCCTATCTTATTGGTCTTCACCCTGGTCTTTGGGAGATTGTGTGTAGTGGTTTTGAAGGACCGGAGGATCCCGAAGCTCTCACAAATGATGAGCTAGCTGCTGTCCATCTCAACGGCCAAGCCACAAGCATTCTTCTTAGCGCCTTGGATGGAAATGAGTACAATAGAGTGATAAATGTTGATGTTGCAAAAACAGATTTGGGACACTTTGCATCTAGCACATGAAGGTGTTGATAAAGTGAGAAAAGTAAAGATTGACTTGTTGATGGCCAAGCTCAACCGGTTTGTCATTGTTGATGGAGAAGGGCCACAAGAGATGTTTGATAGGTTGATGATTTTGGTGGGCAAGATTAGAGGCTATGGTGGTGATGAGCTTGATGACCACAAGGTAGTGAAGATCATGTTAGAAGCTTACTCATCGAGAAATGAGACCGTAGTCACCTTGATTAGAGACAAGAAGAAGTTTGAGCACTTCACTCCCAATGATGTGCTTGGAAGACTTTTGACATTCGATATGCAAAGAGAAGAAGCAAATGAGAGAAGAAAGCTTGGTGAGTTGCAAGCAAGGTTGGATGGTATGAAAATCAAAGATGTAGCTCTCAAGGCCAACAAATCAAGCAAACAAGGCTGTTCAAGTAAGGCAATGGGCAGCAAGCAAACTTCTAATTCTCAGCCCAAGAAAGAGAAGGAAATGCAACAAAACGATGATCCAATTTCCTCCTCAAGTGAAGAAGAAGACTATGGGGCAGATTTCAATAAGATAGATGATATGGCACTATTCATTAAGAAGTATCACAAAGGGCTGAAATCAAATGGGTACAAACTTGTGCAAAGAAGGTTTCCAAATAAGAAGAAGCGAACTTGCTACAAGAGTGGCAGCACCGAGCACTTCATAGCAAATTGTCCTTATGAGAAGAAAAGTAACAACTACAAGAAGGACAATCATGAAAGCAAGCATGAGCACAAACAAGAGTATAAGAGAAAGAAGAAACCTATGGGAGAAGCACACATTGGGCATGAATGGGATTCGAGTAAGGAGTCAAGTGAAGAGGATATGAAAATTGCAACCGTAGCCATCCAAAAGACATCCTCAACACCAAGGCTCTTCAACAACATGTCCGATGATGATGACTACCACTCTCACATTTGTCTTATGGCAAAGGGTGAGAAGGTAAAACTGAAAGCCACATCTCCTCCCTCACCATCTCTTGGTGATATCTCTAGTGAACTTAGTGATAGCTCTAGTGAAGATGATGTCTCTAGTGATGAGGAACTAAATGAGATAACTAGAAAACTAGACCCTTCAACTAAAATCTTCATCATTAAAACTTTGGAGGACTTAGAGAGTGTACAAGCTGAGCTAGCAGCTAGAGATGATGATCTCTTAGCACAAGAAAAGATGTACATTGCTTGCAAGGAAGCTCTTGCATTAGAGAGAAGTGAGGTGTCCTCTTTGCGCAAAGTTTTGGCTAATGAGCAAAGAGAACATGCTCTCACAAAGAAGGCAAATATTGCACTCAATGACAAGTATTGTGTCTTAGATGAAAAGCACAAGGATCTTGAGATGCAATATAACCTTCTTTGGGAGAGCACCTCACATCCTTCTAAAGCAAAGGACACCTCTACTCCCTCCACTAGTCAAGATTGTGGAAAATGTTATAATGTTGATTTGAATGTCTATTCCACTAACCTTGCAAACATGGAGGCAATGAGAAAGGAGATTATTAGGCTCAATGCTATGCTGAACAAAAGTGGCAAAGATGAACAAAAGAGGCCAAAATACAAGGATGGGAGATTACCTCACATCAAAAATGGACTTGGTCATGAAAGGGGTAACAAAACCAGTGGTCGCAAAGTGATCAATGGTTTTGAGTGTGTTCAGTTCATCAGCAAAGGGAAGATAGGTACAGATAGACCTGCACAGTGTGTGACACAAAAGCCAACCCGAGCAGCACAGCCTGTCAAGCGCAGCAGTGCTGCTGTGAAGGGCGGCAGTGTCACAACCCCAAGAAAGGGGAAGGTCACCTACTTTTCCTTTGCTCATGATAAACTCAAGAAGCAGGTCTACAAAGTGAAGAATGAGCCCCAGAAGCCGAATAATACCATCTGGGCCACCCCAAATAGATATTCTTATCAACCGAAGGCTCATGCACATAGACAAAGTTTGGGTTCATGCTTTGTATTGAAGAACAACAGCAAGGGGGAGGTGTATGCCAAATATGTTGGCAAAGACAGAAATGTTTATATTAACACCTCTATTTGGGTTCCTAAGATTCTTGTTACTAACATGCAAGTCCCCAAGAATATTTGGGGACCTAAATCAAGGAACTAAATCTGTTTTGTAGGCATACTCCTCCGGTGGATCAAGTTGGGTGCCTGACAGCGGATGTACAAATCATATGACCGGAGAAAGGAGTATGTTCTCATCATATTCCCCAACTACAGATTCTAGTGAGAATATTATTTTTGGTGATAACTCAAAGGGGGATGTGATTGGTCTTGGTAAAGTTGCTATTACACTTGAGCATTCAATTTCTGATGTTTTACATGTTGATTCGTTGAGTTACAATTTGTTGTCGGTTTCACAACTTTGTGAGAAAGGCTTCAATTATCTCTT
This sequence comes from Panicum hallii, assembly GCF_002211085.1. Lineage (NCBI taxonomy): Eukaryota > Viridiplantae > Streptophyta > Magnoliopsida > Poales > Poaceae > Panicum > Panicum hallii. The sequence goes on along the minus strand of NC_038042.1, from coordinate 51,439,549 downwards.
TACGGATAAGGGTGTGGAAGTCTTTAGTAGGGAGGATTCCTCTATTGTCTTCACAGGCCGACTCAAGAACAAGCTCTACTTAATTGATTTCAACAAAAGTGAGCCTACGCTTGAGACCTGTTTAGTGGCAAAATCTAGCATGGGTTGGTTATGGCATCGCCGACTAGCTCATGTTGGGATGAGGAACTTGGCCAAACTACAAAAGGACGACCACATTCTTGGACTAACCAATGTTGATTTTGACAAAGATAGGATTTGTAGCGCTTGCCAAGCCGGAAAGCAAGTAGGCGTACCTCACCCACCAAAGAGCATCATGACCACCACTCAACCTTTGGAGTTGATTCATATGGATCTCTTTGGACCGGTTGCCTACCTTAGCATTGGGGGTAACAAATATGGATTAGTTATTGTTGATGATTATTCCCGTTTCACTTGGGTATTCTTTGTTTTTGATAAGTGCCAGGTACAAGACAAGGTGAAGACATTTACAAGAAGGGCACAAAAGGAATTTGGTCTCCCAATCAAGAAAGTGAGAAGCGACAATGGGACCGAATTTAGAAACACCCAAGTTGAAGAGTTTCTTGATGATGAGGGCATCAAGCATGAGTTTTCAACCCCATACACCCCTCAACAAAATGGTGTAGTAGAGAGGAAGAATAGGACACTCATTGACATGGCAAGGACAATGCTTAATGAGTACAAGGTGTCGGATATCTTTTGGTGTGAAGCCGTCAACACCGCTTGTCATGCCATCAACCGCCTCTACTTACACAAGAAACTTAAGAAGACTTCATATGAACTTCTCACCGGTAACAAACCAAAGGTATCATACTTTAGAGTGTTTGGGTGCAAATGCTTCATTCTAAACAAAAGGCCCCGAACCTCTAAGTTTGCTCCTAAAGTTGATGAAGGTATTCTTCTTGGCTATGGATCAAATGAGCATGCCTATCGTGTCTTCAACAAAACCTTGGGTAGAGTTGAAGTCACAATAGATGTGACATTTGATGAATCGAACGGCTCTCAAATAGAGCAAGTTAATTCAAGTGTTGTAGGAAAGGAGGATCCACCATGTGAGGCAATCAAGCAATTGGCCATCGGCGATATTAGGCCACAAGAAGTTCAGGCCACAGACGAGGAGGATCCACAAGCTGTTGCTGCACAAGATTCCGCTGACGTACTCGATGACCAAGTGCAGCACACTCCTGCTGGAAATCAGCAGAGCGGCAGTGCCGCACTTAGGAGCGGCAGTGCTGCTCCCTCTGCCTCGGCAACAGCTTCACCAACTCCTGCACCACCAATTCAGGGAGTCAATCTTGATCCCATATTTGAAGTAGAAGAAGCTGAAGGTGAAGAAGAAGAAGAAGAAGAAGAAGAAGAAGATGTTGAGCATCCTAAACTACGCCAAACCATTCAACGGGATCACCCTATTGACAACATCATTGGAAGCATCCGAAGGGGAGTAACAACAAGATCACATTTGGCAAGTTTCTGCCAACACTACTCTTTTGTGTCACCCAAGGAACCAACCAAGATTGAAGATGCTCTAAAGGATCCAGATTGGGTTTTGGCAATGCAAGAAGAGCTCAACAACTTTGAGAGAAATCAAGTGTGGAGCTTGGTGGAAAGACCCAAGACCAACATCATCGGCACCAAGTGGGTTTTCCGCAACAAGCAAGATGAGAATGGCGTGGTGACAAGGAACAAGGCAAGATTGGTAGCTCAAGGCTTCACTCAAGTTGAGGGCTTGGACTTTGACGAAACATATGCACCGGTGGCAAGGCTTGAAGCAATCCGGATACTCTTAGCCTTTGCTGCTCATCATGACTTCAAGTTATACCAAATGGATGTCAAAAGTGCATTTCTCAATGGTCCAATTCAAGAATTGGTATATGTGAGGCAGCCACCAGGATTTGAAGATCCCAAGTTCCCCGACCACGTCTTCAAGCTCCATAAGGCGCTCTATGGGCTTAAGCAAGCTCCAAGAGTATGGTATGAATGCCTTAAGGATTTCTTACTCAAACAAGGCTTTGAAATAGGCAAAGCCGATCCTACACTCTTTACACATAAAGTTGGTAATGATTTATTTGTGTGCCAAATATATGTCGATGACATAATATTTGGTAGTACTAATCATGTGTATGTTGAAGAGTTTAGTAGGACCATGACAAAGAGATTTGAGATGTCCATGATGGGTGAACTCAAGTTCTTCCTTGGATTTCAAATCAAGCAAATGAAGGAATGGACATTCATATGCCAAACCAAGTACACCCAAGATATGTTAAAGAAATTTGACATGCTGAATGCAAAACCAATCAAAACTCCCATGCCAAGCAATGGACATCTTGATCTTGATGAAGAAGGAGCACCCGTGGAGACCAAGGTATATCGTTCCATGATAGGTTCTCTACTTTATCTTTGTGCATCTAGGCCCGATATTATGCTTAGTGTGTGCATGTGTGCTAGATTTCAAGCTAACCCGAAAGAGTGTCATTTAATGGCCGTTAAGAGAATCTTGAGATATTTAGTGCACACTCCTAACCTTGGCTTGTGGTATCCCAAGGGCTCTAAGTTCAATCTACTTGGGTATTCGGATTCCGATTACGCCGGTTGCAAAGTAGATAGAAAAAGCACTTCGGGGACTTGTCAATTCCTTGGACGGTCCCTAGTGTCTTGGAGCTCTAAGAAGCAAAATTGTGTAGCCCTTTCCACTGCCGAGGCCGAGTATGTTGCAGCCGGTGCATGCTGTGCTCAACTACTTTGGATGAGGCAAACCTTAAAGGATTTCGGATGTCAATACTCAAAAATCCCACTCTTGTGTGATAATGAAAGTGCTATCAAACTTGCAAACAATCCTATAGCACACTCTCGTACCAAACACATTGACATCCGTCATCACTTCTTGAGAGACCATAAACTTAAAGGAGATATCGAAATTCGTCATGTGATTACCGAAAAGCAACTAGCCGATATCTTCACTAAGCCTCTTGATGAGACAAGGTTTTGTGCTTTGCGCAGTGAGCTAAATATACTTGATTCTCGTAACGTGGTTTGAATTCCTGCACATCTTCTGATTGATCAACTAGTATGTGTAGGAAATAAATTTTAAAATAAAACATCATATTGGGTTTCAAAAACTAATTGCAAAACTAGCTTCAAAAAATCCTGACCATAGCTTGTATTGATTATTTGTTTCTGGTCATGAAATCTGGAAAATATATGTCCATATCTAAAATAGGAAGAGTCACCTAGATGGTAGCTAAAACTGGTCACACTGGGCAGGTGCGGCAGTGCCGCTCCTTGTGCGGCAGTGCCGCACTTACGGTTTTCTATTAAAAATTCGCCCGTGACTCATTTTCTCTGTGGGGGCCCATTTTTATCCTTCCCTATCTACTCTGGCCCCGCAGTAACTCTTGTTCTCTCTCTTTTCCCCGTCGCCCGTGACCGTGCGCTCTCTCTCTCCCTCTCGCGCGCACACGTGGTGACGGCCGCCGCGCGCCCCTGCCACAGCAGTGCTGCGCCGCCCCTGGGTGTCCTCCTGCTCGATAGCACCCAAGGGCTAGGGTTCCTGGCCGGACCCCTTCTCTCCTTTCCTCTCCATTCCACGCGGGCAGTCAAGGTGAAACCCTAACCAAATCTGTTTGTGTCTGATCGATGCAATGAGATGTTTTTGCTCTCGGATTTCTGTTTCTAGATGCAATGTGGGGTATTTAGAATTGATTTTGATGGTTTAAATTGAATCAATTTGGTGTTCCATGATTTGGAAGAAAAAGGGGGAGGGCGGCAGTGCTGCCCAAGGCAGAACATCAATGTTCTATGTTGATTCAAACAGCAATTTACCCCTCTTTCATCCACATCATTGATAACCAAATAGATTGGATTTACTCTCTACAAAGTCAAGTCTTTATTTCCCATGTTTATTCTCTCAAATTCATGAGCAAATATCATAATTTTTTAGACTGTGATTCAGAGATTTTGATAAAGAAAAGATGGAGCATGGTGATGATCAGAGAGGCAAGAGGAAGCCAATTAGGAAGCAGCTTGCTCGCAGAGGCAGGGGGAGAGGATCCAGTAGCAGTGCAGCCCCTAGAGAGTCAATTGACAGGGAAACTAACAGGCAGAACATGCACCAGGATAATTTGCAGCAGCAGATTGGGTACACCATCTCTCCTGAAGGTGATCAAGGCACCCCTTCTCACCTTGCAAATGCCAACATTGGATATATGGTCTTAAGGACAGAAGAGTTTAACCTCACAGCTCCAAAGAATGCAGCAAATCATCGTTTTGAAAGCTATTACAGAAAATTCAAGGAAGTGGCAGATGCTAGAGAGATCAATACTTAAACAAATCCAAAGAGTCTAGTTGTTGACCATAGATTTTGGGATGGGTTCCATTCCAACTTATATGCTTCTGTCATCTTCGACTGTAAGAAGAGTAAGATTTGCAAGATGCACTATATTGACTGGGCAGCTATGAGAGATAAAAATGAGCCCGAGTTCAATGCTGCAATTAACACTTGTGAGCAATATGACTTGACAAATATCATGGGGTTCAGGTATAATTGGAATGTGGAGATCCTTGCTCAGTTTCATTCCACATACTTTTGGAACAGGGATTCAGATGAGATCCACTGGATGACTGATGGCAGACATTACCGTGTTAGCTTTATCACTTTCTGTCAGATTCTTGGTTTTGGGTAGATGCACAGGACTTATTCCAGGATTCACCAGGATAATCCTTTCAGGGTCAGTGACATTAGTCACTGTTGGAGAGACCCCAGCCAGGCAGATGGCAAGAGGAGTGGTCTGAAAAGCTACTATTATGTCATGAACAATCTTCTGAGGAACACCATTGATCCTAAGGATGGAGCAGCTTCAGATATTTGTGGCTTTGTGAGGAACTTGCTTGCTCGTTTTCCTGATGGTGAGAAATTTAATGTTGGTAGGTTTATTTGGGTGCAGCTGGCTTATACTATGGATGATGCTAGGAGGAGTCTACCCTATGCTCCCTATCTTATGTTCATGATTGAGAGGGTCTCTGGTTATATATTTCCTAAGAATGGTTTCCACACCGTCTATAATATTGAGAAGACCCAGTCTTATGCAGCAGCCACAGAGACAGTTGGTGGCACCTCCAGGGGTCGTGAGGACATTCCCGAGAGTTCTCACTCTAGGTCTCGCTCTAGGAGCAGTGGCAGAGGACTGAGTAGCACTGTCAAGGCCTGGATGAAAGCTATCTTTGGACATTACTCTTATGCTTCTCAGACAGCCTATGACACAAGGATGGAGCTCAAAGAATCACTCAAAAGGAGCAGAGAGCGTGCTGGGCTTGCACCATTTCCACCTGCTCCTGTCCCACCTCAGTTTGAGTTGCCTGATCTTTCTGGGACAGAGCAGAGCAGTGACTCAGGACAGCATTCCAGTGATGATGATGATGAGTGATTCCTCTATCTTCTCTTCTCTTTTTGGTACTTGATGCCAAAGGGGGAGAAAATTAGAGGGGCCAAACTTTTCTTTTCTTTTCTTTTGATGCCGTGTCCATGCTGCAGCTGCGTTTCATGTCAGATCCGATGAGAGCAGATGTTAGGTTGTGAGTTTGAGAGACGATCAAAACTCTATTTGTGTAATATTACTACCTATATGACTCTATTTGTATCGGATAAGGATATGCATGTGTTTGTGTGCTGCAGCGTACTTCATATTTATGCTAGAGATATTATCTCTCATATATGTCTTGCTGAGAAATCTTTCTTGTTGATCTGACTGATGCATATGAGTGCGGCAGTGCTGCACCTGTGTGCAGCAGTGCTGCACCCCATTGCAACAGGCAGATCCTATTATGCTCTGAACTGTCACATGCATCACGTATTGTTATTTTGACACAGTGTTCAGCACCCCACAGCAGGCATGGATGTAGGGGGAGGCCCCAAATCACATCTAAATATATGAACTTTGACCTTCATGTCAAAATTGGAATTATAATCCAACTCATATATTTAGGGGGAGGCTCCTACATCCATTTCTCGAAAATTCTCAGTTATAATTTATATCTTTTGTAAGCTCTAATTGGGTTGTCATCAATCACCAAAAAGGGGAGATTGTAAGTGCAATCAAGCTCTTTGTGGGTTTTGGTGTTGATGACCACCTAATTAGGGAACTAATGAGATTCATCGAGATGATATGCAGGAAATTTAAAAAGAGGATGATGTACAGGTTGGAGGATCCCCCAAATTGATATGATGGCTATCTTGACTCATGAAGGCTTAATTTATTTTATATTTTGAATATTGAGTTTAAGTAAAGCCGTACTATAAAGAGAGATCCAAGATCAACTGTCCAACTGTTGAACAAAATGCTCAAATCCTGAAAACCACATCCTCATACTCAACCAAAACAGCCAGCAAAATTTCACATTCAGCAGAGTTGTTTTGATGGGTGCGGCAGTGCCGCGCCTTGGTGCGGCAGTGCTGCACTTAATGTACCGCTGGGACCAGAGGGGTATAAATTCCCCAACGGTTACAGACCTCTACACAGTGCTTCCCAACGTTCATATTCGCAGAAGACAGAACCAGTGCTCCTCTCTCTCTCCTCCATTGCTCCCAACTCTCCCCTCAAGCGGATCTCCACATCCCACCACCAAATCTTGAGGGAAAAGGCAGCAAACTTCGATTGGAGAGCGGATCTACTGATTCCCCCACTCAAAAGAGCATTTGGTTCACGTTTGGCCGGCGGATCTAGGGTTTATTACTCTTGGAGCTTGCTCCTAGCCGGCTAGTGGTCGCCCTTGTGCTTGCCCCTCCGTGTAGCAGCCTTGGGAGGTCTGTAACTTTCCCTTGCAGCTAGTAAAATCACTCCTCATCTCAAGAGTTCACTCTCTTGACTTGAGAACGAGGACGGGCTGACCTTTGTGGTGAAGCCCAAGCCTTTTGTGGCAGCCTCAACAACGTGGACTTAGGCCAGCCTTTGTGGCGACGCCGAACCACGGGATAAATCCCTGTCTTGCGTGCTGTTTTACTTTATTGCTAAGTTACTCTCTTGTTCAAGGTTTGAGGCCGATCTATTTATCTACTGCGGTGTTCTCTGTTTTAGTTCCATATATATGTTGCTGACACCTGCAGGAAACCTAGAAATTAACTCGATCTATTTTTAGTTCGGCAGTTCTTGAGTTCTGTAATTTGTGTTCTGTTTGAGCACGGCAGTGCCACACTCGGCACGGCAGTGCCGCACTCACCTCTAACGAGAATTTGGAGTTGAGTTTTTGCAGGCCTATTCACCCCCCCTCTAGGCCTCTTTACTGGTCCAGTGATCCTACATCAGTGCCTATGCCTCTCAGGTATGTCTTAGTGAGAGCTCAAAGAGTCAGTTTTGGGAAGACCTTGATAGCATGGCTAGTACCGTGCCTATCAGTGAGAAGCTCTTTATAGGAGGAGACCTCAATAGCCATGTGGGAGTGACTAATGTAGAATATGAGCGAGTACACGGGAGTTTCGGGTATGGTAGTAGAAACGAGGGGGGAGGATGTTTTGAATTTTGCGGTGGCCTACGACCTGCTGTTAGCGAATACCCTCTTTAGAAAGAGGGAGTCCCATCTAGTGACTTTCCATAGTGGACAATACTCGAGCCAAATCGACTTTATCCTTGCTAGGAGAGAGGATAGACGTGCATGCTTAGATTGTAAGGTGATACCTGGGGAGTGTGTTGTCCCCAACACAAGCTTGTGGTGGCGGATTTTCGTTTTCGGGTACGTGCCCACCGGGACAAACGTGCCAAGATTGCGAGAACGAAGTGGTGGAAGCTTAGAGGGGAAGAGGCACAAACGTTTAAGGAGAGGATGCTAGGCGAGGGGTCTTGGGAAGAAGGAACAGATATAGATAATATGTGGCTAAAGATGGCGACATGTGTTCGGAAGGTGGCCTCAGAAGTGTTTGGTGTGAGTAGCGGAGGCAAGCAGGAAGTGAAAGAGACTTGGTGGTGGAATGACGAGGTGCAAAGGGCTATTAAGGAGAAGAAAGAGTATTTCAAACGCCTTCACCTCGACAAGAGCGCAACCAACATCGAGGGTTATAGATTAGCGAAGAGGTCTGCAAAGCGAGCTGTACGTGTAGAGAAAGGTTAGGCTTTTGATGACCTTTATCAACGGCCAGATACGAAGGAAGGAGATAAAGACATTTATAAGATCGCTAGGATCCGTGAGAGGAAGATAAGGGACATAAACCAAATCAAATGCATCAATGATGGGACAGATCGACTTCTGGTAAAGGATGAGGAGATCAAGGACAGATGGCGAGAATATTTTGACAAGTTGTTTAATGGGGAAAATGAAGGTCCTACCTTCGAGTTGGACGACTCATCTAATGATACCAACAGATGCTTTGTGAGGAGGGTTCAGAGGGCAGAGATCGGGAAGGCTTTGAAGAGGATGAAGGGAGATAAAGCGATGGGTCCTGATGGCATCCCCGTTGAGGTGTGGAGATGCCTGGACGAGAGGGCGGTAGTATGCTTAACTAAGCTTTTTAACCTAATTTTCCGGTCAAATAAGATGCCGGAGGAATGGAGGAGAAGTATATTAGTACCGATCTTCAAGAATAAGGAAGATGTTCAAAGTTATACTAACTACCGGGGGATTAAGCTGATGAGCCATACGATAAAGCTTTGGGAGAGGGTTATCGAGCATCGCCTAAGAAGATTGACAAGGGTGACCCAAAACCAGTTTGGGTTCATGCTTGAGAGATCGACCATGGAGGTGATTTTCTTACAGTTGATGGGGAGATATAAAGAGGAGAAGAAGGACTTACACATGGTCTTTATTGACCTAGAGAAGGCGTATGACAAAGTACCGAGAGACGTCATGTGGTGGGCCTTGGAAAAATATAAAGTCCCAACTAAGTATATTACCCTCATCAAGAATATGTACAAGGATGCGATGACTTGTGTTCGAACATGTGATGGTGATACCAGTGACTTTCCAATTAAAATAGGACTACATCAGGGGTCAGCATTGAGCCCTTATCTATTTGCTTTGGTGATGGATGAGGTCACAAGGGACATACAGGATGATATCCCTTGGTGTATGCTCTTTGTTGATGATGTGGTGCTAGTTGACGAGAGTAGGGCAGGGGTTAATATGAAGTTGGAGCTGTGGAGACACACGTTAGATTCGAGGGTGTTCAGACTAAGTAGGACCAAGACCGAGCATATGATGTGCGACTTTAGCCCGACTAGGCATGAGGATGGGGACGTTAGCCTCGAAGGTCAAGGGGTGGCCAAGAAGGATACTTTTCGGTATCTAGGATCAATGCTTCAGAAAGATGGAGACATTGATGAAGATGTTAGGCATAGAATTTCAGCCGGTTGGTTGAAGTGGCGGCAGGCTTCTGGCGTCCTCTATGACAAGAAGGTGCCACAGAGGCTAAAAGGTAAGTTCTATAGGATGGCGATTCGCCCGGCAATGGTATACGGTGCTGAATGTTGGCCTACAAAAAGACGACATGTCCAATAACTGAGTGTAGCAGAGATGCGTATGCTGCATTGGTTCTGCGGGCATACAAGAAGGGATAGAGTCCGGAACGAAGAGATTCGAGATAGGGTCGGGGTGGCACCTATCGAGGAGAAGTTGATTCAACATCGGTTGAGATGGTTTGGACATGTACAACGGAGACCTCCCGAGGCGTCGCTGCATAGTGGAGTTTTAAAGCGGGGCGATAATGTAAGGAGAGGTAGAGGTAGACCTAGACTAATTTGGGACGAGACGGTCAAGAGAGACCTTAAAGAGTGGAATATCGCTAACGAATTAGTTATGTGTAGGAGCGTTTGGAGATTAGTAATTAACGTACCTGAACCGTGACCTTTGTTACTTTTTGTTTAACCCCTAACTCTTCCTTTGACTTGTACCCTTTTTGTATTTCTTATTCTTGTTTTGTGTGGGTTTCATCTCTAGCCTACCCCAACTTGCTTGGGATAAAAGGCTAAGTTGTTGTTGTTGTTGTATTAAGGAGCTAAGTAAAAAACTAGTATGCCCCTTTTGAATGTCTCCTTTTGTTGTCAAATGCCGGATTTCAAGGCCCACCGATAGGATGACATATGGTTTAGGGCAAGTATATTGCTACACATTAGCGGTTTCATAAATTGTCTTATGCAGATCCACGTAGAATTTCTGATGATGTGGAGGAGAAAAGGGGAGGAGAGAGAATAAGATGGTTGCTTCGCGAAATAACCGCCTCATAGGCTAAGGACTATGAGACCGCTTACTCACCATCGAGTTGTTATTATCATGCTACTCATAATATTTCTATTTTTCATTCCACAAATTGAGAAATATGATAATACTACGAGACAACAAAAACAACGACCTATTGTAGAAATTATTTGTTCAATCGTCTTAAGTTGGCGTGTTATTGCATAGGACCGTTTATTAAATGGCTCCAATATACTTGCCCTTAAAATATATTTTTGCATACCATTAACTTCGGACAAGTATCTTTGCATGTCATTAACTTGGTGAAAGGAGAAAATTTAGTGGAGAATTAAATGACTGGTATCCAAATACACCTAATAGAATACATTATATTTGGGGAATAAAAAATTGGATGTTTGAATATCTTATATTTTTGGACGAAAGGGGTGTTTTTATAGATATTGTGAATCAAATAATGGTATTGAAGACCGTGTCACTGTTTTAAAAAGACTTGTAATTATCTTTTACTACCTTCCAAACATGCTTTTACTCATACCCAATTGAGATTGATACACCATTCCTCGAAATAATTGTGCGGAGGTGCACATAAAACAAGCTAGCACCACGCTTTGATACCGGCGGGCGCGCATCGCTTCTACAAATATATCTCGGAGCATTTTTCACGAGTAGTTGCAGACTTGAAGTTGAGGACCGAGCGGTACGTGCCGCCGGGGGTCCATCACCCCGGGATGACCTTGTCGGCGACGAGCGTGCTGCCGGAGCCGGAGGTGAGGCGGATCGAGAAGGGCGCCCGCAGGCCGGCGCCCGAATTGTGCTTCCACACCGCGCCCCACGACTGCTGCATCGGCGCCCACGCCGCGCCTCCGCCGCCGCTCTGCTTGCGCTCCACGGACCGCAGGTCGCCGTCCCCGGCCTCGTACTCGATCAGCACCGCCAAGTAGTATGGGTTCGAGCCGGCGTCCACCTTGAACGCGATGTCCATCCCGTGCCAGTTGCACGGCACCCTGCGTGCACAAAGGACAAGAATGTTTCTATCGTGCACCGCCACCCTGAGTACATGTCGAAGTACTATTTATCTGACGACTCTGACCGGTACGTGCATGCGGGCGGTAGCTAGCTTACCGAGTGTACTGGACCCTGAGGCGGCCGGCGTTGCGGAGCTGCTCGGCATCGCCGGGCATCGCCATGGCGCCGAACGCCGTGCCGCTCAGGTCGAAGTGAACGGGCTCCCGCTGGCACGCGCCGTCGGGGTACTCGTCCGTCAGGACCACGGTCACCGGGGTGCCGGAGCACGACGCGTGCTCGGTGTATTTCACCTGGAGAAATTTTGTTTTACCCAAACAACGGCGGCGGCGTCATTTGGTGAGTGGCAATGATACAGGTGAGTTCAGAGATACTGTCGTGTTGTCACTGTTTGCACGAACTGTACCTGGTAGCAGGAGCCGCAGCCTTTGCCGTGACCATGGAGGAGAAACGGCGGCTGGTCCACGGCGTTCTGGTACCCGCACGCGCCACCTACACAAAAAATCGACATGCACGTACGCCCGCTAGCATTACTAGGAATTCGAGAATAAAAAGTAATTTTGCTAGGGAACGCAGAACACTACGTGCAGTTTTCATCTTTCATATGTGCTCATGCGTCGACACTTACCATCGCTCCCAGCTCCGTTTGGTGCGCCGTACCACGTCGCGCCAGCGTTGTCGGACCAGCCGGCGGAGAGCTCAGCGGGCGCGCCGGGACCAAGGAGGCAGGCGAGAGCCACAGAGGCTATGAAACGAGACCAGACCTGGATCTTGGAAGCCATGAACTTTGCCATCTCAGCAGGAATTGGGTGACCAGAATGAGTTGAGGACAAACGGAGACGCGAAGTGGTGTATGCTAGTGCTACCAAGTGTGCTCGAGCTGTCTATTTATTGTAGGCTGCAGATCACCAAGTGTACTTGTCGGGCTGCAGTCTACAACTACTGCCTGCAGTCTCTCTTTAATGGGGAAAAAAGGGGGAGGAAACTAGGAGTATACTGCCTGCAGATTTATTCAGTCAGATTCTTTGAACACATAAAAGGTATACACTATCTATTACAATTAAAACAATCGAATAAGATACTATGACTAGCAATATCTTTACTTTTTTTACAAAAAAAACATACATAAAGATATACTCAATTTGTTTCAAAATATAGATGATGTGACTCAGTACAGTATTCAAAATTTATGTTATATTATAATGTTTGTAGCAATAAAATTATAACTATAAGATATTACCTTCAAATAAGAATGTATTAAGTTTATAGTTTTGTAAAGAACAAAAATTTCATCTTGCAAGCACTTATAGATGTCCAAACGTGCCGCACAGGCCGGCCCAGCACTAGCTCGGCATTGGCACGACACTATCTGGCGTGACACGACTAACACTAAGCCCTAGTCGTGCCGTGTCGTGCCTATGTGCCGTCACGCCTGCCTAGGCAAGACGAACGGCACGCCATAGTGTCATGCTGCCGGCACGGCGGCACGGTTGATCCGGCGGCTCCATGCCGGCCGAGCACGACGTCCGACGGCGGTAGCAGCAACGGTGCGAGCGGGGAGGATGGCGGCAGCAGCGGCAGCGCGCAACGTGGGGAAAGCGGCGACGCCGACAAGTGAGAAGGGAAGCCAACGCGGGGCGGCGCGTGGCGCGGCAAGGGGAGGGCGGCGGCGTGCGACGTGGGCACGGCGGGGAGGGAAGAGGAGGGGCGCACTGGAGTAAGAGAGAGGGAGGAGGAGGAGGAGGGCGGGAGGCCGGGAGGGGAGGCGTGCTCGGGAGTTGGGAGACAGCGAGAGGAGCTAAGGGGAGGGAAGGTGGGTGGCGGCCAGCTAGTACGAAATGGAGGAGCGTGTTTAGGGTTTGAGGAAGACGTGAAGTATATATATGAGTGGTTGTAGGTTGGATCCGTGCCAGATCGTGCCAGCCCATTAGTCGTGTCGTGCCTGTAATTGTACTCCGTATCGGGGTTTCAGCCTACGCACGATACTACGGTCGTGCCGTGCTGGTACTGACATCGGATCGTGTTCATGTAATATTTTTTAGTGTTGTGTCCATACGACCCATCACCGTTCATTCGGCCATGCGCTACTAACGCCGTGGGATGATGGGCCGGCGGCTTCCCACACTCCAATCGATCGACCTGACGACGAAGCGGGCAGCCAGCGACGGACAACAACCATGTCAATACAGCAGGTGGCCAGTGGGCTTGTCACATGTCGTATGGGACTTGTAATGGGCCTATTATTGTATGGAGCAGAAACGTGGCCTTGCTGGTCTATCGCGTCAAAGAGGATCTCTGTTCGGAGACCCTTTGTTTTGGGTTGATGTACTGGGGCTAGAGAAGTGGCAAAATTGAATAGCTCAGTTGACCTGGGCTGAGCCGGCCCGTTTTTCGAAAAAGTCACGGTACCATCAGTAAACGCCGACGCCGCTACAATTACATCAGTACATACACTGGGCTAAAATGGGTACAAACATTTTTTTTTTTGACACGAACCAGTCAGAAACTGCACAAACTGGACCAAGTGCCCAGGCAGCAGCTGAGGTGAGGCAATTGATTTGCAAAAAAGAAAGAGAGAGAGAGCTAATTGATTCAAAAAAGAAAAACAGAGAGAAACACGAGTTGAATAACCCGTAATAAAGCAGACTAAGGCGTACAGTTCAAGAAAAGGCGAAGTAACAGTCAGATCCTCTTCTGCGTTTAAGGGGAGCTCAACCTAATGCTGAAGTACACCCACCCAACCAAAGAGCCTCGGCGATCCCTTTATCGCACCGCAACGAGTAGTAGACTCGGTGGTGGTACTAACTACTTCCAACAAAACGCGACTAACCTCACTCTCCGTCTCCAGTAGTAGTACCTCCCATCTCAACACACGAGGAAGGCCAGGTGTTCCAGGCGGCTCGTGAGCGGACGAAACAAGGACGCAGTCCATTTCTTGCAGCCGAAAACGAAGCGTTTCTCGAGAAATAATCCGCCGCACGGCGCGCGCCACCCCCCCCCCACCGAGCAACGGAACAAACGAAACAACACGTCGCACGCCGGGACAAGGAAAGGATTTCAAAACGCCCGTTCGCCTTTGCCCCCACACCGGGCCACCACCAGTGCACGACCACACGCTCCTCACCGAGTTCAGCCATACTCTGAACTCTGAAGCGGTGGAAAGCCTGAAGTCGCCGGTCGCTACATCGCTCGCGGTGGTCTTCTCTTATCCCGCCCCCCGCCCCCGCGCCTGAGGCCGTCAAGCGGCAGAGGCAACGCCAATTTCCAAATCCCAAAACCCCCCGCAGGCCCCGGCGGCGGCTCGCGTTCGTTCGAATCCTCAGATCCCCAACGCGCCGCGCGCCACCGGAATCGGCCCCGCGCCCGTCGCCAGGACCCGAATCGGAGAGCCGCCGCCCCGGCCCGCGCCGCGCGCCCCCATGCGGCCGCGCGGCGCCGCGCCCGCGCCACCCGCTGGAGCCGCCGCGCCGGGCGCGGCAGATGCCTGAGCCGGGCGGCCGCTGCCACGGCGACCTCGGCCTCGGCAAGCGCCAGCTGCTCAAGGGCTGGCCCGACCTGTGGCTGGCCGCGGGGGACGCGCCCGGCCTCCGCGCGCGCCCCATGGCGGCCGCGACGCCGCCGCCCGAGCCCGACCAAACCCTAGCGCTCCCGGACGCGCTGCTCCTCCGCGTGCTCGCCTGCCTCCCGGAGCCCCACCTCACGGGGGCCGCCTCGCTGGTCTGCAGGCGGTGGACGCGCCTCGCGGGGCGCCTGCGCCGCCGCCTCGCCGTGCGGGACTGGGGCTTCGTCGCGCACCGCCTGCCTTACCGCTTCCCCGACCTCGCGGACCTCGACCTCTTCCCGGCCTCCATCGCCGCGCCCACCACCACGGCGCCCCACGCCGCCCCCGCCGCCGCCCCGCTCCTCACCTGCGGCGCGGTCTCGCTAACCCTAGACACCAGCGCCGACCCGCCGCTCGGCGCCTGCCGGTTCCTCGACGACGACGCGCTCGACCGGGGCCTCGCAGCCGTCGCCGCCAGCTTCCCCAACCTACGCCGACTCTCCGCCACCGCCGCCGCCGAGTCCGGCGGCCTCATGGCCATAGCCGGCGGATGCCCGACGCTGCAGGAGCTCGAGCTCCACCGCTGTACTGACCTCGCCCTCCGCCCGGTCTCCGCCTTCGCGCACCTCCAGATCCTCCGCATCGTCGCTGCGTCCCCTGCCCTCTACAGCACCGGTGAGGCCGGCGGTGTCACAGACATTGGCCTCACCATCCTCGCACATGGCTGCAAGCGGCTGGTGAAGCTGGAGCTTCTGGGTTGCGAGGGGAGCTACGACGGCATCGCGGCTGTGGGGCGCTGCTGCGCCATGCTTGAGGAGCTCACCATCGCCGACCACAGGATGGACGGTGGGTGGCTTGCCGCACTTGCCTTCTGTGGGAACCTCAAGACCCTGCGCCTGCAGGGATGCAGCCGGATTGATGATGATCCCGGGCCGGCTGAACATCTTGGGGCTTGCCTCACGCTCGAGAGCCTGCAGCTGCACCGGTGCCAGCTGCGTGACCGACGCGCCCTCCATGCCCTCTTTCTGGTCTGTGAGGGCGCTCGTGAGATTCAGGTCCAGAATTGCTGGGGCCTGGAAGACGATATGTTTGCCTTGGTTGGCCTATGCAGGTACTAGAATCACCAATCTAATTACTTAAGTGTATTATTACTGGTTTCCTGATATAGTAATGATTGCGTAATGGGGACTGTTTTGTGCTTTTGACTGTTTCATTCTTCTTGATTTATGCTTATTCTGTGATTGTGACATGCTGGCAACAAATGACGTGGTATGTACATGACCTTTAGGTGATCTATTGGTAGGTATCAGACGTCAGGCTGTGTAAGTTTGATTTCTGGGAACTCATGGACCCCCTAGTACCAGAGTTTGGAACCACCGCTAGTTCAGTGGTGATTGAAAAATAAAGAATTGCCTCGTGACTTTGGAGTGCAAATTATGGCTCCTTGCAAACCTTCTAACATCAGCCCTTTGATATCCTTCATGAGCAGATTTTTATATGTTTATTGATGTTGCTGTACATCTGTGTGACCCTGGAACAAGCACTGCAGCTAGGCATTTGATGTTCAAGTACGCTTTGATTGTGTGTTTTTTGTCAAACTGGGGGAAGAAAAATATACATCTCAATAGTGCAGACATGCACCATCCATTCAGAAGAATGCATTTAGTTGGGGAAAAAGAATCAATATCCTGGAAGTGGTGTTAGTTTTGTCACTGTTCAGGAACCCTTTTTGCGTGCCAACTACCAAGCCATACTGCAGCACCTCATAACTATTGTCTCTCCACCTGGTTAAGGCAGTGATGTCCATAGCCTCATGTTTTATCATTTATGTAGCTTTGGTATATACTAGCCTGTAGATTATCTATATGTCACTGAGAGTTTGACTAAATAATGACAAAATGTGAAACCATGAGATAGATAAGATAAACTTGAATAAGTGGTTTGATTAAGATAGGAAATAAGTCATTTTCAGTGTCCACCAAAAACCATAAACCAAACGCTATAACACGACTATTTGAAGCAATCAAGAATTTGGTTATATATCTTGCACGCCGGTAATGAATAAATATATGCCTTACTTATTTGATATATGGCTGAAAAATCTTCTTTGGCTTTCCTAGTTCGTTAGTGTTCTAAAAGGGAAAGAATTGACCATTTTCCAGCATCTCATCTACTCATCTAGCTGCGTAAGCTACTAACATTGATAATTTTTTTCTGTTCCATATGAAGTTATTAGTTTATTATGTTATATGTGCGTAAATGTGACCATCTCCAGACAGTTCCTAATCTCTGATCTTCCTTCTGGGCTCTGGGTGGTAGTAAACATGAAACATTTGTAAGCTAATGACTTGCATGTGTAATCAGGGAGCCATGTTTACATGTGTACTTTTACTCCATGCCTTGGATCTGGGTTCTTCTCGAGCTCTGTTGCCATTTTTGTTTCGTTGTCTCTTTCTCATTTTGATGTATTTCAGTACTCCATGTACGATACATAGCTTTGTTTCCTTCTCATTTTTCCACTGACATTGTAGAGGTTTGCAAAAGAACATATTCCTGGGTTTGCATAAGAAAAGTCGTACCATCTCCAGTGTTGTTACACTTGCTTCACTTATCAAAATACCCCTCTTTGCAATATAGTATTAGATACAAAACAGTGAATAGGGAAAGGTATAGCTAGTAGCCACAGGTCTACTTCTACTGGAAGTAGTAGGGCAAAATGCTAAATATCCTTAGCTTTCATCTGGATATTTCTATCTTGCCACTTTGGAAATGCCTGGATGAATATGACCTGTCCGTATATGTTACTAATGGAATTGGAGTATATGGGGCTTGCTAATATTTTTGTAGGGTGGAGGATTGGTTATATGTGTAGAAACATACTATTTATCAGACCTGGTACATGACTGTGCCTAACTATAGTCATGTTTTCATGTTGTGCAGGAGAGTAAAATTTCTGTCATTAGAAAGGTGCTCACTACTAACAACTCATGGTCTAGAATCGGTTGTCACCTCATGGAGCGACCTGCAGAGCCTAGAAGTTGTCTCCTGCAATAAAATCAAGGATGAGGAAATAACACCTGCCCTTTCAGAACTATTCTCCAATCTCAAAGAGCTGAAGTGGCGGCCCGACAACAAGTCACTTCTTGCTGCGAGCCTTGTAGGGACGGGAATGGGGAAGAAGGGCAGGGTATTTTTCAAAAGGGTATGAAGTCTGATCATCCTGGTGCTCCATTCCCTGCGATGCGCTTCACCTGTTGTCTGCCCTGTAAGGATTGACCTTTCTTGCAGCAGATCTTACCGGCCCACCAACGGATCAAAGGGAAGGTGCTCAACTATTCAGCAGGTGTTGCCGCTTAGTGGATTGCTGCTAGTCAGGAACATTGCACGCTCTTGCAAAGTTATTCGTGCTCAGGAGCCAAATTCGTCGAACTTCAGACAAAGGCAGCCAAATTTCTTGACACTCAAAGGGGCTTGTACACAAAGTCTGGCACCCGTTCTTGAACTTCAGATCAAGTACACATCATAACTAGTCAGGACCTGTAGTTAGAAGCACATTTTCGGTACCGGGCGCCCGATTGTGTTTGTACCTGAGTTGTAACTGACAAGCTGAGATTTGCTCTGAAGAGCCTGACTAGAGTATTTATGTATGACCAAAAGCATTCCTTCATAAATTATGCAGACTTTGTTAGCCATTGATTAACTCTCGATAGAACCTTCAGACACATGATTTAGCTGTCTAACTATTTTTTCCGGCACACTTGAGTACCTTATTTCTGCTATTATCTGCATTCGTTTCGTTTTGAGGATCACTGTATCTGCTAACCTGACTGAGCTAAGCTGCTCTATACAAGGAGCTTCACAGCTGGTGCAAAAGCGTTCTAAAAAAAAAACAGAGAGTAGCTTTTCAAAAAAATAAACTGCTGCGAAGGCGGGTCCACCAGTGTAGAGCGTTCCATGCCCCGGCCCAACAGCCGGAAGGCCCAAAGGCCTGGAAGCCTAACATGTAAAGCCCGCACACATCCTGTGACACGCCGCCGACACGACCCCCCTCCTTGCTCCTCCATTTGTCGTCCTCAAGGGATCAAAGGCACAACACAACGCCCGCGCGCGCTCTGCAACTGATCAAGAAGAGAGGGGGAGGGTGAAGGCCTCAACTCTGAACTTCTGAAGGAGCAGAGCGCAAGAAACCAAGAAGATGGCCGCCGCCGCCGCAGGCGCCCCGGCCCCCGTCCCGGAAGGCGTCTCCTCCTGCGGGAGCACCAACGTGCGCCGCGCCGACCACCTCCCCCCGCTCCCGATCCCGCTCCCCTGCATCGGCGAGCCCACCGCGGCCTCCCGCGTCTCGCCGGGCTCCTCCCCGGCCCGCTCCGAGGCCTCGCGGGGCGCCCCCTGCTACGCCGCCGATGCGGAGCCGGACCCGGTGCCCCAGGTCGAGGCCTCCGTGGGGCGGAGCACGCAGATGCTGCTCGCGATGGCTGCTATGGGCGGGCGCGGCGGGCACTACGGCCGCCGCCCGGCCTCGTCCTACGGCAGCTGCGCCGCGTGGAGCGCCGGCTCGCTCACCAAGCACCGCCCCGCATCGCCGTCCCCGATCTGCAGCCCCGTGAGCAGCCGCGGCGGCGGCGGGGACGACCACGAGCCCCACGGCGCAGACGACGACGCCTCGTTTGTCACGCCACGGATGGTCAGTTTCTCTGTTCTTTGCCTTCCTGGTGTCCCTTTTCGTTGTCCCTGATTGGTTCTTGCTCGAGACGGAGGTGGCTCCACGGTTCTTGGTTCTTGATTTGGCCTGCCGCCTGCATTTGATCTTGATTGCTTACTTAGTAGTTCGCGGTTCTTGAATGCTGTTGGCATATGCCGATAAATCGATGTTAGGTTTTATTTTTCTGGCGTAGGTGGTTTCTTCTTTCTTGGATGGAATTGCTCAGTTTCATCCATGCCTTGTAGCAACAAATGGCTCAATTTCGTACCGGAGTCTCGTTTTTTTCATGAATTTTGTATTGGTTAATGTTGCTGGAGTAGTCGAATTGCCAGGAAACTCCCAGCTAGTTAACTTACAAGCAGTAAAGTTTGAACTTCTGACGATTTGGGTTTATTGTCAGTTGTCACATTTCTGTTTGCCAATTCTGGAAAGGGCCAAAATTCAGAGCTATATTTACTCACTCGTCTTGATTGTTGAACTTATCTGCTAACTTCTGCGTCATCAAACAATAATCGGGTTATTCAGTGTCTGATTCCATCCAATTGTTACATGCAGCCCCCAGCTTTATAAGCACTTTGTTATTTTCTCTATTCATTTGATCTTTCACAATCCAGACTGAAGCAGAAATTAATAATCCAAATGCACTACTGCAGGAAGAAGAGCAAGGGAGGTTGCCAACCAGAGCAGATTTCATGAAGCCTTCTGCAACACCGCGAAACATCAGAATACAGACACCCAGGCTGGAAAGGAGAGGTACCACCTTCCACTTGTCTCTTCTGTTCATAGATCAGATGCGCATTTTATTTGCAGGGCATGTTGAATAAACCAATTTCAAATATGCAGTTGATGGGGCTAATCAAGTGCCTCCAAGATTCATCCACAAGGCCACACCAGCAAGATTGATGCGCCGAGTTCGCTCCTCACATAATTTCCGTCAGCGTGTGGGTGCAATAGATGCTATCAATGAATGGAGACTGCCCAAAGTCAGTGAAGGGGAGGACGAGGGAGGCGATCAAAAGGAATGGCAGACTGAGACCGTGTCGTCTCGTATATCCTCAGGTATTGGTCTGAATCTCATGGGGTTCATCAGATTTTCAGCATAATCTGAACTTTGAGACAATCATGTATATTGCAGCTCGTGATTGGAATTTTGAGTCTGATGGTGCCTTTGAGGGTGGCAACCATAGTGATCGTGCATTTGGCGATTCAGGTGGTGAGAACTGTCCAGTTCCAGTGCCAAGGATGGAGAGACGGCTCCCGGCCTCTGGGTTAAAACCCCAAGGCAATTTTGTCCATGCCAAGTTGGTTGCCTGGAAGGATGCACAGGTTGCAAAGCTCATAGAAAAGTAATCCTTCTTATCTCATCTTTCATAACATCTTTCTTTTTGCTTCTGTAGATAACCTTTTTTATCATTAATATATAGCCAGACCCCTCCTGTTTCATAAAAAAAACTTACTTGGAGAAAGAATTATAGTATAACAAGTTTGTATTGCTATGATGATCAGATCTTATTTTCAAATGGCCCATTAGATGATTATATAGCATCAATATCTCTTTATCTGAAATCATGTTTGAAGTAACAAGGTCAATTCATTGTTGGTGTGGGTATGAAAACATCAGCTTCCTGTGTGCAGTCACTATGCGTTAATTGTTGAAATTTTGAATTTTTTTTGCGAGTGTTGAAATTTTGAATTTGATAGCCCACAGTTCTTTGATTTTTTTCCTAATCAGAGCACTACTAATCTTACTTAAATCAATTAGGCTGAAAAGGAAAGAAACCGATATTGATGATTGGCAGAGGAACAAGATCGCAAAGGCCAGGCATAAGATGAGAACTACTGAGGTATGCTTGATAACAGTTGTTCTATTTGAAACGGATAGAATTGCTTTCCTGATTTCAAACCCTCTTGTGTACCTCGATTGAAAACAGTTGAACTTGGAGAAGAAAAGAGCGGAAGCGGGAGAGAAGATGCAAAAGGAGATAAAGCGCGCGCAAAGGAAAGCTGATAAGAAGAAAGTCAAGGAGCAGGCGGCCACTGCCAATCAGATCGCTGGTGTTGAGAGAGCACTGGTGAAGATGTCAAGGACAGGAAAGCTCCCCTGGTCACTGGCTTTTCTGTGATCTAGCTCTTCGTTTCTGCCTGTCCCAGAGAAGCTGGTTTGCCAAACCGTGAAAGCTATTGGTGATGCCCACGCGGCAAGAGTAATATGAGTAAAATCAGCTGCTAAATACTTGAAATCAGTATGTAGCGTATTAAGAAAAACAAGAGGATATATTTTTTATTACCCATTCTTGACGATGGAAGTTTTGAATATGATAGGACCAACTTTCCTGTATGTTTGAAGGTAAAATAGGAGTTTTAGTCCCTCAACTTTGAGCAAAGGTCAAGTTCATCCCTCAACTTTCAGATTAGCCTAGTTTCCTAACTTTCATTTTTGGATCAAACTCATCCTTATGCTAATATTATACTCCATAATAATATGAGATTTATGAAAAAAAATCCTTTTTACCCTGATCTCATTCACTTCTAAATTCATTTAAAAGCTGAACATTATAAGTGTTTAATTTGGAACATAGAATTTTATTTACCCATATATCGTATTATGTTGCGGACGTATGGAGAGTAAAATTAAAGCTATTTATTGCATAACTACGTACGACCATATAAAATATCGCTGGAAGTTGAGCGAGATAGTGACACAAAACAGTGGAAATTGAGGAGGGGAAAAACCAAGGGTAAAAAAGATTTTTTGCATTTATCGCATCTTATTATAGAGTGTAATATCAGTAAAAGGATGAGTTTGATCTCAAAATAAAAGTTGAGCGACTATATTGGCCAATTTGAAAGTTGAGGGACGAAGCTGACCCTCGGGATAAAGTAATACCTATTTTGCCAATGTTGAATGATAACATACTTAGACTCCTGTAAATTAACAATTTTGCTGTGTGCTTGTGTTAGTGTCCAGCAGCACTTCGGCTTTATGAGTATATGTGATGAACAAAATGCCTGTTCAGATTTTACGTGATTTTCTTATCTTTTTACACAACTTCAGCTAGCACACCTCGATCTGAGTCTGTCCCAACAATTTATGCACTAAAGGGTGGTTTCATGTCAAATTTCCACAACATCCTTGGAACAACATCTCTAAAGTTGTTCCACTGCTGGCCGTCCGGCTTTATCATCGCAGATTCACAGGCTTGAGAACGAGAATTGTAGTGCGGATACAGACAACAACAGACGCACATTATCTCTGAGACGGAATTGACGATTCCAGCAACTACTAGGTCGACGTAAATCGCGCAGGACCAGAGAACAAAAAGATCTCAACCGCGAGGTCCACGGCCAGCTCCTCCAGGAGAGGTGAAGCCGATCCACGACGGGGCAAGAACACGAGAGCGAGACATGCAATCACAGCTCCACTTTCAAACGAATATACATTCAGACGAGAACTGGAATCCATAAACTGATTTGAATCGAATTCATGATAGCTATCGATAATGAGAGCAGTGCGTACTGGAGAATTAAACATACACGAGACTTTCCATCCGTACCTAGACGAAACCAAAGCAAACCTCGAGGCTCAAAGTAGGAAACCACACTATTCAGGTCCGGACCATCTCATTCACAAATTTAAAGAAACTGATAGCATATGCAATACTAGTATACTCATCAACAACAATTATCAAATCATTCCTCCCTATTATAACAGAATAGGCATTCAGAATTGTGCTGAGCGAATACAGCCCAGACATCAGCAAGCCGTATGCTGTCCTTGCATGTTTTCTTTCATCAAAGGATATCAAAAGGCATTAACTCAAAACCTTGAACAATATCATATAGCCAAGATTGTAAATTAGGTATAAAAAAAAGTAGTGCTGCCGACGTTCATACAGATAAACTACTCTAAAAAAAATCATTTCAGCCCAATAGCATGACATGAGCAGGTCTTCCAGCGGTTTATCACCTTCGAACAGATAGACCCATCTCTATATAAAACAGAAAATAAAGCATACATCAGAGGATTGGACATTTAAGCATTCTTCAATTATAAGTGTGAAGCATACAGTGTAGCATTGCATGTGAGCCCCCACAGTAGCAAAAAAAGACTTTACAAGTTTGGCTCTAAAGCATAAGCTCTATGACTAAAAGGTGGTTGTCGCGGTAACAAGCGTGCATCATTGCCAAATATCCAAGCACCCACCTTAAGACATTGCGTAAATGTTTCACGTACCATCATTTTCATCTGAGAAAAGAAGAGTGATCATATGGTAAACTACAACGGCGACCAGATTAAAATTCTCTGTTGAACAAAAATTCAAGCAAGCATGCAGCTCTCTCCAAATGCAAACAGGAGTCTCAAATAAAAATGCAAAGAAAGAAAGAAACGACAATTTAAGCATTGCATCCAGACATATTGACTCAAGTGAATGGTCAACTATCGTGTAAAACATTCGAAAAGGATGCCACATTATTGCATCAAGGTATTCCTCAACAGAGGCAGCTAGTAAATCTAGATAAATAACAAACTCTAGTCTTCCATTACAATTTCGCATGTTAAAGTACTCATTCTTCATAATTGTAGGAAGCAAAACAGCAAGCTCCCAGTAAAATCTTTCAAGAACTAGCAAAGTCATGTGCCTGCAGCAGTGCCTGCAGAAACCAAATGTCTTACTTAATTGACCTCAGCTCACGAAAGAATATTTTTGAATAAGTGAATATGAGGAATCATCGTGGCATGCAAAACACTATATTGTCTTGCTTTACAAAGCCTGATTGAAAATTTCTCTATAGAACATAAACATATAAGATGTCTTGAGCTAATAAACAACCTCACAACAGAGACTGTAATCTAGAAAATTACTAGGTTATCTACCACAGCCTTATTCCTACCTACCTATTAAAGAAATTTATCCATGTGGGAGGAAAGAGAATAGAGAAAATCATCATTGCTGCACGCAATTTCAACATAACTAGTACATTATAGTTCCAAAATTAATCTAGGGAAAATCTGGCATGGCTTTATTTTGCCATTTCGTATACATGCACAAGAACCACAACACTGAAACCATCTAAAGGATATTGTCACTTCCATTTAAATATATAGCCATCAAATGAAGGGTGCGTGCATTCAGCATTCGTGGCTTCATTTTTTACATGTACTTTACTTTCGGTTCAGAGACTAAGGCAATCATGTATTGCACATTGCAGGGAGTAGCAGACAACATTCAGAGGAATAGAGATGTTTTTTATTGAACATAGTCAGCTAAAATTGTTAGGATGACATTTCAATGTTAGAACCGAACGTAAGTGCCATTTGTTTGTGGGCAGATCAAACAAGCACACCAGTTTCTTCAAGCAAGCAGAGCTATGAATCTACCCGCAAGGGAAGGAAAACAAAAATACACAAATGCTGTTCTCAGCCAAATGGAAAGCAAACACAGACAAGAGCATAATCTTACGATGTTAAAGCCCGGGATAGGTGCGACAGAGGATACCCTGAGAGAGAGCGCGGCAGCTCGAGTCCGTGCTCAGCCGCGACGTCAGCCTGGCCGCCGCCACCGCGCTGTGCAGCGGCAGGAGCGTCAACCCCGCGCAGCACCCGAGCTCCACCGGAACCCTGCACGCCGCCACAGCCCGCCCATTACAGATCCGGCACTGGACGCCCCCACGGCACAAATGCGCCAACGACAAGGGAACAAAGGAGCGGCGACCGTCACCTGGAGAAGCACGGGGCGCGGCGGGCAGCGGAGGCGGCGCGGCCCGCGAAGGGGGCGGGGCGGGCGGCCGCCGCCGACCGGCCGACGGCGGAGGCCACGCGAGCGGCGGCGCGGAAGCAGGTCGAGGCCATCTCGCCGCGGGTTCCGGGTGCGGGGACCGGGGAGGGGGGAGGAGGTCAGAGGTGGGCGGTGAGAATTGAGGAGCTAGGTTTCGGCGTCGTGGCCCGGGGGCGATGCGATGCGACGGCGGCGGCGGCGCCACGGAGTGCAGGTTCGCTTTCCTTGCAGATGGGGGAATGGGAGTGCTGGGCCGTTGAGCTCACTATAGCGGGAATTGTTTGCGGGCTTAATGGACCGATGAATGTGCGCGTCGGTAAGATCGTATTGGGCTTTAAGAGCCTGTTAAGGGTTCAGAATCTCGTTTTGGGCTTCGACGGGTTCGTCTTGTCGTCTGGACCCACACGTCGGCCTTTTTGCCACGCCGCTACTTGACATATGGAATGGCAAGATGTTCTTTTGAAGCGCCAGCATGCGAGCATCTCCAGCAGCAGATTTGTTAATATTATTTTTTATATTTTTGATGATAAATAGTATACCAGATTACTTAATGGATGGATAGGTTGGAGGGAGCAATCCTCTACATTCATTTGAGCAAGAGAGAAGTGTATGTTGACGATAATTTTTTTAAAGGCAATGGAATTAGTAATTTGCTGGAGCACTTTCCATTACCAAAATAACAGTTTTTTTATTAGAAAGATACATGAGTAATTTGCTGGAGATGCTTTTTAACTACTATTCATCGTACGACTGAAATTAGTACTTACAGATTTTCAGTAGACAGCCACGATGCTGTGATGCGCGTCCAACGGTTGTGATGCCTCTTTCGACGTCTTCGTTGTGTGTCCTAGTCTATCTATCATCTCTGATTGCCGTCATCACCTCCTCGGCTCCTCCCAGCTCCCGCGGCAACGAAAACCATCCGTCACCCTCATCGAGGCATACATTTGCCCCTCTCGTTGTTCAGACTTCATTCACACTATTCACCGTCGGTCGGTGATTCTCCACCTTGGGCCCCTGGCATGACAGCGTTGCTTCTTTAAGCTGGCCAGCACAGAAAATCCCCGTAGAAAACTAGTTCTCTAACACATGCATCAAGACGAATCAGTTGCTCATGTTACCTTTTCAAGTCGGGATCTTCTGAAAACCTGCGGTCGGAGAAGTTTTTTTTTTAGGGCAACTGCTGATGAAACACCCCTTGATTAACGTGTTAAGAAACAGTTGCGCATGGCGAGAGATAAGTAGAGATGCAAGTGGAGGGATTAACTAAATAATTATAATATTATGCCATCCTAATTTGTTTCTCCTTCTAAATTAGTTACGCACAATACTATCCTAATTCATTTTATCAGATTTTTAAATCGATCTAATAATTTAAAATAAATATAATAATTTAAAATAAATATAATTTGTATTCTTAGACGAGATGAAAATAGGGAATCATGGTAGCACTCTCTTTGCCAACTTGCGTGATGCACCGCAGCACCGCCAGTTCGGCACTGCGCTGCTGCCGCGGAACAGCAAAAGGGAAGGTCCTCCCTCTTCCTGCCCGGGGCTTTCCTTCCTGAAAAGATGAGCCTGCTCCATGCTGCACGCCTGCGGCCTGCACCTGCACCAGCCACCAGGGACGCTAGCCTGATTAGACCCACGAAAATATCTTGTCCTCCCACAGGCACAGAACAGCCGAACCGGTGGCCCGAGAGAAGCGACGAGCAGGCGAGCAGCAGCAGCCGTACGGCCATCTACAACGTTCCATGGATATTTGCAGCTGGAGCGGCGCAGGGATATCTCTTGCTTTCTGCCCTCGCTGTGCCGCCCCGCCCATATCTCGTTGTTGCTCGCAGGCTACAGAAACAGAGAGACTTGCATCCATCAACGGCAAGCCAGGCAAATGAGGCGGTGCCATGCGCGCGCTCCCCGCCCCACTCCCGCGGCCCACACGCACACTCTGTGCGCTCGCTGCAGGATTCAGTGGATCAGGCGTGCCCTCACGTACGGAGCTCAACGGCCAGCGGGCGTCCGGCTTCCGGGCGCGCGCCCGCACTGGCTCGCCGTCGCCGCCGCCACCGCAGGGCACACAGGAACAAGCTCTGGACTGATCCGAGGCGGACAGCGAAGAGCCGGTCGGCATCTCGCCATCGCCTACCTGCCCTCTGCCTGCGCGTCAGCGTTCATGTGCGTTTGATGTACGGCGCTAATCAAACCCGGTGGTGCGGCGGCAGTGCGGCACATGCCGTAATAGTAACCTGACGGCGCGGCGCCGCGGGGCTCGGGCGCCCGGGGCACGGCGGGGGGCTCGGTCCCCGCGCCATAACCCCTGCGGCCCTGCGTGCGGGTGCCGTCCTGCCGTCCTGCGCCCGCGGCTTCCGGATGAGGCCGGCACCGCCGGCAGGCCGGCCGCCGCCCAGCGCCCGTGCTAGATCTAGCGGCGGCGGCGGCGGCGCGCACGGCGAATCGCTTGACGACCCCCCGTACCCGATCCCCATACAACGTACAGTACTCCATACGTGCATCTATCAGTGCATGCGCGCTGGAGCGATCCGACAGACAGATCAGAAGTTTTGCTTCTGTCCGCTGCAGCTGGGAGAGTATGTGCGTGTGACCAATGACCATGAGGAGGAGACGAACGAAATGACAGCTCGAGCGAGGTGTCTTCTCCTCTAAGCAAAGGATCGAGAGTGTGGCGAGCGAGACGTTTAATTTGTACTGTGCTCGCGTCAATGTAGTACATTTAACTACATACTCCTACGCAGCAACCAACCGCAGGTTATCTCACATTGCATCCCAAACTCGCCGTCAGGTTCGTGTACATAAATCTCGTACACAAACAGTGAGGGAGCGAGTGCCAGAGAGATCTTTTTTGGTTTCCGTCTCCTCAAAAAGGTACATGATCCACCGTCCACGTAGTAGCTCCCCCACCGTTTCTTGTACAGTCAGAACCAATAATCAAGAGCAATGATCTATTTTGCCTTATTATTTCTCTTCTCGCTACACTCAGAATTTTCTTCTCCTCCTCCTCGTCAGAGTTTTATTTATTTTGACTCCTAAAAATCCAGAAACTAACCTATTCTTTAAAGGAACAAGAATCGCTTTGTAACAATTGCACTTATCACAATACATGAAAAAAGTTAGTTTAGGCATTTTGCTCAATGTAGGCGAAGAGTACAAGGCCTGGTACAAATTACTTATTGCTGGCGCTCTTCGTCTTTAGCGATCTTTCATCTACCCATCCGTAGTTGCTATTGTCGGCATCTCGCTAAGAACTCCATTTGCTCCATCCCTAACGAGCTTCGATGAAGACACTGGATTAGATGGTCAAAAGTTCAAGTGTGGTTAGGATGTTAAAACACCTTAGCACTACCCACTAAAACAACCTGACCTGTTTTTCTTTTATGGAACTCTGATGTCTCTCATGCACGCTTGTCGCTAGAGGCATACATTGGCACGTTTTATTTCGATGTTTTCATCATCACTAGCTGTCTAGCTCGCCACCTTCAGGATGACCCTCTACTCAATTGTGCATGTAAAATACTAGATGCTTTAATTTTATAAAAAATACCCCCAAAAAAATATATTAAAAATGGTGCTCAAATAAATCTTTTTAACACACATTAAACACCATCAGTAAACTTGAGCATCTTATCCTCATTATAAGAGCATTGCATGCACCCAAATAACATAGCGAGGAAAACAGATGCGCCCTTTTCGTTAGAAGAAAAAAAAATCTGCTGTTCACCACATACCAACCACAGGTAAATCCTCCGTGCAATGCAACCGTCCCGGTCGCTGCTAATCACCAGGCAATCAAATTAGAGCAACCGACCCGGCGACTCGCGCGCACATCATCTTTTTTGCCCCCTTTCCACGCACGTATAGACGCCGGGACACGTGGACCGTCTCCCGCCCTGCCCGGCTCCCCGGGCCAGCAGCTCCTCCGTCGACCTCACACCTGGGTGCCGGGTGGGGCCACCGCCCATCCGACGATCTGATCCCTCCCGGCCTCGCCTCCGTCGACATCTCTCGCTCGCTCTTGGATCAGTATTTAAAGCCCCGTCTTCCTCCTCCCGGCCGCTTGCTCCTTTGCGCTGCCACCGCGCGAACGAATCTCTTCCTCCTCCCTCCGGCGTCCGAGTCTAATAGGCGGCTACAGATCATCCGGTCCACACGGACGCGCGCCTCCGGCGTGGCCACCGATGGCCGGCACCACCGTGTGCTCCATGTGCGGCGACGTCGGCTTCCCCGACAAGCTCTTCCGCTGCGCGCGCTGCCGCCGCCGCTTCCAGCACTCGTACGTACGCACGCCGGCCAAATTTTTACTATCCTATATATACGATTGAATCCAGAGCTTACTCCCGTTAATTACCGGACTAACCATTTTCGCTCACTTCGATGCATGCGCGCGCGCGCGCAGCTACTGCACCAACTACTACGGCGACGCGGCTCCGGCGGAGGCGGGCGCGGGCGTCTGCGACTGGTGCCTCAGCGACGACGTCGGCAGCGGGAAGAAGCGGCCGTACATCTCATCGGCGTCGTCCGGGTGCAGCAAGCAGCAGCAGGCGGCGCAAGGCAGGGGCGAGCAGCAGCCGCCGTTCCCGCCCACTGGATGCGGCAAGGGCGCCGGCAAGGTCGTCATCGGCGGCGAGCACGAGGGCGGCCGGCGAGCCCGCAGGTACAAGCTCCTCAAGGACGTGCTGTGCTAGCGAGCTGGCCGGCTACCTAGCATCCCGGCGTATTAGCTCGATCGTTGCACTGCGAAACAATGCTCGCTAATTAGACAGGTAAAACTAGATTAGCTCGCTAGACGGTTCGATCCTTTTTACCATCCTTGTACGAGTGCTTGTGCCTTATGAGGGACTGGTTGTGCATGTGTATAAGCTAGCTGCTGCCTATGTCGAGACTCCTCTTCATCACATGCGTGTTGTGTTGTGTTTGCTAGCATCTCATCGTCAAATGCTCTGATCTTGCGTATCAGCAACTCGTGGTCGGCCAACGGACGTCACTTCTTGCTTCCGTAAGATCAATCTGCTGGGAAACCATGCGTTCTTATTTTTGACTAGTCGGTCGATGTGACGATGACTGTGTTTTTTGTAGCTTAGGCCATAATCAAAGCACACTTCACCTACTCCTAAAGTAAAAAAAAAAGATGGACGTCTTAATCGAACCTAGTAGTCTTGCTCTTGCGCAGTACGCATGGGTTCCTAAAGTGAATAAAATGCCTGCGGAGATTCTTTTATTCAGGGGCAAGAATGCAAGTGTTCCTGCCACTGTTTCTGTACATGGTACCCATGCCATGCGTAGTCCTCTCAGTCTCCTCCACGCCGATGAGGTCTGGAAAACTCTGGAAGGTGGTCGGCCGTCGATGGCGTAGCCTGCCACTCTCTCCGAGCAGTCACCAGCTCGATCTCGGTCCCTAGCTTGGCACCGGTGGTGCCTGGTGGTGGTGAACTACTGCTGGACCGATCGGATGGAATCAGCTGCTTCCTGCGCAATTCGTACAGAGCGATCGACGCCATGGAAGTGGCCGACACGCCCCATGTCGAAGCATGCCTGAAAGCCCCACTCCTGCAGCTCGCTAGCGGGAGCAAGCATCGCGATCGGGTTGCAGAGATCTTTGTGGGCGCGCGCGACGATCCACCCATGCATGAAACGCCACTCGCGGCGTTTCCCTTGCCCATCCATCCATCTGACACGCCAATCTGTCTGGTGGTCAGCAGTGTCATGATAGCGCCGCCATAGGCCACCCATGATAAACGAAACGAACGGTTTGTGCTCTGCCATGCAGCAGCAGATCTCTGATGATCTCTTTGGTCAGGCACGTGAAACCCTGTCCGATTACCTCGCTGGATCGGATTAGCTGGACGGCTTCTTTAGAAATCGATTGATTGGAGCTGCTGAGCTAGCTGCCTCGAGCCATCCATTGGCTTTGTGAACCGGCTGAAATTTGCAGGGAGGTGATCAAACCTTTCAGTTTCAGGGGATCGAAGTCTAAACAACTGAGTACATTGGACGAACCTCCTGGTTAGAGGATAATGGGTGAAATCCAATGCAAGTATGTTGACTGGGCGTTCGGTTGATGGGACTGGGATAGGATCGGATACCGTCCCACTACGAAATGGGCTCTGATCTCATTCATGATCCATGAATCTAGTATGTCTTTTGGGACACATGCGTGCTATAATCAACTCGATTAGTATAAAGTTTCTGCGCCGATGTTTACAATTATAAGACTTGGGAGTAGGTGCTTCATACTAGGACAGAAAAGAGGCCGGCTGATGCATCCACATGACATGCATGCACCAGAGAGCATCTGGTCACCATACTGCACCATCACGCGTTGACCCTACCATATATGTTTACGAAGATCCAGTCCTTTGTAAACTTTAATTAGTTACCCTACCGTATTAGCGGCAACGAGGCGCACGGCCGGCCAGGGTCGCTTTGCATGCGTCGCGTCCAAAGCTGCGGGAGGCGAACGGCCGCCGTCCACCGGCGGCGTGGTCTGCCCGGCGGCCGCCTTGCTGTTCATTCGCAGGCTAGGCGAGGCGACGGTGCTCTCGCGCGCGCCTTGCCAGATTCCGAGATTTCAGAAGAAAGCGACAGGCAAGTGCGACTGGGTGAGGACGAGATTTGCAGCCTGTTTGGTACCATCTCTCGAGAGTCTGTCTGGAGCCTGGACCATGCATGACACGTGGCGTGCGGCGTTCGCATCTGCTCGGTCGTCAACCTTGCAAGCTGGCCGGCTACAGGCTACTGGAACTTTCCAGCTCCGTCCGTCCCTCGCAGACACTGCCGGTCGGTCCACCAGCAAAGGTCGAACTGCGGGGTGCATGCATACATAGGCATGGTTGACGGTTCATGCATGTGCAATCGCAAGCATACATGCACCTCACAGCGAGAATTGCACAACTGGACTGAGCAATCACGCACCGGGCTTCCTCATCTTTGCTAAACGCGCCAAGGTCGCATTTGCACACGCATGTCATGACCACCAAGTTTCGTACTCTTCAAACAAAAAAAGAAAAAATCACCAAGTATCTAGCAGCTTCAGCGTTCAAGGTTTAAAAGGGCAGCATCATAGATAGCACTGCCATCTGCGGCCGAGACGAGATGTTAGAGCAAGATGCTCAGCAAAATGGTAAAGCTGCAGTGCGAAAATTTGAGGTAGATTGATAGCAGGGACGACTGTGACGGCCTAACAGAGCTCGAAAGAGGAAGTCAAAGCTCCGGTCGAAACAACAAGGTATGACCGATTGCGCCAGAATTTATTCAGTGGGCCGCAATTTGCAAATGCTTCTGAACTGGAAGAGTCCTCGATAAGCGCATATTGTCTTCACATGGGCTCTTACATGGGACTAGCTAACTGGGCCGATTTAATGGCCGCCGCTGTAGGCTAGAGCCCATTTATAAATTTACCCCTATAATTCCAAATTCACCCTTTATCAAGACCAGCCCAAAACGCTACTGGCTCCGGCGATTCCGTCGAACTCCCAAGCCGCAGCCGCCTGCCACCAGGGACGAGACCTGCATCTTCGCTCCGGCTAGGCTAGGGGTGCGTCGACTTCGCTGCTGCAGGCTGCAGCTGCCTAGCCTGACCATCCGGCGCAAGCGTGATTGTCGGACTGCCGCGATCCGGAGTCCCAGGATCTCGGCGGCGGCGTGGGGAGCGAACTGCCGCCGGCAGAGCACAGCAATGCGTGGCGGGTGCTCCAACATTTGACGTTAAGCACCTGCCCCACCATTGCAAGTTTCATTCCTATTTATGACAGCGTATGTACATTGCAGGAATTTTCAGACACGCATGACGAATTTCGTTGCCCGTACGGATCCCGGGGAAAAGAACTTTGTCCATGGAACACTTGGGAGGCTGGCATGTAAGTCAATTACAGCTATGCATCAATCACATAGCTTCCTTTCTAGCGTATGATTCCCATCTGAATTCCTTTAATCAGCATCATTGCTGATTTCCGGCAATCTGGTTGATTTTTCAACTGCATCATGTTTTCACGCTTCCTGTGAACTGCAAGTTAACCAGGAGAAAAAAAAAATTGTCAGGTAGTACCTCTGTTCCTAGAAGTAAGATATCACTCCCTTGGGTCACAAATACTTATGTTTTTGGACACGGTTTTTGGTCAAATTTTTGGAACTTTGGCTAGCAATAAGTTTCAAAGTTATTTGCGGAGCGTTTCAAAAAAATGCTTTCATGGTATCATAAATCTGTTGAATTTGACAAGTATAATGTGATTGACAATAGTGGCCAAAGGTATGCTGACATGTTGAAAAGCGAAGCATTTCTTTTCCGGAGAGGTAGTAACTGCGTACCAACGTAACCACTGACAACTCACGAATGTACCCAATTTTTTTTTTCCAAATCGACTATAGCTGTTGACTAGTTACGAGTACGTGGAATATTTTTTCCCTGGAAAATGCAACTGGCACCGATGGCATAGATAAGCTTGTGAGATCTAACATACATGCTGGTAAATGCTACTACAAATCTACAATTTTATTTGCAATGGTAGATGCCACCATTGGTTCCTACAGCCATGTGCCTAACCGACGGACCCAGAGTTCTGAACCGTGAACTTCTCTTTAACTTCAGAGTTCTGTCACTCCCCAAGACCAAATGGGCAAGCCAGACAGTCAGAGAGACAGGGCTTCTTCGGCCAACTGGACAAAGGATTTGCCAGGCATGTGCTGGGAGATTCCAAATCCGCAATTGCAGACGTGCCTTCTCGATCAGTTTGCGCAAAGCGATAAGGTAAACAACCATTGGAGCCTTGTTAACAGCAGCCTGTCTGCCTGGCACGGCGCGATGCGTCATCTGAATAATGCGGAGGGCAGGACAGTCGGACAGGACACCTAATCCCTGCAAAATTTTAGTGGCTATGAGACACTGATCATGGCCCAAAAGTGCTAACCACTTCATTACAAAAAACGTGTGGGTGCTGCGAGTTCCAACTTGGCTGTTGTCACGGAATGGTAATGAAAATGCGAAAGATTCTCGCTGTTTTGTTAGAGTTTGTAAATTGGGATGACTTCAGCGTGACAAGAGCATAAAACCTTACATATTTGGTAGGACTTTGACTTGCAACAAAAACTAAAAGAATGCTAGTAGATGTTACGAACAAAATAAAAGGAAAACAGAGCCAGCACTAGGACATACTATTTGATCGCAGTTGATCAAAGGTGCATGGTCCTCAAACAAAACTGTCGATGATGGTCAAAACAATTCTGATACTGTATATCATGCAGTTGTCCTTTGGTACATCTGAAGTTTGATCTCATCATCACCATCCGAAGTTCAGAAAAGCCTCAATGAAACAAATGGAAAGGAATACTGTACTTCGCTCAAAATTCATATTCTGCTGTTACAGGATAGTAAAAAAAAGAGGTACCCAAAAGGCTGTTCCTAATCATATGCTGAAGTCGCCACCACTGATGGCAGCTGTACTATCATCTTGTCGTGGTTTTTCAATTGCTGTACCTGATGCAAACGTAATGGGTTTACTAATCCTGCGCTCACCGACTTCAAAATGAGGAGTGCTCATTCGGTCCACGTCACCATCACAGCCCCGAACTGTCTAGAATGGCAGGCAGAGCTGATTGGACAGGCAGGCTGGGAAAAAGAGCACCGATGGCGATGGATGGGAGTTCCCACCACTGCGAGCAATGATCATCAGCCACACGACTTGCTCCAAAAGAACAAAACCCTTCTATTGTCATGATCTGCATCGACGTGAAACAACCAGTCATGCTAGAAAGTGCTAAACCTTTTATCGATCTCTCAAGTTGCGCAAGAAAGAAACGGGAACACTTATCTGCAACGGCGCAACGCAACCCTTGAGCTTCCCGTCGAGTGACCAGCGAATGAATTTCCATTTCCATGCATTTGCAAGAACATGACTTTTAAATTTCAGAAAACTGAAACAAATACAAGGCCACTAAATGAGCGTGGAGATAACATATCCTCCAAACGACAGCCCATCCGACACTTGCAGCCGTTCGAATGTACGATTAACAAAGTACTTAAGCTCTACTACATGAGATAACATATCCTCCAATTAGGGCGTTTAGTATTGTCATTAGCTCATAGCCCTGGCGTATCCTCAGCTCACATGGACGCTGCGCAACAACTTCATAATGGCAACAGACATCTGAAGAACAAAGCATGGTGCGCCTGACCGGCCGGGCTCGCTAGTGCCAATCATGGACAGCTAGTACTACCCTAAACGTAATTAAAATGTTTTTAGGGATTAGCCACGCCGCCCAGAGTACTCTAATCCACAAGTTGAGGCCGCCCAGTAAGCCGCGCGAGGGCGGTGGCGTGTGTATAAAAGGGGCCTGGGCTGAGTGGACTTGCCGCATCAGCGTAGCAAGCAATCTCCTCGAGTGCAGGCAGAGCGTCAAGCTTTCGGTGTGGAGCGAGGAGCAGAGCGGAAGCGAAGATGGTGAAGCTCGCGTTCGGGAGCGTCGGCGACTCCTTCAGCACCACCTCCATCAAGGCCTACGTGGCCGAGTTCATCGCCACCCTCCTCTTCGTCTTCGCCGGCGTCGGGTCCGCCATCGCCTACGGTGAGTAGTTCAACCGTTCCGGCGAGCGGCGATCTGGAAGCGTGTTGTACACACTTTGACTTGCGTGGCTCTGCCTCTGCGCATGCTGGTCAGTTACTTACTCGCCGTGGGTGTACGTGCAGGGCAACTGACCCATGGCGGCGCGCTCGACCCTGCCGGCCTGGTGGCGATCGCGATCGCCCACGCGCTGGCCCTCTTCGTCGGCGTCTCCATCGCCGCCAACATCTCCGGCGGCCACCTCAACCCCGCCGTGACCTTCGGCCTCGCCGTCGGCGGCCACATCACCATCCTCACTGGCCTCTTCTACTGGGTCGCCCAGCTGCTCGGCGCCTCCGTGGCGTGCCTGCTCCTCAAGTTCGTCACCCACGGCAAGGCCATCCCGACCCACGGCGTCTCCGGCATCAGCGAGCTGGAGGGCGTGGTGTTCGAGATCGTCATCACCTTCGCGCTCGTCTACACCGTGTACGCCACCGCGGCCGACCCCAAGAAGGGCTCCCTCGGCACCATCGCCCCCATCGCCATCGGCTTCATCGTCGGCGCCAACATCCTCGCCGCCGGGCCCTTCAGCGGCGGCTCCATGAACCCCGCCCGCTCCTTCGGCCCCGCCGTCGCCGCGGGCAACTTCGCCGGCAACTGGGTCTACTGGGTCGGCCCGCTCATCGGCGGTGGCCTCGCTGGCCTCATCTACGGCGACGTCTTCATCGGCGGCTCCTACCAGCAGGTCGCCGACCAGGACTACGCCTAAGTCCGATGGACTGAACCGATCGAGAGCGTTTCAATCTTCGTCGTCGCTTGCTTTGCTCTTCGACACGTGACATGGTCACGAATTTGTATTTACGAATGATGTGTCGTCCATGGTTCTTGTGTTCATTTCACTTTTCTTTTTGTTAAATCGATGTAAAGATCTCAACCGATCTGCGGTTCTCGTCTTTGAAGGGGAAAAAATGTGCTTTACTTTTTTACTTCGTTTTCAGTTTTCAGCCATGTCTGACTCCAAATTGTGACGGTTGCAATCGAACTGTGACCGAACGGAAAGATGCACATTGAACAAGAAGAAGATAAACACGGAAAAATTGCAACCGCACTGCGCAAACTTCTTCACGGCCGCGCCTTCGGCCTTTTAAAACAAGCAACAGGCCTGCCAGTTTCTCTTGAATTCTTGAATCGCACACGAACAAGAAGAAGATAAACACCGAGACTAGTATCCATGGCGTCCGCCGTGGTGGTCTGCTGCTTGCAGCAGTGCTTCTCGCCCTCGGTGCTCCGGTCGTACCTCGCCGACTTCATCTCCACCGTCCTTTTCGTGTTCGCCACCGCCGGCTCCGCCCGCCCGTCGAACGCCCTCCTGGCCTCCTCTGTCCACAAAGCATTAGTTACACAACTGCTCACGCCGAACTCACTGTCTGTTTCTTGAAATATTTTTATGCGTCCTGCAGGTATGCTCACGCGGTCACGCCGGACTCGACATCTGACGCCTCGTCCCTGGTGGCCACCGCCGTGGCCCAGGCTTCGCGGTGCTCATCGCGGCCGACGCGTCCGGCGGCGACGCCAACCCCGCCGTCACGTTCGACTTCGCCATCCGCGGCCACACTGATTGCCGTGCCGGCCGCCGTCCTCTACCGCGCCGCGCAGTTGCTCGGCGCCGCCTCCGCCTGCCTCGTCGTCCACACCCTCTCCACCGGCCACGTAGCGAGATCCGTGACCATGCAACCAACATTCCATCACATCATCATAGCGTGCACTTCTCTCGTGAACGAATCTGACGTATTCCATGTGCCGTATATGGCAACACGATGACCGAAAATCTTCACGCAGGCCGTGCCGACGACGAGGGTCGCCGGGAACATGACCGGTTCGGCGCGTCGGCCCTGGAGGCGGTGACGACGTTCGTGGTGGTCGGTGGTGTACACGGTGCCCGCGGCGTGCGACACCCGGGACCGGGCGGGCGGCAGGAGGTGCACCGCGGAGACGGCGGCGGGGTCGGTGGCGATCGGGCTGGTGCCGGGAGCGTGCGCCCCGGCCACGGGCTCGCTCACCTGCGCGTCCGTGAACCCCGCGCGCTCCTTGGGGCCGGCGGTCGTCCGCGGACTCCAAGAACCAGGCCGTGTAGCGGGCCGGCCCGGTGGCCGGCGCTGGTGCACCAGCACGTGGTGTATCCTCCGCTGGTGGCCTCGTCGCGGCCCGGGAGCGTTGGTATTGCGTAACCGCACAGGCCCACCAAGCTGCTCTGTGTGAGATGTTGATTCGCTCGATGTTTTTAGTAGCCCACGCCTTACCAGGCCTTCGGGCCTGACGTAGTGACATGCTGTGGCATCTGTCTGCGGTGCGACCAGCGTTGCATGATTGCACCTGTAGTTCTGGATTTGAAGTCGTGAACAGTAGCTGTTTGTGATCTTGTGACGACTGCTCCTTATCTTGAATTTTTGTCAGCACCTTTCCGTGAAATGCCTGCTCGTTGCGGCAATCTGTCAGTGTGCTTGCCTAAAGGGATGTTGGATGTAAACATTATGATGCGGGGCCTGTTCGTTTCCCACTCTCTAAACTTTAGATCCATCACATCAAAGAGAATCTTGCTATTTAGAAGTATTAAATAAAATCTGTCTATAAAATTTTTTGCACAGCTGTGTGCTAATTCGCGAGACAAATTTAATGAGCCTAATTAATCCATAATTTGCCACAGTGATGCTACAGTAATTATTCGCTAATCATGGACTAATATACCTCATTAGATTCGTCTCGCGAATTAGCACTAGGGTTCAGCAATTAGTTTTGTAATTAGACTTTATTTAATACTTGTAAATGATAAGATTTTTTTTGACGTGACTCCTCTTTAGGTACACCCTCATGTGATCTCAGAAGTTCTCTGAGCACGAACACCAGTCAGTACTTCAACTCGTCAAATCTTCGTCCTAGATCCCCCTTCCCCCAGTTACTCCCAGCTTTGCCGGGGGCGGTGGTCTAGTGTGCCACAACTCAACACAGACGCGTGGCAAATTTCACCAGATGTCCACCGATCCAGCCCCCCGCGTCCTGACTCGTGTCCGTTTGCTCCGACAAGCTCGGCGTGGATCCACCCGTGGTACGAATAAACTAGCACGGAACGTGCACTGGCAGGCTCACGAGTCCGAGGAGTCCTCATCCCACGCCGACAAACCCCGACGCGCCTGTCTCCCGCGCGACCTCCCACGCCGCCGGTGCAGCGTACGCGGGCGGCAACCGCCCGCCGCTCCGCAAGCAACCCTGCCTACGTGTCGCTCGATCCGCGCCGCCCCATGAGGGCAGTGGGAGGCAGCGGCGTCAGAGGCCGAAGCCTTGGTGTTTCCTGCCGCCCCCGCAGCCTCTTCCCCGTGCTCCGGCCGTGTCTGCCGAGGCCTCCGCGCGAGAGCCCGATAAATAGGCGGCGGGGTTCAGCACCGGCCGGCACGCGACGCAATGCGACACGAAGATACCAAAAGTCAAGGAGCTGAGGAGGAGCTGAGGATGGAGGGGCAGTTGCTGGCGAGGATGAGGAGGAGGGATCACCTGCTGCTCGCGGACAGCGCCGGGGCGGCCGGGCCGCTGGCGGTGCTGTCG
This sequence comes from Panicum hallii, assembly GCF_002211085.1. Lineage (NCBI taxonomy): Eukaryota > Viridiplantae > Streptophyta > Magnoliopsida > Poales > Poaceae > Panicum > Panicum hallii. Next base: position 51,400,170 of record NC_038042.1, on the reverse strand, counting down.
CCGCAGACACCGATGGAGCCCATGGAGTTCCTGTCGCGGTCCTGGAGCGTGTCGGCCTCGGAGATTTCCAAGGTGCTGGCCGGCGGCGTCGGCGGCGGGAGGCGGAGCTCCAACTTCGTCGTCGACCGCCTGTCCGGGATGCTCATGCCGGAGACGCTCGCGCTCGCCGCCGCCTCCGGCACCAACATCAGCCCCCGCAAGCGCGTAAGGATCGATCCCATCGAATTCCTGTGCATCTCTCTGCAATGCTGGTGCGCTTGAATTAATCGAATGTTTTTGCTCGATTTGCTGTGCAGACCCTCAGGAGCCGGAGCGCGATCTCGGCGCACCAGGTCCACCACGCGGTCCATCACACGGTCCACACGATCGGGAAGTGGTTCCACCACTGGGACTCGAGCAGCCGGGTGGACAAGGCCCGCGCCGAGCGGGCGCGCGTGCACGCCGCGGTCTCCGTGGCGAGCGTGGCGGCCGCGGTCGCCGCCGTGGCCGCGGGCCCGGGCGCGGACGCCGAGGGCGCCAGGATGGAGACCGCGCTGGCGTCCGCGACGCAGCTGCTGGCCTCGCACTGCGTCGAGATCGCCGAGCTCGCGGGCGCCGACCACGACCAGGTGGCCTCCGTCGTGGAGGCCGCCGTCGACGTGCGGAGCCCCGGGGACCTCCTGACCCTCACCGCCGCCGCGGGCACAGCCCTCAGGGGAGCCGCGGCGATGAGGCACAGAGCGCAGCGGGAGGCGAGGAGCAGAGCCGCCGTGGCGCCGTACGAGGCGAGGGCCGGCAGCTACCGCGCGGACGTCTGGTGCAAGGAAGGGGCGCTCCTCAAGCGCAGCCGCAAAGGCGCTCTGCACTGGAAGCAGGTCGCCGTGTACATCAACAGGAAGTCGCAGGTGATCGTGAAGGTCAAGAGCAAGCACATCGGCGGCGCCTTCTCCAAGAAGAAGAAGGGCGTCGTGTACGGCGTCTACGACGACCTCCCGGCGTGGCCGGCGCACGAGGGCGGCGGCGCGCCGGGCTCGGCGGCGGAGGCGTGCCATTTCGGGCTGAGGACGGCGCAGGGCCTGCTGGAGTTCCAGTGCGAGAGCAGGGCGCAGAGGCAGGACTGGGTGGAGGCGGTGAAGAACCTGATCCGCCAGGTGGCCGGCGGGACTGCTCAGCTCGAGCACTCCTTCGAGTCTCTCAGGCTCAGCTCGTCCTAAGTTTGGACGTGTCTGTCTGGTCTGGCGTGTAAATAACTAAATATGCACCCGTTTGGGTTTGCAGAATAATGTGCAGAACTGTATGCAGTAGATAAAAGTTAATCTCAAGAACGCAATCCATCCTCTTTGGTCATTGTCCAGTGTCCAAACAGTCATTTCCCTTGATTGATCCTATCCTTGAGCATCATCACAGTGACGAGCACGATTACAACCAATTTGGTTATGCCATTTCTTTGCGATCGGCAACCAGGCTCCATCGTATCAGCACGTACCATTTTCTAGATAAAGGAATATTTTAATATTCCGACCTCTGCATCACAATGCGAAATATCCAGTCATTCAGTACGGTACCATTAGGCCCGTTGTTTGGTTCCTCGGATCAGGTCGATCGGCTTTTTAGGTGATCAACTGACCCACTTGAAATACACTGATAGACTGTATTCCCTCTTCTTGGCAAAAAAAGTGTACGACGAGACTAATAATAATCTTATAGTAGCCTTAGATAAAAGAAAAGGTTCAGCAAACTTTTAGCCTTTGTTGGGCCGCGTGTTCGATGGACCAGGCCTGTATCCAATTCCCGGCCCAACGATGAAATGAAACAACAAGCGATGTGCAGTTGGCGACAAGAACGGAAGAATCGACCGACGGACACCATGGTGGCGGACCCGGCAGCGTCAAGGCACCGTGAAAACGGTGGCGGACGGAGGAGAGTCGCAGAGACGTTACAGCCTAGCCCCGGTCGGCGGGCGGCGGCGGCAGTTGCGGCTGCGTCAACGCGTCATCCGATCGTCGTGCGATGTCTTTGCCCAGTCGTCCCGGGCTCCCGGCCTTTGGCACGCGCCCTCGGTGCCGCGCGGCGTCCTCGATCGTTGGGGCTCTAGCCGCTCTACCGCCACGCCACGTCGTGGCCTCTCTTGGTTCCTTCCTGCCTCGGCACCCCTCGCTGCTTCGCCGTCCTGTTCTTGGGCTTGCCCGTCGTCGTTCGTCACGGAGCGAGGATGGTTGGCCGCGAGGCTCCCGGCCCGTCGCTGTCCCCTGGATCCCGGCGCACGCTTCGTGCCAGCGCTGCGGTTTCGAGTCTCGACGCATCGCGGCACGTTCTGTTTTCCATGTCGCGTTACGATTTCGACGTGCGGCGCGTCATGACGTGAAGGCAGCACACTCGCGGATCAAACTGGCACGCGGGAATTATCCAGGCGTCACGACTCACGAGAAGGAAGGAGCTCGCGGCTGGGATCAACGCGAGGTTATTCCATTCCGTACGTGCATTAACTGGCTTGGCTTTGTGCCTTTGTGCACGTTCTCGGAAGTTGAAAAACGGATGAGAAGGTTGCACGGGCTTTTTGACAGCTTTCGCTTAACGCTAATCACCGGCGGGGGGCAGAGCAGCGTGCGCGGACTCTGAAAGCAACAGCGTGTGGGACCGAAAGTTGGGTGCGCGCGACATGCTGACATGACATGCACCAGCGGAACCCCGTACATACCTGGGGTGTGTGGGTTGCTCCTTGGGTGGGAGCCGGCTTTGGCAATTTGCGGCGCAGGATCTTGCGGCCGGGACCGAGCGGCGGGCGACGTGGATCGATTCCGCCCGCCCCGTAACGAGAAGCGGGGAAAGCGACGGCCGCGGTTGCGGGGATGGAAAACCGTTGGTGCACAGCTGAAGCTACATGGCTCCGAATCTGCGTATTACTTCCACCCGGAATCATGAGATAATATTGTTTGGTGCAGTTACCTTTTCACTTTTGTTATATGTATAGACAAATTACCTAATTATATGTAAGATGTCAGTCTGTATCGTCAACATGTATTTCACCATCCATTTTTTTTGCTAAAGAGTTTACTTGGTTCGCTTAAACTACACCGTGGAAGTATTATAGCAACAACGAGTATTCTAATTAAAGGGATCTCTTGATTGAAAGTATGAGATCATTTCGCCTCGAGAGAACCAGAGCAAAAGCTGCTTTGAGATGATAATTGTTTTTACTATAATGAGAGCAAACCTGCTTCGAAATGATCATCTTTTTACTAGCATAATACGTTAATAATTGTCAATTGTGGTTTTTTTTCAAACACTGGTCAATTGCATAATATAAAAACCTAACTTGATGGAATCACATGCTAGGAGAGTAGTAGTAAAATAGGACAAAGCATGCTCAACACCACAAGAAACCGCACGAGTAGTTTGGGTGACCCCTAGCAATACTCAACCTCCCTCAAGATATATATAAGAGCACAACAAATTCATTGGGAGATTTTTGCAACTCCTCAAACCTCCAAAGGCCCCAAAACTTCCTTCCTGCTCAAGCTTTCTTTTATTTATCTATATCCCATATTCGCATCCCATTGCGCGGAGGCAGTCAGAGACGAGAGCGAGAGGATTGGATAGCGCGCGCGGTGCAGGCGAGACCTCGAAGCCGGAGACATCTGCTTCCGGCCGGCGATGAGGAACCCGCCGGGCAGGCACCTCCTCCGCCTCACCAACCGCGCCGTGCGCTCTTCCTCCACCTCGTCGGGCCTCGGCGCCGGGCCCGGCGCCTCCACCTCCATCGCATCCCCGCGCCCGCGCACCGTTGCCGGCGGCCTCCCCCTTCGCGCCAGCTCCCCGCCCCCTCCCTCCGCGGTCGCCGCCGCCGCGTACTGGGAGTCCCGCGCGTTCCGCCCCGACGGGGAGGAGGGGGACTGGGAGGAGGTCGTCGCCGGGGCTCCCGGACCAGGAGAGATGGAGGAAGAGGAGGAGTACAGGGTGGTGTTCTGGTCCCCGCCCACCATAGACGAGGTCACCGGCGCCGTCACCAGCATCCAGGAGTAAGATTTGTTTGCACACCTCCTTAGAGCAGAATTATTTCGCATACTCGGTTAGATAGTTAGATTGGATCTACCTTTGCGCTTTGATGTTCCTTGTTTTAGTGATGGGCGTGATTGCTTAAGTAGCTAACCTTTGCTTCGATGGATTGAATTAGATTGGAGCTGTCTCTTTATGTAGTTTGATGTGAGATACTCCTATATAGATTCTGGTGGGGACATGGAGCCTTCCACGCTTTCTGTTCATTGGTTTGGGAGCGTTCTATTGGTGGTTTGTTAGCATCCGTTGTCTTCATTCGTGGTTTGATCTGTGGTCCCTGCCATATTCGGATGGAGCCCAGGGGAGTTGCATGGACAGACATCCACAGCAACTTGCCGTACCAATTTTGTCATTCCAGAATCGATGAACCATCATGAATGAGGTTCTACTGATGCTCTGTTATTGAATCGTTGGATTGCTCTTTGAAATGACTTTATGGTAATCTGTATTGTATGGACTGTGTTATAGAATGTTCGGATCCACCTAATTATGTCTAATAGCTGCAATATGAGGAATTAAAATTGGAATTGTGGTAATTCTCTGTGCATGTTTGCTTGCAACTTTTTCCAACCTTTGGGTTGTACTACTTGCACACTTCATTCGTGCAAGGTGTTCACCAGAACTATGATTGCTGCGCTAACAATTTTGCTTTTAGTTTGTAATCCAAAAATTAAAAAAAAATCGTATGCATCATGAAAAGGATCTTTGCCACCCTTAAAATGACGCTGTAATAAACCTTTGCGCATTAAATCATATCGAAAAATTGAACTTTAGGTGCTGTTGTTCTTTGCTCCATCTAATCGATTTATCATTTCTTTTAGGGTGCTTGAGAATCCTTTTGATGTGGTTTCGGATACAGCCGACAGACAAACCGCACTGCTGTCCACCTCAGGACATTCATCTGGCAATTCATCAGGATCAGATGACTGGATTGAACCTGCTGCCTATGTTCTCAACTCAACTGCTCTTCTTTCAAGGGAGCATAGGAATGTTTTGGATGCTTTCCGTCTATTGCAAAAGGATCCTACTGTTCAGGTTTATACTGAACCCATTCTTTTTATTTATTTCGCATAACTTAGATACTGACATTATATAATATATACCACTTCGTGTTACATTGCCCTGTGATACTTTGATGTACCTTTCGTAATTTCTGATCTGAGCTGTCCCCTAGAAGTTTCTGAATAGCTCATCTCTCCATTACTGTGTTAATCTTGTTCATCAATGCAGAAAATGGTTATGTCTTTGTCATGTGATAAGGCTGTTTGGAATGCTGTCATGAATAATGAGGCAGTTCAAGATTTCAGAAGATCTTTACATGATGGTACGTTGCACAAAACTTTGACGCACCTGTATGCACATACAATGTTCTGTTTGCTAATTCCAAGCAGTACTCTGATGAACTGTCTGATCTTAGCTGTATAACTATTGCTTCTCTCCTTCGACTATATGTCTCTTATTTCGGCTAATCTCATCTTCCAGGAAAAGAAAATGATAGAAAGGGAGGCGCTAGTGGTCCTTCTGAAGTGCTTAAGTGGATCCTGGACAGTGCCCAGGCAAAAATATTGGAATTCCTTGAGAATGTGATGAAGATATTCAACATGCTGATCCACCCTCAAGAGGATGAAGAGAAGCCAGATGCATACAGCGATGCAGTGAAGGTGTCGTTCATGCTCACGGTGTTTGTCTTCATCGTGGTGGCCATTGCTCGTATCAAGTGAGCACAACAATCCGTCGACTTTACATTTCTATGTTTCGTTGTCTCTTGACTACACACGGGAGCAACTCTAGTCAGTTAGTTAAACCAAGATTGATGGTGGCAGCCTTAATTTGACAGGCGTAGAATTTGCATTTGCAAGTGTGTGATTGTGGGGAATTACGACATATCCCAGTAATATTAACAATTTATTCTTGCATTCAGCGTGCTTATGCTTTTCCCTGGTGGTTTTGACTACAGTTCTGAACATTGGGATTTCAAAGTGTGGTGATGCGAGATTCTGGCATTCTGCAAGCCGTCCGTACATGTTTTGTAGAACACGCCAAGCTTCATAACTTAGGTCCGCACGAAATTATACATTATTGTTTACCATTTGACCCTGGCAGATAATGCGAGGGAATGTTGTTGTTCTGGGTCTTTTACTTATCTGTGCGCTCAAACCTTGGAGCCACAGAAGTTCAGTTCGGTGAAGTAAAACGGATAAATTCCCATCAATAAAATTTCTTTGTATAAATAAAGTTGCAGGTTGAATTTGATTTGATGCAGTCCATGAATAACATAGCCCACCAGGTCACGGCAATACACTCTTTGGTTCAGTTGACAAGCACTTTGGTGCGTGTGCAAAACATTTCCGGCCATCACCAATTCAACACTAATCTCTCACGCAAACAAATAACTCGGCTCACCGTAAGCTTTCAAGCTTCAGCCGGTGATCATGGTTCCGGTGCCCTCGTCCGTGAGGATCTCGAGCAGCAGCGAGTGCGGGACGCGGCCGTCGATGATGCTGGCGGTGCGCACGCCCTGCGCGATGGCGCGGACGCAGCACTCCACCTTGGGAATCATCCCGCCGCCCACCTTCCCCTCCGCTATCATCCGCCGCACCCCGGCGGCGTCCACCTCCCGCACCAGGCTCCCGGGGTCGTCGCGGTCCGCGAGGATCCCGGACACGTCAGTGAGTAGCAGCAGCTTCTCGGCGCCGATCGCCGCCGCGATCTCCCCGGCCGCCGTGTCCGCGTTGATGTTGTAGGCCTGCCCTGCTTCGTCCGCGGCCACGGTGGCGATGACCGGGATGTGGCCCGACGCGATGATTGGGTGGAGCACGGAGGGGTCGACGCGCGTCACCTCGCCGACGAAGCCGAGGGAGGCCGCGTCGCGGGAGGGCCGCGCGGTGAGGAGGCGCGCGTCCTTGCCGCAGAGGCCGACGGCGGTGGCCCCCGCGAGGCTGATGAGGGAGACGAGCTGCTTGTTGACCTTGCCGACCAGCACCATCTCCACGACCTCCATGGTGACCGCGTCCGTCACACGGAGCCCGTTGCGGAACTGCGGCTCCACGCCGACGCGCGCCAGCCAGGAGTTGATCTCCGGCCCGCCGCCGTGGACGAGCACGGGGCGGAGGCCGACGCAGGAGAGGAGGACCAGGTCGCGGATCACCGACGCCTGCAGCTCCGGCGACTTCATCGCAGCGCCGCCGTACTTGACCACCACCGTCTTCCCCTTGAACCGCTGGATGAACGGGAGCGCCTCCGACAGCACGTCCACGCGGCTCAGCGCCGCCGTGGCGGGGGACGCCGCCGTGGGCTGCGCCGCCGCCACGGACGCGGCGGAGACGCGGAGGCCGCCCCCGCGGCGGCGGGAGCTGGACGAGGGTAGGGACGTGGCGACGCGGTTAGCGGCCGGGCCAGGCTTCGGGAGCGCCGCGGAGGGGGCCGCGAGGGAGGAGGGATGGGGCTTCGTGAGGATCATGGCTGCGACGGGGGCCGTGGTGTGCTCGACGAAATGCCTCACCCGGTTGACGACTTGTGTTTGGTGAGGTCTGGGTGTCGAGCGGGAGCGGGCTGGTGCTCGGCGCTGGATGTGCCGCTGCGGCGCAGCGGAAGTGGCTAATTGTAGATGGGGACGGCGGCGGAGTAGGTGGAGAGTGGCGACACCGGAGCTGGTGGAGCCGCCGGCGGTTGACCCGAGCACGTGTTTTCGTTTTGGGATCGACTTGCTTGCAGATTCGAGTTTTTGGTTTCGTGCTCTAGCTTTGACTATATTGGCACGGGGTAGCAGCAGCACATTTGATTGAGAAATTCGGGTCGGAAATCTGAAAAGCGCAACTCCCATCATCCGACGAACTTTCTGGTGGAGTTTCTCTGTCTTTTTCACAGACATCCGATGGAGTTTCAGTATTCTGAAGCCGACTCACAGAACAGAAGAGAAATTAGGGTTTCCTGACGGGCCCCGGCTGCTGTCTCAGCCTGGGCATGGGTGTATACTCGTATGTCGTAGTCTGAGCTGAACTGTCTTTGAGCCCAAATCAGCTTCCTTTGCAATCTGAGAAAGCCAGTATAGCTCGACCCATTATGAAAAATAAAAGCCCATTGACCGTCCGAGATATGTCGAGGGCCCAATATCATCATCGTAGATTCTTGGGCCGTGGATCAGCAGGGTGACCCATTTTTGTGAGTGTTGGAGACGTTGGGCTGTTGTGGATTAGATGTGGATCGCGCCAGGCCAGGGTACTGGAGATCCAGTGCGCTGCCTGCCGCCATGCCTCCCTGCTCGTTGTGAAAATTGCGGCACTGTCTCCGGGACCAGCAGGTCACAGTAGAAACGTACCAGACATTGCAAATACGCAGTTCGTAGTTCTCTTTTGTTGTGGCTGGGTTGTATGCAGCCATATGCAGTGTTTATCTGGTGTTTATCCTTGAACTTTACTACACCTTTATTTTTCCGTTTTTTTCGCAGATTCTGAGATCACAGTGAAACGCAGTGTGTTCGTAGCGGCGTACGAAACAGCCAACTAGCTTATGCAAAAGCTATACGGCAAACACTTCATGGAGCTGTCGGCATACGCTGCAATGAGCATTGAGTAATCATTAGTTTCCTGGCAGCGTGTTTTGTAACCTCTGAACGTTTTACAAGCTCCATCCATTCGCTGGCAGCAGCAGTAGGCTAGTAGCACGCACACTGATGGATGGTCTCCCTTGTTCCTTTGTGGAGACAGGTTGGTAAAGGCTGCAGTTTCCCTCCTCCTTTTCAGCCCCATGCTGCTAGAGTCATGTTAATCAGCGACGCCCCCCGCCCCCCTATTCATTGCGGGTTGAAGCCTGGATACGCCCTGCGCCTCTCACTGGGATAACGCCCATTCATTGTGCTTAAGCTCCCTCTGCTGCTGCTTCCGACGTGGTGCCCGGGTGGTTGGTCACGGCGGCCGGCCGGAGGGGTCATGTCATCAAAGGCGAGCACCAAGCCGGCATGCCGCATGCAAGCAATGCACTTTGAATGGATGGATGGATGGGTGTCTTGCGTAGAAGTATCATTCGCGCTTTGACCGCCTAACGGTGCTTTGCTGCCACAAAGCGTGCCGCTGTCTGGCCATTCCTTCAGGCTCGTGTTTTATGCTGCGCGCCACCTGTTTTTCGTTTAGCCGTGTGAGAGAATCTAGCTCCGAATTCGGATCCTGTTTTGCGTGGAGGTCTCCATGTGCATCCCTGTCCATGCTCCGTAGCAGCTAACAGGGGGCTCGTGTTCTCAGGTTTTGCGGTAACAAAGCGAGGCTGCGCCTGCGTAGCCTAGCAGTTGGCACCTCCGGAATCATCCAAGAAACCACTTTTCCAAGGGGAATAAACCCTCCGAATCCCCTCGGCGCACAGCGCACAGCGCGGTTGACTGGGTGGGTAGTAGTCGTGACGTGGTCCTCCTCCCGGTACGTACAGTATTGATTGCCGCGAACACTGCAGCACCGACCTCCCCCCGGCCCCTGCTCCGGTGTCCGGACCAGCACGGCAGAGCCGTCCATCTACCACACGTCCCGCCGTGCTCCCGCACGCATTCAATGCCTGTCGTCGTCCCCCACCCTCCCCTTCCCACTCACCCATCGAGCCCGGCCCCGGAACGTACAGGAGCGGCGCCAGCCCAGCAGTCGCCGGTTCATCCCTGGCCCGCGCGCCGCTACTCCTACCTGGCGATCGCGCGGACCAACCGAGAGACTGGGACGGCAAGCCCGGCAATGGCACGGTCGCGGCACGGCGCGCCTGCGCTAGCCACGCGGCCCTCACGCCCTGCCGCATGGGCGCGCCACCGGCGCCGCGCGGCCCGCTGCCCCGCGGGGCCGGCGGCACGCGCGCGCTCCAGCCTGAGCGGCGGCCGTCAGAATCATCATCAGGAGGCGCCGCGCGTTTTGAGTCCCGGTCGCAGTTATGCGCGCGTAGCTAGCAGCCGGGTGACGCCCTTGGCTATTGGCTATTGCCTTCCCCGCACGGCTGTGGATGGAGCGAGCACTGACGCCGGCCGGCTTCGCGTTGGCGGCGGTAGGTGCACTGTGAATGTCGTGACGAACTCGTTTCACTTGCCCGGCAGCGGCCGGCCAGCCACAAGAACGAACGCCCCTCGCTTTTCTTTCTTTCCATTTCATGAATCATGATGAATAGTGGGCGGACATGGACGTGCTGTTGGGCTGAGTGAGACTTTGAGAGCGCCCTGTCGAGCAAATCATGTGGTCGCGCCGGGCCAGCTGACGCTGAACGAACGGGACGCACGGGAGCTCCGGCTGTGACCGACCGACCGCGAGAGCTGGCCGGCCGGCCGGCCGCCCACCACGTAGCATGCAGATTGATCTCCTGCTCTCACTGTTGCCATCCTGACGAAGGCGTTCCAGCAGGCGCGATCGTTTTCCCATGTTGGTCGCTAGCTAGCCAGCTGAAACCATCTGCCTATGGACCCTATCTATCCTCTCTGGCTCTCCCTAGTACGTATGCTGGTGATCGACTCGTACAAGTTTTTCGTCACCATAAGTCCATGACAGCGTGTGAAAAATCGAGTCAGCCCTGAGTCATACAAGCAGGTGAACCGGTAAAAATGCTTGCCACGTACCACGGCGATGAATGGTGCTGAATGGCACGTCAGCCTGCCGCAGTGGTGCCACAGCTAGTTAGGCTATCTCCAACCGTCGTTCTCTATATCATTCATTTACAAAATTCTCTACAAGATTATCTCTTCTATATCTCATTTCTCTCCAACAACGTTCTCTAAATCTCGTTCTCTATACATTAAACTCTATATTAAAAACGTATTTTGTTCCAAATTTTTGTACGTACGTATTTATCATACCTCAAATGCTATGGATATATTTTATTTTTATTTAATTCAGTGTTTAAAACGTAACAAAAAATAGAGAAGAGAAGAGAGAATCTCTATATATAGAGGAAACCTGTAACGTTCTCTATTTTAGAGGACCATTTAGATAACGCTGCTGGAGCAATAGAGAACGGAATCTTCTCTATATACAGGGTACAGGACGGTTTAGAGCGCACCGCTGGAGACAGCCTTACCTACTACTAGCCTACAGTACGTCATTCCTTCCGTGCTCTGCGAGGGACCAACAGTGCCCGGTTCCGGTTGCTTTGCCACAGAGGCGCCTCTCTGGGAATCGTTCCCAGATGCCCCAGTACAAGGCACAGGCGCTTATCATTACGCGTACGCGGCAATAACTTTCACCTACTGTTTCAGCGTTTCGCACATTATTGAAGCTGACCCGCCTGCATAGCCGTACTGCGAATCCTATCGTGATAAAACCGGGAACGAGGCCGTACGTACGCTGCTGCGTTGTGCGCACACTCGTGGCTGGGGCCTGCCTGCCTGTAGAACGCCATCAGCCATCACGAGGAGGTTGGAATCGGATTCCCGTTCCACTGCCCCCCTTTCACCCCCACGCCCGCGCCCGCCCGCGTAGGATTCCCTCTGCTAGAGCGCGCGCGCTCTCTCTCTCTCTCTCTCTGCCTCTTTGCCTTCGGTTCAATAATCAGGATTGGAGCTGCTCCAACCTTGAATGCTCTCGACGATCATGCGCTCGCGGCCAAGGGAAAGCGGGTTGGAGGGAGCCGGGGCACCTGGGTGGGTGACGCGACGCCGCAGTCAGGTCGCCCGGCCAGGAGGGCCAGGGGACGGAGGCTTTGGCGCAGCCGGAACGGAACGGTGATGAGTGATGACTGGTGCTGTGACACAAGCACGTACTCGCCGTGCGAAATCACGACGACATGTTTTCGTACCGTGTTCCGTGAGGCACGACTAGTGTAGTGTGCACGAGTTGCGAGGCACAGACGTAATTGAGCACGTGACCCCCAAGAAAAAAAAAGGAGGTGCGTGGAAACCTAGTACAACGTAGCTGAATCGGCATTGCTGTATTCGGGCCTCTTTCTTCCTTCTCATTTTGTGCTTTCCGTAGCGTCGTTCAGGCTCCGTCTACTACAGTAGTGCTGCGGCCTGCTTTAGTCTAGAACCAAGGCCCATTTCTTCGGACTGTAGCAGCGGTCCTGTACGCTCTTTTTGTGCGTATATATTTCCTTTCCCTGCTTTCGCCGCTGTTTTTATGAATGCAAGGACGACAGCTACACATACCTCACCACTGCTCCCAATCAATGAAACGAATCCATCGCCAGTATGTAGGAGCTTTAGCGTAGCACCTTCCTTTTCCGCCTACGGATTTGGTCTCGCTCGCTCCATCATGACCACCAAGGATATAATAGTGCGTGTGTAGTAATTGTGTAAAAGAAGAAGAGACACAGACACCTGCGTATCATCTATCCATGGCTAGATTTTCCTGCCCACTCCTTATTACCAGCCACGCCCACCTCTAAGTGCACGCGTGCATGGCGCAAAGTGACCGGATGAGCACGATCGATCCAGGCAGCAGTGTCCCCAGCGATCCGGTACGCGATGGGGGTATCCTTCGTTCCACTCGGCTGAGCGCTCGTCGAACCATCGGCGTCGCCCCTGCCTTTAGTCTCATCGCCCGCCGGCCGGCCCCCGCAGGAAGCTTCAGGCCTCCTTTTGTTCACTTGCACGGGGGGTGCTCGTGTTCCTCGACGAGCCGGTGCTCCAGCCATGCGATCGGTCGCCAAGCGCAATCATGGGGAATCTCATCTCTTTGAACGAAACGCGCCTTTGTTCCACGTCATTACGCACGACGCTCTATTCACCCTGTCTCTACTAGATCTACGTGTGCGTAGCGGTGTCTCCCCGTCAGAACCGAGCTTTAATGCTTGGTGGGTAGGCCGTGCTTTTCCCGCCGTTCGTCACCTCCTGTAAGGCTGTAACGCCACACGAGCGTGCAATGCATGCAGAGGCTGGGCCTGGGGCTACCTAGCTCGAGTAAGCAGCTTGTTATCTCTCCCCAAACAAAGTGTTTGCTAGTACTAGCTACTAGTCATGTCCATCAGATCTTAGGGTCTCTGTGCTCTGGTCTCTGGTGGAGAGGGAGTGGGAAGGCATTCTGCACGCGCCGTTGCATCAGGGGGCATGCTGCTCTCGGCCGCGACGGGGAATGAATGCAGCTACGGGGTCTGTCCGACACTTGGCGAAGCGTAGCGTGATCTGGACCGCAGGGCCGGTGCGCGGATCAGCGTCGGGAAACGATGGGGACTTACAGGCCATGAGCAGCAAGAAAAGATCGAGATGCATCTCCCGTCACCCGTTGGGCATCGCATCTCTCCACCTGAATCCTGATGGATGATGCCCAGCGTGACTATGGCGCCGCGGAGATCGACGGCCCGGATGGGGGCGGCGTGCCGCCGTACGACGGCGACGGCGACCGGTCGCATCGTACAGGCGTATCGTATCGTTTTCTTTTATTTTCTTTTCTTTTCTTTTCTGGAGGGGTGGTTTGGGGATGCGCATCACCATGCGCCGGGCGGGCTACGTGGGAGACAAAGGAGTCTCTCAGGTGATAGCGAGCGCGACGCCGACGGGACACCCACCCCGCGCGCTACCGGCCACACAACACTACGCGCCCTCTGTGTTACTATACTTGGGGGGTACGGGAGGAACTGTACTGTACGCTAATAGTATCTTCTCGTGCTCGCGACCTCGACGTACGTGGCCATGCATGAACTGGCACGAGCGCCACTGTTGCACGGGGAACAGAACACCGCGTCCCGATTCGCCCGGCCGAAGGCGACAACCAACCACCAGCCGGCTTCCAGGCCCCTCCCGATACCACCGGTTTTTTCCCCTGGCCGGTCGTGCTCGTTTCCCCCGTGCCTGGCGTCTCCTCCTCCGTCGCGCGCGCGCGCGCAGCGCCGCCCGCTTTGCAGTTGCAGCCGCAGGCGCTGCCTTCCGGGCTGGCGGCACAGCACTGCCGAGTCCCTGCCCTTGCTGCCCGCACACCTGGTCTGCCCACTTGCCGCGGCATCGACCTCCCCTGGCCCTTTTCACCTCGGCTCCACCGGCAGGGCACATTTTGACCGCGCGGGCTCGTGCAATGACACGAGAAAACCCCACCGTACCACGGGGTCCGCCTGGGGGCCTTGCCGGAGGCAGCACAGCACAGCCCAGCGTGGCCGGCCGGCGCCCCCGGCGCATCATAAATGGCAGGCGCCGCTACGGCCGCCGGCCGTGCGATGTGAGCCCGCTCACTGGTGGGGCTCTTGGCCATTTCTGGGCGCGCCCAAGCGCCCCTACACCCCACCAGGCCGGGCCTCCTCCCCGGCCTTGGCCGCTAGCGGCAGCTGTGGTGCCGGCCTGCTCGGCTGCCCTACCGCCATTATTGTTGGGACTTATTGGCGTGTCCTGGCGCATTAGTCCATTTAATCTCGTGGACGAAAGGAAACGGAAGCGACTTGGCGTGGGACTTCACCCGAACTCGGCGAGGCGACACGACAGCATGGCCCCAGCCTTTGGAACGGGGAGGGCAGCGAGACTGTGAGAGAGAGAGAGGACGACCGCTAAAAATGGAGGCCGTGCAGGCTTTGCATGTTTTCGCGTAGGTCGCTACCCTCATGGGCCGCCGTAGGACCGCCCGACGGGCCCATGAGGCCCGCACGGTAGGTAGGTGGCGGGGACGTATAGCGTGCGTCATGCTTCTTGGACCAATGGACCCACCGGAAACCACAGAAATCTCAAATCTGTGTGTGAGTGTCGCTGCGTTGTTTTTTATTTTTATTTTTTTGAAAAAAAATCTTGCTGGGTTGCTTATGTTCTAGAAGCAGCAGTAGTAGATCTTTTTGACATGGGACAAGAGCCAGCCACGATATGGACAAAGAAAAGATTTGTTCCCGTTTTTTCTCGATAAGCAATCGGTGCTCCTAAGATGCTCCTGCCTAGCGCCCTTTATTCCTGAAGGCATTAGCCTAGATAAAAAAATTAAAAAGCTGGCATTACATATAGGTTTCCTACAAAAAAAGAAAACGATACTGTATCATGTCTGTCCGAACCTACTTGATTAGCAATATCGTATTAAATTCTTAATAGCCCACGTACAAGGGATTTAAAACAGGCGACCGAAGGGGTTTCAAGAAGCAGTTAGATTCGTACCCAACTTTATGATACAGGTGCCAGTACCGACGATACCTTAAGCACGGTACTGTTTGAGGCATGACCATGTGCAAACACATTTTCAGCTTTATTAGCCGGTACTTTCTCGCTAACAACACAAAGAGGAGGCCAAAGCACGCCTGCACATGGCAGTAGTGGTACTTGAAGTAATCAAGCGATTCTCACGAACTAAATTTCACTGCAGTCATTGTCGTACTCCTTAGCTACGACATTTATTTTTTTTTTACATCAAGGGGGGAAACACACAGCAGGGACGTTGTAAGCTGCCACGCCACGACGTGTGCCTGCCGGGCCCGATGGTCCATTTCTGGCGCCGCTCCTGGTACGAGCTGCTACAAGTGTACATTCACCCGTGGCACGAACTGAACTGGTCTCCGGTCCGTTCCCTGTCGCATGCGCCCGATGGACACGCACGATCGGCCTAGCACCCCCAATTCATGCAGGAAATGCACGCACAGAGCAGAGCTAGCCCGTAAAACAAGGATCCCGTATCCCGCGAACACGGATGGACGGATGACGCGGAGCCAACGATACTTTTTTTTATATATATATGCGAGTACTACTTCCCCACAAGTACGCGCCGTGTCAAAGGTCTCGTGCACGGCAAAAAAGACCACGACGACTCGCTAGCAGTAGAAGTAGCACACCGCGCGCCGTACAGCGTCCCCGCGCCCCGGCAGACCGGCCCTCACGCCACCGCTGTGGAGGCCCGCCCGCTCGTGCGCGCCCACCCGCCCGCGGCGCTTGTGCAGCCACGCCACGACCGCGCAGCAACTCGCCGTGCGTGCCAGCATGAACCGCCTGTCCTCCACGAAGGTCCAAGGAGGGAGCGGTGTGGTCAGCACCTGCACCGTCCAGCGGCATTAACTCAGTCGCTCGAGGTGGATAAAGCGGCGGCGGCGACGACGACGAGAAGAGGACGGGCGGGCGGACGGAAGGGAGGCACGCCCTCGGGATCTCGCCTTATCCTCGCGGTACGATCGGCGACGCCCGTCGCCCCGGCCAGGAAACCGTGCCATATTTATGCGGGCGCAACCACTCCGCTGTCCTCGCCCACCCGGTGGCGCCGTCCGCGTCACCCCTCCCGGCTCCGACGAAACGTCCAGGGCGCCACCGCCGCGCGCGCGGTGCCGCGGTATATACGGCCAAGCAACACGAGCTCTCCAGCACGCGCGCGCGCGCAAGGCCGATGGGGACGATACGACGAGGGCGACGACGGCGACAGGCAGATACGGCCGGGGACGAGGACCGCTTCGTCCCCTCCCCTCGCCGTTTTCCGGCCGGGGGCGTCCACGCACACGCACACGCACGCCGCTTTCCGCACCGCCGCCGTCGCTCTCGCGCCTCCGGTCGCCGACCCGGGGCTTTTGGCGCACGGTTACAGGCTGCATGCGACCGTCGTTGTTGCGTGCAAATTAAGGCAAGGGTTCGTCCTGCCGGGTGAATTTCTTCGCGCCCCTGACGACCGATCGGTGCGCGCGCTTTTCCGTTTCGTGCAGGCGATGAGTTGGAGCCTTGGGGGCGATCGACCGGCTGTCGAATCCGGCCGTAACTTAAAAAAGGCGCGTCTTTGCCTAAAGAGTTTTCGTGTGGCACTAGTCCGAATCGGGCTAGGTAGATCGCCTTTAGCTGGCGCTAGTGCTCGCTACTGCTGAAGAATTTTATTTAAAATAACCACACCAGTCGTGCTCATATTCTTGCTCCACAATCCAAGCAAAGACAGGCGACAGGTTGGAGGAGGCTGATTTTTTATAGAATTATACTAGACATGGTTTGCTTTCTAAATTTGGGGGAGTAGATGACAGGAGGACTGCCTCTAAATTAGGCCATTTTCTGGTCCAGCGCCGGGATGGGCGGTTTACACGGGTGGTTTCTTTCTGGTCCACCGCGGCGATTACATACAAGCCATACACGAAGCTGCAGGTTGAAGCTGCTTGGCTCTAGTAGTAGTCCCACAGCAGCGGCGGCGGTTCCTCGAGGCGGAACGATGCGCCGGCGCCGGGGAAGCACACGTCGTCGTCCCACGACGCGGCGCACGAGAGCTGGCACGACGAGGGCCCGTGCCTGCCGAGGTCGAAGAGGAGGTCGGGGAGGTCGAACAGCGCGTCGTCGGGGTTGCCGTCCGTCTCCTGCGGCTGGGGCGGCGAGGCGGAGGCGTCCGGGCCGTCGTCGTCGGGGTCGGCCCTGCCGGCGCCGTCCGCATTGGCGCCGGGCGCCGGGAAGTTGGCGGCGGCGGCGAGCGCGGCGGCGGCCTGGACGTCCTTGGGTGCGGCGGTGGCCGGGCGCGGGAGCTCGCCCGCGAGCTCCGGGAAGTTGAGGTGCGCGGCGCGGCCCTTGATGGCGAGCGCGGCGACGTCGTGGGCGCGCGCCGCCATCTCGGCGGTGGCGAAGGTGCCCAGCCAGATGCGCGACTTCTTGCGCGGCTCCCGGATCTCCGACACCCACTTGCCCCAGGCCCGCATGCGCACGCCGCGGTATGTCGGGTGGTGCCCGTCCTTGCTGCGCCGGCGCTTCGTGCCCTTGCCGGGGGAGGAGGAGGAGTCCGAGGACGAACACGCCGTGGTCGCGCTCGGCGACGCCGGCGCCTCCGCGGAGGACGAGGTGGTGGGCTCGGAGCACGAGGACGAGTCCTCCATGGCCATCGCTCCTCAGCTCCCTCCCGCTGCTGCTGTGGTGGTGGTGCTGGTGCGCGTGTGTTGGTGGAGTTAGTTGGCAACAAGGAGCTGCTGCTGCCGCCTGCTGGAAGGAGAGTGACTGTGCGCGGACGGAGGAGGCGTGTGGTGAGGTGGGAGCTGAGGGTGCGGGAGCGAGGGGGGTTTTATGATGAGGAGATGAGGTGCCGGGGGCGTCCTCGTGGCGACGTGGAAAGAGGAAAACGATCGCCGCTGCGGTCTGCGGGGCAAGGGAATAGTGTGCCGGCCGGGAGAATGCCGATTGACTACGGGACACCGCGACAGGTTTTGGGGCCTGAGCTCTGTTTTGTTATCCACGCGAGCACCGTAATCCCCGGCTAACCGCGACGTGCCACGCAGTAGTACAAGGTCAGGTACCACAAAGCAGTCATTTTTTTCCTGTCAGTGCTGTGCGTGCCCCCTCCCCTTTTGCCGCCACGTCCTGCCAACTGCGCTGTCAAATCACAGAGCGAATTGCAAACCGCTCTGTTTGCACTAGTACGTCCGAGCATGAGGAAAAGAATAGGAACGGCAGTAAAACGGGACGTGTGCACGTACGTTTCCAGCCCGGGTATTGTAGAGCCACTAGCGATTAGTGAATGAACTCTGGTGCCAGGTTCTCGGACAGACGAGGCAGATTTTTAAATGGAGTGTGATTTCGTTCAGTCCATGTGTTTTTGCCCTTTGCATTCGTCGCTGGAGGTCGTTGGGGGGGAGTTAATAGCGAGCTTGTCACGATGACATCTGTGCGTGGTAGCAGCTGCTACATGCTGCTACATGTCCGTCATGCAGGTCACACAGATACGTAGCCCGTGTCGCGCATGGAGCTGCAAGTTCATGAACCGGGCACGTCTGTTTGGAGCCAATGCATGGAGAAAGAGGGATTCGGTGATGGGAGCGTCAGGACTCCAGAGCGCGCACATGCTAAAATGTCGCTATATTAAAGACCCCGATCCAAATCCTAAATAGCCCCTCAAAAATAAAACCTTCGCAACTATTTTTTTTCATAACGCAACTGGTTGAAATTATGTGTTTACTTCTTAAAACCTTCCATCCTTATTTAGAAATATAATATTCTCTTAAGTCCATATGTATTGGAATAGAATTGATCAACAATATTCATTTCAGTCAGTGGCGGATGTAACCTTAGGCACCGAAGGGCTCCCGTCTTCCTCCTCCTCTACATTCATCTTCTTTCTTTTTCTTCTTCTTCCTACTTTTTTCTTCCCCTCCTCCACCTCATGCTCCAATGGAGTTTCCAGACTGTAGGAGGGCTGGAGCGCCCCCACTCCCACCCCTGCTAGATCCGCCCCTGGTAATGGTCTCCAAGGTACTACTAAAATCTAGGTGAAAAATTTCCTCAAATCTACATAACCATTCTTTTGTTCATATTTATAAAAAGATAAGAAGCTCCCTACCCATTCTCTCAATTTTTTTCCTCAAACCCTATATTTTTTAGGACAAAGATCATCCGATATCTATTTCAACAAAAATGCAAATACAGAAAGTCTGCTGAATGAGACCACATACCGAAGAAGAGCCCGCGCATCCTAACCTATCTAACCTAATTCAAGCTAGACAGATCTACACACACCCTCACGAACTCAAACATATCTGTTAAAATTTATAGTTTAACTTTTAAACCCTTTACGAGACCTAGTGTCACGTGAAACGTGAATCAATATGATCCATTCCTCCCCTCTTGGTTGAGAGGAAGTAAGAGGGGGAGGAGTGGAGGACGGCACATGATTGGAAGCCGTACTTTTTTGTGAGTGCAAGTTAGTTGCCGGTGCGTCTTCTTAATGAGGGGCCCGAAGACCCATGGCTGCGATTCTCCAGCGTGCTACACGTACGCGCAGATCCAGCTCTTCCCCGATATGGACGGGATACTCTGATAGTAAAATGCACGCGTGACCTCACGCGATTTCCCTTTCGTTATTATTCTAGCTACGGGCACAAGCTTTTAGGATTTCCACATAGACGAAGACGACATTTCCCCCATATTTTCGGCATGGCTCGCCTCAGTCCTCGCCGGCCGGGTGTCGTCGCCCCGGATCCGAACGGGCGGACGGGCGGCGCGCCGTACGTGTGGGCGCCGCGACCGCGTCGTGCGAAGCGGCAGCGGCCTGCGGCCATGGCGTTTGTACCCGATCATGGTGTTTCCACGGGTGGCATCATGGCCGCGCAGCGTTTGCCTTCGCGCGCCTCGCGTTCGGCGCCGCCGTACCGTCCTTTTTTTTGTTCCGGAGCGCCGCCTCATACTCTGATCGCCGGGGAGGCATTTCCCCACCTGAGCCTGCCTCGCCAGTCTGCTAATCCTTCGTGTTGCGTGAGCCACAGGCCACAGCCAGAGCCCCGAGACATTCTCTTGTAGCCTTGTGAGGACAAGGATTCCATGGCCTTGCCTGGGGTTGGGTGGCTGGCTCACTGATGGGGCCTACCCAAACCTGCAAATTTTACTCGCACGAGATGGACGGATCTGCCGCTAATCCACCGTCCAACACCGGTAGATCTTTGGCGGTTTAAGCACGCCCATCACTGGGATATTGCAGGCCTTGACAGAATCAGTCGAACAGCAAGAGGTTCTTTGCTCTTTGTTTCCAATTTGACGAAGTGGACAGTTAGGAATGCAACGGCCATACACATATTCAGTCCCAGCAGTGACAACTCTGTAGGCACCAAGAGCCAACCTGAACCGTGGACGTCGCGTTGGACTCGCTCCGGTAGTAGCAATCAATGGCTGCCTATCATAGCCTGCTGCTGCACCTTTCGAAAGCTCAGACTCAGAGCACCCGGCACGTCGTCCTCCTCCTTCAGAGACCTCAACACCGATGCGATGTGGGCGCCGTAACCGCCACCCTAACACCCCATTAGCAATCATGCATGCCTCCAACGTTCCATTAGCCCCTTCATGATTGCCTATTTTTTCTGTACTTACACAAGCATTAGCAGGCAAAGCACAGCTCAAGAAAACCATACCAACCGTGCCGTTACAGTTAGCTAGCTAGTGCCCTCTCGTCAGGAGCAGGAGGATGTGTAGGGGCCGGGTTAACGAATCACAAGGCATGATCATTACTGCTAACAAACAGAGAACATCGCGGTGCCGTGCCGTGCCTTTACTGGTCGCTCATGATTCAGCGAGCAGGCACGAATCTGTCCCGATAACATTTCCTAAAGCCTTGGTATGATACCCCTCTGATCTGCGAGTGCGAGTGTCTATATGGGCCGGCCAGGAAGTCAAGCCCTGCTTCCTCTTTCTTGCAAGAATCCTATTCTGTCTGGAGACCCAGAAGGAGCTAATGAAGGCTGCTGCATGCTTTGGACAGGATGATTCGGGAGGAAAAGATCTGTTAGGTAAAGAGGAATCGGGTAATCAGGGCTTAATCATGGGTCACCCATCAATTCGGGCAACCCGGAAAGGGGGTTTGATGGATTAGGGGGACACAAGAGATTAATTACTGGTGACATGCTGATTATCAATGTGCTACTATTTTTTCTTTTGAGCAAACTCTTGAGGTGCTCTGCTTTTCATTCTATAGTAGAAACTAGAAAGCAATGGTTGTATTTACAAGAAAAACAGGAAAAAAGAGCTATGTGTAAGACAAAAGAAGGAGATTGCTTTTTCATTATAGTAGAAAGCAATGTGCTACTGTTACAACTCTGAATGCCGGCTCTGGTTTGTCTTATTGTTCTTGGCTGGTTCCGGCAACTGGTACGTGGTGGTAGGGCAAATTGCGGATTGAATAGCTTAGCTTTGGGCGCAGGTTCCTCTTTGTTTAGACGCAAGCGATCTTTCTTTACAAAATGCGCGCGGATTCTGTCGTCGGGCAATAGAATTAAGAAATATCCACGTGGAGCTCGTTAAGTTTCGCCCCTACGCTAAAGGCTAAAAACTATTGTTGTGCTGTGCAAGTCTTACCTGTATTTTTTCCTTCATTTTTCTCTCTTTCTTTATTTCTCTTGTAACGCCATACTGTTTGATAATGGTTTATGTGTTCTGCATGATTAGACCACTAACCTGTATTCAGTGAGCCACTAATCCTGCATGCAGCTCATGATCAGAGACGCATCTAGTTTAAGCTAGGAGCAAAGCGCCACACCTCTGGTGGTATCTGATATGCATGCACCTGAGATCTGCACCATCGATGTTGGATTGGATCTCTGATCGCCTATTTTAGTTTCCCGTTCCGTCCCGTCCCGTTTAAGAATTGGATCCACTTTTTAGCACCAAATACTCATTCACTTGTTTAGACCCCTAACTAAAGGTACCCGGCACTGGCTGGCTGACGACTCCCAGGCACTAAAAAACAGCTCACTGCGAGAAGGAGCTAAATTAAACTAGTAAAGTATCATGAAGGCATGATTAAAGCCAATGCAACTGGGAGGAGGAGCTAAACTAATAAAGTATCGTTGCAACGTCCAAAAGATTAAAAGAGAGTCGCATATGGAGTGCCATCTTCAGCAAAACAGAAATGCGTATGCTAGTCTAGGACCAACAACTGGGTACAGGACAGCATGCTGGACAGGGGAGATACGAATATGAGCATGATCGCGGAAACAAAAGCTGTTCGACCGCAACCGTACTTAATTCCAAAGATAGGTAGATAATGCAGAGCCATCGTGCACATGCAGAGAGAAAATGTTTAGTTAATCAGGGCCAAGCCACCAAATGATCCTCCAGACTGTTGGTAAGTGTGGCATGAGGTTGCTGGCCCGGTGGCCCCTTGCCAGCTATATCAAAATAGGGCACAAGAATTTCATCCTCCGATCCCTGTCAGATATTATGATCTATGCTAATAATTGTTGATCGCCTGGCGTCCGTAGATCTATCTGGTTGAATTTTGCGCGATCTTAGCCGATCTTGCTAGAGTAGACATGGCAGATTCGATCGCACATTCTATTTTTCAAGAGAATTATTGTTCAGACAAATAATAGCACTGGACGAGCGCGACTGAAATATAAAAGGACTGCCATTGGAGGTCGCCGGTAAACTCGATGCAAATCTAAAGTTCTAAACACTTCCGTCAACCGCCGCGGCCTGGGCTGCGCGCGGTCGTCGCCGTTCGCCGGAGCTGGCACTCCACACACGGACTCGCCACCGAACTCCACCACACCTTATCTCGCCGATAAACAAATCAACCGGGGCACTGTTTGTTACCAGCAATCCGATCTCTTCGTGCTCTCCTGCATGGGCAGTTAGGATTGAGCGCGCACGATCTGGCCCTTTTGGATCAGCAATGGCCACTAGGAAATAAATGGTTTAGGAGAGCAGCAGTGATGCCTGAGATTTGGCCAGGAGCTATTGGCCTAGAAAGTGATCGAGCGGCTAAAGACAGACGAAGCAGCGTAGGGTGGTGGTTAGCTCGCTCCAAGCTTTCCTATCGAGAACAGGGCCGTCTCGCTCTTGGAGTGTAGTTTATGCTCGCTTGCATGGCGCATGGCGATGGCATGATTGCAACAGTGGCCAGTAGGATACGGGCCTACGTTTCTTTTTTCTTTTTTAGCGGCTGGCTGGTGTGGGGGCGGGGGACCTCTGAAGAATGGGATATGCCGAGATGCACACGTCCGCGAGTGTATCTCGGTTGTCTTATTGACAGTGCGTGCGTGCAAGGCTTCTTGTGGAGTGCCATCTTGGGATCGACAAGCAAGGGTGGGTCTGGTCTCTGAATTGAAAATTCTTACCCAGCTACATGGGTTTCAGAATTCAGACGGCTCAGATGTGACAGAACGGCGACAAAGGGAGTGAAGAAGATGTAAAAGTGGAACCAGAAAGCCAGCAGCAACTGTCGCAACGCCCGCATTCCTCTGGACCATGCAGATCACGCTCACACAGTCACACATCACTAGATGGGACCTGCAGCACATCACAATTCACAGATGCTTCTGAAGATTGGGCACCGCGCATGCATGGTAATTCCCAGCGCGCGACAATGCACCAAGACCCTCACGGCATCACCATCATCCAGGACCAACCCCGGAGCATAGTCCGCACACCACGCTACTGCCTCCTACGCTTGCACTGGTGATCGAGTGGCTGGTGACCCATGCCCTTGCGCAACAAGTCCCAGCCCTATCTTTTCTAGACGTGATACCAACCTACAAACAGCCTTGGAATCCTGGCGTAGCAGCATGCGTCCTGTCCCCATAGTCCCCAAAAGCTTTGGTTGTACCAATAGAATAACAGTACGGCATATTGTACCAATGAAATTCTCTCATCCTGCACACATCATCGTCTTCCACCAGCCATGGACGGTACTGTGCTGTCATTGCTTGGCTCTTGTTGGCACTGTTATCCCCAAAAACCTAAGCCAACTTGCTTCTTCTTCGTTGCTGCCTACGCTTTGACAGTGGCATAGCGCACACTGCTCATCAACAAACTCATGGCCCATGGCAATTGGCATCACCGCTGTGCACGCTAGCTGTGTTGCCGATGCTCGATGGTATTTTTGCACCTGAAGTTTCACATGAATCCACAACATATGTTATATCTACTCCCTCCGTTTCAAAATAAGAACTATGAATCTAAACATATTTCTAAATTCATAGTTTTTACTACGCACCTAAACATATGTTATATCTAAATATATAGCAAACATTATAAATCTAGAAAAGCTAAAACGATCTATATTTTGGGATGGAGAGAGTAGAACTTTTAGCAAGTTTTCGTTGGAGGAATTTGCAAAGTTTCCAGGATTTATGGCGTTCCATTTCTTCTGAGCGCTTCCAGATTTTAGCAATTGTTTGCTCGTTTACAGTAGGCACGGGCCAAGTAGTACAAGCCGAATATTGAACAGAGACAAAAATAAAATTCTAACGAGAAGCCTTTCATATCTTTTGCATTCGGAAACAGATGTACATAAATGTCAGTACTATGAATGGCCAAGCCCTGGAATCTTGATCACGAGCTGGAACAAGTTAACTACTGAAATTTACTGGGTTGTTACATATGTGCGAACCAATTAGCATCACAGTTGACGCAGGAACAGATCGAATTACTGCTCGGTTACTCCAGCATGCTGATCATCGGCAACTCTATCTAACTTCACATTGAATGCTTGCCGAGTTCCGCCCTCTTGACGTCAGTGCTCCCACAGCAGCAACGGCTCGTCCCAGGACAAATCATAGCAACAAGGCGTCGACGTTGGCGGCAACGCTAACTCGAACCCGAACTCGAGCAGAACGTCGGGCAGATCGAGGAGCGCGAGATCCAGGACGAGGCCATCCGCCTGCACCGGATGCTCAATCGACGGCGCGGCCTTCTCTTCGCCTCCGGCATTGCCAGCGTCGTGGACGGGTGAGGCGGATGCGGCCGGCTCTTCGTCCTCGTCACTGCCGGCGGCGCCGCCGTGGCTAGAATCGCTAGGCGCGGCGGGCGCCACGCTCTCCATCGCGGCCGCGAGCGCCGCCGCGGCGCGGACGTCCTCGGGCGCCGCGGAGGCCGCGCGGGGCAGCTCGTGGGACATCTCCGGGAAGTTGAGGTGCGCGGCGCGGCCCTTGATGGCGAGCGCGGCGACGTCGTGCGCGCGCGCGGCCATCTCGGGGGTGTCGAAGGTGCCGAGCCAGATGCGCGACTTCTTGCGGGGCTCCCGGATCTCGGACACCCACTTGCCCCACGCCCGCATGCGCACGCCGCGGTACGCCGGGTGCTTCAGCTCCCGGCGCGGCCGCTTCCGGCTGCTCGCCGCGCTGGCGGCGCCGGAGTCGTCCAGAGACGCCAACGACGCAGCGGGGGAGCCGGGGCCCGAGCCGCCGCCGGAGCTGCTGCAGGTGGTGGAGGCGTCGGACACCGGGGACAGCGCTCGCTCTTCTTCCATTACCGATGAACACCGTGCGCGGCTCGCAGTCTCAAGCAAGCTCATGTGACGAGTGATGACTTTGTTACGAGCTCCGAGTGAGAGTGAGCGAGCTATATACTTGCGGAAAGGGATTAACAAATTAGCTTCGTGGAAGTGGGGAGTGCCATGGGTATAGTAGTTGTTTTGCTTTCCCGAAAGAAATGTGATTGGTATGCAGATATGATTAGAAGAATGGGGCAAGGTGGAGTGTTAAAACGCGCTTTGCTCCAAGGCCATGCATTACTGCGGCAGTGAGCTGTAACAACCCTTGGATAGTCAACCTGATGAACCCACTGCCCTGGGTATTGGGTCTCAAGCTCCGGACCAATAAGGCTAATCATAATAGGGGTTTCGTGGCGAATTTTATGACATTAATTACCATGACACATCAGCATTTTTGATGATGTGGTACCGATTTAATGAGGGAAGAGAAGGAACCAGTTTCATCCCCACGATACTCTGCTAGCTCGTTTCCAAGATGTTGGAAATGGCGTGAAACGATCACTGTGACCGCCGTTGTTTCATGGAGGATCCTGTGCGCCAATAGATCAACTAGTATTTAATTACATTGGTTAGCTTTGGAAACAGTGAAATAAAATTCTCCATGGAAACATAGTGTTTCATTCATCCCCAAGCTGACGTGGTATTCTTGGAAACAGGATATGAACCTCCTTTGTGATTAGCCTAACTAAAAATGATTTGCTTGCAAGACGACCATTTCCAGCTAGCAACTAGGACAGATCTGACAAATAACGACTATGTGTAGTTTCTTTTTGAATTGGAGGCGTAATTAATTCTCATGTTCAGTTACTTGCCCCTTTATGATCTTCAACGAAACTAGCGAAGCCGGCAGTGACAGATGGTCCTGCTGCAGGCGGGGTCAACGTGTCAGTGGCATATATAATTTGATTATACGTATTCTGCTCTATCGTGAGGGATGATGGCCAAATGGGCCGGGTTTGATGGGCCGTACGGGACACGACACTAAAAAATACTACACAACACGGTCCAGCACGATGGACATAGTGCCAGTGCTAGCAGCCACGACCGTAGTGTCGTGCGTGAGTCGAAATCCCAGCACGCAGTGCCGGCACAGGCACGACACGACTAATGGACCGACATGATTTGGCCTGTTAAAAGCCCATTATCTGCATAATACTTCCACTCCAAATCCTGATCTTCAGTGCTCCCCTCGCTGGCTCCCTCCAACCAGTCTCCGCCCTCTTTCTTCTCTCTCGTGTCTTCCCGCGAGCCCGGTAACACCCTACCACCCCTCCACTCCCCTCGCCCTTTCCTCGACACCGCCGCGCCCCTCCGCTCCCCTCGCCCCTCACCATTTTCTCATCACCGCCGCACCCCTCCGCCCTCGCGGCCGCTGCCTCGGCCTCGCCGTTCGGGCTCCCGCCGCCACGGCCTTCCCACGAGGGGCGCGGCCTCGTCCCGGCTCCCGTTGCTGGCGCTGGCCTCCGCCGGCCTCCTCGCGCCCACCGCTAGCTCTGCCACCACCATGGGTTTGGGCCGGCACAGCCACGCCGGGTCGACCGTGCCATCGTGCCGGCACGGCACGACACGATTAGCTATCCATGCCTAATTATGTCGTACCCAATCGTGTCGTGCCTGGGTGTGTCCGTACCGTGTCGTGTTGGGCCGCATGTTTGGCTATCTGTAGTCATGCGATAGTTTGACAACTCTAAATGCTCAACAAAACCAAGAAATAAAGAAGTTGAGAGACACTAAAAACTCCACCGAGTGCTAATAGACTGGGTGAACCGGCTGGTTGATTTCCCAAACCAAGTGCTCTGGTTTATTGGAGGATCCAGAAGGTGCTCCGGCAAATGGGTTTTGGTTTGGTTTGAGTGCCTTTTCTTCTGAGTCTATGGCTAGTTCGGAAAAAAAAGGGATGGTTAGTTTTTTAAAACCGAACAATCCGCTCTAAGATGAATTTAAGGGTAAGTACATTAAAGTCGTCTCATAGACGGTCTCGTATATTGACATATATTTTTGAGATGACTTAACAGACAACATGTACAATGGATTATCTTTTTTATTATCTCGTAGTAGTACCATATCCCTTAATTTGTAAAATGAAAAAAGAAGTATCATGTAGGACAACAATAACCCGTACAATGGTATGGAAGCGGTCTCGTAGTCCTTACTTTTAGCTTATGAGACGGTTATTTCATGAAACAACCACCTTATTCTCTCTCCTCCCCTCGACATCATCAAAAATTCTACGTGAAACTGCACGAGACAATTCATGAGACCGCTTATATGTACCAATATACTTTCCCTAAGAGCACTATGAGACTGTTACGTGTACCAATATATTTTCCCTAAGAGCACTGTAAAACCAGGTGTGGTAGAGCTCTCTAAAACCTTTCTTTGCAAGGATTGGGATTTGTCTAAAATCTTTAGAGTTGCGTTGAAACAGTCGATTATTGCGAGCATAAGAGAGCTATTCCATTCTTGAGCACTTGATGATAGTTGGAAGCGTAAGAGTGAGAAAAAAAAGGATTGAACTGAGGTAGAAAACGGTTTAGCGTTATTCAACACATTGCTTATTTTATAGTCCAATTCATTATAATAAAAATGGTCAAACCAGGGTTCAAGAAGTCAACGACAGTCCTATAACTACCAACTAGTAAGATGCTTCTTTGCAATTTCGACTGGAAAGACAGTCCAACGTGGGTCGCCTTTGTCACGAGGCATGCAACCACTTTACGTGAGGCTCAAATATTCTCATCGGCAGGGGAAGAGAAAAAAAGAAAGAAAGAACATTAACCCTAACTTTGGGTGAAGCCGGTCAAAATGGGTTGACTCGTTCAGGTTGAGTCCCAGCTCCATCAGTTGAACACTTGAACTTGTAGCAAGCGGGAAGCTTACATCAACAGTTCGATCGTGCGCAGGATCCCTTCAGGATGCAGCAGTGTGCAGGTAGCATTGGCTGCAACTTGCTGCAGGTAGCGAGCTGAAGTACTACCAGCCAGGACTTGTGTGGACAGCTCGTACCACGAGACCGCGACCTACTAGCGGCACTTAATTAGGCTCGTGCAGCGATTAAAAATGCCCCGAATCTTGCACCCATAGATCCTGAAGATTTGGATCTTGCTCGCTAGTACAAGCAGGCCGGCTTGCAATAACGCAAACTGCAATATTCTTACCGATGGAAAGCATTGCAAAGTAGTAGAGTACATGATGCATCATATAAGTATATAACTAATTATGTAGAAGCTCGATGCATGTGATTAGGAGTAAAAGGCAATTCGATCATGACGTAACCCCCACATTGCTCCCCACTCTCAGCATATGTAGAAGCGTCCTTAGTCCACACTTAGTCCATTTTTTTAATTACACAGTATAACTCAGACACTTACAAAGCATCTTCGAAGACTGAACATACACTCATCCTTATGAACGTACGTACTTAAACCCTACCTCTATGAACATTTTCGATGACTGAGCCGGCAAATTCTCAAGATTGACGAAGTTATAGCAGTCATCTTGGTGTCGACGGGAACATCGCCCTACCACTGAACGCCATTAAATTTTAGAAAATTCGCTCTTATGAAGAGTTGAAATCAGGATCTAAGATACTACTGAGACTCTCGTACCCACTAGGTTACGGACCACTGGGCTAGGGGCCCGCACTTTAGTCCACATTCTTCCGAGTTAATTACAAATAATAAATAATACTGTAATCACGAGCGCAGAACAACGAAGTACACTGTAGCTAGCTGGAGGCCGGGATTCCCTGACCAGATCCCGTATTTTGAGATACCCGTATCGCCATTAAACGCAAGGTAGCTAGCTCCCACGGGTATAGAAAAAAAAAATAAAAGGAAAACCAGAAGGCGCTCGACATGAATACATGTATCCCAGCTCACCGATCGGCGACCTGCTGGAGCCAAAAAAAAAAGAAGGCCCTCATGGGGCTCGCGGCCTCGTGACTCGCACATAAACAAACCCCCACCATCGCCCTTGTTTAATCCCATCAAAAGCGTAGTACCATCAGTGCTTAAGCTCTTTTGCTAAAGCTGCCTCTAGCTAGCTAAAGCCCCTAGGCCCTAGTAGCCTCACATGAACACTTGAATAGAACCCTAAAGAAACCCCCTCATGGCCTCATGTGCCTCGCCTCACTAAACTATCGCGTCCCCGAGCTTAAACTAAGACCAGCACGAGTTAAGTAGAGTAACCGGTCGATCATGCGATCGAGCGCAGGACGAAAGCGTACTCGGACAAGTGTACAAGCCGTAACAGTCTGAAAGCTCGCCTTGCCAGGTAGCAGTAGCACCTAGCATCTTGTACTGACGACTGATCGAGCACGGTGGTTGGCGCGTCGACCCCATGGCCGCGCCAGGCCCCATGCCGCGGCGTTGCTGCTGACTTGCCGCTGGTATTTTCGCATCGAATGAATTGGTGCCGAAAGCTACGCGTCGCGCCGGGCAACGTAACAGCACGGGCACCGGCCGATCCAATGCCAGCGCGAGGGCCGGCCGTGCCCTGCTCCCGCAGTAGTGGAACGACCCCGGCACAGAGGCCGCGGCCGGTGTCCTGCTCCAAAGCCGCCTGATCTCTGCACTGTGCGGTGCGTCCAGACTACAGGCTACCGCGCACGCCACTGTACGTGCTGGGGTCGAGGCCGGCCGGGGTCCGCAGCGGCCATGTATATACCGGCGTGTCGCGGTCCACGTTTCCACGCGGGGGTGCGCGGGTTGTTTGCCTGATTCCGATCGGCCGATCGGTCGATCGGGCCTCCGATCCCTTTTCCGGCCATACATCCAGATCGCGCCGCGCGACAAAAGCGGCCCGGATAACTACGTGTCACCCCTTCTTTAAACGTGCACTCTTTGTTCTCCGGCCATGACAAAATTAACTAAAAATAAAAAGGAAATTAAAGTAAATGTGCTCGCTCGCTTTACATCCTGTGTGCTTTTCCATACGGATTATTGGCCCATGCTAAAGCTAATGAAAGAGGTTGAGAGATGAGACGGGGATTTCTTGCATGGGCAAGATAATCTTTTAAATCACCGGGCCATTACATGCACGCAGGCATCATAAAAACCATGCATTATTAGTAGGTCGGAAAAGATGATAAACCAAAGCACCAAACATACTCTAATAAGGATCTATCGATCAGGCGATGCTCGTGAAGTCGTGAGCTCATTAGATCAGATGTCTGCGAGCTAGGGTGCACTGCTTCTCCTGTAGATCGAGCCACACAGCAGATTCTAGCTAGCTAGACAGGCAGTGCAGCGGCCAATTAGGTGCGTGACGCTGGTCCAAGCCAGAATGATTTGCAGCTACTACCGGCTAGCTTAATGACGCGCCATTGCGCAATTGATCGCCGGCGAACGGCACGGGTACGTCTCACCTACCGTGAATGCCGCCGGGCCAGCTGATTCGTTCGTTCGTCTCCGATCGCCCAAATCAGACAGGGACGGGCGGCGGGGCCCCCGGCAGTCGCCGGCCGGCCGGACGTGGGGCACAAAACTCCATGGGCGACGGATATTCTGAGCTGCGGCTCTTGAATCTCAAGGAATTGGTGGCGCATTCTCCTCACGATGAAAACGTTGGTGTGAATTGAAAGTTGTTGGCTTCTGCCCTTTCACCTTGACATCATTCGCATGCTTAGCTACGGTCGAGCTTAATCTCGAGCGCTATATTACATACTTCCTTCGTTCCAAAATGTAAATCGTTTTAGCAAATTAAGATACATAGTTTTTACTATGCATCTAAATAATCATTGTGTTTAGATACGTAGAAAAAAATATGCATCTAGATTTGCCAAAACGATATAAAATTTGGAACGGAGTGAGTAGTTTATAAATTGATGTGGATCCTACAGCTCGTGTGCCTTTTCTCAAATTAAAATTAACATGTTTTATAAATTCTATATCTTGACCACTACTTGTTTATTTGGAAATATTTGTAGAATGTAATAAGCATGAGTTATGCTATTGTAAAAAAAAAACTCAAGACAAAGCGACATATATTTTATTGTCATATTTGCACAATCTAAATGTGTGAAAAGAAGTTATTCGATAGTTAAACTTCTCATATGCTGGGCAAATCTGGTCGGAGCGAAATATCAAGTATCTATGACCGAAGAAATTACCAGTACCGGTGATCATGAGAGGTGCCATGTTCAGTAAAAAGGAGGGATTAGTAAAAGATTGATGACCAGTGCATTTTTACGGATCGGAGCATTACCTTTTAACTTAGAACGTTGTTTAGTCAAAGATTATAGTTACCTACGAGTAACCAACGTGTCCGGAGTAGTGGAATCATTGGCAAGCCTAGAGCCAATGGACAAGCTAGCTGGTATATAGATTATCATACTAGCTAAAATGCGCCAATAATCTAACTAGCTTTATATTCTGATGTTGACAGATAACATTTTATGAATATTGAGAGCAATCATACAAAATTACTCAGAAAGATACTTCCACTTACTAATAATCAAATGTGAATGCTATACACATGTTGTTAAGGCCGATATATCAGGATACTTATTCTTACTAGAGGGGAATAACTAGTTGCAAGCTAACAACTCCGATCATGATCCACCAGGGTTGAAACAATCATGTTTCCTAACACACCTATTAGACTTCGGTTGATTGAAATATAGGGGTATTTCAATCGATGTTGTTTCTTTTTCAATATGCACTATACCACAGCCCTAAAATACCGTCGGATGTGAGTCGATAAAACTAGAAGATTACCGATGACCAGTTGGTCGGTAGGCTGTGGAGGTTCGAGTTACTAGGGTTTTTATGAGGATCTCAGCTCCACCGGAGTCCGAGAGGGAGGTTTTAGGGGGTAGGCCTGGCAGTGATGATCACTTGAGGACACGGTGGCGAGTTAGCGAGAGTCGTAAGTCATGGACAATGGAGGATGCTCTGATGGGAAGCCGAACAAGACAAGGTCGATGTTTTTTTTTTTGGGGGGGGGGGGGTTGAGAAAAGGAAGAAACACCGGTGTTAGAGGAAGACACAGATGTAGAAATCGTTGTTGCAACCGATGGTTGACATTGATCAACTGAAATTAAGTCATCCATTTTGAAAGGTGTGAAAACCCCCTTACATAAACACATAAATGAACACAAAACGCCAACACAGTATGTATTTATGCTCTCATACAATCTATTACGCTTAAAACAACGTTGAAGCCGTAGACAACGCAAGGACGAATCACATTTTCGACATTACAATACGGAGTCCGTACTATCGAAAGAAGGCAGGCACTCAGCACTTAGTGTTATCGCTTCTGTTGAAGTGACACATATCAACACTCCCAAATTATTCTTCTTTCGCCAATCATTTACATGGCAAACCACTGTTTCACCGCACCCTACCATGACTCGCCATCCGGAGATCACAGCGACCCCACAAGCGCCCACGGCCGTGCGCCTCCACCTCGAGCGTGGCCCGGCCATGCTATTGTTACCTTTTTTTCTCTGTGCACAGTGCACGCGAAGCAAAACCACGTGGTGTCGGTCGTCTGTTGCAGCCAACCACCGCCGGTGCCACCGGACGCCGGACGGAACGGGCTAGTCCGGCTGCACCGGCGCGGCGGCGTCCATCCAGCACTGATCGTCGTCGTCGGCCCACAGAAGCGGCTCGTGCAGGCTGTCGCCGTCGTACTCCTCCGCCGCCGCGGGAGCCGCCGCCCAGATGGGCGACCAGAGGCCGTCGCTCAGGTCCAGCAGAAGGTCGGGCAGGTCGAACAGCACGTTCTCCTCGGTGTGGCCGGCCGCGGCCTCCACCGAACTGGCAGCCGATGACGACGACGTCTCGGCGGCAGGGGAGGACTCGCATTGCTCCACGTCAGCGGTGATTGCTGCTGCTGCTGCCTTGGCGGCCGTGGCCACCTTCTCCGAACTGGCAGCTGACGACGATGACGTCTCGTCGGCATGGGAGGAGACGCATTGCTCTACGTCCGCGGCGGCGGCTGCCATGGCGGCCGCGGCCTGGATGTCAGCGGGGGCCGTGGACGCCGGCCGCGGGAGCTCGTGCGCGAGGTGCGGGAAGTTAAGGTGCGCGGCGCGGCCCTTGATGGCGAGCGCGGCCACGTCGTGGGCGCGCGCCGCCATCTCCGCGGTGGGGAACGTGCCGAGCCAGATGCGCGACTTCTTCCGGGGCTCCCGGATCTCGGACACCCACTTCCCCCAGACCCGCATGCGCACGCCGCGGAACGTCGGGTGCCTGGTGCCGGCGCTCCCCCTCTTGCGCCTGCCAGCGCCGCCGCCGCTGCCTTCCTCGTCCACGGCAGCTTCCGGCGCGCGGCGGCCACCGGGAGCAGCAGGCGGGGACGTGGCCCTCTTCCGCTTCACGTGCTTGTGTTGCCTGCCGTTCGTGGACGGCAGCTCCTGCGCGCCGTTGATGACGCACGAGCCGGCGCCGGAGTCGCCGTCGGAGGAGGAAGACGTGGTGGGCCCATGGATCGCGTCCGCCTCCATGGCTCTGAGAGCTGCTGGGCCGTGGAGGGGGTTGTGCGCGGAGGGGAACGCTTCCGGTTGCCGGGTATAAATAGCTCAAGCTTGTGTTCGTGCGTGCTGCACTGCAGCGGCTAAACGCCACCCCCAACTGCAGCCAGCAACCGGGTGGCGCCAAAGTTAGTGAGTCTGTCACTGTGTAGGCTCAAGAGTTAGTTCGGACTTCCTGATCTCAAAAAAAAAATAGAAATAAAAATAAAAAAAATCGTGATGCATTCCGTCCCTGCAACTCTTATGGTATTTGCAAGTTGGTTTCGCCTGTGCAGGCAGCCTGATGGCGTGCGTTGGTCAGAAGTGTAATGAATTGCATCGTAGACCACTCGCCACTTGGGCAGAAGATTCCGGCGACTCATACTAATGATGAGCCTCTGTCCAGACGGTTTTCTCCTGTTTAATTTCTTGAGCCCTGCAAGGTTGGAGAGGCAGTCGTCGACCGCCCGTAGAGAAGATACCTCTCAACCACTAGCCGTTAAGCGCGTGCCAGGCCCGACAGGCTCGTCTAACCTCGCGGGTCGCTCCCTGTTTCGTGCGCCGGTGGTGCACCCGCAGCAAATGGCAAGGGGGCACGGCGTGAACGTGTGCTGGCACAGAATAGAAGATTCAGGAGACAGGAGGCGCGGAAATAGAACGTCGAAAATCTTAGAAAAATATCTGAACGGTCCTCGTCTTTACGCAACCTGCCGGTTGGGCTCACCGTCTCCGCAGGCAACATGTTCCCCGCCCACGTGAGAGGCCTGCCCGGGTCGCTTCTCTCGAGCGGGCCGTGATGGTTTCGGCACGCAAAACGTGCACGAAGCGTCGATCGGCGCGTCGCGATGGGGCAGACGGCACGAGAAAACTCATCGCAAGCAGCAAGATTCTCCCGAAATGCAGACGAAAGAGATGGTCTCTGTTCTCGTCCGGCACGTGGCGGATTGGCTAACGAGCAGATCCAGGAGGACCCGAGCCGAATCACACGGCCCAGCGAGCCGAAAGCAACGGCCGCAGCGACAAACCACTGCAACTTACAGTAGCGCGATGTCACGATAGCCCAACCAAAACGGTGGGGGCCCATTCTAATTTCTATCATCAAACAGAAGAGGTGCAGGGACGCAGGCTAGGCCTCAGACGAATCCATGTCCCAAGCTTACCTGTGCAGTCAGCACTATGGTTTTTCAGTTCAAATGACACATCAGGAGGCTGTACCAATCTAAGGCCGGCAAAGGGCACAGTGCATCACAAGCCATAACCACCGTAGCAAGGTCCATGTTCTAGCACAGGATAATAATAGCACACCATAAATCAGATACAAGACGGGCAACACAAACACTTGGACAGAAAATTGGAATGGAGCTTAGCTAGGGCAGTAGCGCATGGCACATGCATGCTCCATAAATTGTAGCTGAACGACCAAGTTCTGAATCCCGGTGGTTAGCCAGGGATGTTCAAACAAAGACTGACATTATGAGCTCTCCTTTTTTCCAGCTCTACTTGCTATACCTACACGCTTCAAGTTCAAACTGGTTTAAATCTTTGCCAAAAAAGAATCAATACCAATATCTGACGGGAAACTTTTGGAGATTCCAATGAACAGAGATTACTGCTGGGCGCATTGCACCCTCGGTCCAGATTCCTCCTCGTCTTCATCATATGCTTCCTGCCGCTTCTGATGCTGCCTGCGCCTCATCTCCTCTTCTATGTTGACATCATGCAGGGTGGTCTCCTCACACTGATCCAGCTCCATGTCCGACAGCTGGCTCCCCAGCTTTGGTGGAAGGATCTTCTCAAGTGATCGGCATTGGGCAGGGGAGAGTGCACCAGGCTCGGGAAACTCGACGTTGAATTCAACAAACAGATGGCCCTTCATGAAAGGGCGACCATGCTGAGGCATACCCTCATCATTTATGGCCTTGTGTTGACCTATTCAAACAAAACATAATATGAATATGTGCAGAACAGAAATTGATTTTATAGGGTAGTAGAGCTGAAAGGCAATAAATGAGATCAATTGATCGAATAGGATTATAGAACAGGGAAATAACAAGCACAAAAAGAGCCAATCTGTCATACCAGGCTTTATAACCTCTCCAGGATTAGATTTTATCAGAAGCTGCCGACCATCAAGATGAGTCAGAACAAACTGGAAGCCACACAGAGCCTCCGTGAGGGAGATTGTGTGCTCAACATACAAGTCATCATACTTCCTCTTAAACTTTGGATGGTCTTTAAGTTGCAACACAAAAATAATATCTCCTGTCACCGTGTCAGGCTGGCAAACAAAATTTGAAACATTAGATAGATATTGAAAACATGCAGACATGTGCGTTTATGACGGTAACAGATACTCACAGCTTCGTCAGCTTGACCCTGGAATACAATCTTCTGGCCATGCTGCATTCCTTTCTCCACATGAACCTCCAAGACCTTCTTCTCCTGGACTACCTTGCTTCCTTTACAGCCTGGGCATTTATCCTTCTCACTTATGATCTCACCTGAACATTGAACAACCATAAGACCAAACCCAGTGGAACAGTATTTCCAAAGGAAGATACAACCGCAGCATACCAGTTCCTTTGCATTCAGGGCAAACAGTGTTCATCTGTTGGATCATGCCAAAGCCTATCTGTCTTGTGATTGTCCTCATTCCAACACCACGACAACCATGGCAAGTTCCTGATGCCCCACTCTTGGATCCTTTCCTGAAAGTACAACAAACAGCAAACAGTGAGATCCCTACTACAATGAACCAGTCAAAGTTGCAGTTTCATTTTAGGGGGGGGTGGGGTGGGGGTGGGGTTCAGACATCAAATATTAATGTGCAATCGCCTTTTATAATCGTACAATCACATTCGGTTTGGGCACCAACTAAATAAAATAATAAAGATGTGCTTCGGTTTACTCTGCCGGTGGAGAAAATTTTGTCCATTCCACGCTAGAACTAAAAATAAAGACAATTCTGAAAAATGGTAAAAACAAAAGAAAAGGGATAAAAGAAAAAACGTATTGGCAACCATATATTTTCTTACCACATCTAGCAAGTGGTCACATTGTAAGTCTGACCTTTAGCCATACAGAGCAAAAAAGAAAATCAAAATATTCCACAATTTGGTACTTAAAGAAACTAAATGCATCCTTCCATAGGTAATTGCAACTTAATATTTGGATTAATTGAGGAATAACCACAGCAAGAACTGTGCATGAGTTGCAGTATGTCCAACCGTACACTTATGCTTAGATGGAATATTACAGTACAACCATGAAATAAAATGAAGATGAAATGAAATGCATGATATATGATAACATCATAAGTTCTTTTTTTCAGGCCCTTGATTGTTTGATATGGCAAAATATAAGTGCTAATGATCTTATATGCTTTTCACGAACTAGGCTACAACTTATAGTTTAGTGTGACAAATTTTGATTTGGGAGTGTGTGCAATACTAAAAACAAGAAGAATCTACCTCAAATCTATCCCAGCCACACTACACAGGTCATTAAGTAACTTCAAATGATGACCACATGACAACAGCTAATCCCGAATTGGTACTGGATATTATGTGGTAGGCAAAGAATAAATAATATTATCATGGACACTAAGTAGAAGTGTAGAACATAGAAGTTTATGACCACATCATATAACAGAAAAGCAATTGATAGGCTGTAAGTTTAAAAGAATCGTTAAACAGGAACAAAAGATCCATGCTTGCAGTCAGGTTCGACAGTGCAGCTGCTTTCTCGAGAGGGGAAAGTTTAACACAATGAAGTATTCATTGACAAATGCAAAAGTGGGTTTCCTCCTGTAGCACAAAGCCAAGCCAGACCTCACATGATGCACCTAGTACCTAGGCACCCTCAGCCCTCGCATGAAAAGTATGTGTGGTAATGTTTATGTCAAACTTTGGATTGAGTTCACAGCAACACTGCACATACATCTAGAATGGTCTTTTTAATATCAAAATGAAAAGATCAGTATATATAAGCAAAGCAGACAAATTCCATGCTGAAGGTAAACAAACCAGTGACACTACAAAGGTAATTATTATAGTCATTCTTACAACTAATAGTCAAAGCATTCACCACACATTTGAATACTTAGAATCATAGCTTCCTTGCAAGTATAATAACAGCATTCATCATAACATTTCAACGGAGCAAAATTTAACTATTCAAACCAAAGAAAAACTTACCCCTTGCACTTTGAGCACAAAACACTCCGTGACAAAGATAGTTTTTTGGTTGTTCCATTATACAGATCTTCTAAAGAAACCATCATAGTACGCACCACATCTTCACCACGCTTTTGTCTGCGTACTCTTGAGCCACCTCCTGTTAAGAACAAACCCATATAAGCATTCCAATCTTTTTTAATAGAAAAAGAAGCAGAAAAACAGCATAAGGTATTTTGATTACCCCCAAAGGTGCCAGAACCTGGAAAAAGTTGCTCAAATATGTCGAACGGGCTATGGAAATCACTGCTGCTGCCTCCTCCCATTCCATCTTTAAGTGCATCTTCTCCATACTGGTCATAGATCTCCCTCTTTTCCGGGTCGCTAAGAACCTCATATGCTTGAGACAATTCCTTAAACTGTCCAGTTCACAAAGAAAAACTTCAGGATGAGAACAAAATTCAGAATTCCAAAAGTTGCTAAGCATACAGAACATTTGTCCAAGAACAAACCTTCTCAGGGTCACCACCCTTGTCAGGATGGTTTTTTATGGCAGCTTTCCTGTATGCTTTCTTCAGCTCATCCTGGCTCGCGGTCTTAGACACACCAAGAACCTCATAATACTTGGTGTTGTTGCTGCTCTTCCTTGTCATGCGTCCAAACATGGCTGATAACGGCAGCTTGCTATGAACGAAAAACTCGAATCAAATCAAGTGGCTATGAAGTTCTTCAAAGTCCAACACTTATCAAAAGAGGAGCACTCTACAGTCTACAGCACAGAACTTGCAATAAAGAAAAACATGGCCATGCTAAAAACTAGGAACAGCAAAATATACAAGGACTTTCATCACCCCAACTAATTCGTTCAGAAAAAAAGGCAATCACAGCATCTTCGAATTAAGCTATTTTATCACCCAGTTAAGCACCAGCGGACCTAACGAGGGGCGGGTTCTGTTAACCCCGCAAGTTTAGAACATAAACTGCTATTACTACTCCGCCGCGCAAAATATAAATCCGCAACAAACGAAGGGCTATTCACAAATCGAACGATGCGTCCAGGCGTGCTAGGGTTTCCTTACCAGCAGAGGAAGAACTAAGAAGTCAATCAAAGCGCGGAGGATCTCTACCGCGCGTCGGCCCGGTGGGGACGGGCGAGGACGCCGGCGAGGGAAGGGAGACGCAGAGGCGGAGGCGGCTGTGCGGCGGAAGGATGCCTGGATCTGAAGGAAGAGACGTGTTCGGCGCGAGGAGCCTATAAGAGCTGGGAAGGAAGAGACGAGTCGTACCTGGGCTCGGTTTGGGTCGAACTGACTGAAACGACGAGACAAGCCTGGGCCCCCCGACGGGCCGGCCACACAAACTACCCGTTCATGGATCGGTCCAAACACGGCCCATTAACCCATATTAGAGATTCTGCTAGAAGCACATACGACACCTCTCGCTTGTCGTCGTCTCCGCCCGCTCGCCGGTTCCCTGCCTGTGCGCGCATGCGGTCAAGAAGGAGTTCGATGAAAATATATTCAGTTAGTATTTATATAAACTCCTCTGATTCTTAATCGCGATCCGATTTATTACATAAAGACACCTACTATTTTCAAAACAGACCCTATGTTCTTCCACGCAGAAAAGGTCGCCAGCCATCCACCGCGCTCCCCTCCTTCCCTTCCGGCGAGGGCGACGGCGAGTATTTGGCCGATGCGACGTCCGATTCGGATCCCAGAAGGTCTTGGTGCCTCGGGATCCATCGCATAGATCGAGATGCGCCGCCCCACGGGTCTACCGGAGGGTTGCATCACCAAGACGGACGCGGAGGTGGAGGCGGAGGCAGACGCGGCCACCGGTGTCTCTGACTCTTGAGGGAAGGAAAGCTATTGCTCCACATCCGGTTGCGGGAGCAGCTAATACGGCGGCGGGCGGCGTTGGCGCCGACATGGTTTCTCGGGGCAATCCTCTCTAACGCAGGCGACGGTGGACTGGATCCTGGC
The DNA here is from genome assembly GCF_002211085.1 of Panicum hallii. Taxonomy (NCBI): domain Eukaryota; kingdom Viridiplantae; phylum Streptophyta; class Magnoliopsida; order Poales; family Poaceae; genus Panicum; species Panicum hallii. Next base: position 51,359,972 of record NC_038042.1, on the reverse strand, counting down.
AGTTAGTCGACAGTGTCCGGCAGACCATGCTCGAAGCGGGCGAGTTCCACGAGGGAGTCGAGGAAGAGGTCGCCGCGTTGCAGGAGCGCCTCCGCTCCGAGCTCGGCACCAGGGGGTACATTGAGCTCGACGTCGAGGACGGCTACGAGGAGAGGGCGGCCGACAATAATGCCATCAACAGCGCTGCGTTGTGCGTTCCTGGAAGCCTTTGGCTGTAGAGGCCCCCCTTCAGATTACTCTGACCCAAATGACTACAACGACCAGGATGAGCTGGCTGCCATGCGTGGAGATGCAGAGCTTGTTTCATGTGCGACTGCATATCCAATGTGGTTCCTGTGTGCTGCCTGCTGATTTTGTCATCTTTGCTGTAGTCATAGTGCCCTTCTAATTCAGGTAAGAATACTCTGTCGAGGTGATTGGAATTCAGCTTATGATTTTGTTTTGTTTTATTGCTCAAGCAACTTTTTTTGGTTTTCTCTATCCTGGGAAGAGAGATTGGGTGTTCACTCCTTATCATGCTTACCTGAAGTATGAAATTATATTCTAATAGTACACAATCATGTTTAGAGTTAGCAGGAGTTTATTACTGCAGCCCTGCTACTCCTTCCCTTATCTTTTCTGAAACACCTGCTTGCCTTATCAAAATCACAACGTTGATGACACTTCTTCTTGAATTTTTCTTTGGGTACCACGGATCGTTGTGGGTTCGATTTCACTTTACCCAAAACATCTTAGCATAGTTCTTATGTGAATTAAATCCAATAGGCAATGGCTGCCAATCTGTACCTTGACAGCTCAGCCTATGATCCAAAGGCCTTACAAGAAGGTTTGTGCTATCAACTACTTACTGTACAGTACCTGACCTGGAATTTGACTTTTCTACATTTCTGAGTTTGCAGAGCTGCTGTATAACTGTTTTGATGCATTAGTACAACCTTCTTGTGTCTTGAAGCATGTTCAACTTCCACGGTTTGATTCCATGCCAGTTGCTGCATTTACATCATAAGTTTGCTTTGAATTAAAGCACAGGTTACAGTACTATTTTCATGCCGTGCATCCTTTATTCTCTTCACATATTTGGTTGAAACTCTGAAGCATTCTTGTGTGTCTTGCAGACTTATGTTTCTATTACAGGCACAGCTGAGGCTTTGTAGTTTTTTACTGGCACATGTCTGTACTACAACTGACGTATATTGTCATTGTATTCCAGGTTTCATTTGGTTCCAAACGATATGTCTGATTTCGCTTCTGCCAATTTTGTACACCAAGGTCTTGTTTAGATCCCCTCCAAATTCCAACTTTTTACACTCCCTCTCCATCATATCAATTTTGGGACACATGCATGGAGCAGTAAATGTATGTAAAAAAATAACTAATTGCACAGTTTAATTGTACATCACGAGACGAATCTTTTGAGCCTAGCTAGTCCATAATTAGATAAAATTTGTCAAATACAAACGAAAGCGCTACAGTATGTCCAGTTCCAAAAATTTGCAATCTAAATGGACCCCAAGAAAGAATATGCCTACTGAGTACGGACTACGGAGGAAGCGATGATGTGATGCAGCGAGGCACGGAAGAAGCAAAAGTATTCGGAAAGATATTAGAAGCATAAACAAAGGAGAATGGTGTGATTTGCCAGTCTCAATCGGGAAGATGGGTTCCTGCACATCATGTACCCATCCAGCACCGAACAGTCCAAAACCAAATCAATAGAGCGCCATACTCGTCAATGGCGTGTGGCGTGATTCCTGTCCATCGCTACAGTACGAAGATAAAGGAATTCAGGAATTGATCTTGTCGAATGTGTAAACCAAGGCATCACGTAATGGACAAAGATACTGGGCTTAAGCAACAGAGATCTGAGCAGAGAAGTAACGAACGAACTTGTGGTGGTGTAACCGTTGAAGCAGGTGCTCATTCGTTGAAGCAGATGAAACCGTCAACAGAAGGGATGCTACATCCTGATGCTACTTGACTAGCAACAATGGCAGCATCACGGCTGAAAAACGATGCTATCTTACCCAGCCATCATGTATCCAGCGCGCTCGCATTAGTCCATCAATTTGATTGGCGTCAGCGCAACACGTCACATACGACTCGTTCGTACTACCTCGTTACAACTAAGGCGAGTCTTAATACATGGCTTCATTGCATAATTATAAGAGTAAAAACTTGTCATGGGAATAAAACTTCTCTCTTGTCCCATAAAACTCCCCTTCTCTTTCCTCATAATAATTCTGTCACGTTTGCAAAATTTAATGCCATGAAACACTTATGAAACTTCACTGAGACTGAAAATTTAATGCCATGAAACACTTATGAAACTTCACTGAGACTGACCTAAGCGAACTATCACCATTGCATGTTTATTCATTTACGGAGTAATCTCCAAGGTGCACTACTATTACGGGAGGAGTCGCAGCAACATAATCGTGCCTTTTTGGGGCCAACTGACGAATAAATCTTGTTGGCACGATAATGACGGCTTAAAGCAAGCTTTAATCAACAATCCACGTGCCACTAGCCTTTCAGAAAGCAGGCACGGTCGGCAGGCATGAATTCGTTTTCCGCGAGTCCGTGACACTGATATGACACGAAAAGGAAAAGAATATTGCATTTTACCAGGAACGCAAGGAATTAACCTGTTCAAGTTGGTTCGCCCCCGACAACCGACAATGGAAGTACTGCGAATCGGGCGCTACAGCATCTTCGAACAGAAAGGAAGAAGATGGGGAAGTTCAATAATAGGCACCAACAACCGCAGAAGGGCAAAAGGAACAACTTGCGAGCCGATCGGATCGCACCCCGCAGTGATGAAAACGGGCGCAGTTTGATTGTTTGGTTGGGAAAAGGGCGAATGAGAACAACTTGCGCGCCGAGGATCGCTGGGAGCAAACTCCAGCAGTCCAGTCCCAGGCCTCCAAAATCCGACGCCTGGGGCTGTTGCCTGGACCAAGCAAGAGTGCGGGCTAAGGAATGTAACAACTCAACAATAACCAGAAACAACCTTATAAAGTACAGTGGAAGCATCTATCCTCTCTTTTTTATGATAGGGAAGAAACTAACAGCACAGTGCAGATTCCACATGTACATGAAGTTATATACTAAAACATCAACTTGCATCATGCATCATCAAGAAAGGAATTTACCTTATTCCAATGGTTACATCATGTGGGCACCCAAGCGGAAATTCTGAGTACTACACGTAGCTGTCCTACAGTCTACATTTTTATAAAAAAAATTCTTAATTTCGCAAAATGCCAGCAGTGACTAGTGTGATGATAACTTGGTAAGCAATAATTTAGCATGCAGGTTGCAGACAAGGCAAGGAAAGGCAAGTCTTCTGAAGAAGCTTATATATGCAAGCAACCATGGGAGGAAACACAAACCAACGCTGTCTGGTGAAGAAAACCAAACCCAGAGAAATTTAGAAGCCTCACAGGAACCAGGCGGCAGATATGCTGATATTTGCATTAGGGATCTGGATCATTCCAATGACGCTCATCTTCGCACCTTGCAGGCGCCTTGTTCTCCTTGTTGCCAGGCTCCAGCAAATAGAAGCAAGCATCATGCGCACAAGATCGTCACCTCCAGCAGTATGGAGTCGCATAGCAAGGATACACACACTAAGCATCACGCTGTGAAGGGAGACTGGAAGTAATTCCTGATCGAGATATGCAATGGCACTAGTTTCATCCGGTGGGCAGCCCTCAATAGTGTTCTTTCCTTCACTCTTCAAGTCGGGTGAGTACCAACCAACTCCCCTAGTTCATGAGCAGTATTCTCTTGCAGCTGTTTTTGTGAAAGCCAGCATGTATTGTCCTGCCCAGTTACACTCCTTGTCCAGATTTCCCAACCAAATAAATCATCTGCAGGTGGACTTTACAGTTTACAGTGCAAAATGGTCAATATCCATTGACGGAAACCCCGACTGTAACCTTTTTATCCCTTGTAACATATTTTTAGCAGTCTCCTTCTCCTGCACATATTGAATGTGTATCAGCATATGAAGGCAGTGGTAACTGGTAAATCATAGTCATGGGAATCCATGCAAGCAGAGACCAACGATCAGTCAATAGAATCATGAGATGTCTTTGTTTCACTTGTAAACCCTGTATTACTAAATGTGATTCAAGTAAATTTGTGTTGCTCAAAATAACTAGGCTCATGTTAGTTTGGACTGGAATATTATGCGATCCATTAACTCACTAGCGAACATTTGAATCACTATTTCGCTTTTTGTGCTCATTTCATCTTTCACTCTTTTTAAGGAAAATAATATGAACAGAGAACTTACAGGACCAGCGTAATCCAAGAGCCTTGTACAATAGTGCTCTGCTTCCTCAAAACTGCCTATGCTCTTGTAATGCTTAGCAAGGAAAAGCAGAGCTTCAACAAAATTCTGGCCTTGCCTTTCCTCAACCTCCATTCTCTCTAAATCCTTCTTGTAGTAGACTGCAGCTTCCTCAGACTGCCCCAGCATGCCATGTAATTTTGCTAGTTGATGAAGTGCTATTCCTTCAGTGTCATTGCTATTTGCAGCCCTCTCATAGCACTTGATGGCTTCTTCAATCATTTGAAGTGGATCGCTTTCATAACACTGAGCCATGGCAATCCAGAGACGAGCATCATTGGGTTGCAGATATGATGATTTCCGGAAGTAATAAAGTGCATAAAATGGCATCCCCATCATCTCATAGATTTGACCAAGACCATACCAAGCACGGAAATCTCTAGGATTAATATCAACAGCTCTTCTGTAGGCATCAATTGCAGCAGGAGTATTTTTCAGCTCAACATACTCATGTCCCATAAGGGTCCAAGCTGAGAGATACTTTCGATTAAGCTTTAGTGCCCTTTGAAAGTACAAAACTGATTTCTCATGCTGGCCCTTCAGACTGTAGTAATTTGCAATTATGCAGCAAGATTCTGGGCGGTATTTATCTGTCAAAAATACTCTGTGTGCAAGGAAACTCAAAGCAGTCAAGCTTTCTTTTGCATATAGTAAATTTGAGTAAATATCCATAGAATCCACACGGAAAGGATCAGTCCTGAGCAGTTCTTCAAAAATCATCTCCGCTTCATCCAGGTCCCTCATACTATACTGCACTGTAGCAATTTGAGCCTGAATGTAGCCACTGCAGCGGAAGACACCCATCAAGCGCTCATATCTTTTCAGAGCTTCTTCATGCATCTTTAGTTCCAGATATGTGCTGGCAAGAAAGAAGTCTTTCATCCAGTGATTCTTCAAATTTAAGTTATTAAGAATGTCACTGCTGGTGCATAAAGATTGTAACTCTGACCAAGCACTCCAGTTCCAAGGGTAGCTGTTGACAGACTCTACCAAAATCGTTCTAGCTAGACCTTCGCATCCTTTATCACGTAGAACAAGGCCATACAAGTAAAGCCCAAATGAATCAATAGAGCCAGTTCTCCGATGTGTTGACAGTTCTCTCTCCAAAGCAACTAGTTCCTGATTAACAGCATTACTCTTTCCCAACGATCCTTCAAGCTCTATCATCTCTGCCTCTTTCCGCTTCTCTCCAGCCTAAAATTGGAGAACAGATAGATTGTTAATTAAACTATGGGCAAAGCAGAAAAACAACCTGAGCTATTAGAAAACTGTCATAGAGTGTGTAGAAAAGGGGAAAACATTAACTTGCACACAGAAATCCTTTTAACAGAATAACAGATCAGACTACAGAGTTTTGCAGACAATATTACAGATGCACACAGGTATAATGCATTGGAGCATATTCACCGTTACATTCCCGAATTATGCACATTCAGTAAAAAAACTAACTTGACAGTTAAGATATAAAATGAATGCCAATAATGCAGTTTTAGCTTGTAATTATTACAATTCTTTGCATTCAAATAAATCCTCCATTACTGACAAAGGGATATTCTAAAATGAAAAGGCGCCATGGTTCTAGAATGAATGTTAATCATTCTTCATTTCACCATTTGCAAGTCATGTAGTCACAATTTTATGTAGCGGAAGGGTATATCTTTTTTGTGCGCATGTCTCAATATTGAACATCACATAGAAACAGCCAACCATTTAAGACCATGTTTGGGCACATGATAATCCCCTCCAATCCATACATATTGGGAGTATTGACGGACAATTAGTTCAATATTATAACAAAAAAGAAACAGAGGCTATTCACTCATATTTACGAACTCCTTAAGAAGTGATATAGCTTTGTCAAATAACAGCAGCGTGCAGAATTAGTGGAAAAACGGTACCAAGTACATGGTACAAATGCATGCTTGAAGGTAATATATCCATCCAACACTATCATCACACCAAAACCAACTTGCTAGTAAAAGGACTCATTAGTCACACATCATCCAATCTTTCCAATGCTCAGAAAGGTAAGCGCTTATCAACAGAGAGAGAATCAATAGCTATGTACTGACTAGAGGTTTCCTAAATGCCAAACCATTCTATTCTCTTAAAGCAGTACGTGAGCAAAAAGCATCAAATATAATCCATCAATTGGCCAATTGCAAGTTGGAACAACTCTTGTTGGTCCTGTGATCCAGTTCTGTTCAGTTTTTCAAGTAAAATCACACTAAATCAGAATTTACTAACCACTCCATTCTCACATCAAAGTAAACTAATTAGACGGTTGAGCCAGTACTGCATATCCATTGCACCTAAAGCAAAAGGTATCGATTAGTCCATTGGCAGCCCCATATCTACCCCCAACCCTCACATTCAATGCAGCAGCTCTAGTGGCATTTCATCAAACACCATTCGCCCTATCCCAGATCTGAAAACTCGCAGATACACCGAGAAAATCAACACGGCAAGTGAATAGACAAGCGGATCCCATCTCACCATGTAGAGCGCGTAGCATCGCAGGAACACAGCCTTGCGCCCAGCCTGGTTCTGCAGCACGTGCGCGGCGCGGCGGTACTCCCGACAGTCGAAGTAGGTCTTGGCGAGCAGGTACTTGTCACCGCCCGAATCGAACGCGTCGTCGTCGGGAATGGGCGTGCTAACGTACGACACGCCGCCTAGCGGGGTCCCGGCCTCCGAGCTGCTGCCGCCGCCGGGGCGGGGCCGGTGGCGGAAGCTGGAACCTCCGCTGCGGTGCAGGTGCAACAACCGCCCTGCGGCCGCGGACGAGGAGGACGGGGAGTCCATCGCGGCCGACGAGGCCGGGGCCGCGTCCAAGTCTACGCCGACGAGCAGCTCGGCGGCCCTGCGGAAAGGGTGGGGATTAGGGTTAGGGGTTTAGGGTTTGAGGAGTGGGGTGACAGGGCATACCATTTGGCGGCAGAGTAGAGGCAGCGCTCGCCGAGCTGGCGGGCGGCGGCGCGGAGCTCGGCGCGATAGGTCTCCTTGGCGGAAGCCATGGGTCCGGTTGGGGAGGTAGTGGCGGCTTGCTTGGAGTTGGAGCGGATCGACGGGCGCAAACTCTGTTTTGAATTTTTGCGAGAGGTGGAAGGGGAAGCACCGGAGGACGGAGGGGATTCGAGGAGTTGGAGGTTTGTGCGGGTGCGATGGGCGGAATTTGGTGAGCTTGGAGAGAGACCTTGGACTTGGGCCTGACCAGGAAGAACGGCAAGATCAGGCCCAGTATCGCACTCAGGCCTACTACGCAGCGTCGATTTTCTTCCATGGCGTCAGGAGAACATTCGCACGTTTTTTCTTTATTACTATTTTACCGACTGTGTTACGGAATCTTTAAACACTGTACAAAATTAAGCACTATATTTTGCATCTTTTCTCTAGTTCGAAGAGTGAGGGATTGTATGCCATGGTGGTTGGGAATCATCAACAGTCAAAACAACCACCTCCCATTAGGAAACAGTTTCAAATATAAAAAAACAAATATCACAGTCCTTTTCAAGATTTACACCATTCTTTCTGGTAAGTCTCAAACCTAGCAATAGACAGCGCCATTAAAAAAATGTTGGTGACGATGACATTGAGCTATGGCTATGAAGAGCCAAGTAAATTGATATTAAGAGGAGTAGAGGGACCATGGCTATGAAGAGCCAAGTAAATCCATATTAAGAGGAGCATATTATGGCACTTACAGAGTGTGCGGTTTTAGGTGTAGGTTCTTATATGTGATTTATAATATTCTCGGTACATCATCTTGGAGATTTACTCCACCATACCATACATCATCAGCTCAACTCGCAACTTCTCTTTACCACGCTTCGATATAGTATTGGGTTTCATACTTCTACAGCCTTAATATGTGACACCACTTGAATGCTCCATAGCAACACCCTTTTATGATTAAGAAAAGGCTTAGCAGATTGAAGTAAAATATTATTTGCTTAACCATCCTTTTTGTGATGTTCTTTCTTTTGAACAAAGCAATATGATAAATAGTCCTATAGAGAAATATGGACACACATTATTAATTGAAATTCAAAAATAGTACCCTGTGAAAGATGTGTTTTAAAACACACAAAAAAACTAAGAAATGCTGTAGTGGAATTTTTGCCACTGAACTCTTCCTTAGGAGTAGCTACTAGCCTGCGCGAGAAAATTTTGATCTTGAGATTAGCAACGAAAGATGGAGTCATGCTCATATCTCTCTGTTCTCTGATATATAGAAAAATATGTAGGCTACAAGTATTACCATATCTACAAATTTTCAGTCACTATGAGTTTATTTTTTTAACATATATATGTTAATCACTAGTGGAGCTATAGATATAAGAGTGAGCCTATTGGAAGAGAGGTCTTACTTCAGCACCCAGAGAATGGATAGAGTATGGTTTGATATGTATATACATGGATGATACTTATTCCCATTTGTTAATTTCAATTATAGTCTTATAAATATTCGGAGAAAATAGCCATATAAATAGCCAGGATATAACATTTTGTAAGAGGAATATACATAAAATATTGCTATGGTGAGAAAGGTATAAAAATATTTTATAATGAATTCAATGTCAACCTATATAAATGTTAGATACAGTTTAAGTTAAAAAGTTTTGCATTTGTGATGGAAGGGACAAAATAAAACAGTAGAGCAAGCAATCGAACCGGGGGCCTTGGGGGGTGATTGGTTGGTCGCATCAAGGCTGAGCCAGGCTCCCCGCGTGCAAGGGTGGGTTGATTTGTTGCCTGGCCCAGTGAGCGGGCCTGGCTCCAGAGATGCAAAACAGCACCCCGAGACTGGCTCTCGGGGTACGCTCAGAACCTTCGTTTCCCCGGAGCCAGGCGTTGGCGGTGCGACGGCCCGCGCGCGGGCGGCGAAAATGGATGCACGCGTGCAGGCGGAAAGAATTCCGGTTACCTCCCAGTTTCGCGCCATCCACCGCCTATATATGTCCCCTCCCTCTTCCTCTTGCGGGCGCACTCGCCATTTCTTCCTGGTAGGTGATTTCTCCTCCTCCTCTCAGATCTGTGCGTTGCTCATTTTCCCGTCAATCCCCTGAGGTCCTAACCTCTCCTTTCGTTTGTGCTTATTTGTTTTGTAGCGGTGATTTCTCAAGGAAGCTGTGTGCGAAGGCAAGTGATTTCTCCTCTTTTCTCGTGTTGCATTTTACACAATTGGATACTTAGCATGGCGCCGATGAAGTTATTCCCTTTGAGTCCAATTGGGAGCCCAATACTAGTCATGGGCATGAGGTTGCTATGGATGATAACTCAGCATGGGCTTCTATTAGAGATGAATGGGCTCATTAGATGTGGGTCAATAGGGGTAATGCTCACATCTAGATGCATGTAGTAGGTTACTGCACTTTGTATTCTGCATAATGTATGCTCCTAAGTTTATGCAATGGACAAGTATGTATGATGTTTTTTTATTTTATTTAATTTGCACTGAGGCAATGGACAAGTATGCAATGATGATCTTTTATAGTCATTCTTCAGGGCTGCGTGCTACAAAAAATACAAGATAAAAAGGTACAACAGTTGAAGGAAAAGATGAACCTGCTACAGCTGAAACTACGAGGACGAGGGGTACTTGGGATTTTAAAGATGCAATGATGTTGTTCGATGCTGTAATAATCATAGTACAAGCTCTAATCATCGTGTTTTTAATTTGGAAATATATGTAATGTCACGCTTGTAACATCTTGTAAAAGGTTACCATCATAAACAAGGTGGTAGTAACTTCATCCTAGGTATGCAAGAGGTAGCTGGAACTTGATGCATTCAGGCAACCAAACAAACTTATGTTGCATCTTATTTTTGAATTCTAAATTTATCCGTACAACCAATTACCAAATCTAGAAGCTTGACTCGAATGGATAAGGCAACCAATCATTGAAACCACTGCACCTCCAGGATCTGGCTCCCGGCGGCCTGGCTCCCTGGTGCGAGCCAGGCTCGGCAGGAAGGAAACCAATCACCCCCTTGGTCGCTTGAGGCCTTGACCCGGCGGCACTCTGCTGCCTCTGCAACCGCGCGCTCTTTCCCCGGTTTCCATCAGCCAGGAAGTCCAGCAGCCACCAAGGCGGACCCAACTCCTCGCACACAAATATCCAACCCAAAAGTTAACGAATTTTTCTCGTGTTCTTCTCCCCCCTCTTCCGCTCCCCACCGAAAAGCACGAGCAGCACACCGTCAACCCACACGAGCGCGCGCCGAGCAATCTGTCGAGGAGGCCATGCAGGACGGCGGCGAGGTGCTGTTCCTGGACGGTGTCGGGGAGGTCGTCGTCTCCATCGGCCGCAGCGGCCTCTCTCTACAGCCTCTCCATCCGGTACGCTGTGGCCCCGTGATCTCATGTCCCTTCGCCTGTTCGCGATTGCTGAAGGCTAGCTCCAGATCTTACGGGTTCAAACATCATTGTGACGCTTGACCGAGAGGGTTCTGTGCGGGATTGAGTGGGATTGTGCGAAGGGCTCGGGATTTGTAGCTTTTGGTCATTTGCTGTGCAATCGAAGAGTTGGGAGGGTGGATAGGAAGACAGTGAGAAGATGAATATGGTTGCAAATTACAAAACCGACCTCTCTGAACATAACGGGTACTTGATTCACTGTTTTGATTCAAAATTGGGGGGAGGAGAAACTGTGAAATTGCACATGCTCACCATCTTGGGAAGTTTATGTACCCAACAAAAATTAGATACCGCTGCGATTTTGTTTTGAACAGCAGTGGCTATTGTAGGCTTTTCTGATAGGAGTGTTTTGTGATCTGAAAGACATCCTTTGGCAAGCGAAAAAGCATACAAATCCTAGGTAAGTATCCGAACTAGAAACACCAATCGTCCCGTGTGTATGTGAAGCTGAACCTCATCAACGTTTTTAATGAAGTAACCAGAATTATCATCACTACAGACAGGTTATCGAACATGGAGTCAAAAGTGAATTTCGAGTCAGACCAATCTGCGAATCGAGCCTTGGCATTTGCGTGTGAAGATAGCACTACATTTGCTTAGTTTTGGTCAGCACCATTGCAGTGATCACCAAGTTGGAGATAATATCCATAGTGTCACTGATATGTGCCACCAGGCCCCACATATGGTCCTCACACCGGAAGAAATTGTTTGATTAGTGTCTATTTATGATAGTGACTGTAGAATATTCTCTTCTTTTACATGCATTTCAATCAGTCACAGAATAAGGAGCTATGCCGGTTTTTACTGTTGCCTTCAATTACACTTTTGAGTTGCAAATGATAAATGCCAGCAGGAGACTCCATTATTCCTCTTGCTATGTTGCCATGTTATTGTGTTCAAGTTGCCAATTTTTACAGGAACTGGTCTCTTCATGTTGGTCATCCATTACACTGCAGCCTAAATTGGACAACAAAATCAAGTTTAAAGATGTTTACGCTGTAGAGCTGCTCGATAAGGGTCTTATCTGTGGGCCTTGGAATACAAGAACTGCTATTCAAGGCAAGAAAAATATTGAGGTTATGGCATTCCTTTTGGTTAATACAAGCTTCATTTTCTGCAACATGCATCAAACTTTTCAGCCTCCAATATTAGATAGGTTAGTTCCATCCTGTTTCTGTGTGTAACTATAGCTTTCTCCTACATCATGTAGACTATTTAAACAAACTTGGCATACTGCTTTATCACTAAAAATATACACTAATCTACCGGTGCAGCGCCCTTTATTGGCGAATCAAATGAAAGTTTTCAAAGGTGTTCAAAATGTTTTAATATATTGCATAAAATTTAATATTCACTCAACAGCTTAGATTCTTGCATGTTCCATTTTCTGAGATACAGGTAGGGAGTGGATATTCTCTGGAGTAGAAAAAATGCTCATAGTATATAAAAAACAATAAAACATGAAAAAAATAGTAAACTGTACAAGGCCTGTAAAGGCAAGAGGGAGCCTGACTTACAGGGAGACCTGAGACTGAAACTAGAAAAAACTATCTGTATCTGAAACTCGCACACTATAATATATCTTCTTAACAAATCATATGCTCATGCAGATGCACCGATTTGTTGTACATGGGATTACCAGAACAAGAAAACGTCCTTCTCCATGGGTACCTTGTGAATATATTTTTGGTCACAAAGACCTGAAGACCTGCAAAAATTGGTTCGAGCGTCTCATAGCATGCATAAACAATGAAGGCGATAGACCAAAGAGCCTGATGGTAGATATGATGCAATTTTTCTCCTCTTGACCACCATAGCAGTTGTGAAGACATGCTAAGGATATTTCTTCTTCTCTTTGTTGGTCTGTTGTTGATACTGATAAATTGCCAAAACATTACAGGTATTTGTTCATCCATTATGTGGAAAAGGTAGAGGGGTCAAGAATTGGGAAATAGTAGCCCCATTATTTGATAGAGCGAAAATAAAAACAAAGGTAAACTTTATTTCTGACTTTTTATTTCTTATGATTTCGTGATATCAGAATTTTTTGCCCATTTATGAACAACTTCAGTGCTCTGACTTATTTTCACCCCTAATGTTTGTCTTCAGGTGATAGTGACAAATAGAGCAGGGCATGCATATGACACGCTAGTATCATTATCAGATATTGAACTCAAGGCACTTGATGGTGTTGTTGCAGTGGTAGGACAATTAAATTCCAATTCTATTTGCTTGATTGTTATCACCCTATCTTTTCTCTAATTTATGGGGCAAGTATTATAAAGATGACGCCTAGTCATCATGAGTAGTTTATTATGCAAAACTGGAAACCAATAAGAAATTAAGGTCAAATGCATGCCCAATCTTCTTAATAAACTAGATGTTATGGTTGATTTGCTGGTCAGAAGTATTAGAGAAGGAAAATTCAGCGTTAGGAAAGTTCAGTAGTTAAGGATTGGAATCAGAGTTAGAGTCCAGAAGTTAGATAGAGAAGTCTAGAATCTATATAGATTAAAATTGAAGTTGTGTTGGAGTTGGATTGTAAGCTGGCTGGCAATATATGCCTACTGTACTTTCACAGGGAAATCGACCAATCAATACATCAATCTGTCATCTCATATAGCTTATCTACTCCTCATCCCGCTGCTCTAGTTCTCATCTCCCTGCTGAACTTGATCCTGCCCCTGCATCAGCTACCTCACCACAGGCACGAAGCCGGCCATGGAACGGCCGGAACACCCATAGCTATCCGATCCGTTCACTTCTGTATGGACGTGACACTAGAACTAGATAGCATCTATGTGAGAATAAATGTAATAAACTAGAAAGAGCTAGCTAGCATCTGTGTCATCATAAATATGCACTGATCTTTTGCTGTTTTTATTATGTCCTTTTGTAAAACCAGTAGTAGTCGCACACACTTTTAGATAGGAACACAGGAACACTTGGTGCAGGGCCGGGGCGCGAGGATTGCTGCTTCTGCTGCAGGCCTAGTTGGCATTTCTATTTCTTTTGGTTGTTCTATTTTAGACTGGCGCGCAGTTTCGGAGATCAAGTTTTTTCTGTTCTTAGTTTGTTGTAAACAAACTTTTCTTCTTCTATAAAGCAATGACGCACAGCTCTCTTGTGCGTTCGAGAAATTTTCCCCCCAATGGATCCCACTTCGTGCAAATTATCAAAATTTTGCATACAAGTTTGGAAGCCTTTCACTGTGTTCTGTTAAGAGAAAAAACAAGCTACCGGTAATCCAAAAGGAGAAACTTCCACTGTTACTCATAACATTTTTTTAAAAATTGCAATTTTAGGGTGGTGACGGTCTATTTAATGAAATTCTGAATGGGATACTTAGTTCGAGGTACAAGGCTTCTTATCCTCCAACTCCCGAGGGGTTTGGATATTTTGGGAGCAATGAAAATTGTGAAGAACAAACAAGGAATGGGCTAAACTGCAGTATGCCCACACCAGATTCTGCGAATACCACGTTTCCAGGGAATTCAACTAAATGTGATGACCATGAACCTCTTCTTTCAACTTCACAACCTAGAGGACTAGAGATACCATCATTAAGTAAGTTCCTGTTTACATGTTGTGCATATGTTTTATAGAAAGTTCTTGTTTAAGTATTTTGGTAGTTTCTCGTTGCTGATTCTAGTAAGGAACCATGCATTGGAGGTTAGTGAATTATTATAACTTGGTGATCCTGCTTATCTTAAAAGCTTCTGAGGTTCATTGATTAAACTAGAGGACTTCTGTCATACAACTCGTTTCTACTGCAGAACAGGATCATCTAGTCCCCTTCCCAAATGACTGGTTCAGACTTGGCATAATTCCTTCTGGCTCAACTGATGCTATTGTTCTCAGGTAGTGTTTAAGATACTCATCAGTAAAGCTGGCCTCATCATTTTGATCACTTGTTATTGCTGTGTTCCATTGATTCCCACCGAGTTTATATTTTGAGGTGTCATTTTTCGTGGACCCATGATTATTCTATGTGAGGTACTCCCTCCGTTCTTAAATATATGACACCGTTGACTTTTTCCTCAAATTTTGATGAATGATACTTATTTAATGAATTAGTTAAATAAGATAAAATGAGTAACACTACATCTATCGTGAAAAATACTTTGGAGTTAACTTGTAGATTTATCTATCTGCACAAATGTTTGTATGAAAAAAAGAATAGTTACAACAACAACAACAACTTAGCCTTTTGTCCCAAGCAAGTTGGGGTAGGCTAGAGATGAAACCCACAGAAAACAAGAATAAGAAACACAAAAAGGGCACAAGCCAAAGGAAGAGTTAGGAGTTAAACAAAAAGTAACAAAAATCACGGTTCAGGTACGTTAATTGCTAGTCTCCAAGCGTTCCTATCCATAGCTAATTCCTTAGCGATATTCCACTCCTTAAGGTCTCTCTTAACCGTCTCGTCCCAAGTTAGTCTAGGTCTACCTCTACCTCTCTTAACATTATCGCCCCGCTTTAAAACTCCACTACGCACCGGCGCCTCGGGAGGCCTCCGTTGTACATGTCCAAACCATCTCAACCGATGTTGGATCAACTTCTCCTCGATAGGTGCCACCCCGACCCTATCTCGAATCTCTTCGTTCCGGACTCTATCCCTTCTTGTATGCCCGCAGAACCAACGCAGCATACGCATCTCTGCTACACTCAGTTGCTGGACATGTCGCCTTTTTGTAGGCCAACATTCGGCACCGTATAACATCGCCGGGCGAATCGCCGTCCTATAGAACTTACCTTTTAGCCTCTGTGGCACCTTCTTATCACAGAGGACGCCCGAAGCCTGCCGCCACTTCAACCAACCAGCTGAAATTCTATGTCTAACATCTTCATCAATGTCTCCATCTTTCTGAAGCATTGATCCTAGATACCGGAAAATATCCTTCTTGGCCACCACTTGACCCTCGAGGCTAACGTCCCCATCCTCATGCCTAGTCGGGCTAAAGTCGCACATCATATACTCGGTCTTGGTCCTACTCAACCTGAACCCCCTCGACTCTAACGTGTGTCTCCACAGTTCTAACTTCATATTAACCCCTGCCCTACTCTCGTCAACTAGCACCACATCATCAGCAAAGAGCATACACCAAGGGATATCACCCTGTATGTCCCTTGTGACCTCATCCATCACCAAAGCAAATAGATAAGGGGTCAATGCTGACCCCTGATGTAGTCCTATATTAATTGGAAAGTCACTGGTATCGCCATCTTGCTTGGCGTTTTGGCTACTGGAGAATTCCACTATTACCATCTCTGTAGTGCACTTGTGAGCAAACACGAGCCATGGCAATTGAACTTGCCAAAGTAGCACTGGGCTGCTCTTTCAAAACATAGTTTAATTTCCATTTAATTCCAGCAACCCATGCACATTATAACCATTTTTTCATTCTTTTTACCATGAAGTGCTGAGCCCATTGTATGTCTATTTATTATATGGACTCATCAATTCTTTTTGCTGATGGTTAATGCTCATTGGTCTTTGCAGCACAACTGGGGAGCGAGATCCTGTGTCCTCTGCTCTGCTTATTATTCTCGGCAGAAGGATGTCACTTGATATAGCTCAAGTAGTCAGATGGAAAAGTAGCCCAACAGCTGAGGTCTTGCCTACTGTACGCTATGCTGCTTCATTTGCAGGGTATGCTACTGCCTCTAGGAGATAGTACAGTTGCATGATGTGATAACTTTGCGCAATTTTGTCTTTCATTTTAATAAAATTTAGGCTTTTCCCTGATGGATCCCTGAAAACAAAAGGAGTGATAATTTGATGAGCTTGATGCAATTCCTTGATGACCAACTTCTTAAATGAGCTAGCAAAGGGATTCTGCAGGAGTCTTTACCATAACCCAAACAAAGAGAAGTAATATGGTCCCTTTAGTTTCTGTGGGAAGCTGCAGTGAGCTTAGCCTTATTTTCTGTCTAATCAAAATGAAAATCTGAGAATACCTTACCGCATGTTAGGCCATCATTTTCGCATGATTTCTAATGGTCACTTGTTCCTTTGCTTGTAGATATGGTTTTTATGGAGAAGTTATCAGGGAGAGCGAAAACTACCGGTGGATGGGTCCTGCACGTTATGACTTTTCTGGAACAATGGTCTTTCTGAAGCATAGGTGAGTAATGGTTATGTCCATTGTAGGACCATTGTTGCTTCATGTTGTTGACAATTGAACAATCTCTGGTCATTTTTCAGATCGTACGAGGCAAAGGTTGCTTTTCTTGAGACTCCAAACACTAATCCACTTACAGCATCAGCAGAGGATGATGTAACTGGAGCACAACCACTACAATCTTGTCAGAGGAGACCTCGCAAAATAATCTGCCGAACAAATTGCTTTGTATGCAAAGAGGCTTCAACATCTGGACAAAATTCAGAAGGTGAGGTTGCAGACAGCTCCAGAACAATATGCGAGAATCCAAAGTGGGTCTGGTCCAAAGGACGTTTCCTCAGCGTTGGTGCAGCTGTCATTTCATGCCGTAATGAAAGAGCCCCTGACGGCCTGGTAGCTGATGCACACCTCTCGGATGGTTTTCTTCATCTTCTGCTCATCAGAGACTGCCCTCTTCCCCTTTACTTATGGTGAGTGAAATGTTGCTATCTTGCTGATCCCATGATCCAACTTCTTCCAGATTTCAGAGTACTTTTGATTTGAAAGCTGTTTCTCAGCAAAGGATGAAAACAATAAAAAAACTTATTAATTGCGTTCGGATTGGAAATTGAAACCTTTTCATATCTGTTGTCTGTATGCATGGGTGAATCTTCTTTTTTTTTGAGGCGAACTACGGCGGACCCATTGGGTCAGCCTGATGCATGGGTGAATCTTAAGGCATCAGGCAAATACAGACTAAAATATAGTTTACATTCATTTCCGAGCTCGCTTTAAATATTCAGAAACCAACGTAAGTTGGATTTATTCTATAGTTGCTCTATTTGCAAATTCACTATACTTAATAATGATCTAATGGCTTTTGTCCCAACTAAAGTCCAGTAGCTTTCTTAGGAAAAACAAGTAGTTAGCTATTCTTCCCTTTATATTTGTTGGAAAATTAGCATGTATGTTTTGTTTGCCTCTACATAAACAAGGATGTATTATCTGCAGGCATCTAACACAGTTTACCAAGAAGGGTTCAGACCCTTTGAGCTTCAAGTTTGTGGAGCATCACAAGGTAGTTATCTTTTTAAACCCATCTAATCCCTTGCGGTTGAACTTAATAGAGCTTTCCATCATCTGCAGACACCAGCATTCACATTTATCTCATCACATGACGAAAGTGTCTGGAACTTGGACGGAGAGATTTTTCAGGCGTGTGAGGTATCTGTCCAAGCTTGCCGGGGCCTTGTCAACCTCTTTGCTTCGGGACCAGAGGTGTAGTGCTAGTAATGCCGTAAGTTCCTTGCTTGTTGCGTATTTTGATGTAGAGAGAGGTCCTTATTTAACTCTTGTACGTTGTACACTCTTATTTGTATCTTAGTAGAGTAGAGAACTAGAATACTGTCCACAGATATACTGTGGCGTGGAAACTATAGTCCATGTTTGCGGTTTGCCAACAATATTGACCGAGTTAATGAAGAGAAGCTTCTTCTTTTCTTTTTCTTTTTTTTTTGCAAGAAAATTAATGAAGTGAATCGCTTATTCAATTCAGATGTTCATTAGAAAACCCTGCTATGGATCATGAATGTTTTTTTATCATGAATTTGCAAGGGACAAACTTTTCGTGGACCGACGCTTCGCCAGACACCCTGGAGTTTTGAGGGCCATTTGGCCTCACAAGGCCGTAGTCTGTCTCGCAAGCTCTTATCCTTTCTACTCGTGGGAAATTGGCTTTCTTGGGTGTGCCACAGTTTCAACACAGTGGTTTAGACGCTTAGTCCGTCAGTCGTAGTGAAATGTGCTTGTTATCTGACATTGCTCATCTTTACCAATAATACTCCCTCGATGGCATTACACACGATATGTATAAAAACTACAGCTAGTATCTCGGGGATTGCCCTAACCATCTCAAGGCGACACGTTTTGGAGTGGAGCAACGGAGAATGATGACGGCGGAGAGAAATCAGCAGGCGCCGGCGCGCCGCGAAGAAACGGCGGAGAGAAATCATTGCCGCCGCTGCGCGGATGTCGGCCGGAGCAAGACAAAGCGACCGGCGTGACGGTCAGACTGGTGTCGGTGCCTTGGTGGTCAAGTGTGTCTTTTGTGCCAGACGCATCGGCCGGGCGGGCCCCTGGTTCACGCCGTCGTATTCGTGCTTCGGGCCTTTGTGCTCATGCATCTTCCCTTTTCTTTTCTTTTTTGCTCGCTGCTCTAAGTCTCAAGAACGCATCATTGTCTCTTGCCATGGACACCGCCGCTAGCCAGATAGTACACGAAAAAAACAAACGAGGACATCATATTGTAGACTCGTTAACTAGATCTGCATGCAGTTCATCATCCGGTTTGATCCGGACTGTCACCGTGGCGTGTGAACGTGATTACGCCAAAGTGACCACGCGGCCGGCAAGCCATCCAGCAGCCTTTCAAACCACACCGCCATGATCGTCTTCCCTCCCTGCTCCACTGTTGCTTTGCGGCCAAGCCTCGTCGTCTCGGGCGCCGCGTGCTTCATTCTCCCCCTCGCGACAAAGCAAGGAATCCGGAGCAAAGGGGGGCAACGGTCATCACGTTAGTAGCAAAAGCACGGGGATCCCAAAACCACAACCCAAGAACCGGACGCGTGCACGCGCAAACCTCCGCCCCTCTCCCCGCGCGCAATGGCCGGCGCAACCCCAAGCCCCACGCAAACCAGCCATGTCTCGGGGAGGGCCATGGCGATCCCTGCCGGCCTGGTGCCCGCGGCCGTGCTGCTCGCGGCCGCCGTTGGGCTCCTCGCGCTGCTGCCTTCGCTGGCCCAGGCGGTGTGGGAGGTGCCCCACCTCGCCCTCCTCGGCCTCGTCATCTCCTACGGCGTCTTCACCCAGAGGAACGCCGACGCCGGCGGCGATGGCAGCGCCGCCAAGGAGGGCTCGCTGGCGTGGAACGCGCGGTACCACCCCGACGGCCCCCTCGTCGTGGTCGCGGATCACGCGGCGCCGAGCGGCGGCGGCGGCGGCGGCCAGCGAGGCGCGCGGGAGAGGCCGCTTTCCTTGCCGGTACGGAGGCTGAAGACCGCGCCGTCTTCGGCTAAGCAGTCAGAAACCGATGGCGATGCCGGTGATGCCTTCGGTGAAGAGACGGATAGCTGCGCGTCGTCGTCGGGGTTCTGGGCCGGCGCACGCGCCGTCCCTTCGCCGCCCTCTGTTCTCGACGCCGACATGGGTCTGTCTCCGTGCTCACAGCCACAGTCGCCACGGCCCTTCTTTATCCACAGCGCCAACACGTCCCACGGGCTCAACGCCGCGACGCCGTCCACCATGTCGAGGGGCTTCGCCCCGGGCTACCGTCCTTCTGTGCCCCACGACCAGCCGTGTAGCGACGACGGCGAGGGCAGCGACTGGGACGACGAGGACGCCGACGGGTCGGACGAGATGACCGTGTCTTCAGAGAGATCGGTCCGCGGCGACTTCGCCGCTGCCTGCGCTAATGATCACAGCGAAGGCGACACGTCTGTGGACGAAGAGCTTCTGGAGCTGGCGGCGAAGGCGGGGCCGGACGGGGAGGAGGAGGTGGACAGGAAGGCCGACGAGTTCATCGCCAAGTTCAGGGAGCAGATCAGGCTGCAGAGACACTAGCCGGCCACGGCATGCATTGCCATCGCTGGATCCATGCATGCTCTGCCAAGTGCCGAGCACCCATCCCACACACCACATGACGAACGGCGAGTGTAGCAGTCGTACTGCGTATTTGTTCATCCGTTCATATTCGTCTGTAGCATCGTGTTTCCCGTACCATTTTTATTGTTTTTTTTGGGTGCTTCGACGCAACTAGGAGCCGGAGACACGGGTGCACATGGATTGGAAACTACACGGCGTTCTTTCAGCGCATTTGTGCAGTCCTCCTCGTATCTGCTGGAAAGCTTGCGATGTACTGTAGTACCAGGATGAACATGAACTGCTACAATCTGCACATAAATACCAATTCGTAAGAATCTTTTGAGGCATGCATGCGTGCAGGACATCAATGGGATGAAATGCTCTTACCTCTGAAGAGAAGACAATGCATGCAAACACCACGGCCCAAGTCTGACGGAGACGTGTTTGGCCATGCATGGTTGCTTATGCTAGACTTCTGCATCAAGTCTCATTGCCCGTCTGTTCTTCTGTTGGACGCATCAGAGAGCATTGGTAGGCTTGTAGCCGTCCTTCTTGAGACGACCAAGACCTCCCACCAGCAGCGTGAAGAGGCACATTTGTGTTGTGCCCACCGGTGTGCCAAAACATCGAACGCTCAAGGAAAAACAGCTGGAGCTCCTCTAATTTAATCTCGTCAGGTACGTCCTCACTGAACATCGTAAACAGGTGTGTTCCTGGTGAAGCCGTGGCATGCAGCGGTGGTTGCGAAGGCAGGGATGGAGCTGCCTGTTCGACGAGAGAGAGTACGTACGTGTGCTATCACTCGTCGCCAACGATGGCAACCATCAAAATTAGACCGAGACTGTGGTCGCTAAAATAGGCTAAGACCGTAAAGGCTAACCAAACCTGTCCTTGGGCAAAATTGATTGAACGACAGAGCCAAGATCTCCGTGCCTTGCAGAGTTGCAGTACCGGCGCTCCTCGTACAGCAGCAGTGACCAGTGATCAAGATCACCCACTCCATCAATTTTTAATGCGCCATCAGGACACTTCAATTGACGAGAGGACAGTACCCATGTTGCTGCCCACCAGGCCACCCCATCACCTACGCAATCCCGCAATCCCAAAATCCGGACGCGATCCCAGAAGAACACTGTCCGCCGAGCCCTCTGCCACCCGCCGCCGGGACCGTCCGCCTGCGCGCGTCCTGGTCAGGGGCGCCAGCATCCCGGAGCCAACGTGCGTACGCCGGGCCGCGCGTGATAGAAATAGGATACCTTCCGTCCGCCGGTCCCGTGCCCCCAACCGCCGATGCCACCAGCCGCGCCGTGCTCTGCGCCTCTGCACCCCGGACTTTCTTCTCGGCTGCCAAAGTTTCAACGGGAAAAAGCGCTTGCTCGCAGTCGCAGCGAGATGGGCCCACTAATAAACACCTACCACCCCCCCAGCTAATCTCCGAAATGAAAAGGCCAAGCCCTCAAAGGAAAAGCGAGGAAAGAAAATAGGCAACTAATAAAGAAGGCGGATTGCCGGAAGCCACCCTCTCCGCCACTCTCGCTCACACAGTCCCACAGTGATAAAAGCCTCGAGCCGGGACGACAAGAATCTCTCCCAAGCCAGCCAGCACAGCCACCACCCTCAGCCAGTAGCTCACCCGGCGACTCCTGGTAGCTCCTCCTCCTTTCCCTTCCCTGCGGCGGAGGAGAACTGCTAGTGGTAAGCAACTGAGCAGAGCACGGCAAAGGAAAGAAAGAGCTTGCGTTGCCTAGCCTAGCTTGCTAGCTTCGCCGCGAAGGACCTGGCCTGAGAGCGCGGCCACCGCCACCGGGGCAGCTAGCTTCCGTTTCCCTCGCGCGTGCCTATTTACGCCGGGCACCGGGCGCGCCACGATGGAGATGGCGGGGGCGGCCGAGGCGGACACGCCGTCGCAGGAGCCGGTGCGCAAGGGCCGGAGCAACACCATCCTGCTTCCCATCGTCGGCATCCTGCTCGCCTACCTGCTCTACCGCTTCCTCCGCCCGCGCCTCCGCCGCCTGCGCCTCGACCGCTACGTCCCGTCGGGCGCCCGCCTGCCGGGCTGGCTGCGCCGCCGCGCGCCCAGCGGGGGCGCCGTGCTGCCCTACTTCGCGCCCATCGCCGACCGCCTCGGCGCGCTGCCGTACCTCGGCCCCTTCGCCGAGCGCCTCGGCGTGGGCCCGCAGGGCGGGTACGGCTACGGCTACGGCCACGGCGGCGGCGGGGCGCAGGCGCTCGTCAAGTTCCCCGGCGGGGAGGCGCTGTCGGTGGCGGCCATCCTCGAGGCGCCAGGGGAGGTGGTGGCCAAGTCCGCGCACAGCACGCTGTACCGCGCCGCGATGCGCTCCGGGGAGGCCGCCGTGCTGCTCCGGTTCGTGCGCCCCGCGTGCGCCGTCGGGGCAGACGAGGCCTACGCCGCCGCGGGGCGGATTGGCGCCGTCAGCCACCCGAACCTCGTGCCGCTCCGCGCGGTGTACGTCGGGCCCAGGGGCGAGAAGCTGCTCGTGCACCCGTTCTACGCCGCCGGCTCGCTCCACCGCTTCCTGCAAGGTTGGTAGCCCTTCGCCTTCTCCTTACTCTCGTTTACATTTCACATTTTACCAAGTTTTCACCACTCATGCTTAATCGCGTTCCAAAGATGAGAGGTTGTCGCTCTAACGTTGGTTGGATGTGGGGGGTCATCGGGTTAATTGTTGTCGACAGAAGTCTGTTCTTTTAGCAAGATCTCTGACCACTGTCAAAGCAAGATCTCATACCTGTATTGCACAATGTAATACAATCACGAATTATACCAGCATACACACCACATGCTGGGTTATGATTATTGATTGAATATACTAGCAGTTTGCATAATAATTGCATTGCAGCCTTGCTGCACGTAGCTGAAGTCTTCGGTGCTTCTCTTCATGGCACCTATTATGCACATAGTTCTTTTCAGTATGCATTTAGTACTGGTAAAATGTAATTGTTTTGCATCCAAACAGGAACCTGTCATTATTTATCGTGCAAAACTATGTCGTTTTTAAAAGTTTGGTTCGACTGAAGTAAATTGAAAAGCGTCAGCTCAAGTGAGTTGAAAATGGTCCTGAATATTGACGACTAGTTTAATCTAATTTGGTGATGTTATAAAATACACGAGACCTGAGGGCGAGGAAATAGTACATCTGTTGATATTTTTTCCTCCATAAAACGTAAAGGGTCATGGCATTACTAAACTAAATATTAATATGAGCAGATCACTAGGGCCACTAGCACTTTAACTTCTTTTTTGGGTGGGGCTGGGGCGATTGTGTAGGTACCCCCGGCCCATGTGTTCTTGCTCTCTGTTGTTGTCATCATTATATTCGACACCAAATCAACTTTTTTGTGAAGACCTTTTCTGCTTGGCTGTCAGCTCGAAACTTCCAATGGGTCCTGGTGCCATGCTTCTGACTCCTGTTATTTGTTAAGGTTGTTAGTTTGAGTTCACACTTAGCAAATCATAGTAGTTAGTGAACAGTCAGTTCGATCTATGTCTTCCCGATAATAAATGATCTTTGCTATAAAGTGATAGGTTGGATTTTTGGTTATGGCTATTTAAGTAGAGGTATTGTTATCTAGATTAAACCAGAGGGCTTTTGTATTAGCAGCATAGTACTTTACACTGTTTGTGCAACTTTTTTATTTGAATGGGTTGTTGAATCACAATCTTTAACAGAATATGATGATTTATCACTGGAAACAATTGATGCTCTGAACAAAATAAATGACAAATGAACTGTTGATGATAGCTCATTTCTTTGTTGCCATCACATACAGAGGGGATCGCTGAGTCACAGAGATGGAGCATAGTTTGCAATCTCTCTCTCGGCATTGCCAGGGGCCTGGATCACCTCCACACGGGCTTGGAGAAGCCGATGGTTCATGGCAACCTCAAGACGAGCAACATCCTTCTCGACGCCAGCAACGAGTGCAGGATATCGGACTACGGCCTCTACCTACTTCTGAACCCGACCGCCGCGCAGGAGATGCTGGAAGCATCCGCGGCGCAGGGGTACAAGGCGCCCGAGCTGATCAAGATGCGGGACGCCACGAGGGAGAGCGACATCTACAGCCTGGGGGTCGTCCTGCTGGAGATGCTCGCCCAGAAGGAGCACGCCGACGACGGGCGGCCGAACCCGCGGGACATCCTCCTGCCGGCCTCCTTCAAGAACCTGGTCCTCGAGAGGAAGATCTCCGAGGCCTTCAGCTCCGACCTCGCCAGGCACTGCAGGAGGTCGGGGAAGGAGAGGAACCTGAACGCCTACTTCGAGCTGGCCACCGCCTGCTGCAGCCCGTCTCCGTCGCTGAGACCCAACACGAAGCATGTGCTCAAGAGGCTCGAGGAGATCGCGAGATGAATCGTGAAGGGATGCGAGTAGGTTTGCCAGCTTGTTACTATTTAATCAGCATTGCATTACAGCGGCATACCGTTGGTACTGTGAAGCTGAAGCTCCCTGCATACTGCAACTTCCCCAAAGCTAAATTGGACTACGGAATTTGAACTGGGCAGTTGGGGAATGGATGCATGCGTTTCACTCGCATCCAGGAACATGTATAGTCTTCGCAGAGGTATGCAGAGAGGAACTCATCTGAAGGTCTACCGGGGCTGCTGTCAGTGGATGAGCATGACTACTAGATTATGTTTTTGTTGTGTTTTACCTGAAAATAGAAATGTACAATCATAGTGCGCCTGGAGACGTGTAACAGATCTACTCAGTGCATGTTGTATTTCCACGCTGCAGCATCAGTGCATCATCACCGTGTCAGTGGAATGTTCTCTTCCAGCTCCAGATGCATGTAACAATGTATTCCCAGATGTCATGGCATTGTCGTCGACATTGTGATTGATATTCCCACACTCCCTGTGCGGCTGTGCATGTGCTTATGTGCTACAAACTGACGATCCAGTCGAGTGATTCTCTCCGGTAGTGTTCCTGTCTCCTTGCCCAGGCCAATCTCTGCACTTTGCGGGGTTGGTGATTTGTCCTTATCAGCAACAATAATTCACTCTGATCCCCTGCGATCGAGCGATGGAGATCCGCTCTTGACGTGTTTCTGCAGCCCGCCGCAGTGGCATCTTGTCGAGAACCTAAGGCAACAAGAGCCCAAGATTTCCCATTCGAGGCCTCAAATCAATCGCTTTTCTTAGTTGAGGCTGACATGCACACATCCGGCCGTGTGACACCTACTAGGCCAGATGCTACACTGGTCTTCCCTCCCTCATTCGTAGCTACACATTTCACTGAAACAATCCATGGCAGACCGTAGTCACCCAGCTTATGCACACAACACAACGGATCCTGTTCTGCCCTGCTGACAGTGCATCTGCAACCTGATCTACGCTGACTACCAAGTCTGCATTATTGGCCTATGCTCCAAATGCACCCAGCAGCAGCAACGGAGAAAAGAAGAGATCTTTTCAAAAGGAAAGAAAAAAGGAAGGGATCTCGCTGCCGAAAGTAATACCCTACCTTGCTGTCGGAATCAGGCAGGTGAAGTGGTGAACTCTAGCTAGATGCCCATTTTTTTCACCGGGTAGCGGCGGCATCCCATTCACGGGACGGGGACCAGACCGCAGGTCCCGCTCCATCACCCGTCCCGGCGCGAACCAAGCGCAAAGGCGGCAGCACGTGAAGCAGGCTTGTCCCAGCGCTGCAAGGGTGCCACCAAACCAAACAAAGCGCAAGCTACCCTCCAAATCCGCGGCCGCAACCGGCTGCAGGCTCTGCCTGATCTTGCCGGCGCGTACGGTACGGCGCTCCGGTCCGGCGGCCCGCTCGTAACCGCCGTGCTGCGACAGGCGAGCCTGTGACACCCCCGTGATAAACCCGGGGCCCTTTCCCTAGTCGCGCCGATCGATCATTCCTCCACGGGGTTAGTGATCACTTGGCCAGTGGCGTGAGTAGCAGTTCCAACTACTGCTAACCAGTCGGTGCAGGCTCCTACAGCCTCCCGCCGTGCCTGTTCACGCGGGCGTGGTCCTGCGCCCACTGCACGGCACGCGCGGTTGCGCGTACATGCTGTATTGTGCCGTCGCGTAGCGCGCAAGGGAATACCTGCCGTGTGATGCCGCGGCAGTAGCTCAACCGTGCCGCACTGCAATACAACGAAGCAGCTGGGCAGGCACGCCAATCGCGTCGCTGCTTGCCGCCGCGCCATGTTTTTTTTTACGTGGCGGGTGCAGGTGGTTCATGGCGTCTCTCCCTGTCAATCAAGGCATGCGGTGCGTGCGTGTCCCCCGCGCGTCAGCGAACGAGCCGCTGCTATCTATCACCAGGGCGCTGGGCGCCACGCACGCACAAGGGGATTAGGTGCCACCGGTGGGCTTGTGCCTTGTGGGTTCATGATGCGGTCGCGCATGTGCGCGGGCATGTGGTAGGAATGGCCGGTAGCGCGAGCTGGACCTGGACGCGACGCGCATGCAGTAGGCAGAGGCCAGTCGGCCAGTGGCGATGGCCGTGTCACCTCGCTCGATTCGCTTTCGCTGGCTCTCGGTTCATCAGGGCTGGGTGGGTGCTGGCTTCGGCCGCCGCTCGCACTGGGCCGACTCCTGCACCACAGCTACGACTACACATGGCAGGAACTGGCCCCACCGTAGTTGTTTTTTTTCTTTCTGAAGATAAGACCGGAGTTAGAAATAGCTAGCATTGTACTCTCTGCTGCAATGATGGCCATCACTGCCGTGTTCGTCCGTGCGTGTCTGGCCAGTGAATGCAAGACGCCGGACGGGGGCCGGCGTGGGCGTCCGATCGAGCGCCCGACGCATGGAGGGCCGACGGGTAGAGCGGACGCGCTGTCGAAGCCGCGGTGGACGTTAACATTTGCCCGTGCCGAGGGTAGTCGACTCGAGTGATCCGGTGATCGCAAGAACTAGGCTCCGGCCACACTTTGGCCGTGGCGAACTGCGCGCATGGCGCGGCGGGAGGAAAGGAAAGGACGAGGCGGAGGCGGCCGCCTGCCTGGGCCCGCCTGGGCGTGTGCCGCGCGCGGTGGTGGAACTGGAAGCCGGCCTCGAACCAGCGGGCTCGCGCCTTGCGAACTGTGTTGAAGTGACCACACCACCCTCTCCTGGCCCAACTACGGTGGTGCGGACTGCAGACTGCAGAGGAGCAAGGCCTGGTAGCAACGGAAGAGCACCTGGCGGCCCAGCATTTTGATGCCGACTGCCGAGGCTGTGCACGGCAACGGCAGTGCACTTCATAAGAACTCTTCACAGTCAATATACAAAATCTCCTGTGCATGAAAAAGAGTTGCTGAAAGTACTGCAACAGCAGCTCCTTATTTTCTTTTTATTGGGTATAAACAAATGGTGCGGTAGACACTTACATCATCTCATTTACAGGCTAAGAAATTCATCGTCTGCATACGTAACTACAAAGTATGCACCGTGCAACATTTCACGAGAAAAAAAAGATCAGATCCCATCTTATGGTACAGTATTTCCAAAGAACTTGGAGGCTTTGCCGCAGCTCATGGAGCTTCAGAAGGAACTCCGTGGTAACCAACAGAAGAGTGGTCTGAGCTGGAAGGAACAGCGTTGTACTGACCATAGCCGGCATAAATTCCCACAGCAACGAGACTAAGGATGACAAATCTATACCACGCTTCTTCATGTAGCTGCCCAATAAAGTGCCAATGCCATCAGTCATGGGATTTGGTGGAAAATAGACGTCGTCAAGGCAACATCATAAAGAGATTTTTTACTGCTGAAATCTGTAACTGAAGCCAAAACAGAGCGAACATGTAGAGCAGTGCAAACCTGAGCAAACAGGACCATGTTGAAGAAAACAGAGATAACTGGAACCAGCGGTACCCCAGGACAAGAAAAGCCAGGCGGATCCACATAGACCTGGAAATACATGGCAGGCAAGGTTTTGAAGAAAACAATGTATCAGCAAGCTGAACATCAGTGCATCTAAATTTTAGTTACATGACATTTTTATCCATGGTTTGAAACAGCAAAACGAATGATGTGATTTATCCAACATAACCATGGGTCATTACATGCATATGGGATTATATGGATATGCAATATCTGATAATTAGGACAGGCAGATATAAATGGGATTTACCTGACGAAACTGGAGAGCAAAACTGGCAGCAACAGCTATCAGGAAAGCTACTACCATAAAGGCAATATCATAGTTGAATCGATAGCAAAGTCCCACTATAAAACCACAAAGAGCAACAATGACAAGACATAGAGCACCCTCTTGCCAGATTGACATATTTCCAAGGGAGCGACGACTAGTTCCTTTGTCATTCCATCTTAATGTGATCACACAAGCTGATACGACTGAATAACCGGTCTGCTCCCAGAAAGATAGAACTTAGCAGGGTTAAAAAACTAACATTAATGAGACTGATCAATGGTAAGAATGAGATATGTAGTTGCAAATATTTACTGAAGTTTCCATACCAGCGTGCCAACGGAAAGAATATGTGAGAGCATGTGCACATTAAAGAGACCTGCCATGACTGCTGCAACACAGCCAACCCAGATCTGAGAGTGCAGAGGAGTATGCCTTGTTTGGTGTACTCTAGCAAATATTGAAGGTAGAAGCCCATCCCTTCCAAGGCCAAGATACAAACGCGACTGTTTAAAATTATGGAGGATGTAATTTTCATCAAGTAGATCAATTTGATGAGCAAAAGTACGATTCCGATCAGTGATACATAGTAAATTAGAAGGTATACCTGAACATACAAGCCAACTAGAAGTGTTGTAGTAAGTCCAGCAACAGCACCAATACTGATCAATACAGTAACAAATTTCAGCCCCTTAGCAGCAAAAGCCTCAGCCAAAGGAGCATCTTCACCAAGTAATGTATATGGCACCATTCCAGTAATGACCAAGCATACAGCAACATAGAATAAGACACATGCTAGAAGGCTTCCTAGGATACCGATGGGCAAATCCCTCTGAAAATGTTTGTTTGCATGGCAAAAAGAAAAGTTAAGATGAATTTCAAACTAAACAGAATATTGCCATAAAGAACTAGGTAATAAATAAGTGAGCCTACTGTCTTACCTGTGGCCTTTTGGCTTCCTCAGCAGAATTAGCAACTGCATCAAATCCAACGTATGCAAAAAAGACTACTGTAGCTCCAGTCACCACAGATTTGAAACCATTAGGCATAAATGGTGACCAATTTGATACATCCACCTCAAAAACACCGGCAAATACAACAACTATTACAATGACTATCTGCATATTAGAAATAGGTGCATTATCGCATCAGCCCAAAACACTGAATAAGGTCTCCCAAACACGAAAGGTATCTTGAGAAAAATAGAACACCTAATAATGACCTTTTGCATGTGTAAATGTGTAATAATCAATACCCCCTATCATAGAAGACCCAATAATAATGTTATACAAAAAAGGCTCACTTAGCCACTTAACACTGATGCTACATAAAAAGTCACTTAACCACTTGTTCATCTACCCAGATTAACACAGTGTGTAAGCTACAAATTGTAGTGGAAGGAAAAACTATTTTAGAGTGCAAGCAGTCCTACCTTCAGAGTAGTCATAAAAGTGTTCACTGCTGATGATTCCTTCACACCGTAGCAGAGAATCACAGTTAATAGGATGAGAAGAATCGGGGCCAATATATTAATCGATACAACACCCCCGAAAAAATCCTCTCCATGTCCTATCCAGCTTGGAATGTGTCCCTTCAAGAATGGGATAAGCTCCAAGAATTGGATAAAGTAGCTTGCTAAGCTGCGAGCAATGCTTGCTGCGCCAATATGGTAATCCACCATCAACTGAGTGAAAACCAAGAAGGCAGTGATCTCATTGAATGCCGCATATGTGTACATGTATGCTCCCCCAACCACAGCAGGGAATCGAGATGCGAGTTCAGCATAGCACAAGGCATTGAGCACACACGCAGCTCCAGCAAGAACAAAACTGATCGTAACACCTGTTTCAATTTGAAGCACTGGTGTTATTTTCAGCACAAAATAAAGAACGGAAAACTCTGTGTAAGCAAGTAAAGTATCGTTTCAATTCAAACATTTAACGGAGCCAATTCAAACATTTAATCTACAGAAAAAGAACAGTCCAATTCAAACATTTAACGGAGCCAAACAGTCAAGCAATTCTCAAACGATTTACTAGTCGCATGAGTGATTCCACCAAATTTTCCATGTCATTGCAAATTCTACTACACCCTTGAACCAAGAGGTTGTTGGTCACCTCCAAACTCTAGTAAACAAATCTCTTTGTGGAACGAGTAACAGTAGTACTGTCCAATTTCGATTCTAAGTGGCAACAGGAGCTAAGGGACTGTTGTGTTGACCTGGGCCAGCGTCGCGGGCGACGGTGCCGGTGACGACGAAGATGCCGGCGCCGATGGAAGCCCCGATCCCGAGCAGCACGAGCTCGAGGACGCCGAGCTGCCGCACGAGGCCCTCGCCGGAGGCGGCGGTGGACGTGTGGGCGCCGAGGGGCTTGCGGCGGAGCGCCGCGGCGCAGAGGCCGGAGAGGAAGGGGCGCCCGGTTGAGGAGTAGGGTCTGTGGTCGTCGGCTTCCTCCATGGCGCCTGAGGAGATGGGGAGCTGGTGGCGTCGCGACTTGGGCCGTCGCGTCGTTGGCGTCCGCCCCCAGACCGGGAGGAGTGACGTCGGCTCTTGCGTCATGCGGAGGAGCAGCGGAGGCGTGGCCCCGCCGCTCGCCGGGGATTCGTTGGGGGATCGGGGTTTGGTAGAGGGAAGATCCTGGTTGGGCTGCCATTCTTCGTTCTTGGGCTGTAAAGGATGTTTTGTGTTGGGCTTCAGACAATTTACACAGTATGATGTTTCTGGGCTCTATCTTTCGATTCGCCCTCCGTGTGAATGGGCTTCAATCCTCTCAGAAAAGGCGCTTCAGCCCGTTGGCTTCCCGAGTTTCAAACTTACAAACCGACCGATCGCTCTCCCCGTTCCAATCTGCGGCGGCCGCCGGCGGCACCGAAGCGGCGGCCCTGAGCTCGACTACGGCGGCGGCGCTGGATACGGCCATGGAGGAGGCTGGAGAAGGGAGGGCAGCGGAAGGCGGCCCCAGCGGAGGTCCACTCGTCAGCCAAAGAGCGGCACGGGCCGCTGCAAGTCCGCGACGATGCGGCCGCCAAGGAACCTCTCGGAAGCCTCGATCCTTCCCTCACCGCCACGCGGGCCCCGCGGTAACGGCCTATCCAGTTGCACCTGCTGCCACACGTGGTCGCTCTCCAGCTGTGCCCATCTGGCAGCCCGGGCGTGGCGTGGGGAGCGCAGCAGGGGCCGGAGGGGCCTTGGGCCTTGGCCAGCTGCGTTCGGGAGCGTCGGATCAGGTGCACCCAGGCACGGCCGCGATCGGACGGTGGAGACGCTTCCTGGCGACGGACTCGAGGACTACAAGAGCCGCGCGGGTGCGTTCGCTGCATGCACAAAACGCAACCGCTTTTGCTCGCGAGGGCAGAAGCAGCAGGCAGCAGCAGAGGTAAAGGTGAAGGTGAGATCGTCGTCTCGTCTCGTCCCTTCCCACCCACTCCTCCCCTCTCCTCCTGGGGTTTCTCTTCTCCGCCCTCCTCCTCTTGGTCTTCCGCCAAAACCCCATTCCGAATCCAACGCTCTGTTGTTCCGATCGAAGCATCGGTCTATTCTTGGTGGTGGTGGTGTACTGGTGGGTGTTGCTCATCCTGCTCTTCTCGTTTGTTGCTGGGTGTGCTGTGTGGTTTTGCCTCTCGTTTTCGTGAATCCCGACGCCGCATTGGTGGGGTTTTGCGCTCTCCTTCTTGGATTGCGTCTTGCGCTCTTGCTGTTGCATCCGTGCGTGTGTTGCTGCTGTTTTTTTTTTTAATTTCGTGGTGTTTTCGTTGAAGGAGAGGAGGCGTGCGTGCGCCGAGAAACCCACCTCTGCTCTTCGGTCTCACCCGCTCCTGCGCATCCTTTTCTTCGTTGCTGCGATTTGTTTTTCGGCGGAGCCCTCGTTTGGTTGCTGCTGGTGGTGATAGTGGCGGTGTGTTGCTCGATCGTGCTGTTCAATTTTCTCGTTGTTCCTGGTTCACCGGGTGCTGCTTAGAAGCAGCGTGATCCCCCCCCCCCCCCAACAACACACACACACTTTTTCTTGAATCTTGTGGCTTCTTTTGTGGGATTTTATGCCGCACGCTTCGATCTTGTTCTCTGTTATCTTGCATTTGCTTCCGTGAGTTTGTTTGCAGCCGTTTGGTTTTGAAGTTTGAGGCGAACTAGCACCGAGAACCCAGTTGTGATCTCTGCTCGCCTCTGTTCTTCGACTTCGCTTGATTGTGTGCCATCCCCCTTCGTTGCTGTATGCCTGTATCCATCTATCTTTGCCGGTGCTGTTGGTTTCGAAGTTGGTGGTGGTTTTCTGGGAGGTGAGGCCAATGATCACCGAGACGTGCTGTTACTATTACCATGGTGATATTTGTTTGTCTCCTCTTCTCCAACAAGGTGCTCTCGATCTTAACCGCCATCCTTTTCAGTTGACGCCTATTTTTCTTGTTGTTTAGTTCCCGCTCCTAAGAACGCGATGCTCTTCGTATCTGTTTGTCTCTCTTGTTTTTCTTGTACTACTTTATTTCCCCTTTTGGTACGTTCCAGAAGTGGCAAATTCTGCATTTGGGATTCTTGTTAATGATGCAACCAATCTGTGCATCGGCGAGTCCTACTAGTTTTCTGCATTCACGTTTTTTCCCCGTTTTGGTGCGTTCCAGAAGTGGGAATTTCCTTTCACGACGTGAAGGATTCGCACAGCCGTTTCTCTCTCTCTTCAGAGCCTCTTCTTTTCCTGCTTTAATCTTCTGCGATGATGTTCTAAGAGCGTGTTTGTATCTTGTTCCTTATGCGCTTTACTAGTGGAAGAACGAGGAACGTGCTCTCTGCATATCGCACTCCCTTGATGCCAGGCTACATTTGATTCTATTTGCATCAAAGAGGTCTGCACTTCTTGATGCGGGTTCCTTGTTCCTTACTCCAGATCGAGTGATTGTTTCTTACAAGATTGAATGGCGCCCTCTTGTTTGTTGACATATTTTTATTTTCTCTGTCACACATGGTGTTCGCTGAGCAGTGTCGTATT
This sequence comes from Panicum hallii, assembly GCF_002211085.1. NCBI lineage: Eukaryota > Viridiplantae > Streptophyta > Magnoliopsida > Poales > Poaceae > Panicum > Panicum hallii. The sequence continues at coordinate 51,326,364 of NC_038042.1, read as the reverse complement.
GTTGAGGCGATATTTTTCTCTGTTTGATACTGCTTGCATGATGTTAATGTACACTGGAATTCAACAGCCTAGGCTGTTTATTTCTGAAACAAAACATTGAGTTTCTCTTGGGTTTTGAATAGGTTTTACTGGTGGCCATTCTTCCTGATTCTTGTTTAGGACTGACTGGTTCCTTCTTCTTCTTCTTTTGTGGGTGGGGGATGAGTAGTTCCTTCTCGTCTGTTATCTCTAGCTCTAATCTAACTACCGCTCGTTTTCACTTGTTTTTACACTTCAAGTTTATGTGCGGTTTATGAGTCTAAAGCTGGTGTAGTTGTATCTATGTTGTTGGCAGTAAAATAATCTTGGTTCGCTTTATAGTTGTATGTATTTTGTGAGTATCAATATCGATTCCCTTCAAGTATATCTTAGGGTCAATCACTACTGCACCTGAATGATATTACTGCTATTATGATATATGATCCAAGAATGTAGTCAGGGTACTTTGACTGAACAATTTGAAAATTTACCTTGTCATACATAATTCATTTATTGCAAATTACAGGGCCACTAGGCCATGGAATGACATGTTAAGCGTCAGGCTTTGCAATAATGACATATCTATATATTTCATTTGCGATCTAATTCTAGCTCCATATACAGTAAATGTTTGTGATAATTATATTTTTAGTTCTTCTATTGTCAAGCTTCACGTGTATTTCTGCAATATGCAATGCAGTTTCAACGTATTTAATTTATTTCTTCTCTGACATTGTTGGTAAATTATTTGTTGATCTTACTTTCACACCAGAAATTTTCAGGAAAACAGGCAATCCCTATGGGTGCATCTAACAGCCGTGAGGGTCCTTTGTTACAAAAGTCTAGTGAAGGAGGAGAAAATGCCAGAATCAAGTATGCAGTATCATCTGTGCAAGATCGGCGCAAGAACAAGAAAGATGCTGTGAGTATTCTACTCGTCCTTTGCAAGATTATTGTGAGATTAGCTCTACATAAATAGATGCTTGAATTGCTACTAATTGGGCTTAAATACTAACCCTTTTACCTCTTATTCTGTAGTTTGCAGCTGTCCCAGATCTAGATGACCTCACATCTTTCTTTGGAGTTTATGATGGCCATGAAGGTTTTATCTTGATTGGCACCTCTCGTGATAGAATTTCAAACTTGTTAGCTATGTGCATAACTGAACATTTCAGGCATTGTTTTAACCCAGGGTCCAAAATAGTCTGAAAATATAGATTGTTTGCATGTGTTTCTTAAATTGCCTTCACACATACTTTGGGCATTTAAGAGTATGGGTGTTCATTGGTATATAATCTCCTGGAAACAGTATCACTCCTTTTAATAGGGCATATTAGGATTTTATAGTCCAACTTTAGTAGTTTTGACCAACAATTAGTTAAATAATATGCATGTTTAGTGTCTAAAAGTTTATCAGTATACTCATATTTCACATATATTATAATATGGTATTGATTTGTAACAAATGATAATATATTATAATAGAAATTAATTGTCAAAGTTTGCTTTCAAGGACTTTTGAAATACCAAGATTCCCTACATAAAGAAAAGGAGGGAGTATTATTAATCCCTTAGTTTTTCATAAGAAACCATTTACTACTGTAATTAAATATTGACAAGTTCCTCCTTTTCCTGTTTCAGGAACTGAAGTGGCATTGTTATGTGCGACACAACTTCACACTGAGCTTCGTAATCATCCAGACTATAAAGAGGATCTAGTTAACGCAATGCGGAAGGCTTTTTTCAGGTTATTTTGTTGATAACATTAGTTCTGTCCATTTTTGGCAGTGGATGTTCAAATGGCCTATATTATGTCCATCTCACTCATAGTTGCATTTGCTCAATGTGCTTATATGAAATATATGACTACTGTTCCTGCTTACTTGTTGCAGAATGGATGAGCTGTTGGAACAGTCAGAGGAATGGAAGGAATTACTTCCTCGCGATACTAGTGGTCGGACACAGTGCCTCTGTCTCAGGGCTTGCATTTCTGCTTACCATTGGCCCTGCACACAGGTACATTGTAACTCCTGAATGTTGGTTCTTTAAGCATACATCTGTAGAGGAGATTAATTTAAACTCTATCCCTTGGATATTGCGCATATTGTTATCTGTAAGAAGGAATAGGAAGGGATAGCTGTCGTCTGTAGGGTAGCTACCATATTATTCGTTCTTAGGGTGTGCGTCTGAGTTGAAAAGTGGCATCATTAACACCAAGCTTCAAGTAGAGCCACATTGAGTGCCTGGTTTCTGAGTTGGAGTTCAACTGTTGGTTTGGTTGTCATTGCAGCTTGTTTGATACCTACCCCACTGCTGAAATTAACTTGAGATATTGCATTTTACTCTGTTTAAATTCATCATTTCTTTCATATTGTCTGTCCTTTCATCTGGCACAAAAAAGATCTTTTTCTCCTGGAGGTGTTCAGAACCTATTTCTCGTGATCTATTGTTTAATAAGATTTTAGTATTGTGTCAATATATCATTTTGAATCTTTTTCCCCAGCCTCCACCCCCTTATATACCGCCACAAGAGTCAGGAAGCACAGCATGTGTAGCTGCCATTAGAGGCCACAAGATCATTATTGGAAATGTTGGACATTCTCGTTGCATAATCTCAAAGAATGGTCAGGTACATGATTTATTTCTTGCCAAATGTCTGGCTGAACCTAACTAGCACCCTCTCTTTCATAACAAATCCATTCAAGTGGTGCCTAAAGGCTATGCTTGTTTCCATCAGGCAATTGAATTAACCAGTGAACACAAACCAAGCCATTCGATTGAAAAATATAGAATTGAAAGAGCAGGGGGACGAGTAACCAGGGATCAGGTTGTACTACCAGGTGAAGCAGAAGGATTCTTCCACCAGCGAGGGTCGGGTATCTCTCGGATTAATGGAATCTTAGCCTACTCCAGAGCGATTGGTAAATTCTTATGCGATTTTCTTTTGCTCAGTTGTATATAATCCATCTTTTGGGGGAAGTAGTAGGGCATTTGCATATAATCTATTGCACTATGATGGTTTCTTTTTGCCACTTTTAGGCCTTTTTGCATTCAAGTATAACAAGGATTTTCCTCCTGAAGAACAAATGGTGACATGTGATCCAGAAATTCTCACTGTAAGTGTAATGAAGTTGTTTTAGGAACTAGTTGTACACGTTCTTCTGGGTGTGACCTGATGGAAAATGACCTCCTCTTTGTTAGATGGATATTACCAGTGATATTGAGTTCCTCATCATAGTAAGTGATGGTATCTGGTAAGTCCTCAGCAAAATACTTCATAACTGGTTAGCTTATTGTTTTTGTTCCTAGGTTCAAAGATAGTGCAACATATTCAACTGTACATGACATTTAGTAGCTTTTGATCTTGTTTCTTCTAAGACATTAGTATTTATCCAGAGGGGATCTGTACATTTTCCTTCAATTAACCTGTGCGCTGCTTGAATTAAATTTTTTTTATTCTTCATTAAGTTTTTTACATGTAATTGCCCTGGAGGGTTCTATGTTACCACAAAGAAAAATGCCCAATACCTGGGTTAACTAGTGCTTCTAAATGTCACTCATTTCATGATTAATTAGTATGCTCAACTGTACCGCAATCTGCTATATAGATCCTGCAGACTCATCCACCGCTACCTGACGGTATAATTTGATAACATAGCCCAACCCCGAATTTGTTGCCTTTATATCCATGCTAACACTGTCTCTTGTTTTTTTTTTCGGCAGGACTTGTCTGACAAGTCAGGGTGTGGTTGATTATATACACTTCTACTTAAGACCAGTGAGTTTTTCCACCTCATCTTGTCTCTATGTCATGATAGTGATACATTAGAAAGACATTTCTTATTGGGTGGACAAAATTTTATAGGGTGCATTCACAATATCTCGTCTAATCATATAGAAACATTTGCTACTGAATATGTGTATATCCTTCAATATCTGTTTGACCTGGTACTTGGATGGAATCATGGAATTAGCATGTTTGGTTTGGTTTATCTTCTATTGATTCGTTGTTAGATTTGTTTTGTTGAAGGAAAATGGTTGCCAATTGTAACTTGTGCTGTCCCTGATCGATGCAGGGGAGGACTGATCCGCGCACCATCTGTCAGAAACTTTGTGATCGTTGCGAGGTATCGGGCGACAACGTGACCGTCATACTGCTTCAGTTCAAGGACGCCCTGCCACCCGCACCAGAAGAGAACTTGCCCGGTGACGCCGCCAACAACAGGAACGTCGCCCGGCCACCCGCTCCAGCAGGGAACTTGCCCGGTGACGCCGGCAACAACAGGGACAACGCCGCGCCACCCGCACCGGAAGTGACAGAGGAACACGAGGACAAGGAGCCTGAAGGCGGCGAAGAGGTGCCCCTCCTGCGTGGTGATGCGATAACGGATGCTTGATGGTCGCGGCAGAGTTTTTGAGTTCCGTGGCAAGAGAAGAAAGCTCCTGGGATTTGTAGGTTCCGCTAGAGCGCTGTTTCCCTTTTCTTCCCCCCTCGTCGTCCAAGACAGACAGAGTTGGTGTGACGCCACCGCGTAGGATGATGCTACCGTTTTAGTCGTTTCCTCTTGAACTAGTAGTGTAATTCTGATGCCTGGGTACGGTTCCAGTTCCACGGGATGGAGATTTTGCTTGAGAACAACATGAGTTCACGCACAAACCTCTGTTGTTCTGAACTCTGAATCCTGGAGATGCTTTAATCGAGTTTGCAGTTGATATCTTTCTCTTTGCCTTTACAAATCGTATGCTCTGTTCTCCCTTGTCTGAAGTGCTTTTTTTCTGACAAAGCATGAGTTTCCTGGCACAATTCAACATGCAGATCACGACGGAAGGGGGGAGGGGTAGCAGAAATGCGCACGGGCAATGTGTTCCAGCTGACACCCGAGGTATCCAAACGCTGCAATAGCTCAGTCCCTCTCAAGCGAAAGCCGCCGTAGGAAAGAGTTGCGAAATGATCTGAAACCATTTTTCTTTCACTGATCGATGATCTGAACCTGATGGTGGGTTCGGACAGAAGGAAGCAGTGAACAATACTGATTTTTTTTTTCAGTTAGGCAGTTCTGTTGTTGATTCTTTTTAAATACTGTATGTTGTCAGAAGTACTCTCTATCTGAGAGGCACAGCTGAACTAATCGACATCGGCAGGCGTCCAGCTACCTCAACACCGGCAGCAGGCCAGCGGTTGCATCGCACGTTCAGCGGCTGCCCCATCAAAACAAAAGGGAAGAAAGAAAAACTGCAGGCTGCAGCAACTTACAGCCGCGCAACAGCCACTTTTGTCGCTTTGTTGCCATACAAAGTTGGTGGCCGATCGATCCGATTTTTTTGGTTGCGACTCGGCTGCCGTCCCAACGACGAACGGCCGCGACGGTCAGCTGGCCAAACCGGCCGGCGGCGCCGCCGAGCTCGGCCTCCAGACTGGAAACGAATTGCACGGGCACGGCAAAAGTCCTAGCTGTGGTTAAGTGGTTTGATGGTGCGCGCATACGCTGGCTTTCGTCTCCCCCACTAGTGCTGCCAACGATCGCGTGGCCAGCCACCCACGACAAGCGTACGCCTGATGCCTGGAGCTGACGTGGACGGATAAGCGGCGTGCCAGACCCTAACTGAAAGAGTCAAGCGTGTGAGCAAACGGAACAATGCCGTGACAGTTGGACCCCATCAATAATGGCATCATGATATTATACTTCTTATTTTATTTTAAAAAATAGAAATAAACGGCAGGGTCGTTCAATTCATGCCAGCGATAGTTTTTTTTTTGCCATAGTAGCTTACACTAGCGAGTGGCTTGATGGATTAGATGTCCTAATCCAGCCATGGGCGCACTTGATTACACCGAAACGACGCTCTCACGCTCGGCGATCTGGATTAAATCGCCAGGGGTGCCGGCCACGCAGCACATAGCCGCCGTGCGACGGCTGTTTTAGATGATGCTATTTGCCATAATTTGATCCGGATAGATGGGACTGGAATTGAAGGAGACGAAAGCGATTGCTTGGCCTGAAGCCTGCGCAGAGATGACAGCAGCTGCAGGCTGTGGCCGTGATCGAAAGCTTTGAAACGGCTTGCCACAAGCATAGATGCATCGACAGTGACAATTTCACTCGCAGGCGCTCACTGCCCTGCACACCTCGATCGAACTAGCACAAGCCATTCTCCACGTTACTCACATGCACCAGAAGTCCAAGATATCTTGCCTGGAAAAATGCTGTCTTGTTGCTGCCTCCTTCTCATTTACTATTTGTCAAGTCACGATAGCTTCTTTTTTATTATTTTTTAAAACAACACACTCTTCTTTTTTTCCTTAAATAAATGAATTTTATGACAACTAAATGAACTAATTAGATTGTTATAAATGCCATATCTTATTAAGAACGAAGAGAGTGTTTTCTCAACACACCTGGAATTGGCGATGTGTCACTGTGCGTGTTGCTGAGAAACTTCACGATCGACGAGAGGAAACACCTCGTTTACTCCCTCGATCATGACTGCACGGCCCGTAATTGTTGAAATTTCCGGCCGCTTGCGATACTACTCGGTCACCAAACGACAGCTTCAATTCTTCAAACACTAGCCTAAACATTTCGCTGGAACGTTTTAGCTTGGCTTACGCGTGCACGTTGTACTGACGAGGGTCCCCGCATTGGAGGATCTGGGCACGCGAAGTTCACTCACCCCGTCTGTGTGTGGTCCAAGTCCATGGGTCGGGGCTTTGCGTGCACTGAACACGGTTTGCAAATCGTCCTGCCAACCCGCGCGCCGTGTCAAGCACCGAACTGGTACTATACCTTTGTGTTTCTTCCTCACAGTGACGAGCTCCTACTTGTTAAGTCTTAAACCTCCTCAACGAAACATCCACGAGCTTCGATATCATACATCGTGAACTCTCGATCCAAAACACTCTGTCTCGACGTACAATCTGTCAAGCAACTAGAGCAAACGGCAACCGTAGAGTTGTTTTGGTCTTTTGGATGGAGATGCTAGTACGCCAGGCTCCAACGGGTGGGGTTCTTCATTTTTCCGCTCTGGTTGATTGGTGTGTGTGGGAGAACTAGAACCCCACGTATCAGCTCTTGCCTTCCACGCCTAAACAGCGCCTGCGATAATAGGGCATGTTGTTGTCACTTGCCAGCACCCTACCGATTCGAGATAAATCTAATTTCACCAGTGTCCAGCCCAGCGAAAGCGAAACTGCGTTCCGGCCCTCCTTACCTGATAAAAATTCTGAAGGTCTGATGATCCATCAATGAAGAAGCACCATGAGTAATCTAGCTGATAGACTTCTAGTAAATAGCTACTGGTAATTAACCTCTTCTTACTTTTGGGTCACGGCCTGTCACTGCCAGTGTCCTTCCCTCCTTGATGAATCGCACATAGGACCATGCTTTAGCCATTCACATTCTAACTTTGATCGCCCGGCACAAGACCCACTCGACATTTAGTTTTATCAATGGCTAGGATAACTTTTATTCCTTTATTTGAGAAAAAAAGTAGGTGGTATTCGCACCTTGAGCTAATATCATGTAAGCATGATTTAAAAGACATATTAAGCTCATATTATCTGCCAATGCAGGTAGTTTTGCTGTTGGAAACGACCGGCAGTCCGGCACCAACACCATGGTCGTCAAACCTCCGGTGGTTGGCGGTTGCGTACTAGCGTTTTCGGGTCTTCCATGGCAGGGCCTCCGGGCTCGCTAGGTCGATCTGACAGGTGGCCGCCTCCTTGTGGCCTACCCCACCTGTCACTCTCCAATCAGAGGCCACCCCACACCAATCCGCTCCCCAGGAAGCCGTTTTCTTCCCCCTTCGTCTGTTCCGTTACGCCTCCGCGTCGCCACTCGCCGAACCAGACCCGCCTCCCTTTTAAGCGCAGCTACCCTTTTTCCCGTGCACCTCCTCTCCTCCGCGCTCCCTCCCCGCTCGTTTCCTCTGATTCGCGTGCGTGCGTTTGCGGGGGTGAATGGGTGACCTGGGAGGAGGAGACCGGCGGGAGGCGGCGGCGGCTGCCGAGGAGGACCCATCGCCGGCGCCGGCCGGAAGCGGCCCCGACCACCTGGTGGTCATGGTCCACGGGATCGTCGGGAGGTATGGCTCGTTGCTTGGCTGTAGCTGATTTGCCCTCCATTTCATCTCGTAATTGGGATTGGGCTCGGTTCTCAATTGCTCCGTCAAAAACCTATTGCCGTACGCTTTTCTCGTGGGGAACCTTTTGGCTGTTTCGGGAACTTTGGGGGATTTCGAGCTATGAGCTTCTCTGATTTGCCTGATCATTGGCTGTATTCGAGATTTTACCCCGAAGCAGGTGCTTGCGTCTTTGCGAGAGCAGCTCCGGAGATGAGCGTGCTGCGCGTCTCCAAATGTTTTTTTTTCCTGAGTGAAGTGTAATTAATTTCATGACCTAAAATGTCCTCGTAACAAACTGAATTGAAGTGCCTCCTGGGAAGACACTACGTGATCTGTATAAATTTGGTAGGTTGGTCGTTCTAATTAGCGGGGGCACTGATGAATTCAGAGTACATAAATAACTGAATGCCAAAGTGAAACGCTGTTTGGTAAAGTTTCGTGCATTCACATCAGTACATCACCTACAAGCATTTCGGCCATATAATACATCTCTTTGTTTTAAGTTGCCATTTGATTGTTTCTGGAGCTGTATTGATCCTTTTACTCCCTATTTGGTGTACAGCACAGCAGATTGGAAGTTTGGAGCTGAGCAGTTTGATAAGTTGCTCTCCGACAAAGTCATAGTTCATTGTAAGCTCTCTCAATTCGTCTCTGTGGTCATCACTTCTTATTAGTAGTGTTTCATGAGCTATGAGACCTCCATCGAATTGTACATTTTTTTAGGAAGGCCAGTTTGACATCTTAGCAGATCACATTTACCAATCCTCAGTCCTAGTGTTGAACTATTAATGCATTGGTTGGCTACTGCTGTCCAACCTTTACACCTGAGGTGCTTGGTTGAACTATTAAGAAAGTTGTTCCTTCTTGGCAGATTCTGTGCCATTCATTCTAATGATTGGCTTATCATTCCTAGGCACTTCTTCTAACAAGAAATGCGATAGGAGCTTTATCTATATTCCATGTTTTGTGGGGCTCTTGGAATCTTACTTCCTTGTAGGATATATACCTGGTCATGTGCAACTGATGATGCAAAAAGGCGCATATTGCAGATGACTGTGATGGTGTTTCTATTTAAACACAAATTGAATAAAAATTTGCATTGTTGCACATAACGTATGATTGCAATTGAACCATATTACAAACATTATTTTTTAAAAATATATAAGAGAATTTTACCACTTATAGCCATTTCTTATGGTTACTTGAATGATATTTTTCTTAACTTTGTAGGTAGCAACCGCAACATGCACAGGCTAACTTTAGATGGCATTGATGTAATGGGTGAACGATTGGCACAAGAGGTTAGTTCTTCCATTATGCGTCTTGATTATATTCTGACTATCTCTTCTACTCTACTTTATGTGTTCCTACTGCAAAATGATGACAAAATTTAGTAAGGCAGGTTATTGAAGAAATCAATAGAAGACCATGTATCAAAAAGATATCTTTTGTTGCACACTCAGTTGGAGGATTGGTTGCTAGATACGCTATTGGAAGACTCTATAGACCACATAAACAAACATCCGAAAATGCTCAACAAAATTTGACTGACGACAACAGAGGCACAATATATGGACTTGAGGCAGTGAACTTCATAACTGTTGCGTCACCACATCTTGGTTCCAGAGGAAATAAGCAGGTACTGTAGTAGCTTAAGTTTTGCCTTTCACCATTACGATCAGATATGAAAAGCCATATATCATCCTTTCATGTTGAAGGTCAAGCTTGCAAATTGATCTCTTAAAAGATAAATAACTTGCTTGAGTGATGATAATAGTATACTAGCTTTCTTTGAAGGCTTGGCAGAAGCATTTTGGTACTTGTAACATGAATGTTTCAGGGTCTCGACTGAAATTTTTTTTATCTTTGTTTGAACTATACAGGTTCCTTTCCTTTTTGGGGTTACTGCAATCGAAAATTTTGCTTCCTGCATCATTCATTTGATATTTGGAAGAACTGGCAAACACCTCTTTCTTACTGATAATGATGACGGAAAGCCTCCATTGCTAGAACGCATGGTCGACAATTGGGGTGACCTGCAGTTCATGTATGCTTATCTTCCGCAGCTGCTTTTGTGTGCTTGGATTATGAATATTTGTAGCTTACCAATTTGTTGGTGTAGGTCTGCTTTGCAAGCATTTAGACGACGAGTTGCGTACTCCAATGTTCGTCATGATCGTATCCTTCACATTTAAAATTAGTACGTAGTACTGTAGGTACAGCATTGATTCTAAATTTTTTTTTCCATAACTGAATGTTGATTAAGATATTGTTGGGTGGAGGACATCATCCATAAGACAAGATTCGGAATTACCCAAGGTAAACCTTATGGTTTTTTTTTTGGTTTGGCCAATCTTAGCATAATCCTTTCTTTCAATCTACCATTTATAATATGCATTTAATTATATTCTTGTAGTGGGTTGATTCAACAAACAAGATTTACCCTCATATTGTATATGAGGAACTATGCAAAGCAGAAGCTTCTAATAAATGCATAGACACGGACCACTGCACACTAGAAGGTTTGTATTAGTGCTTGGATTATATAATTGGACATGCGCTTGTTTCACATTTTTGTGATTGATCTCTTTTTATGCTAAATATGGCACTATTGTGTAATATGAAAGTTCAAGGCAAATTTTGTAAGTTGGCAATGCTGCAAAACCCAACATAGTATGGGAGTACTGACAAGCATTAGCATATTTGCTTACTAGTTTCTTCCTCTCCCTCTGAAATAGTGCTGTTTCCCTGGTCTATGTATCCTGACAATATCTAAATGGAAGGCATGCTAAAAATTGTTAGATCTGCTTCCTTCTTACTTTTCAAAACGTGGTTCATGTTTATTTAGAAAGGTTTCCCTGCTTTTAAAGAAAGCATATAAGGTTTTTGATACATCCAGTTTACGCACTATATGTGGTTGATGTTTCCATGCTTATTTAATTCAATGATGATTATCTTGCCTATAGATAATAGAAGATAGTTTCTGGGGACAGAGAGTCCTTTTTCTGCTTGTTGACATTGCCAGATTAGGAATGAATTTTTTAGCTTATGTAATCTTGAAGAGAATGGAGCCTCCCAATTAAGCATGAAAAAATAAAAAAGAATATCTAGCTCAGTTTGCGGGCGGTCAGGATATACACCCTACCACCAGGTTTCCTACAGCTATAATAAGCTATGTATTGAGAAATTTGATATAATACTATCTGTTTTGAGAAAACAAAAAAACATTGTTTCTCAGTTCTTGGATTGGCTAGGACACAGGAGCATGGCCCTTTATCTATTGTGTTATCCGTGGGGTCCCTGACTGTATAGCATCTTGCATGGGTCCCTTACTCCCTTAGGTGCTTGCGGCTCCACAATGTTTTGGTGGTACACAAGTTCCATAGATATGCTTACAAATGAGGTGAGATCGATTTAGACATGTCCAGTCTGTTTACTAGCGTGGGTATGCTGCTCTAAAGAACCTTATGGTTGTACTGTCACCATTTTCTATCATGCATCCATCACGAGTTTCCATGATCCCCACATATGTTGTCTTGTGAAAGCTCTTCAAGTCTCCATATTAGCCTATTAGGACATGCTTCTTTTGTAGAGACGAAAAATATACATTTTGGTATATGCCCAAGGGATCAGAAATTACACCTCTATATTGATCCTACATTATTTAGTTCCGACATCATGCATTACTCCTTACTGCAGAATTGCACATGATGGACTGGCTTCTATTGCAATTTACAGAACGTCTTTTAGGAGGACTTAAGCGTGTGTCATGGGAAAAGGTGGATGTTAGCTTCCACAACAGCAAAGTAAGATCTGCAGCACATAGTGTGATTCAGGTATTTGTCTTTAGCTACCCGTGACGTTCTTCTGTCAGCAATTTAGCAACCACTTGATGTTTGTGAAAGTTATACTGAAGCTGAAGCCTGCCTTGGAATGAAATCTTTACAGGTGAAGGATCCTGTGATGCATTGCGAAGGTGCCGACGTCATACAGCATATGATTGACCATTTTACTCTCTAGTAAAATCCCTGGTCTTTGTTTTGCTAACTGCTGAGTCTGAGCCTGGCGAGCATGTTTATGGAATCCCAGGCGTCAAAGATTCATGGCACTGATGGATCAAGTATATAGAGGGGGAAAACACTCGGTGTATGCCCGTTGGTTCATTTAGGTATTTGTGACCATATATGTTGTATGTTGTATGTACTTTTAAGACTATCCTTGTCATTATAAATGTCCATCATTTATTTAGTGGTGTTCTTGATACGGCGTGCGTGTATTTTAGAAGACATACTGCAGATAGGATGTGTATATGTGGGGAACAAAGGCCGTTGCATGGATGCAACGGAAATGCTGATTTTACTTCGACAAATATGATTGCACACGCAACAAGACAATTTAAGAATCCAGATTCATTCCTCGCAAAAAAAAAACCCAGATTCATCGGTGACATCACTAGTAATGTAGAAGTTTAGCATGAGCTCTTTTCTATATCCATATAATGGTGAATTCAACGTTGCTAATAAGTAATAAACAAACCGGGCTCGACAACACCGTATTGCAGTACAAAATAGATTAGTCCCATTCATTGCCATGGATCACTCGGCCGTTAGTCCATCCCAGCTAAACAATCTTGGGTAACGTTGGAGAAGACAGCTCGTCTAAGTTGCACAAGCTTGCCAATTTAGAACTGGGAAAAAATGGCTCTGGGCATTTCATTTGTCAGCTTCCTTTTTTTTTCTGTGAGAACTCGCAAGCAAACTTTTGTGACAGAATGTGACGACGGGATCAGGCAACAAAGACATGGTTCTCTACCTGTCATTACAGGCGCTTACGTAGCCCAGTAAAATCGAGGTTAATACTCAATAGCCATGTACATAAACCCCGTTCTGTGATAACTTTTATTACAGTGATTGTCTCGGCTCAGAAAGCATTAAGCTAAGGCAATATTTTACACCTTCGGTCCTAATAGATACTGGAACCCATTTTGCGATTTCCAGCTTTGCTAAATGACACAGTAATATCATGCTGCTGCTACCAATCTACCATGGATGACAGTCACCTGCCGGTACAAAGACAGCAAGGCAGTGCTAACTGCTAAGCAGCGAGTATAGTTAAACTCTATCTGTGTATAGCTACACCAACCAATGGCGAGCTTGACTGTACTGGCCCGTCAAGCCATTGTCTAGAGAATCCCTTTAGCACCAACAGCTACACGAGTTGTAGTTACAGTATGGGAGGTGTCTATGAGCATGGAGCAATTCAGAGATGATCTTTCGCTAGCTTTGGTGGCACATCTACAGAATGCATGTCATTGGATGGAGTTGGCAGCAGGTGCTTGGCCTCGTCCTCATCATTGTCACTGTCCTCAATGATAGGAGAGTGTATTGAATGCAAATCATCGTCTGATGAGAAACCAAGGTTAGTAAGCCTATTAAAACCTTACAAAAAGTGGAAGATGTATTTGGAATCCCCGCTATGTTTTTGTGTCAGAAAATTCCCTGATTTCTTTGAAGTTTGCTTAAAAAGTAATCATTCTACAGGGGCTACCAGGTAAATAGTATTAATCCCTTATAGTTGTAGATGAAAGGGTGACATATGTAACATGTTGAATATTTTGATTTGCACGTAATAAAGTACGAACAAACATGAATGGGTGCAAACACGTATAATAACTAAATTAATGAAAATTAAGAAAGCCAGGCTTACAGGAAAAAGGTAAAATGGTCACAATACTGCACAAGACTATAGAGAAATTAATCCTAGTCAGTGCCGCATTTTCATATGAAAGTAGCATAACATAGCATTGAAATTATAAACCGAGTTGAATCATGCATGCCCACACAAGCTAATCCTCTTAGGTTGATAGAATTTGGCAAGAAAGGCGACCTTGGAAGTCACTGAAAAAAGAAAACCAATGCAATAGAAAATTTAGGTAGATACTAACCAGAACTTTGACGACGAGTTGGGACACGACCCACAGGAGAAACTTGAACGCTTTCCGGTAGAAGACAATCAAAAACTGAACCTAAATTTTCAACACACAATACAGTCAGCTGCCTATAGTTTCAAGTAATAAAGTAAACAAACACATTATATAACAATACCAACCTACTCTCGCAAGCCTATTCACCCAGGAAGGGATGGGTTTCCCAGTTAAGTTCTGACAAACATCGTCCGTGAAATGATTGCAGTTCTTATTAACCAAATGATATGTGTTCCCATGATACTTCCCTGCAAGTTTTTCAATAAACGTGCGGAATTCTTCCTGAGACATGTCTGTTGTGCCTAGCCATACCGTTCTTCTATAGACAAAGCCAGGGCAAGTCTTTGATTCCACCTCAAACACACCACTGGACGGGAAGTCATGGGCTCCAAATCCATACTCCATGCCATGAACTGCTCATTTTGCAAATGAAAAAAGAATAAGAAAAAAGAGAGCACTAAAGGCTTAGTTCAATCTTCTGTAAGTTAGCTAGATACTGAAATAGACATCATGACATCCAGATTTCGAAAATGCAAACATAAACAAAAAACAACACAGCAGTTTTGATTCAGGCATTCAGCACAGTTGCAGCAATCCATGTAATCAAAGGTTACGTAGATGCGCTAATTGTTTGGTGAATCCACACTTTACTACCTGTGAAGGATGACACTAGCAAAGCATAACAGGATTTTTCCCACTAAGATAGATGTTATGCATAATTCTCCTCGAAATTGTTGCTGAGTTGCTAAGACAAAACAGTGCTCTTTAATCTGTATCCCCTATTCCCATTGTCCCTCTCAACATTGATCAGCAGTCGCAAACTCACAATACATTTTGTTCCGCAGATCATTGTTACGTACACCTAATTTGACCAAAAAGCATCATCAACGGAAAAATATTCTAAAATCAGCATCATGTTAATTAGTTATTTGATAACAGGACGTCTTAATCCAACATTCTACCACAAAATCGGTACCGAAAATGAAAGGGGATGCGATAGATCGCCATGGAAACCTTCGATTCCAGAGTGGAAGACGCCGAAGCCGAGCCAGTAGAGGTAATCGTTCGCGGACGTGAGGTCGTACACGTTGAGCAGCACCGGCGTCGCGGCAGCGCTGGTCCGGCCGCCCATCCCCTCCCCTCCTGCCCGACGAGGCCCACGAGCCCTCCCTAGAGATCTCACGGCCCGCCCACCATGAATGGGGCGGGGGAGCGGCTAGGGCTCGGCCGCAGCGCGGATCCGTGCGGGAGGACGCGGCGCGGAGACGGAGAATCCCTCTATGCCTTTTCCGATCCGATCTGCTTAATTAAGGAATGAGTATTTGGGTTTTCACATGTGACGCTATCTTCACGCTGTTCTGTTTTTTTCCCTCTTTTAAGAAGAAGCTGTTCACGCTGTTGCTTAACAATTGGTGAGAGCTATCACTTTCCCGTCGCCAGAAGGAGGTCCGGACTCAGAGTTTGGCCGCGGCGCAGAACAAGAACAACTCGAAGCCAGTGGCCGGTTGGACGAGAGGCAGGTGCACGCGAGCGTGTCTCGGCGCCGACCCAATCGTCCGCAGGACATGGCCGTGCTCCGCCTCCGATCCGGCAGCGCGACGGGCTCCAGTTTCGCGCGAGATCAACATCATTAGCAAACCCGACGGCGGCGAGTTAGAACAGGTGAGCAGCGATGAATCTTTTTTTTTTTTTTGAGAACAGAAGCGATGAATCTTCTGCACAGATGCGTACCCTACAGATCGCGACGCTGGCGATCGATCGGCATAGTTCACGGCGCCTCGTGCCAAAGCATCCCACGGGTAAATTTTGGGGGAATTGGGATTACACCCTACATGGATCTATGAGAAACAGAAGTAGAAGCAGCCAGACAGCCAGTGATCCGTCAGGCGGCGGCGTCGCAGCTCAGGTCTCCGCGCTCGGGCTCGGCGACGTTGTAGTACAAGGTGGACGCCCCGCCGTCGAACTTGGAGACCACGTGGTGCGCCGTCAGCCCGCAGTAGCGCCTCCGGAGGCGCTGCACGCAGATGTCGGAGATCTTCCTGAACATGTGATCCTCCTGGATGAACGGCTGCTCGATGAACTCCGGGAGCGGCATCCACTGCAAACCATATGTATGTTCTCTTCAGAAAAATCACAAAAGATATGCCCGCTTGCTTGGCGAGGCAACGCTGAGCAAGCGTTTTGTATGTATCTATACCTTCGCTGCTTGAATTTCCGTTTCGTCGATCTTGATTTCGTTGGTTAGTGGTCTCAGCAGGCAGATGAAGAACAGGTCCGACTTTTGGAACGCCACGTTATGCGCATGCCTGCCACAATTTCAGACCAGCAATAATCAAATAAGGTGTTCTGAAACTCTGGATGGCTGCATCTGCAGAAATGTTCTACTGAGCAGTGCAAGTGCATAACAAATCCTATAATTTAAGACGTCTAAGCTGACTAATACAGTGAGCATGAGCAGAACCCTTACCTGAAAGCAATCAGTTCCATAAATTCAGTGTCAATCTGCATAATGCATCGAAGGAACTATATTCATGATTAATTCCATAAAAAGTGTAAACCAAGTGAAGAACAAATATCAGAACAATCTTTTACTCCAACAGTAACAGAACAATCCATTTCTTACTCCAGTCTCCTCCTTGACCTCTCTGACAGCTCCTGTAAAAATCTCCTCCGACTGCCACAAAGCAACCAAACGTTCTTCAGTAACGGGACATCGCAAGTAGAGCTCATATCATGCCAGGTACCCGTCTGATTGTCTGAATCTTTACCGCGTGGATGAATCCCGTTGGCAGTTTCCAAGCACCAAGCGACGTTGAAGCAGAATACTTCTCTTGCACCACAAGAACCTTGACGAGTGCTCAAGAAAAAAAAAATCCATCAGAATCACATACAAAGTACAAACACATCACAATCCTTTCCACTGCCACTCACTCATCGATGGAAAATGCACTAGCACATGAGAGGCTCACCTCCATTTTGTCGTTGATCACGAAGCCCCCAACTCCAACCTGGTGAGAGGCATTCGCCGGGAGCAAGCAGGGCTCGTCAGGGATCCAGTACGTTAGCATCAGATACTTCTCCTCTGCGTGGTGGTACCTGAAGCCTGCCTGCACCCAGCTGAAGTAACATCACATGACTGGTACTAGTAACTGACAGGCACTTTTTTGTGATCAAAATGCATCATGATTCAGACCAACAAACGTAATGCAGACCAGCTAATTGCTTTTACAGTTTGATTTAGTTCATCGTACTTTTACTGCTAGTGGAATGAACTCGGAGCGGTCCAGCGGTAATTTCAGCCACACCCCCTTCTTGCCCTGTAACGAGAAGTTACTGTCATCAGCAGCTGACACAGGTCAATTTTTGCGTGGCAATCTGGCGCTCGAAAAGAAGAACACGTTCGGCCGTGGCGACGCACCGCCGACTTCCAGCAGGAGAGCGACGCCGCCAGGGACCCCGCGAACCCGCCCGTGTCGGACGGCAGGCGGTCGGCGTCGACGACCATTCCGCCGTACTCGTCCTCCATGGCATCCAGGACGCAGCTCTCCTCCCTCGCCGGCGTCCACCCGTGGCCATTTCCGTTCCACCCGTTCACGCGTGACGCCGACTTCACCGCCCTGGGCATGTTACCGGCGGAGGAATAGGACGCCCAGGCCCTCGTCGCCGGCTCATCTGAATTCAACAGTGCGAGTTACCAATAACAACGCGAGCCAGGATGACGAGCAGATCGTGAAGAAGAAGAAAGTGCTATAGCATACCTCTGGAAGCAGAGCAAGGGCAGCTCAAGAACCTCGCACCGCTCCGGCCTGCCACGCGGTGGCAGCGCGCCGCCGTGGTGGCGCGCCGGCTCGCCGCGGCCGGGTCGACAAGCAGGTTGCCCTCCATCGATCCCACTCAAATGCGAGAGCGAGTCCCTGACAGAGTGCCAGACGTGCTATCGGCCTAGTGTCCGCTAACTGCCGCGTGCTCCGATCGATCTGGTGGGCTGGACTAGTTGGTACGAGATTCAGGAGGCGACCCGCGACCACACAAATGCTCCGTCCCACCGCACGTACGAAAGCTTTATCTCGGAGAAACATCATGTGGAGTCCACGTCACTCTCACAGAGTCACAAGAAGGATAGCAGGCTGCTACGTGCCAGCCGCGTGGGAGACGTCGCGTTTCGGAGCAAGCAATGGGGCCGTACACCTTTCCTAGCTGCTAGTAGCGTGATAGCTTTCGTCACTGCACAGGCAATGGCGGCAGCTTGCATTGAGAGCCGCATGTTCCAAGAACTTTTACTCTCTAAGCATGAGCTAATTAACCGATGAGTTAGTGTCGTGGAAGACTATTTCTTGGTAGTGCCGACGAGCAAGAATCAGAGCACAGGCTTATCCGAAGACAAAAGCTAGCTCGCGGATAATGGCGGTGCGCGTTGAGAGGATCATAGGCAGGGAGCGACGCTCGGGTCAGCTACTCAGCTCAGTTCAGTACATCCACTTGTATCCAATCCAGCAGGCTGAGGCTTTCTTCTCGTGAACTCCAGCTTAAGAAATGACGATTGTGTCGTCATGCGTGATGAAATGGAACCACAGGAACTCAAATTTATTCCCGCATATAATATTTGATTTGATTTGATCAGTTTTATTTTTATCTGCTTGTGCGTTTCGTTCGATGGAGAGAGCGAGAAAGTTGCAAAAAAAAAAAGGAAAGCAGCCAAGAACAAATTAGCCTGGGGGAGGCTGGGAAGAGGAACCCAAGTGCGGCCCAACAGCCCAATCAACAAGGAAGTTCTCTTCTGGTGGACCGACGCCTCAGTTTCGTGGCGTTTACGAAACTCTAATGGGCCTACGTGGCCCAGTTTCGTGGCGCCTACGAAATCACTCGACTCGATCTGGTGTTATAATGGGCCATCAGTCGCGTAAGCCGGTGGATAGCGCATTCGACCCGTTTCAGCTCTTGCCCTAAACCCACCCCGATTCCAATCCCCAACCAAACGACAACAACCAAGCGTCCAAGCCGAAACCATCATGGCGGCGGCTCCAACGGCGGTGGCGACGGCGGCGGGGGCGTCAACGGCGGTGCTAGCCCCCAGGCCAGCGCCTACCAGCGCGCTCCTCCGGCGCACCCAGGTCACCCCTCGCCGCCACCCCGCCCTGAAATGCCGCCGCGCTGGGCCCCTCACCCCCAAGGCGGCTGCGGCCGCGGCCGCGTCGGGCGGCAGCTCCCCGTCGTCGGCCGTCTTCCACGGCGAGGCATTCGTGGTGGGCGACAACATCGACACCGACCAGATCATCCCCGCGGAGCACCTCACGCTGGTGCCGTCCAAGCCCGACGAGTACCGCAAGCTCGGCTCCTTCGCCTTCGCGGGGCTCCCCTCCGCGGCCTACCCGACGCCCTTCGTCGCCCCGGGTGAGGAGTCCTCCCGCTACGCCGTCATCATCGGCGGGGCCAACTTCGGGTGCGGCTCCTCCCGCGAGCACGCGCCCGTCGCGCTCGGGGCCGCCGGCGCGCGCGCCGTCGTGGCGGAGAGCTACGCGCGCATCTTCTTCCGCAACTCCGTGGCCACGGGAGAGGTCTACCCTCTGGAGCTCACCGACGCCGGAGCCTGGAAGGAGTGTAAGACTGGGGATGTGGTCACCGTGGACCTTGGCAATTCCGTCTTTATTAACCACACATCCAGCAAGGAGTACAAGCTGAAACCTATTGGCGATGCCGGACCGGTCATTGAGGCTGGAGGGATCTTTGCGTATGCCCGGAAGACTGGAATGATTGCGTCGAAAGCCGCAGCATGAGGGACAGGTGAGATAATTGGGACTCATGTTTAGTTCCACTGCATAGCTTTTTCAATATGTGTTGTTCTATGCTTGATTGATCCTTGTGCGAATGTATGCCTGTATGGCTATTATTGTTAGAGATAAAAGGAGTAAACGCTTGGATGTCCTTTCCTGTTTACGCTGACACCTTTTCTTTTCCACTCTGATTATAACCTTATAGCTTAGGTGTTATCCTGAAATGTGTTGCATTTGAGTGCGTTCTGCAAACTGATAGAGCTTGTATTAGGCAGCTGGGTTTGATAGTTTTGCTTGTGTTTCCAACTCTAGGATATTGCAGTCATACTCTAGGGTCCATGGTTAAAAAATGATTGCTCATAGTAATCTATTTTGTAGTACAGTTTCTCTTCTGTTTCCAACTCTAGTATATTTCAATCATACTCTCGGGACTAGGGGCCCTTGGTTAACTCCGACAGATGTTGCTCATAACTTCATAAGTAATCTATTTTGTAGTACAGTAGTTATATGGCCTATCACAATCAGGTATCCTTACTTCTCTAGTGGCTGCAATATGCCTTAGACATACCTTTGGACATCAAATATGCATAAGAAAAATTTAATATAAGGCTAGATCAGGCTTCAGCACCAAATGGGTTCAGTAACTATAGTAAATTGTAATCTAGTGTAGGAAATCGCGAAACCTGTACTTTAGGTACACGTTGCTCTTTGAATAGCTTATTGGTTAATCAACTTTTACTTTCAGACTGTTGAAAGTTCGAACATCAAAGCAGCTGATTCGTGACTAGGTGGTTATTTTAGATTTGTGATTACTCATAATAAGGTGGTTATTGGATGAGCCAGCTTACTGCTCCTAAACATTATTTCTTGTTAGCAAATAGCAGTGTTGAAAACTCTAACCTGATACTAATATGACCTGATGATTAAGTTTCTTGGATGCCTTTGGCTTTGCAGAACTTTTCATATTTTCAGTACACAGCCTGGAATGTTGGAACTTGATTATTTTCCCTCTTTATCTTTGTTTTTCCCAGAATGCATCTAAGATAATCCTATACACGAATTATGTGAAGTATCTCCCGTAAGTTTATCAAATGATCAATACCCCTGAGATTTGCCTGCATCTCCTATTGAGTCTGAAGTCCCATGACATCTTGTTAAACTTGACAAGCAAAGCATGCATACCAGAAGGCCAGAAGCCTGCCATGGCAGTGTTTCCCTAGTCGTTTTTGGATCTTCTAAGCTCTAAATTTTGCTTCATGTGCTGCTAGATGACAAACTCATCCTAAAGCATCATAGGTTTGCTCCTCATCTTCTGGTCCTAGATCATCACTGTCCTAAATAATCACTACCTTATGACTAGGAACAGTCGCTGCTTGCCTTTCTCTTAGTCCACATCATGGTTCCTCCCTCGCCAGGAGGCATTACGGCTTGGCTCCAAGTGCACCAAGTCTCCATTTACTGTGACCAAGCAATGCACTAAGCGACAGTTTAGCGCCATGCCCACCAAATCATAAGGATGGTTCATGTTTCGATTTCACCTCAATTTTCATCTGGCATTCATATTGGTGGTAGCTGGTGACAGGCCACCTGTTCCACAAATACATTTTGTCCGTGCTTACTGTGATTTTTTCTCCAATTTCTTGTTCCTATCTGCACTCAAAATGGATGATCCGCTGATATTTTTTTACCTGCTGTGAAAAGATTGAAACAGCCTTGATCCATTGTTCTGATAAAATCAACTAGAATTGGCCTGAGCATAACTTTAAAAATCATAAAATTGTAGATCAAATTCCAAAAATCTGACACAACCACCTAGCTGCCGATTTTGTTGTACCTTCTTTAGCTAGTAGTCATTTTCGCCCCTTTTCCCCATTTCCCTTTACCTTAAGAAGGATTGAATTGGCAATTGGAAGAAATGAGCTAACTTAGCCGAATTCATAAATGGTATTCATTTTCGTTTTGACGGAGTTGGAACCTATGTAACATCACCGTCAACCCTATTTCTTTTTCATCAACATCTCTCATAATATTCACGTTTGATTTTTTTTCAGGTGAATTTCATCTGCTGTCAAATTAGTCGAGGCCTTTGCATACAGTATGTAAAACTGGAATAAGGACCAACCTCTACTTGCTTTTGTCCAGCTTGTGTACTGTTACTTTAGCATTGATTTGTACTGGGGACGGTGTTTTAAAATAAGTCACAGCGACACATCGTATTGGGCTATCAGGCTATGCTGAATCAATCCGTTCGGTCTCTTATGTACTATTCTCTGTACAATTGTACCTGCTACTGTGCTAATCTGATTGCATAACAGCTTTGTTGTCAGTTTATATTTTGGCTTTCTAATTGTCAGCTTATATTTTGGCTTTCTAATAAGCAAGAAATGTATTCGACATCCACTTGGTTACTTTTTTATCGATGGCGAAAGAGATTAATTTCCGAATGAAAACACGCATATATGGAAGAATAGAGCAGATTTACGAAAACGATGATGTATCAATTCATAACCCTTTTTTTCTGTCGAGGAAGCGAGACCCAGTGTTCTGGCTGTCTTGCCTCAAGCCCAACATTTTAGCGAAGCCCGTAGCCCATGGATAATTGGAAGTGGAGAAGGCCGGCTTCGTGCACTAAATTTGGGCCAACAGGGAGGCCCTGCAATTTAGTGCTTTGAGCCTTTTACAGACTCTGCTGCATCCCCTGTTAACATCCGGCTCCCTTGCATCATGCTAGTATACTACTACTTTTGTAAAACGGTTGGTTGGTTTCATCTGATCATATCGGCTCAGGCATAAGCTGAACATGAACT
Source organism: Panicum hallii (assembly GCF_002211085.1). Lineage (NCBI taxonomy): Eukaryota > Viridiplantae > Streptophyta > Magnoliopsida > Poales > Poaceae > Panicum > Panicum hallii. The sequence goes on along the minus strand of NC_038042.1, from coordinate 51,303,664 downwards.
TCCACTGGAATCCAATTCCAGTAGTAAAGTCTGCTGGCTCAGTGTTAACATGTACCCTCGGTACGATCACAAACCTTGTGGCCTAGATATCCAAGACCCATCTTTTGACAACACAGCTTTCATGCGACTATCACAGCTACACACGTCTCACTGAGCATTTGGGCTGCACGTCATCCCGCTGAAAAAGTGTCACGCACCAGCCAGCAACGCCCACGCCCTAGCAGCCAGAAGCCGCCCAGTGTGGATGTAGTACCTGCGGATCGGATTTCCCCGGGCAGCGGGCACGTACCGCCTCGTAGCGGCGGCGCCCGACGTTCCAGCGCGCTGACACGGACCCGGCCGTGAACCGGCGGAAGCGCAAGGACAGACACCCGCGCGATCGACTAACAGACAGCCCCTGCGTCACGTGGCGTGCGTCCTGCGTGGCCGCTAGCCACCCTGTGGCGTCCGTCCCCCACCCCGTGCACTTTACCCGCGGGCCCCGGTCGACGCGTGTACCCCCCCCCTCGTGTGGCTCCGGCGCCGCCCCGCCCCGCGCCGCATTGCCCCATGACGAAAACGAGTCGCGCGGCGCGTGGTGGAACAGCAGGCAGCAGCTGACCCCGCGCGGCTCCAGCTCTGTCTCTGGCTGTGCGTGCCCCGGCGGCAACGGAGCGGCGGTTACTACAGCGACCCCGGCGAGACAGACGGCTCGTTTTAATGGTCTCGCACGGGCAGCAAGGCCACCGTGCCCGTGTGAACCACCGGCTTCGCCGCCGGCCGGCCAGGTTGCCGGGATCGCAGGACCACAAGAGCCGAGCGAAACGCGGGAGCGGAGCCGGCCTGGCCTAGCGATCGAGAGGGGGCGGTGTGTAGGGGGTTGACCTCCAAGGATATACTCCATTACTCCTACTGCATACAGCATACTACATGCTCGCCATTAATGGGCTCGCAAGCTCGCTGCAGCACTGTGCGCTGCTCCCGCGCTCGTCGGCGGACAACGACTGATCGACGCTTGGTGACTTGCGGACAGATCGATGGTCCTCCTGCTCCGCGATCCGCATCAACGGATCGAGCTCAGCTCACTCACTGCCGCGTCTCGTGCTCCTCCATCCGTGATCCGTCGGCCGTCGCTGTTCGTTCTACCTGCTGAAGACTTTGGAGCTTCGGAGCGGCTGACTTTCGCGAGGGATTGATGGCGGAGGGCACGCGTCAACGTTGTTGTTGGGGATCGGTGCTGATCCTGTCACGGAACCTCATGCAGCCCTCTGCAGGCTGGCTGAACGTATGGCTCGTGGAGCACCTGGCGTTCGCTTTTTAGAATTTCTGCAGAACTACTGGTGGCCTGGCAGTTTCTGAACCCCACGCAATAAATTCTGCAGGATTTGCTAAAAAGGATACTTGAACAGGAATTTCCTTGAGTCGCATCCAGAGGAGCAAGTAAGACAGGCGGTATATCATTTTTTTTTCTTTAGGATTTCGAAACACAATGGAACACGTATGTATAACTGGTGGCCTGAGAGAGACAGAGTTTCTGAACCCCACATCATAAATTCGGCAGGATTTGCTAAAATTCTCTGAGTTGCAAATTCCAAAGCTGCAAATCAAATAGTAAGCATATGATCTATGAATTTTTTTTATAAAGGATCCATGAACCATGATACGGAGTACCTAACAAAAAGCTGTGTATACCCGTATGGAAATCAAACATGAACGGCTGATTCAGATCGATTTTTAATCAAATATGAACGATACTATACCAAGTCGAAACATTTTTCCCAGCTTGAGTTTCTCTGCATTCTGTCTCGCGGTTATTGACGTAACAAATAGCATGGGCAGGATGTTACAGATGCGTAACCTGCAGCTCGACCAAGCTGCCAACCACGCAAGCACGGTCTCGTCCACGTCGAAAGAGACACATGTCTCATGTCTGCAGAAGTGCTCAAGTCAGAGCCTCACTAGTCAGCCGGGCACTGTGTACGGACCGCGGACAGAGGTCGTCGGCCGTTTACACCCCGACCCGACACTTCGACAGGCGACCGCGTCCACGACGATCATCTCCGGCACCAGAAAGTCAGCCCTTGAATCATTCGTGAAAACACAGTTAATCGCCCAAGACAAACAACTCCAAAAGGGGTTAGCACGAAGCATCATCAAAGTAGAACCCTAACATTATTTTCGGGCTCATTAACTCTGCTGTCCCAATCGATCGATCGTCGTCGCCCTGTGCCGCGGCTCCGGCCTTCGCCTGCCAGCCAACCGTGTGCAGGAGTGCCCAACAAGATCTCTGACTTTCTTGCGGCTTGCACACAGAAAGAGGAGCCTGCTAGGATAAGGAAATTGGAATGCAGGCCGCATTGATTGTGTTGCGAGCTAGTAGCGGTTAGCAGCTACCTCCCCGACCTCCTTGTCGGTTTTGACCCGGACGAACAGGCCGCCGGTTTTTTGCAGCTGCAGATCGCATAAGATGTCCAACTGAAATGGAGAAAGATGGCTGCCAAATTGAGGCTGGGGTGGATCGTACTTCGTTAATTGATCCGTTCCTGGGCCCTCCACCTGTATGGCGCGGCGCAGCGGAGGTTGACTTTTGCTTCGATCAAATCATACTAACTGCTGGACAGCGAGCTGAAGTCCTGCTGGACATGATTGAGCTGACCTGTCCGAATCGGGGTCACAAAAGGGATCGGAGCCCGGTGAATTCTGAACCTGCTACGAGTTGTCTGACGCGGAAACATGTACAGTACAGCACAAGTACAATCTTCAGTGGATTCAAGTTGCAGGCTTGCAGCGCGATGAACCAACTGCGGCATTCAGTTTTACTTTGAACCCACCAATCCATGAGTGGTTCTGACCCAATGACCGTGTACTCGTTCCATCTTTTCTGCTCTCAAAGATCAATATACTAATTGCTAACTACTAGTATGATTTTGAAGATTAAAATAGCCTGTCAAAAAGGCCGTATGAAACCGCCCTGCTACCCTAGGCCCTTCGCCCTTGCCAACCAACGCTGCTCTCCGGCGATGTGGTGTGGCCCTTTAACTAACTGCGACAGCGCCAGCCTCGGTGCTGCTACCCTGGAGGAGCTCTGGGACCGGACCGGACGCCGGTGCCGTCGGCCCGCTGCCGCCGCGCGTCGTAGCTGCTAGCCCTGTAGGCCACGGCCAACGATAACGAAGGGCGGCTTGACCCGCGACCGGCCGGCCGGCTGACCTCGGGATGCCAAATTTCCTCCCCCATTGACGCCGCTTGCGCTTTCTCGTAAACCCGAGTAAGTTTTTGCGGCTTTTTACGTCGATTTTGCCACGAAAGGGCGAAAGGCCCTGGCGCTTTCTCTTCTCCTGCATCCTACTCACCTGCTGGTGGGAGGAGTAGGGCGTATCTTTGCTCTTTGGACGTGAATCTTACGCCCGCTTGTTTTGCAGATGCTCTAAAAGACGTAGCATCTATACAGCTTTCTTTCGTGGAATTGAATGGAATTTCCCTCGTCCATGACAGGGATGTAGCAATTGTAGGGTAACTTTGGGGAGCCTGTTTGGCTGCGCTCCATGATATTTAGAGCCAATTTGCCATTTTATATGTGTAGCAGTAGCACTGACATGTACTAGTGGAGTTTAGGGAAGATATCTGACACGTCCACTGTTCAAAGTGAACTTGCCATTCACGGCAAAGCTTATGTTTTCATTTTTGTAACAGATTCTGAGTTTGACATTGAAAAATTCTACATGGTGTTCTTGCGCACTCCATAAACCGCTGGCATGAACTAACTGAAAGATCTTCCGTTTTGATTTTGACAAGATAATGAGTAGATTGACCACTGCTAGCTAGCTCTCCATCAGGTTAGTTAGACTTCTCGCCATCTCAACGGTCTGACTCTGACACTGCTCGCGTCATTTCTTGGACTGCATCCATCGGCCTCCTCGACGAGCTAGAGTCACAAGCGGGAAGCCATGCATTCCTCTCCGTTGAACGCAGATTGTTCAAATCAACCGTCCGATCGAGGTACACGCCCTAGCTGCCTCGCCTTGATCATTTCTTCGGAATAGATTTGAGCTTGCTAAACACATGCATGCGGCGAATCACGCGCGGAGGCGAGGCAAGATTCTTGGCATGTTCGTCATTGATTCAAATACATGTAGGGAGCTACTGATAATCTATCATCGTCTACTAGTGCCTGACCTTTTTTTTTTTGCATGCAGTTCGTTAAAGAAAATGCTATTAGTCGCATGCAGCTTCATGCCATCTTCCTTAAACAGTAGCAGCACTGCTGGTCAGTCTGATCCATAACGTAACTCCCAATGTGGATGGCGCCCAGCACGCGCAAGGAACTGACGGCGAGTAGCCATGTGGCGGTAAACTCTCGTACTGCACAATTCTTGTGCCTGCCACCTTTGGATTCTGTTTTGATCACACCACGTACGCAATGCTTGCAACGGTTGACGATTGACGTCCATGCATGATGCACGCACATCGGAGTATCAAAAGTCTACGCAGCCTAGTAGTCTAGTACGGTTGATTTGAGAAAAGAAATTGCCCTGGTACATAATTAAGCCGAATTAATTAGCTGGGTACCATCATTTTTTTTCCTTATGTTGTACTAGTATAGTACTGCTAGCTAATGCAAGAGTCTTTGTCCTTTGTGGAACATTTAGAAGGCTTAAAATGGTCGCTCTGATCATCATTTCGGATGATGCTCACATGTTTTGCATTTTTCACGCAAGACTTCTCATCCTTTTGCAACAGCAAAATCCCTACGGTACTTTTGTTGGATTTTTATCAAAGTTTCTGCACATCTATGAACTTTCAATGGTATTAAAAAGTTTCCAGACTTGACCAGACTCCTGGCGCCTAGTAGCACGCCATACGAAATTTGAATCCCCTAAACCCCAATTCTTGAATACTTTCACGCTTATTTTCATTGAAAATATCAGTAGGCACAAATTCATAGGTACGTGTGCCTCCTACATCCACCCACGTCCTGATCGAATCTATGGCACCAGAAAAGAGGCAAAAGCAACATAGATTTAGGCCCTGTTTAGTTCCTGACGTGTAAACGTAAAAAAAATTTGCGCAAAGAAATCTTACCAATTTGAAGTATTAAATGAAGTCTATTTATAAAACTTTTTGCATGGATGGGTTGTAAATCGCGAGACGAATCTAATGATGCTAATTAATCCATGATTAAGCAATAATTAGCGGATGGTTACTGTAGCATCACTGTTGCAAATCATGGATTAAGTAGGTTCATTAGATTCGTCTCGCGATTTACAGCCCATCCATACAAAAAGTTTTGTAAATAGACTTCATTTAGTACTTCAAATTAGCAAGATTTTTTTAAAAATTTTGCGTTTACAGATTTTTTACGTTTACAGGGTAAACAGGACCTTACATGACGAATTGGCGATATGATTTACTCCTACATGTGTACACTTAAGTGTTAAATAAAAGCAGGCAGTACACTCTTCTTTACTTAATGTACAAATCACATCAAACCCCTCGTTCTATCACTCCTGATATTATTTCCACATCTATTTTCTATTGATCTATGTCGATCTTGCAGTTCACCGACCCACATTTCACTAATATTCTATCACCTCTCCCCTTCATTCTGTACACACACACACACGCACACACACACACGCAGCTCCAAGCTACGCCAAATCCTCGAGATGAGTCCAAAGCCAAGGCCGTCCATAACTAAAAACCGCTAATAATTATTAACGCCTTTACAGCTAATCATACGCTTAAGCGGCCGACACTTAATTAACGGTGACCTCCGGGAAGCCCAGCTGCGGGTGCGGCGAGAGCGGCGACAGGCTGCCGAAAAAGCCCTCCAGCTGCTCCCACGTCCAGCTCGACGGCGTCATCGAGAACGGGAACATCTCGGTCGCTCCGGCCTCCGACGACGGCGAGGACGTCGCCGTCACCGTCGAGGCCGTGGTTGTCGCGGGGGATAAAGAGGATGTGAGGGACGACGCCGGGGACCCGAACGCCTCGGCCTTGACGGACTTGGCTGCTGGCTCGGCCTCGGCGGCGTCGTGCGCCAGCTTCCGCTTGTTCTGCTGGGACGACTGCGGCGGCGGGGGCGGGGGCGCGAGGAAGTCGGCCCCGCGGGAGCCGACCTCGTTGGGGAAGTTGAGGATGGCCTTGGCGCCGCGCATGCGGAACGCGGCGCGGTCGTACGCGCGCGCGGCCTCGATGGCGGTGTCGTAGGTGCCGAGCCACACGCGGGAGCCGCGCTTCTTGGGGTCGCGGATCTCCGCCGCGAACTTGCCCCACGGCCGCTGCCGCACGCCGCGGTACTTGCGGAAGTCGTTCGCGTCCATGGCCGCCGCCGCGGGTCCCCAGGCGTGCGAGGTCGGGGGCAGGGAGATCGTGAGCAGCGGCCTCCGGCCGGGGTCGGACACCGGCGAAGGCTCGCCCCCGAACCGAATCATCACCGGCTCCGCCCGGAAGGCCGCCTCGGCGACGGCCGCGGCGGCGTCCGCGTACTCGTTTGTCAAGTCGACGTACGCGGCCTGATGCAGGTGCTGCGGCTGCGGCACGAACGCCGCGGGGTGCTGGAACGCCGCCTGCGCGGCGGGGTGAACCGATGGCGCAGAGTACGCCGCGGCGCCAGGAACATTAACGACGGGGAGGCAGGCCTCGCCGCCGAGAAGCTGCTCGCGGATGAACTGCATGTTGAAGTCGTCGATCTCGCCGCTGAAGTCCATGGGTTCGGGTTTGGCTGGGACGACGTGCTAGCTCGCGGGGCGGCGTGGTGAGCTGAAGGATGAAGCGGAGGCCGCGAGAGACAGAGGACTCGGGAGTTTGGATGCGTGCGCGACTGCAGACTGCGATGAGGGAGGCGAGGTGAGCTGGGGGGGCTGGCTGCTCGCGTACTTATAGGCGAGGAGGAGAAAAAAAATTTCCTCTCTGATTTCCGAGTTTTGTAGTGGAAGGAGATCGGAATGAGTAGGAATATTACGGACTCCATAATTTATTGACGAGATGCATGGACCGCTTTTGAGTCGGGGGGTGCATGCTTAATCTCGTGGACTAACGAACCGGCTAACTAAAAATGGAAGCGGGATTATCTGGCAAGATATCCTTGTTGCACAAACAATGGTCCACATCCCCTGGGGTCAAAAACTAAGTGATAAATGTAGGTTGTCATAATTCCACCATTCCGAATTTGGTTACGGGTTATTTTCTATGTGCTAAGTTTGTATTCACTCTGTTCCAAATTGTAGTTCGTTTTGACAAATTAAGATACATAATTTTTGCTATGCGTGCAGATATAATGTATATTGTTAATGGTATGAATAGATTTAACTTGAAGTGCAGTTTCATAAAAACAAATAAGAAAACTAGATAGTCAACCACCTATCATTTACTCATTTATTCGGCTGAAATAGCCGTTCAAGAGGCTAAGGGACCGTCTAAACGAGATAAACTGACACGCCTAGATAGCATGTTTAGGCAAACCTTACAAAAAGGTTCACCCATGTTCTATAAATATTTTTTTGAAGAAATTCTATAAACATTTGAAACGGGTTACATCTGCTATATTCTATAAATATTTACAAAAAACGGGTGCTAGTCAAAAAAAGAAAGTGAGACCTACAAAGTTTTAACCTTTTGATGCAAGAGGGTAACTTATAGCAGCAGGAGCGTCTAATAGCGTTACCCACTGATTTAAGTGATTAGTGATCACCACAGCAGGTAAGTGATCCATGCGGGTGTACAGCTTTTCCATGCCAACAAACTTGAGGTACCAATCCGTGGGCTTCACGCTTTCAAATCCGTCGTTAATGGACACGACGACATCTCGCTGATCTGTACGTGCAAGCTGAGAGCTAGTGGCTCGCCGTGCCGCTACTTGCAAGGCCAATACGCCCGCAGCGACCAGTACGCGTGCAATGCATATGGGTTCCTAGCTTACAGGTGACACACGAGTAGCAGATCGCAGGGAAGGGAAGGCAACAGAAAGGTGGTGACCCTGACCCGTGGCCACTCGGACGCCCATCCAGCGGACCACCCTGTCCGGGCAAACCACAGAGCCTGCCTGCTGCCTTGGCTCGCTCCCTCCTGCTTTCAATGTGTCTCGCAACTTGGGAGGCAGGGATGGCCCTGCGGTCCTGCCCTGCCGGCTGCCGCCGCGTCTCGGGCTCCCGGCAAGTCGGCCCTGATCGAGCTGGGCTTGCTCAGTTGCCCCTCTCCGACCTTCGGGTGAGCGGCTCCACCTCCACCGCGGGACAGCAGCAAGCTGGCCTGCGTCAGTTAAGGCAGATGGCGATCGATCGATCTGACGGGACGGCCGGCCGGACGCACATTAACTCGTGTAACCGCGACGGAAAGATACGATGAAGCAGACGCCGGCCAAGGGCCCGTTTAGATGCATTGCAAATGTTATAATTTTTACACTCCATCACATCAATTTTGGGATACATGCATGGAGCAGTAAATGTATGTAAAAAAAATAACTAATTGTACAGTTTAATTGTACATCACGAGACGAATCTTTTAAGCCTAGTTAGACCATTAATAGATAAAATTTGTCAAATACAAACGAAAACGCTACAGTAGCAAAAAGTTCCAAATATTATATAAACTTACGATCTAAACGAGGTCCAAGTCTTGATCGGACCTGCAGTGCCGCTGCCGCACCAGCTGCCCGAATCACGTGATCGGTGCGCTGCACAAGCGTCGGATAACGCTGAGCGCGTACGTAGCACATGCGGTTCGGCAGGGTGTCTCATTTTTTTCTTCCAGCGGAAACCGATGGTTTCCAGGTCGTACGCGGCGCGTTCACCGGTACACGAGTACAAAATCAAATTTCGACGGCAGGCCATGTTTCGGAACGAAATCATGTGTCGTGAAACTCGAGGGAGTATTAAGGTGCACGGATCTTTCTCTGCTACGTCGCCCCCCTCTAATCCGGTTCCCATCTACAGCGGACGTGACCCGGGACCGGGAGCCTGACTGCTAGTTAACCCATGATTAACTGAGGCGGTGCCTGCCCGAGGCCGACTGGCTTACCGGGCCGGCCGGCCGGCCGGCCGGCTCGTCGGCTCCGCGCGCGCGGATCGTTGTACCGCGCGTACGCGTCACGGGCTCACGGGACGGGACGGGACACGGATGGGGGGGTATCGTCGCTACGGAACAACCAGCCGGTACAGTGACACCCGCGGCAAAAAGGCAGGCTGCCTTGTCTCACTTGCTGCCGCCAACCGCCGTCCGACACGTATCAGGTGGCGCGTTCTTATCGGTTCCCACATGAGCGCGTCCGGAGCGCGCGCTTGCACGGTCGCGTCGCGGCCCACTGTTTGTGTGGTTGTACACATGCATGCACACTTGCTAGTAGTTGCTACCGGTGTTACGTTCCTAGTACCAAAGTGCCAGCATTTTTCCTCTTCCAGGAGCCGTGGTAGCCTCGCAGGATGCACCCTCACTTCTCGTAGGAAAATCATTCGACGGCATGTGCTTGTTCTCTTGGCAGTACAGCCAAATTTTGCATTTCTGTTCGGTTCAGCCGTGAGCGAGCTTCACATGGCCCAGCTTGACCTCCCGGGCCGTGCCACCTTCTGCCGAATAACCCTGGCCCCGCCAGCTACCCAGGGAGGAAAGAAAAACCGACGTGGGTGCAGGCCGCGGCGCGGAAAACCGAGTCGTCGTCGTCCGTCTGACCCGCCCGCCGCGCGGCGCGACACGCCAAATTAGCGCAGGCCGCACCATGCCCAGCCCGAGCGCCCGCCCGGGCGTGCGGCGCTGCGCCCCGGCCGGGAGGACTCGCGCTTTGGACCGCGTCCTCCGGCCGAGGTCAGCCAGCCAGCTCCCGTCGCGAGCCGGCCGGCCGCACGGGCAAGGCCGGGTCGCCCTGACGTCACCGTGCACGCGTGTACCCCCGATCTCCGGGCCACGCGCCCGCCACCTTATCCTTCCTCTGCGTCCCTGAACGAACCTCGAGCGCGGACGGATTAGGCTCGGCTTGCTACCACATTTAGACATGAAAAAAAAAAATCTGAACACATCACCGATGACCATGCATCGACAACGCGCTTGCTTAAGCTTAACGATGGCGCTCTAGCGTTCACACTCTGTCCAGTTTTTAATCGTGGTACTAGTAAGAAATCGAGCATCGCTCTGGTCTTCCATGAATTTTCTTTCCTTTTTCTCTTCTTTTTTGTGATGTGGTCTTCTAGTAACTGGATTAGTTTAACGGGGTCTACTAGTCCGTCCCTATACGAGGCCTCGCTATGAAGGCCCTGGTAAAGTGGTTACATTCACTAGGCGGCCGCGATGCGGATGTACTGCGATCGGGACGCGCGGGAGAGTAGAGAGATGTGGTAGAATCGCAGACCGACCAGCCACCGGAGACGAGCACACGCAGACCACCCGCCATGGCCGCTGCTACAGCACGAAGCATCCACATCGCCCTGTCCACGTTGCCTTCCATGGGTAGTAACGAGCGGATCGGGGTAGAATACTCCGGCGATGCCTCGCCTACAGGCCGGTACCGGTCACTGTTCAGCTAAAACTAACCTGCGTGTCCCCGGAAAGCACCGTGTTACTTGTCAGTCTGGGTCGAGTGATTAGAAAACGGCAGCGTTGCTTTGAACTCATAAATCTATCGCCCCCGGCGGCGGCCTGATTCGGATCGGAGCTCAAACCGATGCAGGAATATGAGTCCATGAGGACTCCCCGCTCCCCTGAGCTCGCCTGCTGGCTCTGAACTCCCAAGTCTGAACGCCCAAGCTAGCTGGTGTCTTCCTTCTAGACGGAAGCAGCAATGCCGGCTAGCTCCCAACTTGCTTCAGAGACCCCAACACCTGCCCACGCACGCCTCCGACACGGCAACCGTTCCGGCAGTACCAGACGAGATCATTCAGGTTCGGCAATCCAATCTTGGTCTGCCACTGATAATGGTAAACAAAGAGCTAGTGCTAGTGATCTCTGTGGGATCGGAGCTGACCGTTTCAAGAGGAGATCGGTTTCGTACGCAATCACTTCCCCCCCAAAAAGCGTATTTTTGGACTCTAATCAGCGTCGGCCTGCACTTGATTTGATCCGTTCGTGCGGTCTTACTCGTGTTTTGTCCCGCAGCGAGGGGGCGAGGAAGGGGACAGCGCAGCTCGGCGGACAACGCGCGCGTGAGGCCAAGCCCCAAGCGAGCATAAAAATTTGGAGGAGCAGGCGAGTGATCGCGTGCGTCCAAGCCCCGTGATCCGGTCGCGACCCCTCTTACACGTCTGCTAACTGTGCGCCGATGGGAGCCTATCCGGTATAGGAACCACAGGCTTTCCTGCTTGTAATCTTGCTGCATTGCCAGGTCTCCTTTTCTGGAACTGCAGGTTGGGATTTGGACGTCCCGTATAAAGATACGGGAGATCGAGGGGGCACCAACCGGAATCGCATGCGGATCGGATTGGAAGGCCTCGTGATTACAGTATCTGACAACTTGTTTGAAAGAATGTGGTTTGACTGGTTCAGGTGCTCGCCGCGGAGCGAGACAAGAACAGTGAGAGTGCAGCTGGAATCATCATCGAGTTTTGTACTCTAGTACTCCACACTGGCGCTACTTCACTAACTAATCCACTACTGGCATTATCCTAACACTCGAAAGCTTAACCTGACGCACCATGTGGACCGCGTGATTCTTCTGTTTGACCGAGGATTATTCACCAGTCCTTTGCATGCTACATCCGGCAGCTACATTCCAGCCAGCAAGGCACCAGGGTCTGGTCGTTTTGCTGAATACCAGAGACTTGTTCACAGCTGATGAATAGGAAAAAAAATTGACACAAGCCAATCCGCCGATCGCATGGCATAAGGAAAATGGCAGGCCGGCAAGTCACCCATCAGCAAACGAGACAGCAGGTTAGCCTGACAAACCTTGACCTCATAATGGAGTGTGTTTGCAGGGAACCTTTTAATAAGCACAGCAGCAAAATAAAGGGGGAAACGTGATGAAAATAATACACTTATCTCCAAAGGGAAACAAAATATCCCCAGGCAAAGCACGTCACATAGCGACATACGTATTCCGTGGATCATGTATTCATGTGATCTGTCAACTGTATTTGATTGTTCAGCTACGACAGCAGATATACTACAAGACAACTAACAGAATGGCACTGCGATCAGGTCAGCATGGAGGAAAGCAGCATCTAAGAGATTATAAGCATATTCACATTCTGTTATCCGTACGATTTGCTATGGAGAAAAACTAAGGACACAAGATGTACGGATCAAATATCAGCTTATATCCATTATTTCCAAGATCTCAAAATGCATTAGCAGACTGCGAGGTCTACCCTCAAAGTACATTTTTTCAGATAACAACAGTCTCGCATGACACCTCTTAGCCTCATCTCGAAGCAGCTGCAACATTATGTCTTTCTCCTTCCGAATCCATGACCGGTTTGGATCAGACCACTGCCTCGGAGTACCATGAAGAACAAATCGGAGTTTCTGACCAGTATGCAAAACATAATCACCTATCTTCTTGATCACTGCTTGGTCAGTAATGTACGCTCCAGCACAATTCAGGCCAACATCCACATAATGGAATTCAGAAATACTTGATAACACATCACTAGCTGAAGTAGGAACCAAGAGATTAAGGGATGAATGAGATGGGTTCGGTTGTGAAACATCAACGAAGTTTTTCATTGATTCCGATGCCCAACAAGAAAGTTCTGTCACAAGCTGGTTGGCAACAACTCCACCCTTGCTGAATCCCAGGATGATAGTCCTAGGAGGACAGTAGGATGACAATGATGCTGCAGGATGCTGATTGATAGTAGAGTCCTTTGATGAGCACCCCAGGAACTTATTTTGTATCTGCTAATGACACAAGATATGGGAGAAAGATTAAAGAGGAGACATGGAAAAAATATAGGATTTATGTTATGAACTCTAAAATGACTGCACGAAAGTTGCAGAATGACAATTAAAATAGGGTCACATCAAAAAGAAAATACTACAAGGATTAGTTGAGAAATAAAATACAACTAGGATATTCCAGTTTAGATCAGGAACATAAGAAAAAATTAGAACCCCATAAGGCACACAATATTATGTACATAATAAGAGCATGAAACAAGATTGTAATGGTGGGGTTTTGCAAGTGTCCCAGTATGTAAATGAAATGTAGATCAGGAAATAACTTTGGAGCTAAAGAAGGTAAACATATAGTGCATGCATTGCAGTAACATTACACTGGTCAGCAGGTTTTGTCCACTACAGATGGAAATGATTAAGTTTATCAAGCAACAGTCTATTGTACCAGAGCAGTATGTCATCAATACCTAAGCATTATCTCAGCAAGGAAATTAGAGGAGCGTCTGCTAATGTCATCAAACAATTAACCAGGTGAGTAAGGCATCAATCAACATTCTTAGAACAAAGGAGCAAGCAAACTAGTTTTATATGTCCAATTAACTACCATTAGTGAACTAAAACATTGACCCCCTTCTCCCAATAGAAAATCCAAGAAATATTCGACAAAATTAGTTTTCAGGGAATGTAATGAGAGAAGTTTAAACACAACTTGCATTTGCCATATTAATTACTAAAAAGTAAAAAATAAACTGGCAAAACACACCTATTCTTTTACCACGATTCCTGCATTAGGTAATCTGGCTACAGCATTCACTACAAGCACTGGAAAATGTATCTTGATTGCATCGGTAAAAGAAACCTTTAGGGGGAAATGGCTCAGAAATGGTAACTCCAAAGCTAAATTATGCATCGATTTATTATCTTTTCAACAGTAACAAGATGTTTTGCGCCGAAAATACCGTATCGACAGAACTAAGGTTGCAGATTGCCCAGAATTCACCACCACCATACCTCAGCAACACTGTGCGAAAGGATGTTGGCAACGCCGGCAGCGGCCGGGAAGCCAGTGGGGTCCTCTCCCTTGGGATCCCCAGCGGCGTCCACGGACGGGACAAGTTCTCGGTACACCGCAAATGGCCCCGCGAAGCATGCAGCGTCGACCACCCACGCGTTGGTCTCCCCACAGAGCTTCCCAGCGAGAACACCGGCGATGTGGGCGGCGTCCGAGAGCCGCTCGATCACCGGGTCGCCGGTGCCGCGGACGCGGTCGCCCGTGAAGAGGATCGCGTTGGCGCGTGGAACCTGGTGCCATCAGAGGGTTCAGGCTGGGGAGGCGAGAAAGGCTAGTGTGTGAAGAGGAAAGGGAAAAGGGTTTTGGCCTTACGGCGAGCGTTTTGGCGGGCGAGAGGACGAGCGAGGCAGCGACGCGGAAGAGAGGCCCGCCTCGGGAGAGAGGAACGTGGACGACTCCGGTCCACCGGTCCATGGACGCGGCGGCGGCGAGGTCGCCGGAGCAGGAGGTGGAGGCAGAGGGCCGGTGGTAGGAGGAAAAGACCTTGTTGCCCATGTTCTTCTGCCGTCTTCCTTTTTTTTGAGGGAATTCTACCGTCCTCCTGGAAGTGGCCTTTTGCGGGGCCTTTGTGTCCATGGGCCGTCTTCCTGCATGTAGTTGGGCCGTTGTGCCATGCGCGTGCGGAAAGTTCTGGGCCATATTGTTCTCTGTGCAACCTGACATTTTTTTTTTGAGTGGAGCAACCTGACATTTTGATCTGCTACTGCTAGGCTCATATGGCATCTTGTAAATTGTAGCTAGGCTCAGAAAGATAGGCCCCAGTTATCTTGGATGTGAATTTTTAGAATTCCGAAATTTTTTGGCAATAACACCACTTGTAGCCCGTAGGAATCTTGTCAGTTTACTGAACCCTATTATTTTTCTTTTTCTTTTTCGAGAGAAAAACGTGCTTAAAGCTTCTCGAGAAGATTATTCATCTCTCTCCCTAATACCAAAAACCTATCCTTTTGATAATGGATGGTGCTCTAACATATTACTAATTTCATCGCTAATACCAAAATATTTTTGGTGATCGCCAAAACTTACATTCCTCTTGCTCAAATGTAGGGGATTCTTTCCTCCACACTATCCATTGAGTAATCTGCTATACCATTGATTACCAAAAATGCAAAAGATATTATTGGTGATGAAAAGAGAAAATATATAAAATATAAAAGATGAGTAATCTGCTGAAGATGGTTTTAATTCATTAAACATCAACCAGATTGATCATTCAAGAGTAGCTCCCAGATTCATGATGGTGCATCATCCCTCGACATAACACAACGCACCCTGGCTGGCTGTCAGCACATTCTTGAGCTTCCAGAAGTACTCAATCCGTTTTAAAATATAATCATTAAAAGATTTAAAATTTATATCCAAAAATAAAACATCCTACAATATTTAGAAAACTAATTACTCCCTGCTGGCTAGAGGAAATAAAATGGCATACAAATCTGCTTTACTTTTGGCACATATACCCAACGGACGGTTGTGAAAATTAGCAAAATAATAACCGAACAAACCATTAAATATAGGTATATACTTTATTTCGTTATCTCCTTGATCTGTCGTAAAAACTTTAAAATACTTTATATTGCAGGATAGAGAGGATGGAGGGAGTACTCTTTTATAATCCCAACAATTAGGGGTAAAACTATAGTTATTTCGATTTTCTTAAACAAAGATAATTTAAGGTTGGGGGTTGAAAATTAGTCTACATATCGTTTTAACTTTTAAGGATTGCAAAACTAATTTTGTTTACCTTGTTTTCTAGAAGCCGCTGGGCATCATTCTCATCAAAGTTTGTCTTTTCTTCCACTTTGCCATTTTGCCGTGGATATAGAATTGCTGTTTTGCGGTGGATATTTTTTAGAGTTAAAGTTTTGCGGTTGATATGGACAATAAAATTCTTATAAAATTTATGATTTTTTAAAGTAATTATAAAACTTATGATGGATTTTGAATTCGCCAACATTGGCTCCCCCCTAAACCCAGGAGAGAAACCATCCCAGAAGAAGAGAAGGTGGAGCTTTCGTCAGTACCCAATTGAATCAGATGAGAAGCAGGAGGCTGCTCCCCAGACTCCTCCCGCGCTTGCCCAAACCCACCGATCTGTCCGCCCAAATCCACCAACGATCCAACCTTTCTGCTCAATCCTGCCATGATGCTACGGAATCCGGCGCCGCCGCCGACCCGGCCCGCGCGGTGTCGCTCCTGGCCGAGCGGAGCTGGTTCGAGCGGATCAACTCGGAGTTCGCCGCCTCCCTTCTGCAGCTGGGCCCGCGCTTCGTCGTCCGCGCGCTGCAGCACGCCGCCGCGGAGCCGCTCCTCTGCGTGCGCCTCTACGTCTGGGCGTCGCGGTTCGGTCAGCACTTCGCGCGGGACCGGGCCGTGCGGCGCGCGCTCGGGGATGCGCTGTGGCGGCGCGGGCCCGTGGTTCTCTCCGCGGCGCTGGTCGCCGAGGTGCAGGGGTGCGGATGCGTGATCTCTGAGGAGTTGCTGTGCGCGCTAGTGGAGAGCTGGGGCAGGCTCGGTCTGGCGCACTACGCGCGCGAGGTGTTCGTGCAAATGCCGCGCCTGGGGCTTCGGCCCAGCACAATGGTCTACAACGCGGTGATTGCGGCCTCGGTGCGAGCCGGCGCCGTCGATTCCGCATACCTACTGTTCCAGCAGATGCCCGCGGACGGGTGCCGCCCGGACTGTTTCACATACAACGCACTCGTGCACGGTGTCTGCCGGCGTGGGATTGTCGATGAGGCGCTAAGGCTGGTAAAGCAGATGGAGGGCGCGGGTATCAGACCGAATGTTTTCACCTACACAATGCTGGTCGATGGTTTCTGCAACGCTGGCAGGCCGGAGGATGCAGTTGGTGTGTTGGAGAAGATGAAGGAGAAGGGTGTGGCACCGACAGAGGCCACGTACAGAACACTGGTTCATGGTGTGTTTCGTTCCCTGGGTACAGACAAGGCATACAGGACATTGAGTAAGTGGATTGAGAGTCATCCTGCTATGCATCATCGAAATGCTTTTGACACTTTGCTGTATTGTCTCTCGAAGAACAACATGGCCAAAGAGGCAGTTGAGCTTGTGCATAAGATGAGCAGTAGGGGTTATCTTCTTGGCAACACAACGTTTGGGATTGTGATCTCTTGTGCTCTGAAGCGCTTGGAGTTCAGTCATGTATGTCAGTTGGTTGATGATTTCATCGAGAAAGGTGGGAAGCTGGGATTTGATGTATATATTCTGATGATCAAGTCCTTGCTGAGCTCCAAGGACATCTCAAAGGTGCATGAGTATTTAAGTCAAATGGTTTTGCATAGGCTTTTTTCTAGTGTGACATCCTACAACATGGTGATAGATTGCCTCTCTAAGGCTGGTGAAATGGTAATGGCAATGGAGATTGTCAAAGTGATGCAAGAGTCAGGTTTCCTTCCTAATCTCGTGACTTTTAACACGCTGATAAGTGGATATTCAAAATTAGGTAATGTACATGATGCAAAGGCTGTTTTGAAGATGCTTACGGAACTTGGATTCATGCCAGATATCATTACTTTTACCTCCCTTATTGATGGGCTATGTCACACCCATCAGCTGGATGATGCCTTTGATTGCTTCAGTGAGATGCCGAAGTGGGGTGTTAGGCCGAATGTCCAGACTTACAATGTTCTAATACGTGCATTTTGTTCAGCAGGGCATGTTAACAAGGCCATCCATCTTCTTAATAAAATGAAAATGGATGGCATTTCTCCAGATGCATATTCCTTCAATGCACCTATTTTGAGTTTCTGCAGGATGAGAAAAATAGATAAAGCTCACAAACTTTTCACTGCCATGTTAAGATATGGTGTTGCGCCAGACAGTTACACATACAATACCCTGATAAAAGCTCTATGTGATGAAAGAAGAGTTGATGAAGCTAAGGAAATTCTTCTTGCGATGGAGTCAAGTTCCTGCATTGCTGCTAATCAACATACATATTGGCCAGTTGTTGGCGCACTTACTAAAATGGGCCATTTCAATGAGGCGGGAGAGTTCATGAATAAGTTCCATAGAAGAAATGCACACTTAGGCTCCAGTGCTTATTTGAGGGCAGGGTCGGAAATTTTGGTTCAGACTGTCAATGTGTGAATTATGATTTATCAGCTGCATGCTATTTGATACATGAATGCTGCCCTTCTGCACTGAAAGTGCAGAGTATACTCATCTTTGCTAAGGTATTGTACATCAATTTTAATATTACTACTTGCTTCACATGGTTTGTTTCGGTTATGCTTATTTCCTCCAGCCTTTCCCTACTGATCCGTAAAATGTTGACAGTGGCCTTGCATTTTCATCAGAAGTGTTGATTCCAAGAGAAGCATCTGGACCTTCTAAGTGCCTTGAAAAATTGGGCTCACTGGCACGACTGCATTTTAAGTATTCTGCGGATTTGCAGTTTTCCCTTAGAAAACCTGTTCAGGACAATGTGGTATGTTTTCTTTAGCACTTTTGTGGAGTACCTGTTGTTTTTTAAATTTTGGCTGCATAAAGTGGCACACTTTATGAGAACCCATTGGGATCCTTTCAGCCTGTGAAAACTGATGAGAACCCATTGGGATCCTTTCAACCTGTGAAAACTGATGAGAAAAATGCTACAAGCTTAGAAATAACTATGTTCCTGCCTTATTTGTGCTTGATTTTCAGTGAACTATGAACAGTCAAAACCAAAAGGGAGTAAAAAAGGGGGAAATTTGTATCAGGAAATAGTCATCTTGTGGATATACATGAATCACAATGTCTATTTGGTGTTTGGTAGTGGTAGTACTGCCTAAGTAAACTTGGAACACCATGTGCTATATTTCGGTGAACTGTTGGAGCCTAGAGCTTGTTATCCTGCAAATCGGATCTCCAAGCACTCTGCTAGTCGATGCAGTAAAAGCATCCTAAGAAGATCAGTTCTGTATTTCCTCCCTTCCTTTGGAATGACAATCTGCCATCTTGGAGTTTGGTCATTCACCATTAAGGCGGTAAAGTTGTTCATGTGTTGCATATAGTTCGACAGTATAGCAGTTGTCATCTTCTTGTGCCACCTATTCATTGTTGTGATGTGCTGGGACTTCCTACTGACTGATCTTTTCTCTATCTTTCCTTATTTGTTTTCTTGTTTTTACAGGGCAGCCAACCTCTGTAAGGTGCCACCCTTAGGCTAAACAAGCAGCATCATGCAAATGCTAACAACGGGGGTGCTCTCCTTTGCTGAGGAGGACAGGTGCTTTGGAGTTCTTTGCTTCTCAAGTGGTCCAGAGTGGAGACTGCATCCACCTCACGGCTAATGTTTTCAGTCGCAGGGGAGCTGTTGGCCGTCAGTGGTGCAATCTTTTCTTTACAATAGCTCAACCAAATGGTGTAAGTACAAGACAAATCATTATACTCGGATCTCCTCTACGCCTTTGAGATTTTTGCCCCATCGGCATGGTTGTTAGCATTTGGAGAATATATTTGTGCTTTTCCTTTTCCTTCTAAAAACAACCTTTGGAACATATGAGTATATGTTTTGTTTTGCCCCTTTTTTACCTGTTCCGTTGAACCTTGGCAGTTGAAAGCTGAATGCATTATGCATTGCAGGATATAGGGAGACAAAAGTTTTAAGACGCGAATATGCATTTTCAGAGTTGAAGGACCTAGACGATCTTCTGGTGAAATCTATGAAGTATGCTTCATTTCTTCTCGAACGAATCCCTGGAAGTCCTCGCCACTGGACACACCTCCCTATCGCGATCGAGATAGCTTATCAGCACCCGACGACCCCCTCGTCGCTGTCGATTGCCGTTGCGTCAAGGGATTGGAATAAGCCTAGAACAAAATTGAAACGGTCGGCGACCATTGGAGCCTTCGCTGTCAGGATGAGGTCTCAGCGGCCTCCGTCGCGAGGAAACTGCCACGAAGGAGACGACGCTTGCCGCTTACAGCCTCGCTTACTCCTTCTGCGTAGGCTCGGGTCCCACGCACCTCCATGGCCACGACCGTATCGCTTGTTTCATCGATCCTCTGAATTCTGGATGGTCGGGTCAGCAGAACACGTGAGGATTTGCGAAAAGTCACGCGCTTCTTCATCGGTTTTCTCAGGTCGAAAACGACGCCCGCTGTCGCAGCTCGTCTCTCAGGAACTTTCTTCTCGTCGGTTCTCGGCCGTTCGATCGATGGGTTGGATTTGGTGGCAGGGAAGGGCAGGTTCATGCACCCAGAGGCCGCGCAGCCCTGCCCGGCCGCGACACTTTGCGAGCGACATGCGCTGCGTCCGATCGAGCCGAGGGGTTCTGAATTCTGGAAGGAAACGGTTCTGAGATCATGTCTGAATGCCCGCACCACGACAGAACTACTGATAGCAGACAGTGAGATGAACCGGGTTCGATGGTGTGAAAGGGGCCTTTGCCGGATGGCCGCACACGCACGAGCGATTGATGGGGAGACGAGACGATGCTACTGGTGTGCAACTACCACCCGTTTTTTATAGAAAATAGAAAATTTCGGTAAACAGATTGCTTCCTCGCTCTTTCTTTTTCTTTTTGGTCACGACTCACGATCGAGGAACAGATGGAGCCACACATCAGTGAAATTGGCAAAAGAAAAAAAAGAGAGAGTTAGCATGGCTGAGAAAAAGATGCCTGTAGATTTTTCACCACGGAACATTTCTCACACCAGTCACTGAACTCGATCCCCCTCGAGCGGCACGTTGTGCGGTAGAAACTTTCAGGGAGGAGGAAGCCACCGTGAGGCTTCCTCTGTCAGTCACTGTACCCACCATACTCCCTCATCCCCGACCCAACAACAAGACACACCCATCTTGGCTCCAAATTTCTATCCGTCCTGGGAGCCTTGACGCCGGACAAAAATCCCATCCTCCTGCCGCTTCTCATCCCCGCCGCAACTTTGTGCACACGAGGCATGTGGCATCTCAAAAGCCACATGAACAATGTTCGTAGAGAGACTTGTCATTCTTCCATGACGACGACCCGTGAATCAAACCGGCCTGGAAAACAATGCCGGCGCGCACAGTTTCGTCGTTGGCGGGCTGCTGTTTGTGGCGCCTAGGTCAAGGCGCAAGAACCTCAGGATACACCCACCACTTGCATGGTGACCACTGCCCTGGATGGCTCGGTGAAACGCACCACGTGCGGTACAATGCAATCAGGACCTCGAGCACTCCGCTGTCAGCACGAGTTAAATTTACACGGATGAAGTTTCTTGTGTGTTCATCATTATAGTTCCGAATATAGTAGAGCATAAAGTTCTAGAACATACTGGTTCTTGAACGGGAATATTGTCTAGGAACACTGCACAGGGCGTGACCTTTTAGGTCGCTGCGATGACGACCACAAGTCTATTTGCTGGCCCGCAACGGCATGCGCATAGCATGATTATGGGACGGATAGTGCTCACACAGTGACATTGTGAGTGCGCTTTTTTTTTCTGTGACTCTTTTTAGCGATATTTAATTTAACCAGGTTGCCTTTTCATTTTGGAAGCAACTAACCCTCTTTATTTTCAAATAACTAAGGAGTGCCACTTGTCTGGACAAATCTTAACTCATACGATAGCTATCCTCGTCGTATAAGACTCTGGAGATAACATAAAACC
Organism: Panicum hallii; assembly: GCF_002211085.1. Classification (NCBI taxonomy): domain Eukaryota; kingdom Viridiplantae; phylum Streptophyta; class Magnoliopsida; order Poales; family Poaceae; genus Panicum; species Panicum hallii. The sequence continues at coordinate 51,282,192 of NC_038042.1, read as the reverse complement.
AGGAAAAAATGGTTATTCAAGTCTATCGTTTTTCATGTAACAGTCCAAACTCCAGATGCATTCATGATTGTGTCATCTGTGTGCATGTGTGACCACAGCCTTTATTTTCTAAAAAATAATAATCGTAAACCCACGGCCAAAACCTGTCGCTTCCAAAACGATTGAGCCACGTGACGGTAACGCCCGAAAGTTCAAGGAAGCTCACCCAGAAGCGCGACGACAAATGACAACGGGACCCCACTTCTCCAGCCTCCGCTATATAAACCGCAACCTCTGAAACAAAATTTTCAAACCAAACGCTTAAAATTCCCTCGAAACCCAAATCACGTGACGGCGTCTCGGTCCGAACAAGACAAGATGCTGCTCAACCCGGCGTGCGAGGCGGCGGCGCTGGACAGCATCCGGCACCACCTCCTGGACGAGCCGGCGGCGGCGAGCGCGGCGCCGCGGCCGGTGTACCGCCGCAGCACGAGCTTCGGCAGCCTGGTGGCGGACCAGTGGAGCGAGTCCCTCCCGTTCCGCCCCGACGACGCCGACGACATGGTCGTCTTCGGCGCGCTCCGGGACGCCTTCTCCCGGGGCTGGCTCCCCGACGGCTCCTTCGCCGCCGTCAAGCCCGAGCCCCCAGCGTCCCCGGACTCCCCCTACGAGTTCGGCTCCTGCCTCGGCGGCCGCGGCCTCCCCGTGTCGCCCGAGGAGGAGGAGCCCGAGACGCCGACGGCCGGGGCGGCGTCGGCCGCGATGACGCCCGGGGGCAGTGAGGAGGCCGCGGCGGTGGGCAGGGGGAAGCACTACCGCGGGGTGAGGCAGCGGCCGTGGGGCAAGTTCGCCGCGGAGATCCGGGACCCCGCCAAGAACGGTGCGCGCGTGTGGCTCGGCACCTACGACAGCGCCGAGGACGCCGCCGTGGCGTACGACCGCGCCGCCTACCGCATGCGCGGATCCCGCGCGCTCCTCAACTTCCCGCTCCGCATCGGCTCCGAGATCGCCGCCGCGGCCGCGGCCGCTGCCACCGCCCCCGCCCCCGCCGTAGGAGAGAAGCGGCCGTCAGCCGAGCCAGCTGCGAGCTCCGACTCTTCCTCCCCTTTGTCGTCCTCCTCCTCGTCCGGGACTCCCAAGCGGAGGAAGAGAGGCGAGGCCGCGGCCGCGACCATGGCCATGGCTCTGGTGCCGCCCACGCCGGCGCAGCCTCCCGTCCAGCTGACCCTCCCGGTCCACCCGTGGTTCGCCGCCGGCCCAGCCCAGCAGCTAGTGAGCTAAGTGGTGATGCACTGATGTTAGAGTATCAGTCGATCTTCCTCGCGAGAAAATTTGCTGCTTGATGAATCGATCCGAGTGCAAGAACAGAGCAGCAAGACGCTGCGCATCCAACACGCACACTGCTCCAAGAACTGCGTGGCATGGAACCTGTCGCCCGATGGGGTTGCTCAAGTGAAACCAAGAAACAAGAAAAAAGATGCTGTCTTGTGAGAAACTTGTAACGTAGAATCAGGAGTGTCGTATTGCTGCCTGCGTCATCGCGTTGGCATTGGGATTGGTTGAAACCGGAAGCTTCTCTGTGAGAGGCTGCTGACCCTGGTGCGAATTCGCATCACCAGCACTTCTAGAACGGATATTATTCTTTGTTCTTTGGTTGGAGTATTGTTCAAAGTGATCCCTGTCAAAACTGTCAGATGCTACTTCACTGTCTGATTGGAACATGAGAGCGTGCGCACTGTTGTTGGACATATACTAATCCAACACTCTACTACCATATTGTTGGACGTTTTACCGGTACTTTTTTTTTATTTCATTTCATCGGAGCAATTGCCATGGTAATTTGTCGTAGTCAAGTATCCTTAGCAAAGGATAAGCCTGCTGCACTGCCATTGTGAAAACACATTTGGCTCGCATCGTATTCACATGGGAGGAAGAATGCGCAGCCAATCTGAGGGATCTGGTCAACTGACAGAGACCTGAATTTCAAAACCAACCAGACGAGCAGCGGTAGGCGGTCTAGAAATTCAGAGGCGCCGTGCTATGCAAAAAAAAAAAAAAAGAAGAAGAAGAAGAAGAAGAAGAAGAAGAAGAAAAGAAAACTCCAAAGCTAGCACGTGCGCGACCAGCACGCACTACCTCGAATAAACTTTCGATCCCACCGTTGCTTCTGCAAATTGAATTCTGCGATCTTTGATGGTTTGGTGCGGCGAGGCACAAAATTCCTTTCAAAAAAAAGAAAAAAAAGAAAAACTCGAGGCACAAAAGAGAGCGGATATATTTTGAAATCTACAGTTCATGGATTGCTAGTCTACTGCGGCGTGTTGCCCATCCACTACTGAGCTCCGAGCGAGCAAGATGGTTTGAATAGCTGAAACGAAAAGTCGGTTTGAATAATAATGACCTCGTGGTTATCCATGAAAGAGAGATCGATGTCATGATTCCACTCGAGATCACCAGGCATTAGCTGGTGTTTTGTGCTTGACAGCTGGCTTTCAAATCCTGGGACGCGAAAAGTTTGAAACGTCTGTAGGATCAGGGTGGGTGCGAGACAGAAGTAGACGAAGTGAAGACAGCCGAGGTTTCCATTTGCCGACTAGCGCGTTATTTTATCAGATTTGGTCACACAACTTTGAAAAAATGAAAGCGTTTTTATGCTTTCCCCACTTGAAGAATGACTACCATGCCCGCAGAAAAAAAAAGAGAGAGGAATTGCTACCATTTAAATATTGGTACCTCATGAGAACGATGTTTATGCAAAAAAAAGATGGACCGTTGATTGAAAATTGGGCACTGTGCCTCCGAAGGATCGTCAAAGAGCTTGAAAAGCAGCAAATAATAATAATAATAATAATTCAAAACTGAAATGGAATAGTCGGAACCGTGCCCTCTTCCAAAGCAAGGAGACGGTCTCGCTGCTGGCTCAGCGCGATGGCGATAGATGTGGCCTGTGGGCATGGCATTCCGACCAGTCGGCCAGTCCACACGATGCGCACGAGCGGAGAGGACGTGGTAACCATCGCGATACCGTCGTCTAGAACAGAAAGCGGCCGGCATCGACCTGGCCAGACAGTGCACAGCAGGGCGGTGCTTCCGTAGCTCCATCTAGAGAAGAAAGAAAAAAAAACAAGTGGACAAGCCAAGAAAACGGCCAGGTTGGCTGGAACGTGTTCGGACCATGGGCGACTCGCTTCGCTCTTTCGAACCGTCTATACTCCCGTCTAGAGGATGATGCCTCTCCAAAGCAGAGCAGCGTCCGCATCAGCCGCCTTGCGAAGATCGCAGACGTCGCTGGATCAGCTTTGCTGACACAAGGACACTTGACACCGGCCGTGCATGCACGGGTAGGCTACCAGCGCCTAGGCAGTAGCTCCGGCGACCACGGCTCCGCGAGCGTCCCGTCAGAAAGGGGGAGAACCACGTCGAAAGTTGCAGCGATCATCTCTGGAGTCTGGACAGGTATTGCGCCCTTGCCGCCGCCGCCGCCGTCATCGCGCCGCGTCTGCGGTGGCCGGGGGGCGGCCCGGCCGCGGGCGTTTGCTAGCGAGGGAAATTGTTGTTGCCTGCTGGGCGCGTCCATCTCCTTGGTGATGGTGGGCCTCCAGTGCGAAGCCCAGCGATACCAGAGCAGACTAGCAGAGGCGTAGCCAAATCAGTAGCCGGCGAACACCAACAACCTTCCAGATCGACTCCAGAGCCGCACCGATCATCTCACCAACGCTCCGGCTTTTTCTTTCTTTCCCCATCACCTCCCAACGATGGATCCGCCCTATCCTCCTCCTCCGTCGTCGTCATCCCGAGGCAAACTGCATGCACCGAGGCAAGGCGCGCTTTCCGGCTCGTACACGGCCAATCAGTCACCAATCATTCATCCATTCTTCGTACTGGGGCCGCTCGGTCGGTCCGTCGGTCGCCTTTGGGGGAAAAAAAGAGGTCGCGAAAGCAGGCGCACCGAGCGCGAAAGATGAGGGAGGGGCAAAGCGGGGGGAACAGTGGGCGGTGACGAACGGGCGATGGCTCTAGAGGCCTGGCTAGATCAGCTAGGCGTGTATCCGCCGGGCTGGCTGGGTTCGGCCGGCGGCCTCCTTTTCTTAGCCGTGAATATTTCCATTCCATCCCTGCTGCTCAGAAAGATACTCTCCCTCCTCTCCTATATATTTTCGGATGGATCCTTCCCTTCGCGCGTGTACTCTACTGCTCTCGACCTCATCCCCTTCCTTTCGAGCCGACAGCCCACGATCCGGATTTTTTAAACGCGCGTGCGAGGGATTAAGAAAAGCACGCATGCTTCAGTCGTCGCAGAAGGGATTAGGATGCCGCAGCGAGAAGTTGGACGCCTCGTCTCCTCGTCTGGTGCCTAGCAGCACCGGGGCGGAAAATGACTTGACCGCGGGCGAGCATGTGTGTTCTCCCTATACGTTCAGCATATATTCATTTCAAATATGAAAGCCATCCATTTAGTGCCGGCTCGAATCGAATCCACCCCAGATTATTGTAGATTGTGGATTTTTATAGAAAAAAACCGATGCTCCCTCCGTTTCCCACCACCTTCCTGTCATCCCCGATCCCACGTCCTTGCCTTTGTGTTGGCCGCGCGTTCATAACCGACGAGCCATCCACCGCGAACGACCACGCCGATAAGTACACTCCCTCGAACGCCAGCCGCTAAACCCTCCTAAACCTGCTCGGTTGCTTAGCTTCGCCCTACCACCGTATCGGCCCCGCGCGCGGTCACCCCCGAGCGAGCTCCGGCCGCCGGTAACAGAGCTACACGCGCCCACCGTTGCCGCGCGCGGCCTGCCTCGATCGGAGCGAGAGCAATGGGAGCCGCGCCGTCGAGGGAGGGGGACGCGGCCCGGGCGGCGGCGCGCGAGCACACGAAGCGGTGCCGGGAGCGGCGGCGGCTCATGCGGGAGGCCGTGCGGCAGCGGCGCCTCCTCGCGGCCTCGCACGCCGCGTACCTCAGGTCGCTCGGCGTCGTCGCGTCCACGCTCACGCGGTTCGCGGTGGGGGAGCCGCTCCCGGTGTCCGACCACACCCCGCCCGCCGTGATCGTGCAGCGCGCGGTCGCCCCCTCCTCGCCGCCGCCGCTGCTCCGCGCCATCGACCAGCGCCGGCGCGAGGCATCGCAGCAGCAGCAACAAGAGGATGGCGGCGTTTTCGTTGACGTCGGCGAGGTGGCGGCGGCCACGCGGACTGAAGGCGTCGTCGTCGGCGGGGCCGAGGAGGAGCTCAGGATGGTGGTGAGGCACCGCAGCCTCGCGGAGGTCGCGGCGGGCCTCGAAGAGTACTTCGTCAAGGCCAGCGTCGCCGGCGACGCGGTGTCCAGCCTGCTCGAGGCCGCCGCCACCGAGTACAAGGGTAAGCCGCCGCGTCACAGTCACTGACTAGCCAATGGGAACACGTCCGCAGGGTGTGTCACTGACTGGCTACCTGGATTTTCTTGCAGGTGGCTCGCACAGCTTCCTGGGCGCTCTCTGCTGCCTGTCGGCGCCAGCGGTCGACCGCATCGACAGCATGAGCGGCCGACAGAGGCACAGCGCCACCTTGCAGCAGCTCCTGGCATGGGAGAAGAAGCTCTACAAGGATGTCAAGGTAAACAAAAAATTACTGACAGCAACATATCGAACAAATCGCCTCCAGCATTGCTGTTGCTAGAAGTCACCACGATGACAGATTGTCTTATTACCGCTCGAACGATGTTGATCTTGCAATGCAGGCGAGGGAGCGGCTGCAGATCAGGCACGACAAGAAGCTCGCGGCGCTGCGCGACCAGGAGTACAGCCGTAAGATCGGCGTGGACATCCAGAAGCTCAAGACGGCGTGGGACAGGGCGCGCGCGCAGCTGGAGGCCGCCTCACGGTCCGTGGACACGAGCGCGTCCGCCATCGCGGAGCTCCGGGACACCCACCTCGGGCGCCAGCTCCTGGGGCTCTGCCACGCCACGCTCGACATGTGGAGGGCGATGCGGCAGCACCACGAGGCGCAGGGCCTGATCGCGCAGCAGCTGCGCGGGCTGAGCAGCCGCACGTCCATGGAGCCCACGACGGAGATCCACCACAAGGCGACGCGGGCGCTCGAGGCCGCCATGAACGCCTGGTGCGCCGCCATGGCCGCCGTGGCGAAGCACCAGCGCGACTACGTCCACGCCGTCGGCGGCTGGCTCAGGCTGACGGTGGCGCCGGTCAACGGCGCCGAGGCCTCCCCCGTGGCCGCGGAGCTCGCCGCGTTCGCCGACCGGTGGGGGAAGGTGCTCGACCGCGTGCACTGCGTCGACGTGCTCAAGTCGATCAAGGGCTTCACGGCCGCCGCGCGCGCCGTCCACGTGCTGCAGAGCGACGAGCTCCGGGTGGCGCGGCGCGTGCGGCAGCACACGCGGGAGCTGGACCGCAAGTCCCGGATGCTGCGGCAGGTGGAGAAGAGCTACTACGACTCGTACCTGCCCGGGGGCATGTCGCTGTGGCACTGGGGGAGGCCGATGTGGAGGGACGACCACCTGCAGGCGCGGGAGGCGCGCAACGAGGTGGCGCAGCGGAGGGACGAGATCGCGGCGTGCCGGAAGATGGTGGAGGACGAGATGCGGAGGCACGCCAAGGCCATCGACGCGACGAGGACGGCCACGGTCACCAGCGTGCAGGAGAAGCTGCCCGCCGTGTTCCAGGCCATGGCCGCGTTCTCGGCGTCGCTTGCGAATTCGCTGGAGGCCGTGTGCAGGGCTCCGCAGCAAAACACCCACACGCTGCAGTAGCTACATGCGTTTATTCTTTTTTGCGTTTCCATTTTTCTGTTTCTTGCATGTATGCAAGCATTACAAAATACAGAGAGAGAGAGAGAGAGAGATAGAGAGAGAACCAAATAGGATTTAGAAACACGGAAGACACCAAGATATTACCGTTTTGCCTGTGTGCCCTTAATTTTTGCACCTGCATAAAATCCCCGTATGATGTCTTCCTTTTGGTTAGCCAGGGTTGATCTATACCAATTAATCACAGCCACGTAACTGCAGGAAATTGCATACGCACCGTTGCTACCATTTGCGCGATAGAAATGCTAGTTTCACTGAATCAATTTGCAAAGCGCCAGAGAGACAGGAACGAGAAAATGACCGCCAGGAGTATCAAAGCAAACCAAATCTCCATTCGACACAGGCAGGAAAGAAGTGAAATCGTGAACAACCATTTCTACCTCCATCAACAAGGCACGAGAGCATATCAACGAAACATCTCAGGTCATATGATTGAAACTCTGTGCAACGAGCACACAGGTTCGTGCTTTTGGTAACAGTGTTTTCCGTTGTTTTCCCCCTATGCAAACCTTCTATTCGGGGCAAGTGCCCAGCGCAACTGAAAGGAGAAGGGGGGGCCATCTGCCAAACACCCTATCCATCAGTTTAATTCACTTCTTTGAAAGAGCCATGACATTGAAGTTCATTGAATTCGGATTCTCTGCAATTCTGGCTTTGATGACCTTTGCAGCATCCTGTGAACATGTTTGAAGCAGAAAATCAGATCACGCCTCTATTACAGAAGAACGATAAAAGAACTGAAAACAGACTAAACATACATCGATGTATGAATAAACCACAACCGTTACGTATGTTGCATCAGGCTAGCCGAGAAAGATACTTAAAGTTCAATGCAAATACAAATCATGCACCCTCAAGCACACCTCCAGACTTATGTACTTTTATTCACAAAAGGGACAATTGCACCAAACTTTCCAGATTTATGAACCTTTTATTCGGGAAAGGAACACTAGCACCAAACTTTCTGGTAAAAGAGATGACCGACATGATAAGTGGCAGAAATCGGCATATTTTAAAAAGGAAAAAAGAAAGACATAAAATACAAAGCAAATAAAACTCAAGGAAATATTTCACCTGCAACAAGGTTTCTGGTGATGAAGGGCCATGGGATATGGGTTGCGATTTTCGTCCATCAAGCTCATAAAGTTCACCTGATGCATGCCAGAGAAAAAAAATTTATATAAGCAGCTTACCAACAGACAATCATGTGTGCTGCTAACAATAAGATGAAGCATTTAACTAGGGACCATAGTGGCACCACCTACCATCAACACAGGAGAAACATACAAAATGTTCATTCACATCAACATTGGCCTGCACAGGAAAGCAAGAAAATTGTAAGATGACAAGAGTAGAAGAAAATTACTGGTGGAATAAAGGACTACTATTATCAAGCGAACGTTTATTTATCCATCTTCCCAAATCCCAACAGTACAACAAGCTTTAGTATTGTTGAACATTCCTTCAAGAAGCATATTATTACAGTGGCCTTTTGTTGAAGACATTATTTACAAGTCCCAGGTTACCAGCTCTTATAGTAAATGGAAGCACATAAGATACAAACTGCGGCTCTTATAGAATGGAATACTGTCAGCAACATGACTTGACTCAGAGCTAACAATATCAGTCGTGATAGCAATGCAAAAGGAAACCTGGGTTTGAACTCCAAAGAATAACGTTTAACAATGCATCGCAATAATCATATCAGAATAAACTGCTTGGATGTGCTTACGTCAGTGTCACCAGCAGATGCAGCAACAGAATGAGCACCCTCCATCTCATCGTCCACCTCAAGAAAGGCAGCACGCTGATGATAGGAAATATTTCGCACATGAGGATACAAGACTTGATTATGAACCATACAGGAAAATTAAGTTCTGCATGCTAATATTAACCTGGATTGGATCCATGTCAGCTGTTTTCTTATAGAACTTCTCAAAATAGGACCCCTCAACTGCAAATAAGACAAAGCACCCATTAAGACATGCTACAAGTCAAACTGAATTCCAACTCAAACTACTCTATGAAAGGCACGTGTCAAGCAAACAAACTAAATAAGTTCAAAACATACAGAGAAAAGAGGTAAGCACAAAGAATTAACATTTGAGACAGGTCTCAGGTTGTCAAAACGTGCTTTAAGGAAGCATGAACAAAGCTTAGCCAATATTATGTGTTAGAAAGCCTGATCAGGATATGAACTTTCCTTGTCCAAGTTATCAATGAAACAACAGGCAAAAGTTCGATAATTTTCTCCTACTTATGCTAATTGACCTCTTTAGCCGCATAATCTTGATTACATCCTGACATCATAAAATAGTAACTGTTGGTGGATAATCCTGAACTGAATGTCTACTGGTTACTGTAAGGATAACTAACTGAACCAGAACAATATCGCTCAAGTGGCCGTTTCCTGGATATTAGGACATCTCTATCTGCAAACTTTTTATCCATTATTAAAGGCACTTATGGCCTTCCATGTTAGGTCCTAGAAATATTCTGACTCAAAACAGCAGGCTGTAGACTCTGGAGTGTAGACAGTACACAAGTAGCTAATAAATCCAAACTTCTAAAATTACCTAGCTTGATCTGAGATGCGATGTTCCCTATTGCATGAATAACACCAACTGTTCCACATGCATTACCAACAGTCTGCTTTGTAAAGTATACCTTCTTGCTCAGATCCTGCATCATGAAGCTCTGGGATTAAAAAAAAACAAAGAAGCCAACATCCGCCTCAACAATATTGTCAAGGTAAAAACAGTTTCAAGTAACTCAACATTTGTCCAATTGATGTCCACTACGAAATTATGCATGACATAAGTGAAAAAAAGAAGCAAAGGTATCAACAACTAGAACATCACATGCTTTCATACCTTTAAACAGAATAATGAAAGAAATGGAAGCCAGAGGAGAATACATCAATATTTCATTTGAAGAATGGAATTGCTTGTTTATTATAAAACTGAAGTGAGAAAATATGAAACAAAGGCTATCATATATAACACAAACATGATTCATAGACTGTCTGACATTATATTTGCCCAATAAAAGCTGTGATGCACCACAGAAAAAAGTACAGTGCAAGCCATTTCTGGTTATAGAGAAATGTTCCATGACCGTGGTCAAGTAAATTAATCACATAAAATGTATCTTAGTAGAAAAAAATATTTTTACAATTCTGCAGCTACTCCACAGGAGCTTTATTTTTATGGAGCCAACTCGAATATATCATTTAGTAATATCCCAGATAGTTCAATTCTCAATTTTGAAGGCTTAATAGATCAACCATCCAAACATAGTACTATACTTGATTCAAGTAGTACACTGTGCTGCAGTAACATCAGAATATACTGCGGATAGAGCAATGCTGAGTCAAAACAAATTCGTGCTCAACTCCTTATCTGGTAAGTAGTAACACATGACACTTATGACGTGTTTTGTTTGAGGAATGAGGTGATGCATCACGTTCTCACTCCTCAAATTTCTGTTTCTTTGAGAAATGGAATGGGTTGATCCATCGCTATCTCATTCCTCAAAAGCACAAGCTTAGCTTAATAATTAGGAATGGGTTCATCCCACCAAAATTCATGGGATGATTCCATGATGGACCATTGAGATGGGGTGGCTCCTCAAACCAAACAATCTATCAGTTAATGTGTTTTCAAAATTACAGAAATCTACCACCTATAAACTGAAAGGATGTTCAGATGTAATCACAACATGATATCATGGTCTATCACAAAAGTTCATACATCATTTCAAGGACCAAGGGACTATCCTGAAACTACAAGAATTTTTCACCAGCAAAATTCAAATTGCACTCTTAACAAAAGAAATATTGACTGGCACAATAGCCACCCACTTAGGAAAACTTGTGTACGGTTTCAGACTAAAATTTATATTCCCTACTTTAGCACACCCATCTATATAACAGAGCATCACCAAAGTAGCGTTGTGTCGAACACGTTGAATGCAGGGGACAGCAAAAACAGAACAAGAGGATGCAACCATACCTTGCCCCCTGCGGTCGACGCACCGGAAGCACCCAATTCTTCCTTCTCCTCGTCCTGATCAACGGAAGGCAATGGACCCATCAATCTCTGCCTTGGGATCACACAATCAAAAGCGAAAACAAAGCGGACCACCCAATGGGGGCTTACCAGGGAGGTGAGCGGGTAGAGGAAGATGACGGCGAGCACGGGCTGGGGCACCATGGCGAGCAGCTCGTCGTCGAGGCCGTATACATCGCAGAACTGCACTTCCCCCTCGGGGACCCCCAGTCCCCACATGAACTGCACGCGCCGCCCCCCGTGGCATCAGTCAGCGAGAGCCGAGAGCGGCCCGAAACAACGGGAGGAAACGAAACCCTAGCCGGCACCGGCTTCGGAGGAGGGCCGCGCGAGGCTCACCTGGTTCATGACGTCCGGGTTGGCCTCCAGCGGGATCCACCGCTTCCCCATCTTCACGGCGCGCGGCGGAGGAAGAGCAAAGCGGGTGGCGAGAGAACGGGAAGGCGAAGGGGCGGGGGAATCGAATGAAGACGGGTGTGGGGGCCTGCCGTATTGGTGTGGGGTTTTTCTGATGCTCCGGGGTGGGTAACTGATGGGAGCAGGTGGCGTACGCAGTACGCCGCACGCCCTGCCCGGCTACGTGGCGCACGGGCTAGAACATGGGCCTGCTGGCCAGCAGCCGTGGGCTGTTGTTTGTTGGTTGGGCCGTCGACGCAGTCGTGCGTAACGCCGTCGTCTTTGAAACTTGCAGCAATTTTTTTATAAGGAGTAGGAGGATTGGATAAAACTAGTACACTGCACCAACTTATAAGCAACTCCTTCCAAAAAAAAAAGAAACTTATAAGCAACTAACTCGATGCTAATTTGGAAAACTTCACGGCAGGGTTTTAGGCTTGTTTTAGAGCATTAGATCCTAACTCAATTCTCTTCAGTACGTAGGAGAGAAATGGGCTGCATTCATTCATTCGAATAATTTGGTCTAATCTCCCTCTATCTGAAGTCCAACGCCGCAGCAAAATTCAATTCGAATAGGAAGCATCAAGCATGCCAGATGCTGAGACGCGTCTTTATTGTTTCTGAAATTTACAGAGACATGAATGATTGAATGTGGACGCATCATGCCACTCCTATTAAGATGACATGTTAGTTTCACTTTATTACTACGAATCTAAGATCATCCACAGCCCTACTTTCCTGTGTATACAGGTTTTCTTTTCTCCGCAAATGCAGCTAGGCCTTCAAGGCGATCCTGAGTGTGCAGGACTTGCTCGTAGCATTCTTCTTCAACAGCCAGTGCCGAGGTCATGTCGACCTCTGCCCCTTGATTGATGGCCTTCTTCGCCATTTTTATCGCCAACGGGCCCTGAAACAAAAGATTAAAAGCTTAGAACTTCAAGAAGGATGGGGCAATGATCTAGCAGGAATTAATTCAAGCAAACTAACCAACACAAGTAGATAAATATATACTGTATTGCTGGGAATTCTCAGATGGCAAAAATGATTTTTGTCAAATGAAGACCGTAATTATTTCAATGGCTTCTTACTTTCTGATTTATCTCCCGTGCAAGTTCGAGAGCTTTTTGATAAGCTTCACCAGCAGGAACACAGTAGTTTACTACTCCTGCCATGTAAATACACATGTCAAAACGTATTTTCTTCTAAAAAGCAAGAAATAATTAAAGGCTATTCCTAGAAACAAAGAACTCATAGCACAGGACGAAAGTCAAATTGGCTGGATTTACCCATAGTTACAGCTTCCGCTGCATCGAATCTACGACCAGTGAATATTAGCTCCTTTGCTCTGGACCTTCCAACAATCCTAGGAAGGCGCTGTGTTCCCCCAGCTCTACATTTGAAGCAAATGGATGCTAACAGATGAAGCATATCATTTACAACTGGACCTCCAAAAGAGCTCTGAAATTTATTTCCATAAATTCTCCTCATGCCATTGCAATGTTTCAAGTGCAATGAGCAATACAACCACCTTTTCCTTTTAACAGAAATTTTACACTCAAGGTTGCAATGTTTCAACTTTTTTATAGATGATGAAATTTTCAGCTTTGAATTCTATGACAAGGAGAGGTTTGGCTATTTAGCACCGCTAGTTAAATTCAGTTCACCAGGCTAGAATAACTCCAGCACCATAGAAAACAAAATATCAACAAAATATAAAGATTTGCTTACAAAGGTAAAGTGCCATATACCCAGGAATAATAGCGAGGCTAGTCTCTGGCAAGCTGAATTTCGCATCCTTCCCTGGTAAGATTTTGGAAAAAGGAAATGCATTCATATGTGCTTGAAAGAAAGGAAGAAAGCTTTGCTTCCTTAAGGTAGATGAAATTTTATCGCTGCAGAGTAAAAGCATTACCACAGATGCGAAGATCGCATGAAAGAGCCAATTCTAAACCACCGCCGAAAGCAGCTCCTTCAACAACAGCAATTGTAGGAATTGACAGTGCCTGCTTATACATTTTGCAAGGTGTAACGTTCTAAACATACTAGAAAACAATTAACATCTACGTGGAGGATTCATATACTAATTTTCTAAATCTGAGAGCGACAGTATATATATAGGAAAACGTCTATATCACCCCCTCAACTTTTTTAACCCCTTCAGCTTTGCAAAACCATTTAAAACAGTAAAACACCCCCTACGGTGGTTTTGTATGGTGGTTTTGCCACGCTGGTACGCTGAGGTGGACCGAGATGCTGTCGTGGACCAACTGATAGGTGGGCCTAGCTTGTAAGTGGCAGATCACATCTCTCTCTTCTTCCCCTCCCCCCTCTCTCTCCCCTTATCCTCTGGCCATCCACCACCCAACATGCTCTCGTCCCCGCCGTCCGAACTGCTCCGCCCGACGGCGCCGGAGCCCACACTCGCTGGCCCGCGCCAGCACCCGACCTGCTCCTAGTCCCTGCTCCCCGACTTGCTTCGCCCAACGGCGTTGGAGCCCACGTTCGCGTGGGCCCGCGTCAACACCCGACCTGCTGCTCCTCCCTGCTGTCCATCCCAAAGAGCTCCAGGGCACGCCGGGTAGGTCCAGCGAGTCTCGCGACGCTCTACGCTACATGCCGCTGCCACTCCGGCTTGGCGATCGAGGCTGGCAGCAAGACGGGGACGGTCCCCGCTGGTACTGTAGCGAGCGCCAGCTCGGCTGCTGCTGCAGTGTGTTGGCGGCTTCCGTCCGTGCCATTGCCGATTCCATCATCGTCGTCGCTGGATTTCTCTGTGGTCAGAGGATAACGAGAGAGGGGGAAAGAAGAGAGGGATGTGATCTGCCACTTACTAGTTGGGCCCACCTGTCAGTTGGTCCATGTTAGCATCTCGGTCCACCTCAGCGTACCAGCGTGGCAAAACGACCATGTAATACCACCTTAGGGGTTGTTTTAAATGGTTTTGCAAAGATGAAGGGGTCAAAAACTCGATTTTATAGTTGAGGGGTGATGTAGTCGACCCTCGATATGTTAGGGGGTTATATAGACTTTTTCCTATATATATAAGAACATACTATTGTTATGCAACAAACCTCAATGGATGAAAATGTAGATCTTAAGGAATTAACAAAGTCCCGAACTTCAGCAGGGCCCATTAACCTCCTTTCCTGACAATATTAAGGAGAGGCGCTAAAATCATTGCAATCATCATCATTTTTTGTACAAGGGATGCATGTTTTCAGTTCTGTAATTGACATAAAGGTCAAATATATGCAAAAGGCTAGCATTCTTTTGGCAAGTCAAGCAAATTGCTTCCTGAAGCAAACATGTAAACAGTGCGAAAAGAGTCTAAGATAGTTAGGCTAATCACAATGGGGGTTTCATGTCCATATTTCCAAGAATGCCACGTCAACTTTGTAGAAGGATGAAACACCCTCTCTCAATAGAGAGTTTCATCTCACTATTTCATATGCCAACATACTATTTAAATGCTGCAAATAAATAACCAATAGGATTTACTCAATTGTGCGAAGATGAAACAAAACACTCTCAATGGAGGTTTCACACGGTTTCCAAGTTCTTGGAAATGGGTTAACATAGTTTCATCCTCCATGAAACTCTTACTTCTTAAATGATGTGCCATATCATCCAAATTGCTGATGTGGCAGGCTAATTAATGCCATGAAACACCCCATGAAACTCCCATTGTGAATAGCCTTACATTACTTGTAATGTACAATGTGCTAATTGTAGAGTTCATAGCTGCAACCATCCTACTGAAGTACTTAATAGAACATAAGTGTGACCCTCCCCCCCTGCTCTTGACTCTGCCCCCCCCCCCCCCCCCTCTATTTATCACTAACTGATATTCTTTAGAAAACCAACTCCTCGATACGCTCTCACAAGTCACAACTCAACCAGCCATAGTTATTCTTACTCCCTTAGGATCACAATTCAGCTTCTCTGAATATTCAATTGCTCCCAATTTTGTCTTTAGCATTATATATCAAATTCAACCAGCCATTTACCCTGCAGAATTTTGGCAACTAATCCATCAGCAGCGACTTGCAATGTGGCATTCACAAGGAGATTCACGTCGCTAAATACAATGAAGCAGCTCACCACCAAATAAACATTAAAAAAAATGTGACACCATGGGCCCATGGCTAAATAGAAGGCAACAGCGTATGTGCTCTAGAAACTTCACAAACAGTGAGCAATGGTTGCCGCTGAAAGATACACTCCGTATCAGGCTATCAGCACAAATCACATACAGCATACAGGCGATGCAACGGGTACCTTGAGATCGGCGCCCGCGCAGAAAACCTTGGGCACGGAGCTGGCCACCAAGACGACGTTGGCCGTGGCGTCGGCCTCCACCTCCTCGATGGCGCTCCGCAGCCCCTGGAGCATCTCCTTCCCTATGGCGTTCTTGGCCTCCGGCCGCTCCAGCCTCAGCTCCATGATACCTGCAGCCAACGAATCACAGCCGGGAAATACGATCCCCACAAGCAAACGCAAAATTTTCTCGGGATGGGGTCGGTCAGCACAGGCACGGACCAGCGTCGGGCGCCGAGAGCTTCTGGAGGCGGACGGGCCCCGGCTGGGCGAGGATTTGGAGGGCGCGAACGAAGAGGGTGCTGTGGGAGGAGGCCGCGAAGGCGGGGGCTACCGCCGGCGCGCGGCGGCCGCCCAGGTGGCCGGAGACGGCGAGGAGGCGCCGGAGGCCGAGCATGCTGGAGTGTAGCGGCGCGCGAGGAAGAGCCGGGCGAGGCTGGGAGACTGACTGGGTGATGACGAGGTGTCGAGAGAGAGAAATTTGCTACTTCGCCATTTTTAAAACTGAGCT
The DNA here is from genome assembly GCF_002211085.1 of Panicum hallii. NCBI lineage: Eukaryota > Viridiplantae > Streptophyta > Magnoliopsida > Poales > Poaceae > Panicum > Panicum hallii. The sequence continues at coordinate 51,266,117 of NC_038042.1, read as the reverse complement.
TCGCTGAAATACCATTAAATATTTAGGTTTCGCTGCAATATTAATATGAAAAGCTGTCTATCCGCTACAATGCCTTTTCTATCTTTTTTAATTCGTCCGATGATTACACCTTTTTTTAACCATACGAACTGACCGTTGTACCCTTGAGTCACCCAACCATATCCGCTCGGTCTCCCTATCTCGCGGCCATGGCCGGCGGCAAGCGACGCCACCGCCGGTGGGCTTCGCCGAGACCCGACCTCATCCCCGTCCTCGAGCTCGCGTCTTTCGTCTCGTCAGCCTCTTTCGCTTTCTCCTCACCCAAATCAGTCGCGGGTGTGAGCGCAGATGGCCGGAACAGCGGCGTCACCGCGGATGGAGCCTCCACCCGAAATCACTCCTGCTGTCATGGATACCGCGAGTGGGCGTGCTGCATCCACAACCTGGAGCGAAGCTCGTGCTCAACTTCCTCCATTGCCTCTATGGATTCCGATGCTGCATCTTTGCTTGTGGTCTGTCTGACCCGGTCAAAATTGGCTGAGAAGAACGAGGGGAAATAAGAGAGAGAGAAAGGCCATGCTTCAGGAGAAAGAAGGTGGCGGTGATTTTCTTTTTATGCTTGCATGCGGGAGAGATGCAAAAGTACATGCGGATTAGAGCAGATTAATTTTTGGTGTCGGCGGGCTCGATTTGATGTGAAGATAAGGTGGAGACGAGCATCACACATGAACGGGCTGCGAGGTCGAGGCTGGGCTTTCCCTTGTCCTCACGCTCGCCGGAGGGCTGGCCATGGCCCGGACGAGCACCATCGACACCGCCGCGCCGTCGCCCAGCGCACCCATGGCCATCAGGAACAGGGACACGTCGTCCCCGAGCGCCGGAGGTCCCTCCCGCGCGGCCGGCGACCCCGAGGCCACGGGCACCTCAAGGCGCGCCGGGGAGCCGAGCTCCGCCGCCGGTCAAGAAGAACGCGAGGGGAGGGGCGGTGAGGGAAAAAAGGAGGAAAAATCCCTTCAATGCCATCAGCAAAACTTCCAGTCCCTTACAAACCACCAAGAAAACTCATTTCCCGTAGATGCCATTTGGTGTAAAATTTAATCCCCTACAAACAATTGTTGACCATCCTACCGTAACTTCGCGCTAATGGATATTAAAGCTGACCGTCTAGCTCCTCCATCCACCTCCCGCCGCCGCCATGTAAAACGGCGACTCCCCGGCGCCGCCGCACAGCCCCACAAGGGCCCGGGTCCGCGGTGGCGAGCGCGCGCGACGCGGCCTCGTGGCCGCGCCGCACGGCGTCGTGCAGCGACGTCTCCCCGCGCCTTTTGTGGCACGGGTCAGGGAACGCAGGGATGGCGCGGAGGAGGTCGAGGTGGAGGAAGCGACGAGAAGCGCGATGACCTTGTGCGCCCCGGCGCGGGCAGCGAGGTGGAGCGGCATGTCGAGCGCGGCGTTGCGCGCGGCGGAGGAGGAGCGACGCGAGGTCCGCGTGCCCGGCCGCGGCCGCCACGTGGAGGAGCGTGTTTCTACCGGCCGTGGCGGCGGACTCGAGGTCTGGGGCGACCGAGGTCGGGCAGGGCGACGCGGTGGTGGTGGGAATGGACGGCGGCGAGGCCACCATGCGAGCGAGCGAAGGTGGTGGAGCAGGGGGAGGGGGTGGGCGTTCATCAGCTCCACCGGCTTGCTTCCTGTGTTCCACACTACCACCGCCATCGCCATGCTCACCGGGTCCCGGACGGTCCACGTGGCCCCGTCGAGAAGCGACGCGGACGAGGACGCTCGGGCCAGCACGGACTCCTCCTGCCCGGGCCGGCGCGGGCGTACTCCGGCAACGTCGATGAGGAGAACGAGCGGCTGCGGCGCTATAACGCTCGGCTCGCGCGCGGGCTCCTCCTGCCCGGGGCCGGCGTGGGCGTACTCCGGTGATGTCGGCGAGGAGAACGAATTGTTGCGGCGAGCGGTGCATCCACCTCCCTTGGTCCTCTAGCTCATGCCTTCGTGCGCCGGCGTCCCGGCGGCCGTCGAGCTCGAGCTGGGAGCAAATGATGAGGAGAATGCGCAGAAAGGAGAGAAGTCCATGCGGGCCCACTCGTCAGCACACAGAAAACTTACCGACATGAACAACGATGGTTTAGAGGAGATTAAATTTTACAGCCAATGGGTTATAAGAGAATAGAGTTTTTGTGGTGACTTAAAAGGAACAGAGTTTAACCCAATGGCACTGAAGAAATTTTCCAAAAAAAAAAAGCCAGTCTGGTTGGACTCAACGAGTCGGCCGGTTCAATCGAAAGGGCTAGGAATAGTTTGGGCAGTCCAAAGGCAAAAATAAGCGAAAAATAGTAAAATAAAATAGTATAGAGTTGGCACTATTTTATAATGGCATTCTAGCGAAAGTCTAAATGTGGGATGACGTTCGAGTGAAATCCAGTTTTAGGAATGGCAAAATCGTAGAAAGAGAGAGAGAGGGACAGAGAGACGCAACGGGCATCGTTGGATATGGATCACGCGGCGCGGATCTAATATCATAATCCGACAGGAGGTTTAGCTGGAGCCTGGAGAGTACTCGGAACGTGCTGTATTAGGACGGCTTCAGCCATGGTCGCACCGCAGCAGCAGCGTTCATCGTGCCTAGGAGCTCCTGCGCGCTGCTTAGGACGGAGAGGACATGAGCATTCTCAACGAGGAGGTGGCCGCCGGCGCGTCGCCCCCTCTGGACGGGAAGGGTGGTCGTGAGCGCGGGCACGGCGGACTGCCGCGGCGGCGCGCCTGGCGAAACACCGACCTTGCATATGGCCGGGTCGGGAGACGAAATAACGTCCGGGGGTGGACGGTAAATGAAATATCGTCCACCCCGGGGTCCCTCGCGGGCGTTGGATTGGACTCGTGCGGCCAAGATTTGCATGTTCACCGCTTCAAGTGCCCGACGTGTGGTCGAATCGGTGGGGCCCGGCGGCTACCTCGAGCCGTCAGCGTGGAGCGCCGGCATGGCGAACTGCAGCAGCGCGCCGGGCGCGAGCTCCCCGCCGTTCATCACGTCCTGGAGCGCCTCCACCGTGAGCCGGCTGCTGCTGCGACCCGTTGCCCTGCCGCTCCAGCTTCCCACAACCACCAGACGACAGACGTGGCCACTGCTCTGTTCCATGGCTGTAGGCTCCACGAGTTGCAAGGGTCGCGTGTTCTTCTTGCACGCAGCATAGTCCGCGGAGGAACATAGATGAACAAGTGCTCGATTATTGTCCTCATGTCGATCTCAGTACATAGATGAACGCCACGGGCACACATCAAATTAAACACCGTTCCACGCGTAGGTGTAGCAGCCTAGGCTCTCTAGCCTCGTTCTAGAGCAGGTCGGCCATGAGTCTGAACTCCTCGATGGTGATGGCCCGTCGCCGTCCATGCACTCGATGATGGCCGCGCAGCCCTCGGCGCTGGCGGCGCCCTAGGTAGCCTCGAGCGCGGGCCGCGCTGACTGCAGCACCGCGCCGAGCGCGCCCATCGTTCGTCGAGTCCAGGAGTTCCTGCACGCTGAATTTAGGACGTAGAGGAGATGAGTATTCTCAATGACGAGGTGGCCGTCGGCGCGTCGCCCTAGATCACCCACCGGACGGGAAGGGTGGTCGTGAGCGCGGGCACGGCGGACTGCGGCGGGCGGCGAACCTGGTGAGGCACCGACCCTGCATATGACCGGGTCGGGAAACAAAATAACGTCCGGGGGTGGACGGTAAACCTGGGGTCCCTCGCGGCCGTTAGATCGGATTTGCGCCGTCAAGATATGCATTTGCGCCGTTTCAAGGGGTGATTTGCGGAAGTTATTGACTTGTCAACTCTCGGGCGAGCTGTGGAGCGCCGGCACGGCGGGCTGCAGCGCCGCTCTGAGCAGCGCGCCCCTGGCGGCGGTTGTCGCCGTCGCCGTCCGGGCACTCGACGATGGCCGTGCAGTCCTCGGCGCTGGCGGTGCCCACGACGCCGAGCGCAGGCGCCCTGGCGAGGTCGTCCGCGCCGACCAGCGCGCCCCCGGCGGCGGCCTCGAGCGCAGGCAGCGCCGACTGCAGCACCGCGCCAGCCCGAGCTCCCCGGCGTTCATCACGTCCAGCTCCTAGACGCTGAGCCGGCCGTCGCGGTCAACATCGGCGCGCCACGGCCAGCTCATGCAGAAGCACATGCCATTCATCTAGCATCTAGAGTCTCATAGAGCCTCATTGGTTGGCTCAAAATTTGGCATGCCAAAATATGGGCTTGTTTGGTTGGAATTTAAAAGGTATCCCACCTTCTAAAATTGCCAACGTTTTGGTAAAAAAGATTGGCATGCCCACGTTTTGGTAGCCAACCAATCAAGCCCCAAGCCTCCATATACAATCCCGGCTAGACAGGCTGCAGTCCACCAGGACAGGAGCCCCAACGGCCTAATTATCAAAAAAAAAAACCCCGGCCTAACAGCAACATGACATGGCACTACTTTCCCGTGTAGACAGGCTTCCTTTTCTCTGCAAACGCAGCCAGGGCCTCAAGGCGATCCTGCGTGTGCAGCAGCTGCTCGTAGCACTCCCCTTCAACAGCCAATGCTGAGGACATGTCGGCGACCTCCATCGCCTGATTTATAGCCTTCTTCGCCATTCTTATCCCCAGGGGACCCTGCAAGAAAGACAACCAATCTCAGAGTGGTTACAGGTACAGAGCTCTGGATCACTGATCCCAAGCAAATTACTCCTGCAGTTTTCATTATTGTGTTTTTGATGAATTCGTTCACTCAAGTTTCTAACATATAGTGAGCCAAGTAAATGCTTAATCAGAACTTCAGAAGTGTGAACTCATGAAGAACTTCCTGTGTTCAGACTTCAGTAGTCACAATAAGACTGATTCTTACTTTTTGAGTTATCTCGCGGGCAATATCAAGAGCTTTTTGATAAGCCTCCCCTGCTGGAACACAGTAGTTTGCAAGTCCTGCAATGCAAACACATTTAAGAATCGTTCCAACAAGTAAGCAGGCAAAAATAGGTAGCAAGGCTAGCCTTACCCATCATTACAGCTTCAGCTGCATCACATTTACGGCCGGTGAATATCAGTTCCTTTGCCCTGGACCTCCCCACGATCCTAGGAAGGCGCTGTGTGCCTCCAGCTCTGTTAGTTCAGCAAATGGAGGTAATTTTCACCAAGATGATTTATTTGGTCATTTTGGAAAGGTTTTGTAAACTTTTTAATGTTATAATAAGAAATGCATGTACACTTACTAAGTCAAAACATGCAGTGGGCATGTTCCATCATGACAGAGAAAACCACTGTCCATTTTGGTTCTAGGAAAATAAATACATCATGCGAAGTCATGCTTGTCGGTGTCACCTTTTCAACGTCAATGTATCAAATCGACTATTTGCAATACATTAAATAAATGTAGATGTCTACTTCTGCAAGTCACTTATTTTCGCATCTTTTGTGTTAAAACTTTTTACCAACCATGTTGAAGAATAGCCTGTGTTAACTACAAGGTCAGTCTTCGTATATAATGGTGACCTAGTCGTCCTCAACAATCACATTCCATTGCAGGATAGGAAGCGGTCAGTTGCCCCCATATGAGCTCAGCAGTTCATTTATGATAAAATAACATTCACTTACAGGGTTAAATTTACTACTTCACGATCAAGCATAAAAAACTGGGATTCCCAAAGTCAGTGCATTTTGTTTCAGAACATCTCGATAGGTTCTTCAACCATTTGTTTTAGAAAGTAATGCACTATGTAGGTTACATAATTACGTACCCAGGTATAATGGCAAGGCCTGTTTCTGGCAGTCCAAGTTCTGCATTTCCCCCTGCAAGAGTGTAGGTATACATTTAAATATTCAAAGCACTAGGAAATAGTTATCCCACAAGATGGTCAGAATTTGGTAATGCTCCAGATAAAGGCAACACCACATATGCGGAGATCGCATGAAAGAGCCAGTTCTAGGCCACCACCCAAAGCAGCTCCTTCAATAACAGCAATTGTTGGAATAGGGAGTGCCTGTTCAAACAAAATGTAATTTGTAAGCCCTGTAAGAACAGCATATGAATATCGAACAACTATGGCCAGTGATAAGAAAAATAATAAATCTTGTGCGGAATGTGTATAAATATGTAGTACACATTTATACGTTTACCATTGCTCATTTTGTTGATTTAATGTTATAGATGCAAAAGGGCATGTCAAATTTCAGTTCCTCATACAAACCTCAAAAGACGAGAATGTAGACCTCAAGGATCTAGCATACTCTCCAACTTCAGAAGAGCCCATTAGCTTCCTTTCCTGTTAACAATAGTATTGCTCTGAGATGCGGCCCACATGATTTCATTATTCACTATACATGATAGTGATGTTCTTTTAATTCTTGAACTGAGCTAAAGGTCAAAAACAAGGGATAGGGGCAAGGAGGCAAGTAGTCCTTTATTAATTATGATGTCAAACAAATTGGTTGAGAAATTAATGTCATCACTGGATATGCAAACATGATATTTTAACAGCATTCTGATGTCCATTACATTATAAAGGCTTATGGCAATCATTTTATAGCTGCCATGAGGAAAGAAAAATATAATAGAGATTCTTAAAGAAACAAAAGCATCCAACCTTTGTTTTGAGGGAACATAGTCATGGTTAAATTTTCATCATTTGATTTTACCAAAAAAAGTTGATTCAGAAGATAAGAAACAATCTAAAAACATAGAAACAGATAACCGCCACTTAAAGTTAGAGCTTGAAACATAAAGAGCTATCAAACAAACAAAATATTGAGAAGAAAGAGCAGACAATGGGGGGGAATCTAGATTAGCCTTCACAGTATCATGATACGAATTTATTGTATTTAGTGCAAACTAAAATTATACAGAACAATATCTCAAGCAATTGCACAATCACTTGTGCAATAATAGTAGTTCAACTACTAAATAAGTTCATAAATCTTCTAATCATCCATCTGAGAATTTATATGTATTCGTCTTTAAGCCACACTCTGTATTCTTCTTTACTAATAATTATAGACCCTAGAGTTTCTAGAATTGTCATTCAGCACATTCTTTTTGGAAAGTTGTCTTTAAGAACACTCATCTTCTTTGTCTCATATAGTGAGACGCTAATCAAGAAACCGACTCCCCTATATGCTGCCTAGCCCTGAGTCTTTCTTTTCCCCACACTCCAGCCATTCCTTTTTTTTAACAATTAATCTAGCAACACACACAATTATTTCTGAACATCAATGTCAGCATAACGCAAAGCTCACCTGTCAAATCCGCTGACAGCATTTTGCAACTACTACTCTTTAATCATCTATAACCCGCACATGCACCTGCACCACTTTCGCTTGTCTTCTATTCTAGCAGAAACTCCTGTTCATTTAATTGTGTTCCAATGTCTAAACGAATAAACCAGCTCACCGAGCAACTCCAGACCTTGAGATCGGCGCCTGCGCAGAAAGCCCCCGGCACTGAGCTCGCAACCAGGACGACCTTAGCCGCCGCGTCGGCCTGAATCTTCTCTATGGCGCTCCGCAGCCTCCTCATCACATCCCAATTGATGGCGTTCTTGACCTCCGGCCGCTCAAGCCTGAGCTCTAGGATCCCTGATCCCGGACACGGGTCAAGATTCAAGAATAATCAAAAGGAGGAATTTTAGAACAACTCTGAAAAATAGGCGGAGCTTTCAGGAGGAGATAGTGACAGACCGGAGTCGGGTGCCGAGAGCTCCTGGAGGCGGACGGGCTCCGGTTGGGCTAGGATTTGGATGGCGCGGGCAAAGAAGAGGGAGTGGTGGCCTGTGGTGGATACGGAGGCCGCCGGAGCGTGGCGGCCGGCAAGGTAGCCGGAGATGGCGAGGAGGCCCCGCGGGCTGCGCATTCTGGGAGTTGGGGACAGTTGGGAGAGGCGTGTTTGGTGCTGGCTCGTTGATGTGGCAAAAGTTAAAAAATGCTGCTCGTGACCGGCTGACCGCAACCACTAGGTACTCAACTTCATGGATGCATAGGTCCAATAAGACACGTGGGAATCTTAGCTCCTACGATAAGAAATTGCTCGATCAACTTTTACTGTCAAAGCCAAATACTAGTACTGAAAGACCGTAACAGCTTTGCTCAATGAGGAGTGTTGCAACTTGCAACTAGAAACGTGAATTACAGGATAGTAGCAGCTCGATGGTCAGAACTTGCACAAGCATGATGCGTCAGAGGATTTTGAAACATTTTGGCTTGCTGATGCTCTGATGTTGATAGTAACCGTCAGATTCCACACGCCATCTACGAGTTGAAAATTTCCAAGTTACTACCTACGACATCGAGACTTCGGGTACAGAGGAGAGAGAGCCAGTCTTTCTCAGAAGAAAAACTGAACCAATGAATAATTCACAGTGGTAAGAGGCAAAGAAAACATCAAGGTCACGCTCTCACTGGATTGATTGATCTGCGCACTTGCGCTTGTTTAGTTTTTCCTGTACATTCATGGTAATCGAAAAAAGAGAGCGGAAAATGAGAGATATTTCCCCTCTCGCAACCGCCACTAACGAAAGAATTCTTCCTCCTACAAAATTTACAAGACGGCCCGACGGTAATTTGATCCCGTCACGAGGAGGGGCTCGCGACGGCGCAGTTGCCGTACGCCATGCTCCGGCCGGCGTCCACCGGCGCGGTGGGGTCGACGCCGAGCTCGCGCGCGCGGTTCACGTACTCCTTCTTGACGTTTCCCCTCTGCAGCTGCAGCAGCCGGATCACGCTGCGCCGGGCGTCGTGCCGGAAGGGCCGCCCCGTCCCCGTGAACCCGTCGATGAGATGCAGGTACGCCTCCAGGTCGTGCCGGCAGGCGGGACCCGCGTCGGGGCGGAGGCACGGCGAGTTCTTGCTGTCGATCCGGAGCTCCGCGCCAACGTGCTGGTACTGCTCCTTCTTGTGCGGCAGCCGCGGCGCCACCCCGGGCACCTTGGTGACCATGTCGCCCGCGTTCACGATGCGCAGGACGTTGACCTTGCCGCTGCTGCTGAGCCTGTCCACGAACGCGGCGTTGCCCACCTTGGGCCCGCCGAAGGAGACCACGGCGACGGGCGGCGCGTCGGGGATGGAGGTGGCGACCTCGTCGGCGACGAGGAGCGCCAGGGCGGCGCCGAGGCTGTGGCCGACGACCGTGATGCTGAGCTCCTCGCCCTTGTACTTCTCCATGAGGCGCCGGACCTCGTCCATGACCTCCTCCGACAGGCTCTTGACCTTCTCCCCGGCCGTCTTGTAGAGGCTGAGGAAGCCCCGCGCAACCTTGGGCTCCTCCGCTCCCGCTTCCGCGCCGTCGCTGCTCTCGCCATCGAGGGGCACCAGCGAGGCGCGGAGGTTCTCGGCCCACTCGAGGCAGGTGGCCGTGCCGCGCAGCACGATGGCTATGTCGCGGCGGCCCATGCGGGCGACCTCCCGCTCGGACTCGCACACGGCGACGTAGCCGATCCAGTTGGACTGCTGCGTGAGCCACTCGGGCGTGTTCGGGCGCTTGGCCCACGGCGGCATGGACAGCGCGGAGGTGGCGAAGAGGCTGCGCGTGGGGCGGTAGGAGCGGTCGGGGAGCATGAGCCCGCGGTGCCTCGCCGACGCCGTGGGCAGCGAGTGGAAGGCCTGGTACGCCGCCTGCACGAAGTCCCCGTAGCGAAGGAGCTCGCGGCGGAGGTCGGAGTCGAGCGGGTCGAGGAGGCCCGCCCAGCCCCCTTCCCCGTGGAGGCTCCGCCAGCGCGGCGCGATGGTGGACCTCGGGGACGCGCGCGGGGAGTCGGCGGAGAGCAGCTGCTGCATGTGCATGAGGCTGCGCGGCGACATGTGCTCGTCGGCGGCCGTGCGCGCCCGCATCCCGGGCATGGGCACGAAGAAGGAGAGGTTCAGCGCGTTGAGCAGGCCGTGCCGGACGCTGAGCGGCTCCTGCTCGCCGTCCTGCTCCTGCTCCTGCCTGGCCGCGGCGGCGGCGTGGCTCGCGGGCCTCGGCGGCTTCCCGAGCACCTTGTCGAGGTTGGCGATGTGCGCCCTGGCTCCATCCGCCGCCGCCGAGGACGAAGGGGGCGCGGAGGCGGCCGAGCGGAGCGCCTGCGCCGGCGTGTTCGGGTTCAGCGGCGACGGCTCCCGGCGCGGCGCGGCGCGCGGCTGGACCGCGGGCGCGGCGTGGCGCGGCGCGACGTGCACTGGCGAGGTCGTGGGCGCGGTCACCGCCGCTGCAATTGTCATCGGGTCTGCCTCCTTCTTCCGAGATCCGAATCGACGCGCTGCGATATACGAGTATACCCTGTAGGCTTGCGTGCTCACCAGGTCCCCCGAGCTTGCTAGCTAGCTATCGAAATGTGAGGTGACACGGGGGGCGACGGGGTTTTATAAGCGGGGGGCGGCAGCGGCAGGGGCGGGGCGGGGTGAGAATTGTTATTGGAGTGGTTGCCACTTGCGACTCCGAAGGACGTCGCGATTCCGTAACCCCGAGGACGCGACAAAGTCAGCCGCGGGTGGGCGCGTACGCGCCCTGCTGCGCAGGGCTGGGGCGTGGATGGACTGACCACCGCGCGCGGCAACTGCCGCCGAGCCGAGCCGAGGGCCTGCCGACTAGTCCACGCCCGCGACAGCGCTGGGGTTTACGCGGTGCGCGGGTGCGTTGGACTTCGCTGCCTCCGCCTTGACCCGGCGAGTCCCTGTCAGCTCCTCCATGCGCCCCGCCCCGGCATCGCTGGGCAGGATCGCTCGCTGGGCGACGTCGTGGCGTGGCGCGTTCCTGGTTCGGTCCGGTCCTCGTCTTGGCCATTCGCCGAGGAGCGAGCGCGTGTCCACATGCCGCGCGCGGTTCCAAGGTCCGGTCCTGGTAATTGTTTTGATGGCAGGGCGAGCAGCACGCGACCGCGCGTGGGCCTGGATATTCACATACGGGCCCGGCCGGTGACGCAGGGCTCGCCGACGCAAGCGGTGTTGACTGCCGAATTGCAGAAACAGATGCCAGGCCAGCTACTACGAGAATACGAGATTGAAAAAGAAAAAAAAGCTTTGGTCTGTCAGGTCAAACACCGTGTTTGCATCCGCGCTGTCCCAGGTCTCGGCTGGAATTCAACTCTTGCCTCCCGTTCTGTCGCCGGACGCGACGCCCCGATGCGATCCAGCTCGCCCATCAGCAGACATGTTCGGCGATGTTTAAGCAATTAAGCATCAGCGCCGATCATTTTGCAGACTAAACAAACCGTGTTCATGACAGGCCGGCGAGCTGGGTCGCTGGCCATCGAGGCTCGCACGAACGTCAAAGGTTCCACAAGGAATTCTGAGAGGGGCTCGGTACGAACTTTTATTTCCCCATATGAACGTACGGGTACGGACTGGAGACTGGAGTCGCTGGCCGAAAAATGTTTGAAACGCAACCGCATTTTGAACTGGGACAAGGGTGGTCAGATTCAAGACGGGCTCGCTGATCATTCCGTAATGCGCATGTGGGGGACCCGCTCTGATGGTCTAATCTTCACCTCCGGTTCGGTCTCTCCGTTCCGTCGACAGGGGCAATGCACGCACATGCACCTCTACAGTCTACAGGCTCCTTTCATCCATCAACAGTTCACCAGTCACAGCAGGCTCCGTTTCTCTGTCTGCAGCGGCTGTTTTCCTTGTCCTCCCGACGCTGCTAGTGAAAGCCGTTTTCTGACGAAAGTCCTTTTTTCGTGTTGTTTTCACTTCTTTGAATCTCCCCTTTTTCCTCTTCTTTTGCAAAAGTACCTTTTTTTATAAGAAAAGGTCTTTGAAGTTAGGCGACATATCAACACCGTACCCCGAACAAGATCCTTTAGGAAAACACACGAATTACGTTCGTTCATCTTAAAAACCGCCAGGATAAGCTGAGCGCACGCGGGGGCAAGTTGATGCACGCCCAGATCTCAGTGGACAGAAGCTCCATTAGCAGGAGGCAGCAGAGAGGGCAAGGTGCTCGAGGCCTTTTCAGGTGTGCCGAAATGGCTCGGGTGGCCAATCCACAAGCGGAATGGTGGATTAGTCTGGTCGTGGAAGATCATGGATTCATGGTGGACGGAGACGAGCGAGAGGGCGCGGGGACGACAAAAGTTAAGAGGATAATTGTCAATTCGCGGCGTGAACAATGCAGCTTTGACGTGAGGAACGTGACGGAAAGGGACGGGGGCAGCTGGCACTGGCAGCGATCGCCCCTCCCTCCCGTCCCGGGAGATGAAAGCGCGGGTGAGTTGGCCACGTACGCTAACCACCACGCCGGGGTGACTAGTGGGCGTCGCGTTCTCCGGGCCACGTTGTTTAGTTGTCCCTCGGCGCCCACAGCCCCCCACTGACTTGGCCACTAAATTATGGTGGCTTCTGGCTTGAGGAGTTGGGGAACGGTGGTGTACTTGCGGGTAGCTTTTAGTATGCCAGGACCAGCTTGCGGCGCACAAAAAGAAGGAACCGCTGCTTCTCCGTCCAACTTTTTATTTATTTCAGAAAAAATTCCTTATATGGGCGTTGACAAAGTGCTTAGTACTGAAGCATGGGGTAAAGTGTTTGAGTTTTTAAATCACTCTCGGATCATGTACTCATGTAGCTTCTCAGATCCAAGAAAAATTAAAACTCCAGACAAATCGGTGTACCAACAGCCCGGCTGTCCAAGATTTGGTAGTTCTTGCGTTGGGCCGTCTCCATTTTTTCCTTGAATACTTGCGTTGTTGCGTTGTCGAACCGTCCAATTTAATATTATTTTAAGCAAACCATCGGTCATTATTAATAAGATGAGAGCTAATACGCGCTCTCCGAGAGCGTCCCATGTGTTAATCTAAATCTAAATACATGAATAATCGACACGTCGTTCGCCAAAATAATATCAAATCTGATAGTCCCGGTATGTGCTCCACCATATGCTCAAGATCAAGCACACACATATATCGTTTACAATAATATATATTGCCGATAAACCACAAAGAGCAATTTTAAGCATTCTAAAGGTTCGACAATTAAACATTATAAGTTCAACATAGAAGGGTTCAAATTTAAAATTAAAGTTTCAACAACTTACAAGTCTTGGGCTCACAAATAGCATTAGAAGAGACGGTTTAGAGTTTATCATGCTCTCCCAAAAGAAACGACTAGTAGCGGATAAACTTGATAAAAGCGCGATAAAATAATGATGGCTTGCTCAAGGACACCATCGAGACTACAACGACTTACTCCTCCCCCGCACCGGGATCAGCGGGGTAGAAGTGGTCAAACACAACTTTCTGCTCACCTGCAACTTAGTTTAAAAAGTAACATAAGTATAAAAGATACTTGCATGACTTACGCAATTTAATAACTGAGGAATATGCAATGAGGGTTCCAAAGGAAAAAAAGGCTTTAGCGTGAAGTAAGTTTACATAAGCATGTGCTCTCTAATCCAACATCTAGCTCTCTAGCAATTTAATTATCTTGCCCAACCCACCTGATATTTTAGTTGCTTAAATGAAATAAACAATTAAAGTAACGTAAGGTGACATGAGCCATAATCAAGCATAAACGATACTTCTACAAATAGTTCATAGGATAATAAGCTTTCTAATAATCGAGAGCGCGGCAATTCGAATTGATTAAAATCTTGCAAAAGTATACTAGTTTACCCACACGATACAAGGAGCATGTGGCTCACCTAATCGATCACGTTGGATAAGGGGTACTCGTATCAACCGTTTCCAATAAACCTTAATAGTTGAGAATCATGCCTAGCTTACGCGGAGAGTCAGCGGAGAGTCACCTGGATCTATCGGGGACACTCCTAAGCCTCTCTACATAGCCCATTTGGCCACGCATGACTGTACCTCAACGACTAAGTCAAAGAACATAAGAAGCTTGTCCATACCACGATTGGATATGTGGCAGCACGATAAGTTGCTCAAAATCGACGTCATCCATGGACGGTCCTTAAACTGTGCGGACTATACCTCTAAGACTCCTTTGTCTACGTCCTACCACTCCACCCAAACCACGATACAAATACCAACAAGACCATTACGATCTTTCCAACATACCCGAAACCGGACAAATGCGATCAAGGATCAAGGATAAACACGTGAGAGTAGTGTGAATCTATTCCAAAATTTTCTTACATGTTATAGACCAACTCTAAGCATGGCTAAGAATCTAATCAATTAATTAGTTACTAACTAAAAGTGGCAAGGACATGGATATATAAAACAAGAAAGGTAAATGCAACAAAGTAGGATCAGCAATGCAATAGATAAATATATAGCATAATCATACATACCCAAGTGAGTAACTAATTTAAATCAATTTAAGCGGGTCAAGAAACATGCTTAATTGCCTGCCTCGGTTTTCTTCTAGCTCAGCCACGTACTTAACATCGGGCTCAGGTTCGACAACTTCGACGAGCTCGGCAAAACTCTCCGGCGGTTCGGTCGCTATAATGCATGAATAAGTGTATGCATTAGCATGATGCCATAATTCATACATGGATTGATGTGACATGAAGAATGAATGGTACAGCATGGGATGATAGACAACATACTCGCAAACAATAACAACCAAGCATCTTTAAGCACTTAAGTAAGAGAGCCTAGAGCAAGAAATATTAATAATAAATTTACATAGCATGCATAAATCTTAAATTTACGTCGCCGCACAGCGCAAGGACCGATGAAGGGGAGCGGCCGAGGCGAGTAGGGCAGGGCCAGGGGAGCGCACGCACGGGGCGTGGCGCGCGATGGGGAGGCTCACCCGCGGCACCGACGGGCGGGACAGCACGGCGAGCGGCAGCACGACGAGCAACGACGGGCGCGGACGGAGGGCGGCGCCGAGGAGGACCTGCAGGAGAGGTGGATGGCCGGTGAGGGCCCAAATCGAATAAGGAGGGCGAGGGGGCGCCGTGCGTGCGAGGAATTGGAGAATCGTTTACCGGAGGTGACGAATTCGAGGTGGCCGATGGTGGCAATGAAGGTGGTGGCGGCAGAATGGTGGAGGAGGGCTAGGATTCGGGGGAGAAAAGCCAGCAGCGCGGCATTTAAAGGGAGGGGGAGGTGAGCGGCCAGCGCGGCGCCTTGCTTGCCCGCGGCCACGCTGGCCGAGCCAGCGGTCGCCGACATGGCGCCGCCGCCCCTCCTGCCCAATCCAGGGGCGAGTAGGCACTGGAGAAGGGGAAGGTGGAGGTTGACGGGTGGGCCCAGGGCGAAGGGGAAAAGATGAAAGGATGGTTCAACTTTAAAATTCGTAAACTAGGATTTTTCGAGCTCCAAAATTGCTAAAAATTTACAGAAGCACAATAAAACTACTAAGAACAGAATGCAACAACAAGCACTGAAAAATCTATTCTATATTGCTTACAGTAAAATAAAAAAAACAGCAGTTTTTCAACTTTCTAAGAATTTTATGCCTTGAGCTTGTTGTTACAAAATTCTTCAAAAATATTTTAAATTCAACATCTTAAGTCTAGTATTTACATACAATTTTTAGGGGCACAATTGCATAGCAGAAATTCAACTTGTTTAACAAACACTCATCCACACAAAGTAAAATAAATAAACAAACTCATACAACATATGCATATGATGCTTCATTATTCTTTAATGATGCTCATGATGCTACTAGTTACATGTTAATCATATTTTTTAATATTTGGGTTGTGACATTCGTAGTCTTCATCCACGCCGATACGATCACGGCGTCTCTCTCCGATCGCAACATTTTCCGGCGATCTACTGCTTGTCTCCTTCCCGCATCCGCAGGAATGCTCGGGCCACGCCCACGCGGGAGCAGCCACGAAGTCCGGATCCTGTTTCCGATCCCCTCCCCGCGTGCGGGAACCCGCGCCACCGTGCGTGTTCCGCGTGCTGAATTCGTAGCCCCGCTTCCGCACGAGAGCGCCGAGCTTTTCCGGGCGAATCTTGCGCGGGGGTGGCACCGGCCGGCGGGATGGGCACGGCCACTAGTCGCCTTTCCGTAAAGCGGGCGCCAGAGGGAATCGCCACGTTGTCGCGGCGCTGGTTTGCGGTTTCGCGCCAGGAAGATCTCGCAGACGGACGCGCTCCCTCGTGGTGGCTCTGGTTCCGGAGCGGCAGGGCCGGCGGTTCATCTGTGATCTGTGGGACAGGGGCATGCACAGGGCGGTGCCACGGCTCGTCGTGGTTCGCCCACCATCATATGGTCCCAGGACGTGATAATACGAAATGGCATGTCAATGTTGCTCCGTTGGGGGTGGGGCCACGGGTAGACCTCCATGAGCAACATGAGAAAGACGCCACAACAATGCCAAGCGTGAGCACAGTGTTGCTCTGCGTTGTTGGGATGATGTACAGTCTTGTGTATTCGAGGGAATAAAATAAAAAAGCCCAACACTGATTTTGCCACCCTTGTAGAGATTTTTTTTTAATAAAAAGAGAATTCAAGTGATGACTCATGAGCTTGTAGGTGAATTTTCTGGAAAGCCACTGAAGGTTTATATTAATACAATAATATTAGTATATTCAAGGAAAAATCGAGAAGATCACAATTTCTCAGTGTCCCGACAGAAGAATATCGCTTCACTTGTCAAACTTTATTATCTGATGCTAACATGGGACACCACCGCACAGGGCACAGCAATTGGCGGTGGTGGCGGGGCCTGCTGCAGGTCACGGTCCTCTGTTCTGCACGACGAGGCACCGAATATTCGAGCAGGAAAAGGGTGCATCACATCCACTGATCCACTAATCAGTGCGAGACCTCGAGGGCCTGTCACGAGGCACAATGATTGCAGATGAACAAGACCACTCAACAAGCTAAAGGAGAAATATGTTGCCCACACAGGAATTTCATCTCACTATGAATATGCAACTAGAGATTACAATAGCTGTTCACAAATGCAACGCGTGGCTTATAAACAGTGAGGCTGTAAGGTAGAAAAGAATGAAGGTAATAAAATTGCTGCTGTTTGCTCCTTAGGTTGAGAGAGCACTGCGGATTCTCTCTCTCTACGGTGTTCTTACACATCAGCAGCTCTCTAATCATCTGACCAACGAAGAGATGCTATCAGCAGGCGTTTCCTGAACAAACAATGCAAATACATTTTTCGCGTCGTGCACAAACGGTAAGTAGTAGCGTGTCGTTTACAGGGAACCGAAGAAATCAGGTGATCTTAGGACGAGCAGCATGACGTCTTCTGGTTGACAGGCTGCCCGCGGATCTGCACGGTCGCTGGCCTTGCGTTTGACGCGGCTGGTTGGCTGGCCATCCTGAGAACAGCAGCAAGCAGGATTCGAATAAGAACAGTAGAATCTCAAGATAACAATAGAATATTGACCAGTTAGACATGTTGGCTATACCTGTCCTTGATGGATGCAGCCATAGCCATGAAGGCCTGCTCGACATTGATGGCGTTTTTCGCACTCGTCTCCATGAATGGGATGCCCATCTCATCAGCAAACGCCTAAATGGTGTTGTTAATCAATTTTAAATGTCTGAAGAAGCCCTAGGGTGTGGTGAACATGAAGAATTGCAGATGACGTCATGATCTATTCATGAAGTTTGGAGAACTTACCTTTGCTGTCTCAGTTGGCACAACTTTGTTGGCAGTTAGATCACTCTTGTTCCCAACAAGAAGCTTGTTAACATTGTCGCTTGCATAACGGTCAATTTCGTTCAACCATTGCTTCACATTGTTGAAGCTATCTTGGTCTGTAACATCATATACAATCTGCAACCAATCAAAAGATACAAATAGTATAATAAAATGATCAAGATGGTTAAGAAGTTTCAGAAGATAGAGTTCAGAAGGTCAACTTACAATGATTCCATGAGCTCCTCGGTAGTAACTGCTAGTGATTGTCCTGAAACGCTCTTGCCCAGCAGTATCCCACTGCAACAATAACAAAACAATGTCAGTTGAACAACTACACAGTAGTTTTATCATAAATATGTTGGTAGACAAATCTGGACTGTTGTTTGTTGCTATGTGAATTAGTCTATGACATTCTCTTAACATTGATATAGCGTATAGTTCTGTAAGCTTCTTCCACTCAAATTACAATTCTAGATTACATAATTTTAACAAAACCAATTTGTGGAAGATGTATTGTCATTACTACATATTCAACAACAAAATCTGACTCATCTATAGATTAAAAATTCTCCTTCAAATCAATAGCATGTCAGCTTGCAAAACAGTAACAAATGTTCAACACCCTCAAATAACAAGGACAAACCAAGAACATCCCTATTCCTTACAGAAGTTGTGATCATGTTAGTTGCTTGAGATAAATAATTAGTCAGTGCAGTTGTACTCATGAAGCAACCTCGAATCAATAGGCAATAGGGTATATGAACAGTAGAAATATCATTTCCACAGTTGGAGAACAATTGTTCATCTGCTAATTAGTGTGAGGACCTATATTACATCACAATCAAACTTATTTCCTACACAATTATCCAACATATATCTATTTTCCTACCATGGCTACAATGAGAAAGTATAGCTGAGTATAGCACAGTAGTCTTACAATTTGAAGCTTTATGGTCTTCCCATCTTGCTCTACTGTCCGAATTTTCTGTAAGAATGTAAAAAAGAAACACTTAATGCTATGCCGCACGCAAAACTTAATTAAAGAATATGAATTATTTTCAGGAGTAAGTAAATGAATTTGATATGAACTTACAAAATCAACTCCGATTGTGCTGATGTAGCTGTCCAGATATGAATCATCCTAATAACAAACAAATGGTGTATCAGTAACATTCACAGTCTATGCAAGAAAATATTCTGTACATTAAGCTTCAAGGATGACACGTTAATATAAGTAAAGTATAGTCCTGCAAAGTGAAGAAACATGAACTTCAAAAGGACCTCTCCAGGATACAGACACTTACAAGTTATAACCAAAATTTTTTGGCTGCAGTTGTAAGGTTAAGTTAAACAATGCTTATTTTTTCCAATGTACATTTATTTATATTTCAACAACTACACTGGAGAAATTCACCAATGCAGCATATAAGTATCAACGAGTAATCATGAGAAGGGATGGGAGTTCTCACCGCAAATCTGAGAAGCAAGCAAGACTTCCCAACACCAGAATCACCAATAAGCAAAAGTTTGAAAAGGTAGTCGCTGAAATTGCAGAAAGGAAAACAGGATTAAGTAGTGCATTACATTAACAGGATGCACTGCTAGCAGATCATGGTGGCTTCCATCACTTCATCAACAAGAAAGAATTATCAGTATCACGACATGAACGTGCTCATCTAGTCCTATTCAGAATTGTTTTACTTTTAAAGTTCCAAAATTTGAATGTTTCGTCCTACAAAGGTTTTGAAGTATGCATGTCGAGAAGGAGACCAATCTACCATGCGTGGTACACAAATGACATACATTTCTAGTTTAGATAGATTCCTTTAGTAGTGGTGGAGTTATCAGTCTTTCTGATGGTTCAGCAACGCTACTATCAAGATATTGGAAACAAGGTAATACTTCAATATTTGGCTACTGAACATTTTAGACATGTACCCATTCCATATTGGGCATATATTGAGTGGCAAATTCTTCTATGCCTAATAAGAAACAACTCTAGAGCTGTTTACATAAGTGCAACATATGCAAACAATTTAACAAATGCAGGATTCCTTTGCACGTGTACATGCAGAAAAAAGGCCACCGCAAAATACACACAGAATTATATAGAACGCAATGATGATTGAGTTCCCATTTAATTCTCCACAGCTCCAGATTTTTTTTCCCACTAAACATATGCCTCAATACAAGAGTGCATTCTCACCGCGAAATACAAATCAAAGCATAACTTAAACCGAGTAAACACGCCCATCGTCAAGCTAAACAACATCCATGAAATCCCAATTCGCGACACGGATCCCCAGATCCAGATCGAAAGCTGGAGAGACCTACCGGCGCGCACCTGATTAGAACCCCGTAAGTTACAACCGTAACCACAGCAGGGGAGCGAAAATCCAACAAATTACGGGAGCGAGAGATTAAGGGGGGAAGGAGGATCGGAGGCCTTACTACTCAGGATTCATTGTCGACTCAAATCTGGCGGAATCGGTCGCCGGCGGCGATCTCGAACGGAGACGGAGGGAGGGGGTCGGTCCGAACGAATTGACGGATCTGGGGGAGGAAGGAAGAGACGCGGGGAGGCAGGTGGTTGGAGATGTAAACGTGGGAGATTTTCGAGGGGACGGACGATAAATACTCGAGGGCGGGCGGAGGGAGAGCCGCGTGCCCGCGTCCGCGTGGGTCGTCGCTAGCCTCGCGGGGACTCGGGGAGGCGTCGTCGGCCGCGCGTTTGCTTCGGTGCGACGAAGCCCGGGCACACGGGCGGCCGTGATGGCCAGGCAACGTGTTCGGTTTGACCTCCGCGGCTCCGTGCGCCGGTGCCCAGCACGAGTTTGCTAGTAGTAGTAATTGCTAGTACGGCAAATGCAAAAAAAAAAACCGGGGATGTCTATATATCACGTGTGACTGGCCGCCATACATGGTACAAATTCGTTGGACATAAAAATAGGAAAAAAATCTGATTTACACTCTTAAACTATCGTAAAAGTCCAATTTTCAACTTAAACTATAAAATCGGATATGAGAGGTTGTTCAACTGTCAAAATCGGATAAATTTGGCTCTTAGGTGGTTTCAAGGGTAGTTTTCCATTTTGTAAAAATTAAGAACATTCAAATTAAAATTGAAAAATTTATAAATAATTAATTTCAAATCCAAAAAATATGAAATGAGTATCAAAAATTTTCTAAAACTGTAACATATCTATTGGCACTATACTTGTCAGTTATTCTAATTTTTTTATATTCATAGTATTTGGTTGCTTGTAGTTATGCCTATTATTTTTAAATAAATAAGATTTAAATAGAGTAATAATAGATATGTTACATTTTTAAAAAAATTTGGTACTAGTTTCATATTTTTCTGAGTTGAAATGAATTAGTTTTAATTTTTTAGATCTAATTAGAAATTTTTAATTTCCTTAAAAAATACAAAACCAACATGAAAACCACTCTAAGAGCTAAATTTGCCCAATTTCAACAATTAGATGGTCTCTCTTATCCGGTTTTATAGTTTAAGATTGAAAATTGGATTTTTGCTATAGTTCAAAAGTGTAAATCAGACTTTTTCCATAAAAATACAGAGATAAAAGTTGTTCCAGAATAAATTAAAATATTTGAAAATAAGAGAAAAGTATCATAGAGATAGAAATTGTTTTAGAACAAATAAAAATATTTTAGAAAAAATATCATCTAAACATAATCAAGTGTGGTCTAGTTTTATAAAGATCTTATCATAAGAAATACAATGGTGCAACTAAAATTTAATTTGAGTAATTAGTTTGTAAGATGGAACAATTTTTATTCGAATGACGCGTCGGCACCGGCTCGCATATGCGATAAATAGAAATCACGATAAAACCCGCGTGATTCTCGGGACATGCGGCACGATTTGCATGACAAGACGATCCGACGGTTGAAATATCTGTTCGCATCCTGGCTGCAGAACGGAGAGGCGACGAACAGCTAGTGCTAATATGTTGATGAGTATTAGTCAAAAGTTGATCGTTCGCTTTGACTCTAGCTAGAAGGTTCCAGACGTTGTTGCGGCCTTTTCTGCATGTTCACACTTTGTTTCCTGACCAAGCTGACGATTATTCGATGCGAAGGAATCCGATGGAGCACTCGAGATCGAACAGTCCAGCACTCCAGCCAAGCCAACAAGAGTCCCCTCGACCGATGTTGCGGGATCACTTTTGATGTTCCAATCTGGGCCCAAGATAAAATAAAAAGGAGCCAGCCCAAAACCAAATGTAAGAGCTTGATTTCAAACGTCTCGTCACTAAAGATGCTTGATATTCACTTTTGTTGTAGTATGCAAGCATCGGCCGAGGTTACTCATTGATGCGATGAGGATTATGTCGGATGATGTATTCCAGGTATTGTCGGTGAATCACCCCAGCTCCTGGTTTCTGTGGTAGGCTAGAAAATTTTTACCAAGCGCGATAGCAAAATCGATGCGCTGCTCCTCCCTCCCTTGCTTTGCTAGGCTGTGGCTGCTCTACGATGTTAAGTCATACTTATCTAACTTCTATAGGATTTATTGAAATATGTCTGTGTGGAGTACATGATAGTGTATTTTATGGTGGTTTTAATAAACCAATATAATAGTGTATGTGTTGTTGTGTTCTTTTAGTTAATGAAATTTTGTGGTGTACTATGTTATTTTAAAATTCATATGGTGTATAATATATATATATTTATATACTAATTAATATATTTATAAAATTTTATGTAACAACGGGCATATTTGCTATTCTATTTCTAAAGCATGCAGTATTTTTGTTAGAAATTTTTATTTGGTTCAATATATGTCCCCGACCCAAAACTTATATAATAAAAATTGAACAACGACACTATTCGTAACGGACTATACAAATACAATAAAAACATGAAAATACAATAAATTCCGTATCGAATAAAACCTATCGCAGAAAAAAAAATCAGCCATGACCTGAGATCTTTGACCATGGCAACACACCACATATTTGCTAGTTCATAAAAAAAACCACAAGCATTACACAAGTATTTACACGGCACACAGTCCCGTCAAGAGAGTCCGAACACACTATTCTCGTATAAACTAGGATAGGATTAATCCGTTTGTATTCCATCCACTTGCTTCGGCATGCAATCACAAAGCAACAAAATTCAACAATCCGCTCAGACTACAAACTAATTCAACAATATCCAACTGAGAAAAAGTACGGAACATGAACATAAACATCACATTTAAGCCTGTTAGCATCGACCGTTAAAGTATGTACAAGATTCAGTGATCAAAGTTGAAAATACCAAAAGGCCCCAAGCCTCCAACAGATACCACAAGCCAGAAATATCTCAAAGCCGTCTCCTGGTTGGCTCCACAAGCTATTGATCTGAAGATTATTTAGATTTCTTTAACTCAGAGCACTGGTCTGTCTTCCAACAGCCAAATTGGCATCAGCCTAATTAGTTTGGCTTCCATCTATGACAAGCAGTGATTTGCCAAGCAGCTTTTGCGCTTCCTCTCTCCTCCTGTAGTAAGAAAATACTCAGAGTTGTCAAAAGACTACAATTATGCACTCACAATCTACAATGAAACCAGAAGACTTGCAAGCAAGCGCTTAATTGTTAGGTCACTCACGAAAATAAAGTAAGCATATAGAATACTGTATGAAATGTGCATCCAAGTTAACAAAATCAACTTTATAGAATACCATGTTTTCTACAATTTCTTATAAAAACTATCAGTTCACCATCTCCCTAATTACACTATACATTTCAAACTGAAGCAGCAAAATGTAGTTAAATGGTCCTTTCGATATTGCAACAGATAACTATAGTCTGCTTCTTCAGTTCTTCCTTACTGTCCCAAAGTCAAAATGCAAGGGCAAAAGAAAGAAAAAACAAAAAGAATTTTGCAACATTTGTGAACTAGTAAACATGCCTGGACAGAATCCTTTTCCAACTCTAATTACAAATATAGAAATATTGAAAAACATATATGACAACTTCATTGTATAGTGGAGCATTAAGGGGCATTGGCGAAAGCTCATAGGTCTATCCTTAAAATTTCTACAAACCATGTCAGATGAAAATCCTAACTTATGCAGCTTAGGTGAAGAACTAGTTACTCACTGTTTTATATCTTCAATTGCCTGCTTGCGACGCTGAATTTGGCTCTCAAGCATGTGAATCAATGTGGCCCTTGCCTAAAAGACATTAAATAATGTAAGTACATTTTTGGGAATAGAAGAAAAATGCACCATATGGAGAAAAAAAAACTGAGGCTCACCTGATGAGGCCGAAGGGAATTGAGAAGATGGTGTAAGTTCTGGAATATGAGGGAAATATCTTCTACCCTGCGAGCATAGTGAGATGGTCTCTCCACTAAAATATCTGCGAGCTCCAAAATATGCAGTTGAAGCTCTCTGTTGAGGGTTCTTAGCTCCTTCTTGAAATCTAAATTCAACCAATTTTCCAAAGAGGCAGCTCATTAAAAGTTATTCAGTCCTCAAAGTTGTAGGGACAACTTATTTGGCATATAAAAATTTCAATTAGCTTATGCTTATAAATATCTCTAACATTCAACAAATCACAGACATTTGAGATACATATGCATATGCAGATAAACAGATCTACTTCTCAAGGACCAGACGCACCAGTATTGGGGCCCTTTGGATAAAGCTGATGAATACCTTGACTCTCCAAGCTTGGCAACACCTGATTTATCTAGATACCATGATGGCAGATCACGGTAAGTTTAGCACAATCAATAACAGAGTAGCATGAAAGTACAATAAGCAACATACTTCGTGCTCAGCACCATATACTGTATATTTTCCATCAATTGGCGGTGGAGGTTCTGGTGCAGATGAGGGATCCTGCTCGTAATCCTTGTAAAGTCGGTAAAATGGTGGAGGCGGAGGGTATGCTGATGATGTGGCCATTGCGATCCTTCCTTATGCTGCACAAAACCAGATACTAAATCAATAAAAATTTCTAGCTTTTCCGTTCTAGTCTATTTAAGCTCAATGGATCGAATGTAACCTTAAGATGTGATTCATAAGTGAAATACATTATAAATTTAAGAATTATCGGCAGCATGGAGAAATTCCCAGGCCACTCAACTTTCTAACCGCAGTTGTGGCTTAAGCACCATACATTAAAAGATAATATACTTTAGACTCAGAAAGTTTTCTGATTTGATTAATCAAAACAGCACAGTGTGTGAGCATTTACCCCAATTACTATTAATTTATCCAAGTAAACCAACACAAATGCAAGGACAACTTACATGATCTAAGACATCATCTGCGATTAGCTACCCTAGCAATATACAACAAAACTGATATTTCTAATACATGTAAATCTCAACAAGAATAACCAAGCAAACACAATCATTCCACCCGAACACTTCACAGCCCCTTACCTACCACCAAACAGTAATTTCAGCAACCAACAATGTACACAGGAAATGAGAGAATTGCTTCCTGAAACACATAAGTTTAAACAAGAACAATCACACTTCAACCTCAGAACACATTGTAATACTAAAATACTTCCCCAACTAGGATAACATTATCAGCTCACAACATTTTGAGCAGCTGAACCAATAACTTCTGTATCTTACAGAGAATGTGAACTGACCTTGAATAGTTTGAGGGAAACCTGGGAGTACAGAAGCTGCAATCAAGAGAGATACGAAATGAAGCTGAGGCCAAGGATCCTCTTCTCGGATTAGGATTTCCTACAACATATAAATAACAGTTGGCGACTTTGGAAAAATTGTTGATAGGAATATTACACCTACAGGAACTTGGATGCCCAAAGGATCCTCTCCTGGATTAGGATTTTCTGCTAATTGTTTGCGAACAAAGATCAAGTGCAGTAAGCTAGAAATTAAACCAAACTCATTATATTGAAATGAAAAGATGGCAGAATCAGTGGCGGACCCGGGAATTGAAACTAGGGTAGTCCTAGCAAAAAATTTCAAAGCGCTGAACCTGAACCACCTTCACACACAAATGGAGTTTGGTTTGAACCTGTACCACTAATAACTGGAGTAACAGATAGCCAATGCCCATCAACTGAAATCAAAATAGGTGTAGGTAGGGAAGAAGAAGCAATATTCTTTGTCTTTGCTTCATGTTTCTGAAAAAGCATAGCAATATTTCCATTCTACATGGCTAAATATCCGGACAACACACAACAACAATACAAATGGATGCACAATTATTCAATTAATCACTCAATATCTGAATTCAGAAACAATACAAATGGAATCATGGAACAGAGTGAAAGAGAAAGAAGTACCGAGTACGAACCAGAAGGTAGCAGTACCAGTACACGAGCTGAAGAACTCGAACGTGTCAAGGCGGCCGGCGGCCGGGCAGGAGGCGTCTGGTGGCTGCCGGCTGGGGCGAAGCCGCGGAGGCGCCGAGGTGTGCCGCCGTGCTGGTGTTAAGGCGCGGCGGCACGGCCCCTACGGCTGGCGGGAGCGGGCGAGCAGCGCACCCACCCAGCGCCCCAACCAGGCCAGCAGGCAGAACGACGGGAGTTGAGGGAGGGCGGCCGCGCGGCGTGTGGCGGAGGCGCAGGTGGCGGCGTAGGTACCCAGCTGCGGGGCGAGTCGGGAGGAGTCGGGAGCGGTGGAAGCGGCGTCTGGCGGCGTGTGAGGGCTGGGGGATGTGTGAGACATTGAGAGTTAGGCTAAGGTTGATTGTTGAGCTGCTTGTTAGTCTGGATCAAAAATTTTAAGTACTAAAAATTGGTTTGGGCCAAAATTTGGGGCAGTCCTGGGTCTACTCGGACTACCCTTTGGACCCGTCACTGGCAGTAATCTTATGTTCAGATGTTAGATGATTGCTGCCAATGTCCAACTAACAAAGCATGGAATCTAGACAGTACCCTCAACGAGTATACCAGAAGCGACCTCTACAAAAGAAAAACTCAACATCCGAATTCCAACTAGTACTCCTCCTACAGTGCAATTGATAGCAGAACCTTACCCCCTCATTGCATGCGAACACCGGATCGATCCGCGTTTCGAGGATTACCGGGATTCCGGATCGAAGTGCGGACAGCGGCGCTCCACGCGGTCGATGCGGTCGATGGCAGCAGCCTTTGAAGCGCCGGGCCGAGGTCAATAGTCCGGAGCAGTCGATGGGAGGCGGAAGCACAGGGCTCGGTGGAGACCGGCGGGGGTGGAGGCAGCCGGAGGTCGCCGAAGACGGGGGAAGCGGAAGAACCAGAAGGAGACCGGCGTGTCGTCTGGATCCGGTGAGACTGGGAGGTGGAGGATGGGGGCGATGGAGGGGCGGCAGTGCGGCACTGGGAAACCTAGATGCAGGCGAGCGCGGCGAGGCGAGTCGGGAAGGATCTCGGGATGGCGGCGAGCGGCGGTGTGGCTACGCTTGCTGAAGCAAAGTCACATGTGACTTCCCCCCTCAGATGCCACCCATTCTCCATCCAACGGTTGAGCGCTTTTCTTCAGTTCAGCACCGGTACGTCTTCCGTTCGCGCAACGAGGGCTGCGCTCCTCCGCCCCGCCCGGCTATCCGGAATGTTATTAGGGCCTGTTCGGATAAATAGGAAAAAGAAATAGAAAGTGTAAAACTTTTGGTCTTTTGTACTTTTTTTCACTTTTGGATCCAAACACCCCAAAGTGCAAAAGGGCAAATGCTACCGTAATTTTGCTAATTATGGATTAATTAGGCTTAATAGATTCGTCTCGTCATTTAGTCCTCATCTATATAATTAGTTTTTTAATTAAACTATATTTAATATTTCTAATTAGCGTCCAAACATCTGATGTGACAGGAGTAAAAATTTTGCCATTTACCCTTTTGCCATTTGGGGGTGGATCCAAACAGACCCTTAGTACCACCCGCGAATAGCCGCTATATTATTCTATATATCCATTAAAGATATAATATTTTAGAATAAAATAAATTTTTTTATTTTATTATAAAATATTATTATCTTCAACGGATACGTACGATGATACAGCGGCTATTCGCACGTACTGTAAATAACATCCTCGGACTGCCCAGTCTCCGGCAGCAACAATACCGCCAGGACCCGCTCCCCCGCCCTCCTCCACCCAATGGTGGAGCTGACGGAATTTTACACCTAGGGCTCTCACGTAAGCGCTTAAAGGACTCAAACTAATCCAATCCTAAAAATAATTAAATTTTATAATTTAGATTATATATCTATTCCTATTTCTAAAACAAGCAATGAATTTTCGTGTGTTCTGCCTTCTCAAAATTTTTCGTCCGTTGTATCAACCGATCTCGAGCCAGATTCGAAACAATCTAATGATGACCGCACTCCGATGAAAGACCTCATCAGCAGCAGCGTTGACACAAGTAATATTGATCAACTATTTTCTATAAATGTTCATCCATTTGTGAATACCGCATAACTAAATGCATATTATATTTCTTTAGATGGCAAGACTGTTATAAATGGTAGTGAGTCTGCGACATCGATCCAATGATCGGTCACTACTCACGGATCCTAAAGAATGTAAGAGGCAACGAGAAAGGGATCCGTATGCACAATTGTTTTACCAGCAAAAGAATAAATTACTAAAGAAGCATCGTGAAGCTCGTCAGCGAAAGAAACTTAGGCTTAGGCTGTAAATCGTAATTTGAAATACTAAATGAAGTCTATTTACAAAACTTTTTGCATAGATGGGCTGTAAATCGCGAGACGAATCTAATGAGCCTACTTAATCCATGATTTACAGTAACCATCCGCTAATTATTACTTAATCATGGATTAATTAGCATCATTAGATTCGTCTCGTGATTTACAACCCATCCATGCAAAAAATTTTATAAATAGATTTCATTTAGTACTTCAAATTGGTAAGATTCCTTTGAAAAAGTTTTTTTTCCAAATAGCCGACTTTGCATGGTCAGATGGGGTCAAGTCAATGCATATGTGAGCAAACCAACAAGGCGTGTGAATGCTATGACACCAGGGGCGGAGCTACGTGTATTTGTTGGTGTTAACCGACACCGACAACTTGATGCAAAATCAATAACAAATCACTATTCCACAATGTTCAGTTAAGGAGCTGATGCCAGTGTCCGGTGCAGCTGACATCGGTGGATCCGTCAGCTGGTTCCGCCCTATAGGACACGTCATGCAAATTTAAAACCCAAGAAGAGGCAAGCAATACTTGATGGCCAGATGTTGCTTTATGCAAACATGACATCAAAGCAAAAACACGCCAAGAGAAATCGTGAAAAAGCACGTCGTGCAATGCGATGCAACACTTTGAGTAAGAATTCTATCACCATGAAGAATCCTTTGTATAACTCATCGGATTCAGAATGAGAGGTATTTCTAGAGAATATGTTCATTTTCAAGCGTGATGTGAGTTTAAGAATACACTAAGTTTTATTGCTTTGTTTTATGTATGTATATCTGCACAAGTTGCGAATTTATTATTCTATGGTACAATTCTACAAGCCAATATAGCTAAAAGAGTAAATTGCACTGCAAATCCTCAAACTTATCCCGCAGTTTCAATAGGTCCCTAAACTCTAGAATAGTTCATTTGGATCATCCTAGGTTCCAAATATGCCACGCGACCATCCAAAGCTGACGTGGAATGCCACGTGGCGTCACCATAGCAAACATTTGCAAAAAAACACTGCTAGATTTCTGTCATACTTCAATCTACACCCTCTTTATTCTTTCCTCCATGTCCTCTCCTCTGCACCTCTCAGTCCTCCTCCGGCCACCACCATGGACGGCCGGCGGCTTCGGCCTCCCTCCTGCATCCTACCTGCCACCCACCCCCTCTCCTATCTCTCTCCTTTGCCATCCACGTTCATCTCATCTGCTGTTGGCGCTGTAGTGCTCGTGGATGGCGCAGCCGTGGTGTGTGGGGCTCGACGAAGAGCCACGCGCAGGCAGCCCGTGACAGGTGGAGCGGTGGCAGCAAGTCGGCCGCGGCGGTCTAAGGGGCAGTGGAGAAAAGGGACGGGGAGGACAAGGGTGGCGGCACGGTGCTCACCATGAGCTCGGCTCAGTCGGAGGAAGGCTGGAGGAGGTTCGTGCAGCTCAAAGCTCCGACGGATTTCAGTGGTAACCGGCCGGGCGGAGGCGATTCTGATCGGGAAATGGTCGAAACTGGTGGAGAAGGTGGCGGGGAAGGTGGAGGAGGAGGTGGGGGAGGCTATCGCGGAGGGAATCGGAGAGGGAGGGTGTGTGGCCGGCATATGGCGGCCGGCAGCGGAGGGAGCTCGGCTCTGCTCGGGCTAGGAGAAGAGAGAAAGGGGAAGAGGGTTAGGGAGGGTAATGGCACCGGGGAGAGACGAGCGTAGGCCCAATGCCGCTGTGGCCCCGCGCGGTGCTGGCGCACCTGCCCGTGCCTGTCCGATCCCACACAGGCCGCTCTGCCCCCCTCCCCCTGTCGTCCGCCTCGCCGCCAGCAGTCCACGGCAGGGAGCGCCGGCCCGAGGCAACCGCGGCTCCGCCGGGTTGTGGTGCACCTGCCCGCGCCCGTTCGGTCTTGCGCAGGCCGCCAACAATGCGCCAGGAGGAGGGAAGGTCGCATTCATGCTGCGTTGGAGGCCACACCCATTATCATCGTCCGGGCTGGCGGCACTGCTAGGGGCGGCGCGCGGAGGCGGCTGCTGTCGCGTTTGCTGGCACGCGCAGAGCTCGCGTTGCCGGAGAGGTTGCTCATGCTCTCACCAGCGGACCGCGAGCAGGGCGGGTGCAAGGCGCCTTGGATGCTGGTTAAGGTCAGCACAATTGTAACATCCCCATTTTTGTTCTTGCTTAAACTACTGCTTAATATTAAATAATCAATTTAATCAAATAAAAGTACTCCAAATACAATAATCATATAAGTTACTTAAAATTTTCTCTCACTTTGTTCTCATCCCAAAATAAATAAATAAATAACATGTCCGTCATGCTCTTCCGTGTCGACCCACAACCGATCCGTGTCGATACCCCTTCGGAGTAAATTGGAAACCTAACAAAATTTCTTTCCAACGTAACCCTGTAAATTTCCTATTACCCTTCTTCCTCCTCACTACAGAAGCGTCACCAAAGATTGCCATTCCTTCTCGCAGAATTCTCCCGAACCCACCGTGCAACATACTTCATCATAGCCACCGTTTACCTTTCACCCCGAAACCTGCGAAGTGTCGCAGCACGCTTGCTAGCTTTGTGTGATATTCCGGCAAATTTTCATGTCCTCCCTCTACCTTTACGCACGCCGCGACGGCAAGATGGACAGCCTCAGCAGTCGTGTACTCCATCGATTTCGCATGCGCTGAAGTCTCCGGAAGCAGCCATACGCAGGCTTTACTACGGTAAACGATCACCAGTGCGAAGCCAGCCCGCTACCAGCCTTCTCCTACCTCTGCACACCGTGAAAACGTATCACTCTGCTGACCCGTTGAGCGAACTCACCCTGAATAGCGAGCGAGCAGTCCGCGCTCATACTGTGCGTGCGTCTACGCGCACAGGAGCCGGCGAGATTTTTCCCGGTGAAGCATCGCCTTTCTTCCTCTATTTAAGAAGAGCCCGTGGCCTCTCGAGCACCCCTACTCCATTCGACCACCATCTCCCGACCAGCTGCAATTAATCGAGCTCAAGCTTCTTCGTTCTTCCTAATCCCCAACTCGTCGCCTTCATCGATCTGCAGCAGAGAGAGATTCCTGAGCCGACCGGAAGCAAGGTGAGCACCAGCAGATCCTTCTCTACCTTTCCCCTCTGTTGGAGCACCCTGCCTGTCGATTTTCCTTCCAATCCAAGCTCCGCTCGTGGCCATGGCGGCTGAAGAGCGGAGCAGAGAGCGCTGCCTCCGTCTCCCCCTGTCTAATCCATCTGCCTAATAAGCTAGAAGCCACTAAACAGGCCTTGGGCCATTGTGCCTTGCGCACAGGCCAACCAGAACTAAACCAAGCCCACTTAAGTCTAATCACGTGGAGTAGGCCCACGACTAATCCATTCCTTTTATTTTCGTATTTACCCAAACCCACTACACTGATCAGACCATAGCTCACCCATCTGAACTCCGTTTGACCCAATTCTATTTCCTAAATTCATATAAAAGCAATAGCTGTCAAAAGAAACCAATGTTTGCGTGATGTGCTAATGTTTGCTATGTGTGTATGCTGTGTGCTTGCGTGTTGCGAATCCGAAGCAGAACCCGTAAACGAAGGAGACCCAGAAGGACCGAACAATCCGGAGTTCGACGCGGAGGACAACTAGACCAGCGAAGGCAAGTCTCATCGATCCCTGCTTGATCATGTTGCGCCTATTGTGATGATCTACCCGTACAACTTTTAGTAAAGGTTATTGCATGCGACGCTGAAATTTGCCGAGTGATTGAGATGAACCTAGTTACTACCTTGTTAGCATGTTGTTGTGATGTCTTGCATGATGATTGCCTATTGTTCTTGGATAAGCTAAGTTGAACCTGATGTGCGTTGAGATGTCGACCGGGGCAGTGTTGGGATAGTGGATGTGTAAGCGCTACCGTGGTGGTAGACTTACGTTCGAGTGCTACCAAGGTGGTAGGCTCGATGTTGAGATGTTGAGGATGGTTACTGCCCTGGTGAAACC